>NC_090662.1:61146392-61787464 GCF_013368605.1 Nyctibius grandis
CACCTCTGTCCTCCAGCAGGCTGAAGCATGATGCTCTGCTATTGCTGCGTAAATCCCAGCACAAAGTCCACCTCCCAATTTCCTTAAGATCCCATCATCTGCTTCTTAGCAATACTCGTCAGCCACCCCCAAAGCCAGGCAGCATGTCCTGGCCCCAGGACAGCGTGGATACAGAAAAGAATTGGAAACCTAAGCCACCATCAGTTTTTAAATCCAATGTTTCTTTTATTTCTGTTCAGGTGAATGGAAGTCACAGAGTTAGTACAGTATAATTTACAAATCAGAGTTGTGACCGGGCACGGGGCCAAGGGGTGTCAGGCTGCAGCGATCCCGATGGTCTTTGGCAACAGTGACGCAACAGCAGGCTCTAAAGCAGATTTGTTTTTCCTTGGAGAAAAGTTGTGCTTTGGGATCTCCCCTACCACTGCTCCTCATCAGCCTGCTGGGGTACGGCAAAAGTGAGATGGCGTCACCAGCACAGGGCTGAGTTTGCCACCTCCCACCCACGGGGGCAGCCATGCTGGGATTGAGCAGGGGCTCAGGTCCCTCAGGTTTTGGGAAGAGGATCCCTTTCCAGAATGCTACACCAGCCACCTTGCAAGCCACTGCTCTGAGAGCGTTTTGGCTACAGCCCGTTGGGTTTTTAGAAGGGACTGCAGCAGTTTGCTCGGGGCTGGTTATGTCTAGTTTGCAAATGAGAAGGCATGACAAACAGCTGACCAACCAAACACCCGTGAAACTAATTCCTACTGATCCGACAATTCAATAAATAGCTCCTCGCCTTGGAGGAGATCGCAGGAAACAAAAATAGAAGGAAGAAGGGACGGTTGGAAGAACACCACCCCCCCCTTCCCTCCTCCAATGTACACACACGCGCACACACACACGACAAATAAAATAAGGGGTTTAAAAAGTTTTAGGGTGGGTTTGAATTAATCTAGTAAAGGAAGTGTAAAAAATAACCCGCCAACCCCTGCGCACTTTTAAAGTACACACAGATGAAGCTGGGTAAAGGTCAGTTGTGACCGTGCCTCTCTCTCCAGCCGCTCGAGGGTGGCACTGGTGTGCAGGGGCACAAGCTTAGTGCCCCTTGCCAGCACTGAGTCAGTCTGGAGCTTTTCTGCCCTTGCCTGGAAAAGGAATGTTCCTCCCTCTCCCTGAAGGCAGCAGAGTCAGCGATGTTTAGCAGCAGCGGGGGGGGTAAGATGTCCTGAGTAGGGTGTGTGAGCTACATCCTAGCAGCTGTACACCGTCCCCTTGGGTCCTCTCAGCCCTCTAACAGAGCCCACCCAGCCCTGGCGCTCGAAGGAGGGGACAGCTCAAAATAAATAGGGCACCAGTTATTTTTTTGGCTATGGCTCTAGAGCCTTGTGATGTGGGACTGTTTTCTTAACATTTTAGTTTAGGCCAGTAAACCCCAAAGAATCTCAATTCTAATGCCAGAGTTTTCTCCTAAAGTTAAAAATGGGACAGGAAGGGGAGAAGAGCAGGTGGGCAGGGAGGGACAGGCAGGCCCAGTCCCCTCCTGGCAGAGGTCAGAGGCACATGGAACTGTCACAGTTAGAGCAGGAGAAGGGATGGGGGCAGTTAGTGCAAGTTTTCCCACCAACACCAAACTCCTTGGTTTGCTTCTCAGTTAATAGGAACACGCAATGGGGTAACGTATCCAAAAAGTGAATTCATCTTCTCCCCGCCTCATTAGCAAGACTTCACGGAGGGGACGGTCAGGCTCCTCCGCAGCCTTGGGAAGGGGAGCGCTTTGGTCGGACTCCCCCACTCCAGGCAGAGGGCTGGTGTCTCCCTGGGGCAGCAGCTCCGGTGGCTGGGGAAGAGTCGGGGGAGAGGCGAGAGGAGTGGAGGAAGACTAGCGCCCCTTCCTGGCAGGCATCCCAGCCAGCTGTGGGGAGACCAGGGCAGTCGGGCAGCACATCCCTCCTACTGCTGGCGTTCCCCTGCTCTAGCTTTTCTCCTTGGGTGACTTGCTCTTGGAGTCATGCTTGTTGCCCAGCAGCTTAAGCACCTTCATGGGCTTGAATTTGCCTTTCTTCTTGCTC
The DNA here is from genome assembly GCF_013368605.1 of Nyctibius grandis. NCBI lineage: Eukaryota > Metazoa > Chordata > Aves > Nyctibiiformes > Nyctibiidae > Nyctibius > Nyctibius grandis. The sequence continues at coordinate 61,148,447 of NC_090662.1, forward strand.
TCGGTCTCCGTCTCCTTGTGAAATTCTGGGGTTGCAAAGGGAGGTTGTTACTGTGGGACGCCAATGGTTGTACACGCACACACACACACACACGCACGACAACAGGGGCAAGGGTGAGAGCCATGAATCAAAGCCCTCCACTGTATGCACACTTCTTCCTGTGACAGCAGGGGTGCACAGCACAACTGTGCCCTAAACTTTAACAGCCCTACAGGAAAGGCTCCAGAGTCTACGCAGAATAGATTCAATCTCTCCTGCATACAATTTCATGAATAGCTTATGCTGCCCCTCGCTGGGGTCAGCAGTGAAACCATCACTCCAAAAACCTTCCCAATGGTTTCTTACCTTTCCTTTTAATCATGGCTTCCAACATTTTATCCTCCTCCTCTTCTCTGAAAGAAAGAGTGGGAAATAGGTCAGCAATTCAGCCCTGAAAACAGCTGCTGTATTGTTTAAGGCTAGAGAACCTCCTACTTATAAGCCACAGAGGGGCAGATCCATCACTGTCTTGTGAGCATTTGCTACCAGCAGGATAAATCCCACATGCTGCAAGTACTGCCCCGTCCTTCCCACACAAGGCATTCAAATAGACAAGAGTCGGGAAGCCTGGGAAAGGCGTCAGCAACAGGGACATCTTGGGACACTCCCATGAGCCGTTCGTGTGGCGCCGAGTCAGACAGGCTACACTTTTCCCCTCTCCCCCAGCCCATCCCACTCCTCACTCACCTCTGCCGGTCCTCATCCAGGCAGTTCACAATGGCATTCCTCTGCTCAATGATGGTCACCAGCTCCTGCATCAGCACCTTCTCCCTCCCTCGGTCCTCATCGGTCCAGTCCTTCTCTACCCAGCCAGATCCCAAGGAAGGATAGGCAATTAAAAGGCTGAAGGAGCTCTGAAATTCAGAGCTTTGGGGCAGAGATCCCCTAGCACCATCCCCTGCTGCCCTGCCATGCTGCATGGCCAGTGGGACTAGCGGTGCTGTGGAGGGAGAGCCCCGTCGGTGGCATCCCATGGGGACAAAAGGAGCATGTCCCTGCACAAGGCTGGGGCATGCAATGAGATGGGGCAGCAGCTCTGAAGCCAGCCAATTGCGCTGGCATCCCTAAAGATCTCTCTCTTCACCTCAGACCCAGAGGGGTCTAGACAGAGAGGAGAGGGCACCCAGGGGAAAAATGGAAGTAACTGCATCCAGCGCGATGCTTTACCTGGCTTATTGAGGAGGCAACGTAGTTCATACTCCACGTCTGACTGCCGCTGCTCCAGGTTCTGCTGCTTGAAGCTGCAAGGTAAGGGGGCACTGCCAGGAACCACTGCAAGGCTCCAGAGAGGCAGAACATCACCCCAAGGTATGGGGTGAACTTGGAAAGAACCACTGAGATGCTGGTCTTATCCTGTATAGCCAAAGGGCCAGAGAGCCAAGCGCCAGCATGGACCAACCCTGGCTGCTTAAGGCCTTCCTCGAGGAGATGCTGCAGGGGCTCTGATAACTTGCAGAGGGTCAGTTCTGAGTGTGTTTGGATACATTTGTCTGCTTGCCCTCCTTCCCTCCCTTCTCCAGGCAAGGAGGCCCTGTCAGGCTCTCCCCTGGAAGCACAATTTCAGGAGGGCCAAGACAGGGTTCCCTGTAAGGGCGTCAGTGCCTCCCCACACGCCTGCACACACTTACATGTAGATGAGCTCTGATTCGTGGCGTACCAGCATGTGCTTCTCATGGATGAGTTTGAACCAGTCCACCAGCAGGCTGTCCTCAGGGCTGTCTGCCAAGCAAAGGGACAACTGAGAGCCATCCCCAGCCCTGCAGGATCCCATTACCCTGCAGCAGAATGAGCTCTGCCAAGCCAGGAGAGGGGCATGGGGCTAGAGCACACCTGACCTCAGCCTGTTCCTGAGTCGCAGAGAGACTTTATCTCTTTTCCCACCTGTTTCCACTCTAGGGACATCTCCATGTCCAGGGTATGGCTGTGACAGTTCTTGGAGCCCAGCACAGCCCCCTGTGCTCTTCCAGCCCCAGCATCAGCAGGGAGGAAGTCAACGCTGCTATCTCCTTGGCTCGACACAGGGCAGCCCTAGGGTCCATCCTGTCCCACATCCACAGACAGCCCATCCCACCTACCATTCTCAGCGCTGCGAAGTTTTTCCTCCAAGGCCACCCCACGGTGCTCCAGCTGGTCCAGCTGGTGCTCGATGGCATCCATCTCCCCATAGATGTCTTCCTCGGGGATGTACTGATCTGTCTGCACCTGCCAAACCACAAGGGGAGACTTCCATTACCATCAGCCTCCAGTTTCCAGGGGTAACCCTAAGGCTGATCAACACTAACAGGGGTGGTGAGACAACAGACCACCCCATCTAAGTGTGGATCCAAAATCCCCACCCTACTCTGGAGCAAACGGAGACCATGGTGCTGCCGTCAACAGGGTCTAGCCTAGACACCATCCTCCACAGCCACCTGCTGCAATCCCTACCCACACATGCATCAGCAAGGTGCATGTATACAGCTACAGCGCTGGGGGATAGCGCGGAGCTGGCTTTTTCCCCCCTGCTCCCAAGAGCCCTTTTACCTTGCGTTTGATCAGTGGGAAACCGTGACCCGGTGCAGGAGGACGCACTGGCTTGGAGCCCTTGGGAGGTTTCTTTGTGGAGGGGGAGGCAGCAGGCGATGGCTTCCGGTTGAAGGGGTTCTCTTTGCAGGAAGACTGGAGATGGGGGACAAAAAGAGATGGGTGAGGGCCCAGGACAGGGAAGGGACTGAGCAGACAGGGCAGCCCTAGGGTTTGTCCTGCCCCACACCCCCCCTGAGGAGGAACACAGCACTGATCTCCACCAGCAGCCTAGTCGTGGGCAAAACCCAGCTGTGCTCCTCTTTGTGTCTGTTCCCCAGCTTCTCTTTAACAAGCACACTGAATTATTTTCCTTCACAGTTCTCTATTTCCTCTGACCACATGACATCCTGTCTCTTCTCGAGCACGTGGGGCAGGCAAAATAAGAGCAGAGCCACCACTTAACGAGCACCTGCCTGAGGCTTGCTTTCAGGGTGTCACACACCAAACCTACCTAAGAGGCAAGCCTGGACTCACAATCCCCACTGTGACCAAGTGATGGACGGGGAAGAAAAGCCCCCTGATCTGGAGGGGAGGAAGGTCACCATCTCACCTTCAGCTGTGGCTTGGGCGAGGAGGGCGTCTTAGGGCTCTCAGCACCCCCATCTGAAGCCAAGAGGATGGGTGTAGGGCTAGCCCCAGCAGGAGGCTTGGGGGGCAGCCGGCTAGGGCTGGTCTTTAAGCTGCCAGTGGAGACGCTCCTGCTGGTGTGTGGGGTGCTGGACTGCACCTCCCCGCTGAAGCTGGCCAGCTCACTGGAGGAGGAGAAGGAGGAGTTGGTGGAGAGGCTGGCTGGGGCAGCAGGGCTTTCGCTGGAGGAGACACTGGCCAGCGGCGTGTCAGTGCTACAGGTCTTGGTGGCCATCGGCATGTGGACAGCAGGCTCGGAGGAGCTTTTGGGCACTGAGGCCTCATCGGTGTCACCCAGCACCTTGGCTGAACTCTCAGAGTTGATGCTCTCGAGGCTGAGGGCTGGAGATGGGGTAGAGGATGATGGCTCGGAGTGTGACAGCCTGGAGATGGGGTGGTGGGCTGCAAAGCAAAGGGAGAGCTCAGGGAGGAATGGGGAGGCAGCCAGGAGAGAAGGGGAGAGTTGTATACATTGGAGGCAGCGGGGAGTGCAAAGGGAACCAGTGTCTGTCTGTCTTCAGTGAAGACAGAAGGGACCCTCCAGTGCAAAGGTTTTGCCCGCAAAGGCTGTGCTCCAGTGGGTAAAGAGGACATGGCTAGCACAAATCCCAGTACAACCATCACTGCATAAGGGCCTGGCCTGCCAGTGTGATGCAGAGGCGCCTGGGAAGGGGGAGCCTCCAAGGGGCTGCACAGGGGTTGTGGAGGAGTGACAAGGGAGCGGGGGGAGCTCACCTAGCGGGGAAGCACTGGGGGCTCGCGGAGCTGGCCGCTTCTTCGCCTTTGGGCTGCTGGTGGGAGTGATGCCGTACCAGGGGTGGAGAGGCTTGGCAGCAGTCTCGCTCTGCTCCTGCTCAGGTGTGCTCTTTTGGGTGGCAGCACTCTCCTCTTCCTCCTCATCCTCCTCCTCAAAGGGGTTGTACGGTTTGGGCTCTGTGGTATCAGACCTGCTCTCCTCACTCCTGGCTTTCCCCACCTCCTCCCCATCTTCCTCCTCTGAAGTCCTGCTCGGAGTCTCATGGCTGCTGCCTGGGGGAGGAGGGGGAGCTGGCTTCTTCTTGGGCTCTGCTTGCACTAACACCATCCATGGCGGATCCTTGGCTCTCGCAGCAGCTCCAGCACTAGAAGAGAAAGAGAGATTGAGGTGGCAGGAAGCAGAGACAAGCTGGGATGGCGCAGGAGAGGGACTTAGCCCTCAGGGGAAAGGACAGATGGAACAGGATGTCTCCCATGCAGAAGCAGCTTTCTCATCCAAGGGTGGCCCTAGTCTTACCCAGACACAAAGTGTCCCGTTCTCTGTGGGCAAACCTATGGGCCTGAGGGAAGCAGAGCCTGCCTGACTTGCCTGATGGGCCCAGTGTTCTGGTTTCTGACTATTACAGCCTCCATCTGCTAAGCAGCAGTAACGTCTGAGCTTCATGGGCATAGGTGTTCTCCCCTCCCTGGCACTGTTCCTACACCCAGCTCTGCTCCCCAGGCTGTGGATGGAGGGGGAGTCGAGATCATATACCTGCCCTCTGTGGCCACACTCCCTTCCTTGAGAGGGCTGTTCATCACCTTATCATCCCAGGGATGGACTCCTCTTTGCTAACTCCCGCACCTGGAAGTGCCGCTGCTACTCTGGGGGCACAGCCCACGGCAAGCCCGCGCCACGGCTCAATGAATCACTGCTCATCAGGAAAGTGGCTACCACTTGCCGCATGCACCCACTCTTTGGCCGTTGCGAATGCGGGGCGCTTGCGCAACCTCTGTGCTAAGAGCAGGCAAGAATGAACCAACACCAGCGGGCTCCTGGGTAAGAGCCCAGGAGGTGTAAAGGTTGCAGCCAGGCACTCATAATGTCCCTGCACTGGACCTTTCCCAGGATAAACCCTCCACAAGGCAGACAAGTCTCCCCTTCTCAGCACCCACAAGCAGGGCCATTTCAGAAGGCACTTGGCAGTCTGCATGTGCCACCAAAACGCTTTTCTGAAGCCCCCAAACTCTTTATAAACCCTAAGAGACAAAGACCCTGGGAGGTACAGACAAACACTGTCAGCCTGACTGTACCGGGCTGGCACCTGTTAGGTAAGGGAAGGGACCTGATCACAGCCTACATCCTCCTCAGAGCCAGGGCTGATAGAGGTGGGAGAGGAGACCACAGCTGAGCTGTCCCCACAGCCCCACCTCGCTATGGGGTTTGCAGGTGATCTGTGAACAGAGGGACGTACCGATCAGAGGAGCAGGGTCTCCCTCGGGGTTTTGGGACAGGGGGGCTGGGTTCAGGTACCCTACCTAGAAAAACACAGTGTCAGACTGTCACAACACCAAAAGGACAGGAAGAAAGAGGTTAAATCAACACAAGGCACCTCTTACACATCTCCCCACAGGAGGCTGGCTGTTCCCACTCTCTGAAGACCTCATGGCTTTTCTCCACAGTCGGTGCAGTCAAGTCAACCCCAAATATTCCCTTTGCCTTTTTCTCTCCACCCCTCCCCAGGAGCTGCACCTGGAGAACGGACATGCCCCTCTGTCCCCACAGCAGCAAACTGCTCTAGCACTGCCACCTTCCCTCCACACTGGCAGCACCCACTGGAGAACTCTGGAGCAATACAAGGGAGCAGGCAGGTGTGAAACCTAGCGCTGCTGTCCCTGCTATGGGGATCACTGGCAATCGAAGGCTCAGTGTCCGAGCCTGAGATTTCTTCAGAGGCAGAAGGGCATCAGGCTGCAGAGAAGGAGCAAAACTCATCCAACCACCTGCAGCCAACCACCTTGATGCTGGGGAGGTGGAGGGTAACCCCTGCCACCATTGTGCTCTCTTACCGTTCACCATGCCAGGCCCACACTCGCTGCCCTCGCCTTGGAGAGTGGACCTGGGCCGGGGGATGGGGTGAGAGGCCGGAGGGGAGAGGGCTGATGTATCGGTGGCCCTCCTTGGGGCAGGGGTGGGCCGTGTGTCTCTGAGGCATCCGTCCAGTGAGCTGGCTTTGTCCTGGGTGAGCACTGTGGGCTTGCTGGGAAGGGGAGGTCTGGGGGGAGTTTGCGAGATGGGCACCCCGATGCCTGCATGAGCAGGAGGCATTGCTGTCTCTGCTTTGCTGGGTGTGCTGTCCCTCTCTGCAGGGCCAGCTAGCCCCTCTGCAGGCATCTGGGTCTCTGCCATGCTTTCCAGAGAGTTGCCATTGTCCTTCCCCACCTCTGCTCCTGTGGGGAGGGCATCCTCACCCATGCTGCCAGCCTCAATTTCAGTTCTTAGCTCTGGCGACCGTCGGTCTGGGCTGGGCCTCCTCTCCGCCTTCCCACTCATGGCCAATTTACCACGATGCTGCGTGCAGATAAAAGTCCCTGCCTCTGACCCGGGCTTGTACGACCCTGGGAGCAGTGTGCTCGAGCACTCCTTACACCTGCCAACGAGAAGAGAGAGCCCTGTGAGATGGGGGATGCCATCCTGCCACTCAAGGAAGGCAATGCACCTGGGAGACCCTTGCAGGGCTGTGGAGTTAGTTCCCACCCCTGCTACTAAATCCTAGTGTGGTCTTGCGGAAGTCATTTGGGAAAGGAGAGGAACAAAGAAACGTCACCATGCCACTGTATGAACCCATGGGGAGTTCACAACTCAAATACTGCATGCATTTGGGTTCCTCCTTCAACTCAGAAAGGACTTAATAGATGTGGAAGGGCAACAGTTGGTATTGGGATATGGCACGGTTTCCAGACTTGGAAAAGTAGAAACACACAGTTTTCCTGGAAAAGATGCAGCTAGCGGGGGACAGGAGAGAGAGCTACAAGATGACAGGTGGCACAGGGAGTGGGATCAACCATCACAGACGTGAAATAGGGAGTATCCACTGGAATTAGGGAGCAGCTGGTTCAGAACTGGCACAGGGAAGCTACAGGCTGCCTTGCAGGGGCCAAGGGTCCAGGTGGGTTAAATCAGACACATTTGTGGGAGGAAAAAAATACAACAAAACCCCCCAAACTCTGAGTATTAAATAAAAAGACACCACTTCCAACTCAGGAAATCCCTACGCTGCAGGCTTGAAGAGTAGTCAGGAGAAGCAGCATACAAAGCCTAGCCTGGTCTCACGCTCACCCTCGCTGGTGCTGACCACGGGCCGCACCAGGGTCACAGCGTTTGACTGGAAGGATGAGGGAATGACACAGTAAGGCCGTTCTTACACTCTGCCTTGCCTGCTGAAACTGGGCTACTAGCTTCTCTGTCCTTCACTGTCTGCCACATCTCCTTGGATCATCCACTTTTTTCCCCACTGAGCCTTTGAATTCTCCCTAATGAAGCCCTCCAGGCGCAAGCGTAATACACAGCACCAAGTGTAATACACAGCACCGGCAACCAAGTCAGCCCTTTTCCACCTGGGAAGGGAGGCAGAGAGCATACATGTAAGAGAGCCAAGGGCAAGGGGCCAATCAAGAACTCCCATGAAAATCAAGCTTGTTCCTTCTTGTCTGAATACCTGGCACTCGCAGCAGCTGGCTGCCCTACACTGCAAGCAGATAATTTTGGTGACGAATTCTGGGTGTCCCATTGAGTGGGATTTCCTTTGAAATGTAGAGCAGAAGCATGAGGACAGAGGGGCTCTAGAGAGAAGAGGTATCATGAAATGAAGAGGTGGCAAGTTCGGATAAGGGGAGAAAGAAGTTTGTTTTGGTTTGGACCAAAGAGCACCCATGAATCAGCAGGGGGTGGTGGAGGATACAAGAAAACCACAAGGAGACAAAACACTCAGGATAAAGTTACAGGGATCTCACTGCTCAGTCTGAAGGGCCAAAGCAGGCACAGCACCTCTCCTATCCCTGGCCTATGAGCAATGCTGCACCTGCACCCCAAAGCTCCTGCTTTTGCCCCAGCTGCAGATGGGAAGCTTGATGGGCCCCAGCTCAGCTCCCCTTCTGTGATGCTGTTTCTATGACACATCCCCCACTGGCTTAGGCAGGAACTGTTTATACAGGTGAATGAGGCCTCCTGTATCTTCCCAGTGTCTCTCAGTATTTCTGTCCTCAGATGCCAGCTGCCCACTTGCCAGCTCTTGACCTGTGGCCCACAGGAGAGATCTCATCCCTTCATCATCAGAGCAGGGAAAGCAAAGTGAAATGACTTCACAGGTGCTGCAGGTAAGGACCTGCACCCAGGGAGTAACCACAGAGCTGCTGATGTCTAATCCCTCATTCCTCGGTTTGGTAACAGTCTGCAGCTTTCCACATGCTCCCCTGAGAGCTCAGCACCACCCCAGGCACGTGGGAGCCTGTATATCCAGTTGAGGATGTGGAGTGTAGGTGGAAGGAGGTCTGTAGGATGATGTCCTGGCTTAGACCTCATTGGAAGGCGGTGGTGGGGGTTCTGGGCAGGCAGGTGGTAAAGAGGCAGAGCATCCTGGTTTACGGAGGTGGGAGAAGAACAAGGGGCTCAGGTTCCAAGTCAGTGAAGTGGGAAAGAGCAAGAGAGCAGGGGAGGCAAGGATCAGGGAAAGCAAGCAGCACAGGGCTGGACACAAGGGGCTGGTCAGACCTCTGGGACAGGGGGCTGGCAGGTAAATGGACCCTCTTCAGTATCATTTCAGGCACTGTTGTCGATGCTCCACGTTGCCCAAGGACACAGACGCACAAAGAAGGGGTGCAGCTAGACACAGACCTCCAGTTTGCCGAGAGCAGCTGCCCCAAGCAGGCCTGGCCACAACATACCTAAAGCACTGGCGGTGGTAGAGCTTGCCCTCGGCCAGGTAGCGCTGGACCAGGTGGACATGCTGCTGGCAGGCTGCGCAGGTACTGCTGAGCGTGGTGCGCTGGGACCGCTCCAATGGGTCCAAGGGGGCATCGTCCTGAGACACAACACATGGGGAGCTCAGGGTGGGAGCTACGAGCTGCTCCCCAGCCCATCAGCTGTTCCCTGTGCAAGGCCCATCGCTGAGTGCTTGTGGCACAGCTCAAGGGCTGACCTCAGGGCTGACCACACACAGAACAGCTGCCCCTGAATCCAGGCACAGGCAGGCTGCCTCTTCCCAAATTAGAAAGGGCCACTCCAAATGGTGCCTTGCCCCTATCTAGGGATGAAGGGCTGTAGAAGGGACTAATTTAAACCCCAAGCAGCAGGGACCTGCAAGAGGAACCTCCTCTCTTCGGAAAATGTGCCATCCCAGACATCAGCTAACACCTGAAATAAAGGGCCAAGAAAGAAAAGGGCACCTTTTCTGCTCTTCTAATCCCACATTCCTGCTCTTCCCTCATCTACAGGGTTATCCTCCCATATGAAGGAGGGCGCTTTTGTCCTGGGTGGCTCAGGGAACCATTCAGCACCAATCACAGAATCATACAATGGTTTGGGTTGGAAGGGACCTTAAAGATCATCTAGTTCCAACCCCCCTGCCACAGGCAGGGAACCCACCCAGCCTCTTGCCTGCCACAGACAAATTTCAGTCTACAGATTCCTAGAAAGAAATCACTCTCTCAGCTGGGTCCCCCAAGGCACCAAAATCCCAAACACCCCTCCCACCCCAAAATAAACAGGTAGCCCCCTCAAAGATCCATCCTGCTGTGACAGGCTCTCTCCCACCTCCTCACCCACAGCACAGGGAGCACCACTGCCTCAGTCTGGCTTTGAATCAAGAAATCAGGTACCTGTGGTGCTGGGGGACTCTCGACCACAGCCACGGGCTTCTTGTGGGACAGCAGAGGAGGAGAGGAGGCAGCAGCTGGGCGCTTCATAGGTGGAGGGACTCTGGCTGGAGGCAGAAGGCAAGGAGGATCAGGCACGGAGAGGAGCGGTGACTCACACCACCCGTGTGGGGGAAGGGGAGGGGAAAAAAAAAAAATCATCTAGCCTTGTGACATAGGAAGGGACTTGCCACTCCCAACACTTCAGTGCCTATTTTAGGTGGAAGAGACAAACACGATCTAATAATGGGTCAGCTGCGAGGCTGCCAGAGAGCCTGGCCCTGCTGTGGATCCCCTTCTGTGGCCCAGGGACACCAGCCTCTCACTGTGATTCGATTTACTCATCAAATGCTGCTTGGCTTCCTTGTGACCAACTCCCTAAGCAATGCTTAAAGCCCAGAGCACCCCGGGTAGCTGCTGATGTATTGTTATGACCCACTGGGCCCCAGGACTTCCGAGCTGTCAGCAGGTCTGCAAAGCATCCCTTGCCCATCAGGGCTGGCACTCACACACCAGTCCCCAGCAGGAGTCCTCAGCTGGGAGGCCAGTGTTCCTGGAGAAGTATATGCACATGGAAGAGATCTATCTGACATTGTGGCTAGAGAGCGGAGCAGAGGAGACATGGAGCCCTCGTCTCCACCCAGAAGGGATGCCCTGGAGAGCTGTCTCAGAGCAGCACTCAGCTCAAGTTGCAGTTGCCAGGACAGATGAGCTGATTTGAGACACTCCACCCTGGCTCCCCTCCCTCTGTCCTCCAGTCGCTTTACGCTTACCGATGTGATAACAATTAGCTGCGGTATGCAGGCTGCCTATCTAGCTTTCTCCCCTCTTAGTGGGTTAAAGCAGATCATAAAGGGGTCTGATCAGCATCAGGGGCGGTGGCCCAACCCAAGCGGCAGGAATGCTGCGCAGAGGAAGGAGAAACAAGGCGTTCCTCCTTCGGCAGCCTGAGCTGTTAAATCACTCCCCACCTCTTGTCAAACCTCATCCACTCCCTGTTCCAGGCCTTCCCCACTGGCACCAGCAAGATCCAGGAGAGGCAGGTACTACCTGCTCCTCTCCCCTTCCCCACAGACACACGTGGCTCCCGTTTGACATAGGAAGGAGGAAGTACAAGGTAACACTGGGTTTCCTGTACTCAAGCGGGGGCACTCTGGAAGCCAGAGGGGTGGGAGGACACTCACCTTGGCTGGGGTTGTTGAAATGGTTGTAATACTGAGACACATAAGTCATGATGCTGAGGCAGTCGGGGACTTTCATGGAGACCATGTCATTGGGATCCAGCAGGGCTGGGATGCCCAGCTCCCGCTCTGCCAATTCAAAGGCCTGCAGGAACAGCAGAGAGAGGCATTAAGGAGAGAAAACTCATGCTCTCTGAAAAAATAACGGAGAAATCAAGTTGGAAGGACCCTGGGGAAGGTTAAGTAGTAAGCCTATGGCATCACTGATGGATAGAGGCTCCCAGACATGCCACTTGACTGGAAAGGTGGCATCAGAAGCCAGGGAAGAAGTTGCTGCAGCTGCTCTTTCCTCCAAGTCATTTCATCTGCCTGTGCCCCTGCAGCTCGCACCTGAGGGGTCTTGGCATTCGGCTGCTGCACTGGAACAGGGAGGGTAACTCTCAGGATGTCTCAGTTTTCACTGGAGAAAAAAAAAACGTGTTTTTTCAACCTGTGAAACGGGCACACCACCAGTGCCCTCACACAAGAGCCTGGCAGAGCCTTGGCTGGCACCGTGAAGGGCCTAGGGCTGGCAGATACTTCCAGCGAAACACCAGCTCTACCCTGGGCTGGGCATTTCCCCATTCCCCACTGCCTGCTTCTGCTGTTGGCTCCAGCTGTCCCAAGAAGGAGGTGAACACTGCAGACCAGCCTAGGTCCAGCACAACTTTCCTCTCTGGTTATGCCTGAGTAAAACAGTAGCTTTCCTGCTTCCAGTGCCTGCAAGTCTGGAACAGCTGAGGTCAAGAAGATGTTGCAGACCATTTCAGTCTTCACCTGACATGTTGTCTTGGCAACTATCAGGATAACCATCTTATCTTCTCTTCAGTACAGGCTAGGAGCTGATGTTTCAGATTCCCTTATGCTTCCAGAGAAGCTCCTGCCTGTTACTTACAAAACACAGATTTTTCTTACACCCTCACCACCATCAGCACAAGTCCACCCATACTACAGGACCTCCATCAAGTCATTCTCTGTGTCCCTTCTTCCTTCTGTGCACTGCATAACGGGGACTTACCAAGCGGTTATTCTCGTAGACATCATCCTTGAGAGAGAATCAAAGGTCTCTGAAATGAGAAAGCACAAAAAAAGCCACATGAGGTGCAGAGGAAAAGTGCCCCAATTGCCACCACAACGCAGGTTCTCAGGACAGCCAACCTTACAACAACTCAACATATGAGACCCTAAATAAACAAAACTTTGGCAAGCAGACTTGAGGCTGTAAAAGGACAAAGAAACCAAAGGGAAATTGCAATTAAAAAAAGAAAGCAAGTCCCAAATGGGTGTGGACCAGGAAATTAAAATGTCTTCTTGTCTCTCGTTACCTGCTTCTACTTCTTGCCCTCACCATTAAAGGCTGCAGAATAACAGGGCCATGTTCCAATTAGCACCACACGCTGCTGCACTGAAAGGTGCACGACATCATCCCAAGCTTGCCCTCCAAGGCCACCACCACAAACAGCAGAATCCCTCACCTCAACAGAAGAGAGCTGCCTGTGCTAGATCTCTCCCTCCTACAAGGGTCCTCAGAAAAAACCTCCCTGCACCACCTTAAGGGATTTGAGGTCACCGCAGGATTTGGGTGACACAAAAGGTCTTAAACTGCACTTTGGTCCTCGCTTGCCCCCCAACACCCACATTACACAGCAAACCGTCCTCGGCCACAGCCTTTACAGCGAGGCAGCTGGCTGAACGCAAAGCGCTCAGGGCACAGAGGGGAACCCCAGCAGTGCACAACCCAGGCACGTTGTTGCATTTCACTTGTTCCCCTGGATCCCTTCAGGGGATTGAATCAGCCCAGCCACAGGGATTGACTAGCTGCCTTCGTCAGAGGAGCAGAGGGTTTATAAAGCGGTCTGCAGGTTTTCTATTAGAGGGGGAGAAATGCAGGAAGGAGTTAGATATGCCTCTTGCACGCGCATAGTGGTTATAATGTGTGAAAACAGCATCATGCTAAACTGATTACAGCCCCCTTCCTGCCAAAGATCTCAGCTTTGTTACCAAAAAAACCCTCATGCAGCAGCTCAGTGTGCTTACGAGCCAGATTCACAGAGGAGGACACAGCCCAGAGAGGTTTAGGGTCAGGTGAAGCACTCCAATGGCTCAGAGATGAGGTGCCAAAGCTTGGGAGACCAACCCAAAAAGACAATTCAGATTAGAGGGGGGCAGCATGTCCCCCACCCCAAAGGCAGTGTGCAGGAATCAGGCGAGAACGGTGAATCCTCAGCTGTGTGCCCACAGAGAGGGGCTGCGGGAGCCATCCCTTCCCTCCATCCCCCTTTGGATTTTATTGCCTTTTCCTGTAACACTGACCCAACCCGCACCGCAGGGCAACCAGCTAGCTCCCTTGAAGCCCCTCGCGCGCCTTTCCCAACGCTGCAGAGGAAGTCCGTGATGAGCTCAGGAAGATTTTCCCAGCTGCCTGCGCCGCCATAAATATTACACTTCCCTCCGTTCAAAGCAAGAGGCTGCTGGTGCCGTTTCCCTCCTCCCGGATAAATGAAACCGCAGCCGCTCGCTGCTGCAGGAGCAAACGCGGCAGACACGCAGAAGACGGGATGGACGTTCAGCTCTGTGTGAAGCACCTTTCTGAAAGCTCATGCAAATACATGCACAGAACTCAGCCTGTTCAAAATGCCACAACTCTTCCCTCTCTACACGCCGGTGAGAAAAGGCTTCAGCCGCAGCCTTCGCTTTGATGTGAAAACTAGTGCCTTTTTTGTATTTATGACTAGTTTCCACGGGAAGATATTTTTTCCCCAAGTCGTTTTTATTTTTTTTTGCCTAGAGAATTCCTTTAACCTTGCTGTATTGTTTTTTTTTCCCTTTTAAAGGAAAATACCAGCCTTGGGAACACAGGAGAAAGCGATGACAGTGAAGTTGGATATAATCAACTCCCCTCTAAACGTTCACGACCTTCATTTTGAATGCCCTTACTTTCAGGATATGGGAGTGGTGCAGCTGGAAGCTCGAAGACTCCTTGGTGGCCTGGGCTGGAAGAGTATTTTTTGACAGACAAAACATCATGTCCATTCCACTCTGCCCCAGTGAACCAAAGCTGTTTTAGTAAACCAAGGCAAATCTGCCTGGGAAAGTGGGTGCCAGCAGAGAGGACGTGAAGCTCAGGAGGTAACCAAGCACCAAGGGAATACAAGATTTTTTCCACTAATGTAGGATTGCAGACTCTCAGCTTTTACTCGAGATATTGAAGTCCATCAGTACAAGGCCCCAGGGATCACAGTTTATTCAGCTCCTCTCTGCTGCATTTTCCAGCTCTCTCTCCAAACAAGCCAAGCTTCATCTCCATCACTCCCGACACGAGCGCTCCCACATGCTGCTCTGTCGCGTGTCATCCCTGCAGCTCCAGGCACGTTCCCTGTACCAACGTGCAAGGAGCATGGCCTCTCGGGCGTGGGGGAAAGTCACCCCAGACATACCCCTTTCCTCTCTATAAACTGCCTCCTCTGAAGAAAGACCAGAACTTGCCATCTCGCAGCTCCATGACACGTGGCTGCACGTCACATTATTTCCTTGCCCTGATCTCAGCAGCCTTTCATCCAGCTCAGGCTCCTCTCCTGACAACACACCAGTCCAAGAGATTGGATGTAAGAACAGGGGAGACTCTGACTATCCCAGCTGAACAACTGTGTCGACTTAGCAAACCCCAGCATCGTAGCATATCCTGGAGTAACATATCCATGCAAATAACATCCCAAGCGCTTACCTAATTAGATACATACAGAGCCACTAAGCACTGTGGGGTTTAGAGCAGCTGCCAGGGAGTACAGCAGACCCAGGGAAGGGGGAAGGGTGCGCTGTACAGCTAAAACCAGAGCACATTCCTGGATTCCTCAAATATAAATCATGAGCACTTTAACGGCAGTGCCGCAAAATAAGCCCTTCAGCTTTCCAGGTCTTGTCAGGGAAATGCAGGCAGTACACGGGAAGGAACAAATGAGATTTGTGATCCTGCCTGTAACGGAACCCACAGCTCTAGGGACACAAAACAGTGCTTCTAATGCACGGTGCTCATCCCCTGTTTTCCTCAAGCCTCCATCTCTCAGCACTCGAAAGGCATGTGCCACGCTCTCTTAATCTTCTCGCATCTGAACGTCAAGAACCTCCCCTGAGCTCCGGGGAGGCTGCACAGCTTGGGACGCTGAAAGATGCTTTTTGAACTTCACTAAGCTGTGGCAAATACTTTGTAAACGCTAATTTCGTGCTTTAGATTTCTAAAGCACTGAGCAAACAAACTCATTAATCCCCACAATCCACTGTCAAGTTGGCCTGGATGCTGCCAGCTTAACTGACAAGGGAAAAGAAGAGATTAAATATCTTGTCTCAAGATCACACGGCCAGCAGCGCAGTCAGAGGCTAAATTCAGGTTTCCTGTTTCCCCAATTGGGAGACAGAGGCAGTGAAACCATGCAAGGTGTGTACAGCAGCAGAGCTAGAGTCAGGGGCTTTCAGCTTTGTGGTTCAACACACAGGTCCCACAGGTATGCGCCTCATCCTTGGTAGCCAGTTCAAGACACCTTTAGCTGGACTCAGTAGACACTGAGCACTTCCAGTCTACTTATTTCAAAAAAAAAACCAAACCAAAACAAACTCTAGTGTTTCCAAAAGCTCTGCGGGAGCTGCTCCAAAGCTCTCCAGGGAAACACCCTACTGATGCCACCTGCCTTATCCCAAGGCAACTGTGTTCAGATCAGGGGTCAAGCAGAAAACTGTCCTCAGCCTCGCTTACCCGTAAGGCCTTTCACAACAGTCTCTTCCCCAGCATGTCACCTACCAGCACAGCAGCACAACAGGGAGGCATCTGGGCAGGGTCAGACAACTGGGACAGACCAACAGCCACCTCAGCAGCAAAAGAAAGCCCGGAGAATCAGGGTGCCAGAGAAGTGGTGCCACACACGAAGAGAAGAGAGCTCCAGGTCAGCTCTTGTATGGATGTGCTCGTTCCTCCTCTCTGCGACCGATGGGGAAGCCAGCAGGAAGCAGGGAAGCAGCTGAGTACAGAGGAACTTCAGCTTTTGGGGTGCAGCACGGCCGTCTCATGCGGGCCAGGAGAGCCCCGCACAAAGAAAGACCACGCAAGGTCAGAAATGTACTTGCAAATCCCTGCCAAGTCCCGTTACCAGGCTGACTGAAAGCACTTCAGAAGAAAATAAGGGCAACCACTTTTCCTCTGCTGTCAGGATATTTACTGCCTCCGATCCGATCTTCCACTTCCAAATTGGGACAGGCTGAAGAAGGTGGAATCAGATGAAATGATGCTAGTCTCCTGACCACCCTCTGAAAATCCTCCTGCAACATGCCATGCCCTTGTAAGGCCCTGGGCTTTGCCTGTACAATACAGCTCATGCAGAGGACCTGTGAAGCATTTAGTTAGGACATCTGCCAGGAGCAGATTTAAGCTGACAACTTAAAAGCAGTGGCTGCTGCTTAATGGGATGGTAAATATGGTTAATGGGAAAGCATCAGGTGGTTTTAGTGGTGTTTATCGTAAGCTTTTGCTGAACCTCTGCTTTCCAGTTCCCAGTTACTGTGCCACTTACCGAAAAAAATAATTAAAAAATTTCAGAAACACAGTAATTGCAAGTGTTCCTGTCCTTAATTTGCCTCTTCCCCTCCAGCAGCCTTGCAACTGAGAGTGTTTTCAGAGGCTCTAACCTAGCTGGTCAGAGCGACCAATACCACGCGGGACCTGCCGGGACACGAGACCACGCAGCTCACTCAATACCCAGAGCGATGCAAAGCCGCCATGCGTCTCGGCTCTTGGTGGTTCCCAGATGTCACACTGAGGGTTTTGTGGCAGCCACCTGAAACACTGCAGGCAGCAGTTCAGTTTCTAGTCTACCTGTTCAGCTTCTGCTTGTAAGAACACAGGCCGTTTTTGCCGTCTCATGGACACCGCAGCCCCACAGCGGAGGCACTGTCAACCCCCTGCCTGCTAGAGGTTGCTGTTGTGACAAAAGGCTGTCCCCAGGGCCAGCTGAGGAAAGACGATTTGGTCAATTCAGGCAACCTCAGAGAAAGAACCACCAGTCCCGGAGAAGAATGTGACAGGGATGCACCTCCGGGCTTTGCTGACAGGCAAGGAGCATGTGCGCGTTGGTGGCACGGCAAGGTGGGGCAATACCTACCTGCATTGCAAGGGCTACCAAGGATTAGAGCAGATGGGACGCAGATTCCCAGTAGCACTGGGGCACGAAGGATCACAGCGGCAGGTCGGGGCAGATTCCTTTCAGTGGCTCAGCCAGTTTCTCCAGCCTGACACCGTGCCCCCAAGCAATCCCAGGCTCACCAGCTGCCTCTTGAAACTCACACTCCTCCTCAGAGCCACCCTGCAGAAGGGAGGCTGACGGAGGAAACTCAACTCCAAGCCATTTGCCAGGGGAGGCGAGCAAGGCTCGATATCCCTGCTGGTATCTGCCACCTCCTGCTTTCGCTGCGGCATCCACAGAAAACAAGCTGGAAGCAAATGCAAGAAGTGACCTGGTCCAGGGCTCTGCATGTTTCCAGTGGCTGCCTGGAACGCCCCTGTGCCAGGCAGGCCTCTGGTCCTTGGGAAGCGGGAATGCGCATCGCGCGCAGAGGCAACGCACCCCACGCCCAGCTGCCAGCGCCATGCCTCCTCCCTGGCAGGCACCGCTCCCAGCTGGGTGTACAGACCTAGCCCACCTCCGTGCTCTCCTCGGCCTTAAACCACACGACTCCTGCTAACCCTGACGGGCCTGTGAGCCCAGGCCAGAATGTCTCTCACCGAAAGGGCATCCTCTGTCCCGGCACCCCTTTATTTCGGAAGGCAACGGAGCCACTGCTGTGCTCTCTGCCCTGAACCCCCCCCCCACCCACGCACAGGGAGACGCTGTCCCTCCCTGCCAGCCAGCCTGGAGCCGTTTCCTACGGCACCTCCATCTCCCCCTGCTCCCTGCGAATCCCCCGGCAGCCCCCGGGAGAGCTGCGAAGGGGCACGGACGGCCCAGCCCCTCCAGAAACGGGGCTCCCGGCGTCCCCCACACCCCAAACCCCCGGTCCCCCCTCCCCTCCTCCTCCTGCCCCCAGCGACCGCGGCCCGGAGCCGGGCCCCGCGGCGCCCCGTCCATCGCAGCGGTCGACTGGAGGCCGGTGCGTCGCGGCCTGTACCCGCCGCCGCTGCACTCACAGGAGATCGGGCCGGTGCCGGTGGAGGATGGCGCAGAAGGCCAGGCCGTCGCGAAAGGAGGCGCTGAGGTCGCGGATCTCCACGCCGCGGTACCCCTCGCACTGCCGGCGGCACCAGGCTTGCAGGGCGCCCCGCGGGCCCGACATGGGGGCGGCCGCTCCGGCTGCTGCTGCCGCCGCCGCCGCCGCCGCCGCCGCGAGCCCAGGGGCGGGGCCTTTGGGGGCGGGGCCTGCGGGTGGCAGGGCGGCCCGGTGCCCGTCGCCTCTCCCCGGGGCTGCCCGCCTGCGCGGCGCCTCGCCGCTGCCCGCGCGCTCCCCTGGCGGGGGAGGAGCCCCGCAGGCTCTAGCCCGGAGAGGAGGGGAAGGGCTGGGAGGCGGGCGGCGGGGCAGGCAGGAAACCCGGGCGAGAAGGGGACGGAGCGGTACCGTGCAGACAGACCCCAGGGCGGCAGGGTGGGGAGACGCCCCCGCCCCGGGGCTCTCCCCAGCCCAGGGAAGGCTGAAGTACCGGAGAAAATCCCCGAACGAAAGTGGCAGCCTTTTTATCGGCTCAGTCCCTGGGGGAGGGCTGTACTGGTGAGGCCACACTGTGAACACTGTGTTCAGTTTTGGGCCCCTCACCACAAGACACTGAGGTGCTGGAGAGAGTCCAGAGAAGGGCAACGAGGCTGGTGAAGGGTCTGGAGAACAAGTCTTATGAGGGAACTGGGGTTGCTTAGTCTGGAGTAAAGGAGGCTGAGGGGAGACCTTATCACTCTCTACAACGATCTGAAAGAAGGTGGAAGGGAGGCAGGACTCAATCTCTTCTCCCAGGTAACAAGTGATAGGACAAGAGGAAACAGCCTCAAGTTGTGCCAGGGGACGTTTAGGCTGGATATCAGAAAAAATTTCTTCATGGAAAGGGTCGTCAAGCATTGGAACAGGCTGCCCAGGGAAGTGGTGGAGTCACCATCCCTGGAGGTATTTAAAAGACGTGTAGATGTGGAGCTTAGGGACACGGTTTAGTGGCGGACTTGGCAGTGCTGGGTTAAGGGTTGGACTCGATGATCTTAAAAGTCTTTTCCAACCAAAACGATTCTACAATTCTATGACTGCAAGCAGGCACTGAAAACAGTTGGGACTGAACTCAAGTTTAACTTCAGCTGAAGAAAAAAAAACACCAGGCAACCTCATTTCTAGATCCTCTTCAGGCTTAGAGGTAGGCTGCTCTAGGCAGAAGCAGCTCTCGG
The DNA here is from genome assembly GCF_013368605.1 of Nyctibius grandis. Taxonomy (NCBI): domain Eukaryota; kingdom Metazoa; phylum Chordata; class Aves; order Nyctibiiformes; family Nyctibiidae; genus Nyctibius; species Nyctibius grandis. The sequence goes on from NC_090662.1 coordinate 61,167,942, forward strand.
CAGTCCTAGGGGCATAAGCTGCGGCAGTGGAGGACATGGAAACGTCAGACTGGAGTATGTGCTGGATGTAGGCGGCTCCTGGGGTAGGCATGGGGCCAGGGAGGGCTTTGAAGATAAGGACATTTGGAGTTGCAGGCAGCACTTCACAGGAAGCCCTGGAAGAAGTGGAGGAAGGGTGCAATACAATCTCAGGAACCCACGACATTGAGGAGATGGATTGTCACGAGAGCTGGCTTGCATGCTTAGCGTTACAGTCTGACAAGGCAGGGGTAGAAAGCATGCTATTAAATGTTAGTTTATTTTGCTAAACATTTTTTTCATTTCCAATTAGGCAAAGAGGGGGCAATAGCTACCTCCGTGGAAGACCCATCCATCACACAGATGTTGAGCTTATTGCTGGCAGTCCCAAATCAGTAGGAGCTCCCTCTCTCCATTCTTTTTTCCTAATGGGCTCTATATTCCTTTCTCCCATCAGATCTCATGCTTAGCACCCTCCTTCTTCCATTCCACTGTTTAATTCTATCGCTCCATGGCCCCAGAACTGTAACAAATGAAAAACAAATTCTCCCTGATGGCTTGCACAGCCTCCTCCCTCAGTGTCCTAGATAAGCTGTGGTATAAATCACTGGAAAAGCTACTATGTACAGAAAAAGGAAATGAAGTATTGTCTTGGTTTTGTACCGACCGAGCTGGCTGCTCAGGATCTCCCAGACCTGCCTGACAGCGTCTTCCTGATGTATCCTAAGGGAGAACAGGATCAGGGATGTTTTCTTAACTGTCTTTTCCAGGGTCCACAATCACACTCACTCCCTTCACAACTGCAGATCAGAGACACAGAACAGATAACCCTGTGCTGTGCTTCCCTCTGATAAAACCGTTTTGACCAGAACTGCCTGCAAACACTTCCACTAACCAAACCCTGCTGCGGCAGGCAAGGCTCGAGCTGTAACCAACACACCCCACCTCCCTGCAGAGCGCCTTTCCAGCAGCAGCAGGGCTCTGTTGATGCTGCTGAACGCTCTGCATTCCTCTAGCTTCAAGCAGTGCCAGGCACCGCAGCTCCCTGAGCCCATCTTTCCGCCCCATAAGAGAGCTCCAAGCTCTTCCTGGCTTTGTTCCACCAAGTGCCAGTCCCGCTCAGTTAACCTCCAGTGGTCCCTCAGACGAGGCGTGGGGGCAGGCAGACCCATGATGGTCTCTGTGCATCCTCTGGAAGTTGTTGCTCTGGCAGACATGAACACAAGCAGCAGCGTAGTCACATACCTGAGAACAGCCTGTAACTCCTGCAGTGTTTAAGATGATACATATATGCATTAAAAGTCTGTGATTCCAACATGCCAATCACAGATTAAGAACAGACCAAATCCCAGTAATACATTGTATTCCTTTGCTATGCTATGAACTAGAACTGATCGTGGAGATACTAGGCTGTCAGAGGTTTCCCTGTTGTACATCACATCTGTCTTAGCATATGTTCTGGGAAAGATTGAGGCTTTGGATAACAAGAAAGAAGGAGGAGAGTTGCTGTTGACAGCTATGCTCACTGTGCTGCTGTTGGTAAATATACACAAGCAGAAGTGCCAGCCCTAAAAATAAAAAGCAGCAGATTCTCTTGGTATGAACCCAGCTCCTGTGGGCTGCTGCAATGCAGTGGCATCTTAGTCCTTTAATTTCTTAATGATATGGCTCCTCAAACCCTTCAGAACTGGAGGTAGTGAGTTCTTAGCATGCATAACACTAACAGCAGCAGCCAGAAGGCCAACAGGAGCTGCCCGTTTAATCTCACTCTGTGATGCCTGTACTCTGCCCACCTGAGTTACACGACTTTGTGATGGGAAACTCAGTTTACTTTTGAGCAGTATCTAGGACACGCGAAACTTGACCCTCATTCAAACATGGCGTATAATCCAACAAAGGCTAATTATTCCTGACTTCTAAACAGAATCACATACGAAGCCAAGCTGGACTGCCAGGACCCCTCTCTCATTGGAAAGGAATGAGAGGGAGTGGTACAGAGATGCAGATGGTATATATGAAGCATGCTTTGTGTAGCTTTCCTATTACACACGCAGGTTTTTCTCTCACACCTGTTTCTACCACTCAAACACCAAACTATTTACAGACAGCAGAAGAAGGGGAGAGAGGGTGTGGAGGGCAAAGGAGATGCGATTCATTCTTTGCATTCTCTTCCCCAATATTTACAAGTCCTTGTTTCCCCTTTATGGGGCTAGTTTTCAACTGTTTTTTCTCTTTCAAGGCACTGCAAGTTTGTTTTGAAGAAGCCAAAGTGGCTGGAGAGCTGGCAAAATTAGCATTTAAAGGGCTTTAATAAATTAAATGCCCTCAGGGAGTTTTCTGGAGAAACTGAACTCCATTAAATTAAGGGCCAGGACTTGGGCATCACCTGTGCTGAAATAAAATACAACCTCCAGCAAGGACATCTCATCAGATGACGAAAGTTAATATTGGTTGAATGTTTACAAAAATCCTCCCCTTTCCTTTAAAACCATGTCAATCCACTTTGGAGCATTTCTACTTCATAGCAACTGAAAAAAAAAAAAAGAGGGGTGGGAAGGCAAAAATGCAACCTTCTAGGAAAGCAACTACAACGCAGTTTTACCCAATGTGTGGGGCAAGATCTAAAACAAATAATATTAGCTTGCATCTCTTTCCATATCCTGTGGAAACACGGTGGAACAGCTAATTTTATCCCTGTTAATCAGTTCTGCAGCCTTCCCTGTTCACTGTGTGCAGTGCCTTTACAGAGCACGGAAAGAGATCTGCTCCCGTTACCTGCAACGGCATGGACCAAAGAGAGCACAAACCAACAGCAGCTGCCCATTCACCAGATGCAATTATATTCTTCCACAAAGGAAAAATAAATGAGTACATCAGATACTGAATGGTCATCAGGAAAATTCCACTAATTTATTAGATGTCTTGTCCTTCGTAGGATAGTTTGAGCCAAATGAGTCTGCTTATTTAAGTAGAAAAAGCCTTCAGAGTCACAGGAGATTCCAGAAATGCCAGAACCCTGAGCTCCCCTTCCTCACCACAAAGAGAATAATCTCTCCCACCCACTGCTCTCCTCAGGCTGATCACTGCATCCACAGCAGTTTTAGGGTCTCTGGCCCATCTTCTTCAGGGTTCGATTCAGCTGGAATTAGAGAAAGCGAGAGTCAGAAAAAATACATAGTGATTGACATACAGTACTCTTCCCTCAGCAGTCTTTATCCAATGCCTCTGCTCCTTCCTCTCCAACTCACTGACAAAAAAAGCTCTCACACAAGTGCAGGCAGCGTGCGAAGTAGAAAGGGAACTAGTAAAACTCCTTCCTCCTCTCCAAGACAGCAGAGGAAGACGTGGGGAGAAGAGAGAGTGCAAAAAATGTAGTATCGCAACTCTGTATTGCTCAAGTCCCCACATCTCAAGATTTTGCTGCCCAAGTTCCCAGTGTGCAGCAGCCTCTGTTGGGAGAGTGGAGCAGTGACAGAATGTCACCTCCTGGCTGAGCACAATGCTGAAGTCATCTGTTCTCCAGAAATCTTCGAGGCCACTTTCTAGAGCCAGAGTTATGAGGGCAGAGATATGATTTTGGTTGTGTTACTGACAGAACACCACAACTGTCTAGGGGTAACAGAGTCAGTGCCCTTGGACAGCAAAGCCCTCATCCTTTTCCACTGTGGCTCAAATGAGCTCTTCTCACACAAAACCAGACCATTCTTCAAAGGCCAGCAGCTGCTGCTTAAATCAACTGCCTTTGCCCAGTGCCTTGCAGAGCCAGGGCTCTCCCCAGCAAGGCATCGCACAGCTGTCTCACACAAGTGTGGCTCCTCCAGGGCCTGCACAGCCCAATGCTTGCCCCGCTTTTCCTACAGAGCTACACAGCTCTCCTGCCCAGGCCTCACCTCCTCAAACTTGTGGATCTGGCGGATGAAAAAGTCCCCATAGCGTCGAGCAACCTTTGTGTCTGCAATATGGATCATGTCCTGGGGAGGGAACAGCATGAGGTCATGAAAGGGACTGCGCTAGCAGGGAGACAGCAAGCACTGCCAAATGTGAGGAGCAATAAAAGGGACTTCACTCCAGCTCTCGTTCAGCATCACACATACCTGACCTGTGCTAGTCCCACAGCAACAACTCAGTTCTCTGTGGGCTGCCTTCCCTACACCTTTGCCTGGGATGGGTCCCAAATTCACATTGTATTCAACTCCCATATTCTTGCACACTCTGCCTATTTTTGCCTCTCTTTGCAGCAGTTTGACAGTCCCAACCCCAATTCACGCTCTGCTTCCCTCTAACAATAGCTAAGAGTCATGCTATCTACCAGGAGAGCTAGGCTGAGACATAGCATGAGACCTTGCAGGAAGAGGTCTGCTCTAAGGACCAAGAACAAGGGGCAACCTGTTCTCCTTCCTAGCAAGAAACCTAATGGTTACTGCTATTAGGACTTCATTTTCAAAGACAAAAGACTCATTGCTATGCTTCCTGCTGCCCAGAGCTCCAAGGGCAGGACAGTGACAGGACCATAACCTTGTGTTTAGATTCCTCCTAAAGCAAACAGCTAAACGCTGCACCAGCGAAAAATGAATCTGTAACATGCCCAGGCAAGATCCCTGCTTTGTCAAGCAAAGGAGAGATGTGGGGGAGACCTACAAAGGTGACAATCACCGACAGCACTATCTGTCACCCAACTGTCACCTCCTGATGAGACTGACAGACAAACAGTTCCCTCTGTCCTGGGGAAGACATTTAAGACCTTTGTTTTCTGGGTACAATGACTGCCAAAGCTGCTTGTGACACCCCATCACTGTTCATCCACTAACACTCCTATTAAGCAGGGCTATGACTTCCCTGTGGGCAGCCAAGTCCTTCACATGGCAAAGAAGGAAGGGATGTTTCCAACAGACTGAAGCAAAATTAGGTGCTGCCACTTCCAGCATTTCCTGGGTGAAAGAATTTCCTAGTCAGCAAGGGGCAGATACCAACCTTGTCAATATAGAAGTCGACCTCAGAGGCAGACTGGAACTCCCCGTCCAGGGCGGATATGCCACTGGTCCATACCAGGTTCTTCATCTTGTGCTTGAAGACTAGCAGCTGGATACGAAACTCCTGCTCTGTGAGGTCTAAGAAGCCAGCCAGCTTCGCCACAGGCATGGTTGTGTAGAGCTTGAGGAAGCTACGGATGGTGGAGAGCTGGGCCTGCTGCTGAACCTCATCAGCAAAGACCTTGAGCTGCTGCAGGAAGGGCTCCTTGTGGTAGTTGGGGTGCACGTTGTCGTAATTGGGCACCACGGGGGAGAGGAACTTGGGACAAGCGTAACTGAAGAGCTCCTCATAGACTTGTGCATCACCCTTCTGCATGCGCAGCATCTTATCCCCATATTTCTCTCGCAGCTGCAGGTGGATGCTCTCATCTATGCGCATGGGGTACATGGTGAGGGCGATGGCCAGGAGTGCATGCATCTGCTCATTCTGCTTGTTAATCTGAGACAGAGAGGAGAACCTGTTAGCTTGTCAATGTGCTCAGGCTTTATGGTGCCAGAGGGAGCTGGGAGCTACATTTTTCAGAGACAGACCCTTTACCCAGAGCACTCATGGTCCTAACGCTCAAGGGGGACAGCACAAAGCAGCACAGCCTCTGGGCAAAACAGACAGATGAATGCCATATCAAGGCTCTCATCAATGAAAAAGAGGCCTGGACAAGAGGAAAGTACAGAGTGAACGTATTCAGAGCCATACAGAACCTGGACAGTCAGAAGCAGGTTTGACCGCTTTGGTGCAAAAAAGTGCAGAGGAGAAGCGAAGGCAGAGTTTAACAACCACCTCCTGGCAAAGGACAGTTATCAGGGAGGCCAGTGAAGAAAAGACTGAGATGGAAGATTTATATGAGTGTGGGCTGAAATGGACAGCTGTGTGGCTGAAACAGACATACCAAATTTTTGAAGTGTCACGGAATGAAGAATGGCAGGATTTGGCTACACACAGAGTTAGAAATGAATCATAAGGATGTAAAGGAGACAGCAGCAGCAGGGGGTAAACAGGCACCAGAGACAGCTTAGGTGGAAAGAGAAAGGAGCTTTGTTTCAGCTGTGCTGAATTAAAACAGTCTGTGAATGATTATCTGATAATGGAAATATATACAACAATGGCAGTAACCTGAAATGCAGGACTAGACTACAAACAGGACAGAGTCTGAAGAAGCATCGACAAGAATATCATTAGCAGCTGATACTCATTAATAACACTGTCTAGAGGGAGAGCGCAGATGGAGCCGGGGCAAACTGAACAACCAAAGGAACTAGTCACACAGCTAAGAGAAAACACTGCCACACATGGCAAAGGAGTTCAAAGGATCCCCAGTCACCACCACCAGCACAGTCCAGGAAAATAAGGCTGGACTGTTAGATGTAGCTTATCAGGTGACAGAGAAGGGGTAGGAAAAAAGACAGCTTTTTCTTTTGGGAAGTCTAGACCTATTCTGTCTCTTACCATCTCGTACTTGTAGGTAGTCCTCTGAAACATGCTCTTGGTCCTCTGAATGTAGAGTAGGATGTTGGCAAAGACACGGATGGCATCCTGATAACGCCGCATCATAAGGTATGCGAAGCCTACGTAGTAATAGGTGGTCACCTGGCACTCAGGCACCCGGGAATACATGCTCTGAGAAGGAAGGATCAACACGCTATGTCAGAGGGGAGACAAAGACCTTTGCTCCAAACAGCTCATTACCCAGGATCCATCCAGCTCTGCTTTCGCTCCCATCCCAAATATAGAAAGGAGAGGGTTAATTCAGGATACCTCACCTCCCACTCATCCTTGCAGCAGCTTCCTCACTGTTTATTAGATCATCCCATTTCCTATGTTTTCCAGTTTTAGCTTCCTGCAAGCAGAGGACTCCTGCACTGTGCCTAATATTGCTCTGCTCAGTTCCCTTTCCCCCTGTTTCACTCCACGTCCTGTGCCCAGACAGCACATACATACATCTGTGCCAAGCCTTGGGTCAAGCCCATGTTGCAGCTGCACTTTTATTAGCCACTGATACCACAAGCAGCACCCAATTCTAGGGCAAAAACATGCAAGGTGGGAGCAGGCACAATGAGAAGCAGAGTCAAAAATAAAAGAATGAGCCAATGACCAAGGTTGGGATGATGTGTTCAGCTAGCTACTGCTGCACTACTGCTTACAGTTCAAATAATATTCCCTACAACAACACTGCCTTGCACAACACAGCAAACCTCCTGAAAAACTAAGCATTTGCGCTGCAACAGCATCAGGCATTATTATATGGCTTGATTTAATGTCAAAGCTCCAGCTGTGTTCAACTAGAAACCCCTGACAACTAGAACAGTTACAAACAGCTCCTCAGCTGGAAGATTCATTATGGCAATCTTTCACCAGCATGTTTGAATAGAGGCATTCGAAAAACTGCAACACAGGGTTTAAAATGTGTTGTATTACCTTCTTGTTGAGCTCGATGTTCTCCAGAACCTTGATCGCTTGGTAGTAATCCCCCAGCAGAGAGTGCAGACGCAGTAGCCCAACCAGGCTGAAATAGCCCAGCATCTTGTAGAGGGAGTGGCGACCATACTCACCAGCCACGCTTTCAGGGTCACCTAGGGAAAAAAAAGGAACCATGATGCTTTCCTCAAAGGAAGCAAGCTCCCCTTTCAACACCTTTATGTTTACAACCAAAGGCAGCAAGACCTCAATTGCAATCACCAGCATTTCTCACGTAAGGCCAACAGAACCTGTTCCCAGTCAATCCATCCACTGATTAAGAGTTTGAGCCAGTTCCCAAACAAAGCTAACCAAGCTCGGTCAAATCAAAGCAAGGCAGTACAGACACCAGTCTTGCTTGGCATCACCCAGCTAGCTCACCTCCACTGGTATAGACCTCCAGCTGTCGGTTGATGTTGGATTTGTCTACCAGAGAGTGCAGCACATTAAGGACACTGTGGACGTTCCAGATCTTGGGGTTGGAACGAAGGAAATCAATTTCCTCTTCAGACTTCTTGGCTGTCTTGCAGCGGTACTGGCTAAAAGACTGGAACTACAGGAAAAAGCAGATATTTGATGATGAGAAGCTAGTTTGGAGATGTTCAGCTAAGTGCACTAAGCTTACAAGTTGATCACACAAATGCATTACAATAAGCTACAACCTGCATGAAAAAAAAAAAAAAAAAGACTTTCATCTGAGATCACCTGGCAATCAAAATGGCAAATTACACCACCTTTAAAGCACCTAGGGAAAAAATGATACAGTGCAGAGGGAAAAGGCCAGAAGACAGAACAAAGCAGAGAAGGACTCCTAGACAACTAGGACAGGCAAGTAAACACAAATTTGCTGTCTGAACAGGTAGCAAAGAGAATGACCAAGTCATAAGATGTGTCTGCATACACACACATCTTTTTATACATATGCACACATCCTTTTTCATCCTCAAGCTTGACAAGACTGCCCTTGAGGAATTCCAGGCAGCTCTATAATAAAAAGTTACAGTGAAAGGAATCTATAGAGAAAAAACAATAGCATTTGAGATCTGTATTGCTGCACTCAGAACAGTAGTGGAAAAATATTTCCCAATGTCAAGATCTTAGACCATAGATTATTTCAAATCAGGTCAGCGATCTCTCAATGCAAGCATAAAGGCCCTACTGACTAAGAAATACAAAACTAAAGAAAAACCACAAACCACAATAAAACTAGTTTGAACAAGTATCTTCGTAAGGTCTTTGTGATTATAGAAGAATTCAGTCAGGCTGCTTTGCACAAATCGGGCAGAAATGAAGGTGAGTTAAAAAAAGTCCCTAAGCAGCAACTGAAACAGAAATATCCATAGAAATCCAGGACTCCCCAAAGAGTTCCCTGTAACTTAAAAATCTGTACATTTACAACTACTTAATCTACCTGGTGACCCAAGAATAACAGTGCTCACCAAAGTTTTTTGTCCTGCAATGGCATCCTAGCTATGAAAATCACAGAGAGGGAGGAGATGGAAAACTTATGGCGCTAATAGAGGCAAGGCCACCCCAAAATGGCCCAGTCTTATAGTCATATACCTGGTATATGAATTCATCAATGATATCCCAGAGCCACTGGTTGGGCAGTTCTAGAGGTGCAGGGCCATCAGCATCTGCAGAAGAACATAAGTATAGATGAGAGGCTTAATACCTTGAGCAAGAACAGTGTCAGAACTGGAGGAATAGACAAATTAAAGAACACAAGAATTTCCCTGAAATGAGAGATGCAGCAGCAGATGAACGAAGCTTCCAATAGGGCAGTGACATGTAGCTTCAGCCACCTCAACTGCCCTCACTTATAAAGAATACAAGCATGTCTGGGGTTAATCTCTAGAGCGTGACTGCTCAGCAGCAGTGATTCTCGAAAGCTGTGCACACACTGTAGGGGTTTATCCTAACCGATCTATTCTCCGCAAGAAGACTGGCAGGGAGTCACAAACACTAAAATTTCTTCCAAGGGGAGTCAACAACAGTAAGCAGTTGTGAAATACTGCAAGTTTTCTCTAGCTTACAGCTTCATTTTGCTTTTCAATAAAGACAGGTGAAGCAGTTCTCAGCAAGAGAGAAAGCTAAGTTTTATTCTTTACAGCATTTCAGAAAGCACTGGAAACTATTTGTGCTTTTTATGGTTCTAAATGCATGGATGTAAAGTGCTCTTCGTTCAACAAACTCACACATATGGAAAGCTCATAGGCTACTTCTCCCTATATAGCCTATAAACAAACATGTTCCAGTTCTTCTGACCCTTTCTCCAGCTCTGTCCTCTCCATCCCCTCTTCCTCTCCAAAATTCAGAAACCAGAAATGAATTGCAGCAACTCACTGAGGATGTAGTTGAAGAGATTGCAGTAGTTGTAATAGGATTCAAATCTCTGCTCCAGCGTGGGCCCCCCCTGCAATGAGAAGTCCGCACAGGCTGCTTAGTTTCAAGCACGGCAGGAGTGAGCAACAGCATATGAAGGACAGTCGGTAACAGCAGTAGAGGGACTATTTCAGAAATGTTAGAGCCAATATTCACCCAGGACACCCACAAGCACCATCCAGAAAACCTGAAATTGTATCACTGTTGTCCCACAGAATGGGGCTGACTCTTCACGTACAGGTAGCTTCTCCCAGGATGACTGAGTATTCAAGCCTTCCGTGAATAGGATGCACTAACCTTCCTTGTCCTCCTCTCTGCTGTCCAGGCTTAAGAGCTTCCTATTACCTTCAACAGCTTTTCTTCCTTCTGCCCTCACGAGAGGCCTTAATAAATCAACAATTCTGCTTCTGGACAGTACTTCTAAATGCTTTGAAAGACCAGTAAATACAGCAGGGAATCACTCTCTTCCTAGAATCATCTTCCTTGTTTCACTTGGAGACACTCGAGGGCAGTCTGACAACCACTAACAGCACAGCTTGAGAAACCAGTCTCTCCTGTTAAAGCTTGACTCAGGTAAATACAACAGCCTTTTTAAAGTGCCCATTTCTCCACCCTCTGGTCCACACCAAAACTGCAGTTATTACTGATTTACCCCATGAGTCATGCCTCTGTTCAGCTTCTTTCCTTAAAGAGCCAAGAACTACTGTGACTTTCTCATTGACTTTAAATTAGCTTAAGAAATAAAAGTGGGGTTTGTTTTGTTTTATAGAGCATTATTCCTTCCATTTCCTTCTCCTGTATCCTTTATGGTGCCCACGTTTCCCTCTCCACAAGGCACTCTAACTCCATGTGTGTTTTTAATCACAAATAACGCACCTTCCTCTTGTGACACCCCCTCTCACCCACCTGCTAATCTGAAGAACAAAGAGCCACAAAGAAACACACAAAACCAACCGATCTATAGGTCTTGCAATTACAGCTCTATCAAAAAGGAAATTCAATTACCTCCCAGCACCTTCTTCCCTAACTCCTACTACACTACATTTGATGTCAGTAACAAACTTTTACATAACAGCCTCCTGAAAACTCAGACCAGGTCTTCTGATTCGTATAAGCTGCCACGGAAATGTGCACACTCATTACAACCAAGCTTGCGGAGACGGCTAATGAGCCTCAGAAAGACAGTCAAGTCTTTCTTGCTTTTCAGCAATCAGCAAATCCTTACTAAACTAGCAAAAGGTAAGAATTTTAAAATTCCCTAAAAGCAGCTTGACTTACAGGTCATAAACCCATCAAATCCTGTCTTGCAAAAATTATGGAACCACTGATACTGTGGTGGCAGTTTTGGCACGTTTTGTGGCATGGAGAAACCAGCATGCAACCAACAGGAAGGCACAGGACAAACACTCACGCTGACTTTGGCGTAGATGTGCCTATAATACAACTCCTTGTATAGGATGAGGAAAACAGCATCTGGAAAAGATGACAAAAGAGAACTGGACATTAGCAAGCCACAAGGCCTAGACAACTGGATCTCTCAGATATGCCAGTGGTGCTCCTCCTGCCACAGTAATAAAGGGAGGCACAAAAGGATACTTTGTTCAAGTTTGACTTCTTGCCAGGTATCTGCTGAAGGAGCTGCCAGAGTGAACAAAGACAACTGACTCAGGTGGCAGCAACGCTGTGCACCTGCTCACTCATGTATCGAAAGTGATTTAGTTCCTTCTCTCTCTGACAAGCAAAAATAAAGGAAAAGACTTACCATTTCCAACCTGAGGGGCAATGGCCTCAGCCTCTGGCCATGGGGTGTTCTTGAAAAACCTTTCTGTCAGCTTTGTCCAGCTGAAAGGTAAGACACACATGTGGTATTAGAAACCATTTCTCAGTATGACAGAGTTAGAGATCGCAATACAGAGGCCTTGGACTTGGTGAAAGTAGACCACCACCACCATCCCCTTTTACTAAGTCTAGTGTTGAAGCAAAGAACGAGAATTGCAAACTAAGTAACTAAAGTCTTCGATTTGTCCCTGAAGTATGGAACAGTTGTGTACGTTACTTTCACATTCCCTTTATAGCAAGGTGACACAGCTGCATGAAGGAGTGCGAGTATCTGTAGGGAACAGACACAACAATTACACCTCACAGCTTTCTGCAAACTGCCTAACCAGCACTACTCCATACCTGTTAGGCATAGGACTCGTATTTTCCTTCAGACAGGTCACAACTCACCTACATTTACGTTAGCCTAATAGTCTGGAAATACCTGTTTTTTTCCCAACTAATCAAATCAAAACTCATGCTGCATTTTAGATAAAGCGCAGGTTTGGAACAACACAGGTAGCAGTCTGCCTTTCCTTTTAAGAGCAGGGTGCACTTTCATCACAGTTTAAGCCATGATTCCCCCTTGCAGGAAAGATGGCTTTGTACCTGTTTTCATAGATGTCCTGGATCTCATACACCTTCTGGTCAATAACATCACTGGAAACACGGCTGGCCTGGAGCTCGTACACCTTCTGGTCAATGAGATCCGACACTGTCTTGTGAAAATACTGAATGAAGTTTTTGATGACTTCGGGGATCACCTGGTAGGTCTGCTGCTCATACTGGCGCTCGTAGGCCAGGTCTTGCTTCGGGTCTCCTGAGGGGTAAAGAGGAGCGGTGAGGCGGCTGCCGCACGGCCCGGCCCAGGCCTACAGACCCAGCCTGGCGCCAGCGCGGCCCGGCGCACCCGAGGGGCCACGGCGGCGGCGGCGCGGCCGAGGCCCGCACTCACCCGTGTGCATGTCATAGTCGTTGGAGTAGGCGTAGGGGTCGTAGGCGGCCTGCGGAGAGAGGGCGGCAGCGAGTTACCGCGATCAGCCCGGACGCGACGCCCCCCCGGGACCCCTCCCCCGCCGCCCCGGGACCTCCACCCCGCACCTCGTTGTCGTAGTCCTCCCCCGGGTAGGCCATGGCGGCGGCGCGGTGCGGCAGGAAAAGGGCTCCGGGCGGCAACGCGGACCCGGCGCGGAGCGGGCAGGAAGAGAGGGTTGACCAGGGGCGGGGCTCGGGCCGGCCGGCCGGAAAGGGCTGCGGCGGCAGAGAGAGACAGCGCGTTTCCACTGGTTGAAACAACTGTCTGTCTTCAGCCTGAAGAGCTGCGATGGGCCTGGTGCCCTCTATGACCCGCCCCCCACTCTGATTGGAGAGCGTGCCTGCCCATCAGCCCTTCCTAGGCACCGCCTCCGCCTCCTCCCCTCCTTCCTTTTACCCACTCTAACTCCCCATTGGCTGCACCCAGGGGACTGCCTTGCCTCCAATTGGTCGAGCGGACACGGCCCGCCCCGTTGCTATAGCGACAACCCTCCCCTCCCCTCTGCCCCCGCCGGCCTGGCCTGTGAGGGGATGGAGGGCGGCGGTGGAGCAGCAGCAGGGCCTGGGCCGGAGCCGGAGCCGGAGCCGGGGGCCGGGCTGGCGCTGGGACCGGCGGCGGGCGCCCCCCTCGGCTATCTGCACGTCCTGTGGCAGCGGGAGGAGCCCGCGGGCAAGATCCCGGCCCGCCGCCTGCGCAGGGCCGCCCGACTCCACCGCCGGCTGGGGCCTACGGGCAAGGAGAGCCACGGTGAGCGGCGGGGAGCGCCCTTCCCTGGGGCGGACCGTCCCTCGCACGGGGAGCGGCTGCGCTGCCGGCCAGGCCTCGGCGGTGTGGAGAGGCCCCGGTGTGGGGAACCGGTAAACCTTCGGCTTCTCCGTGTGCGGGGCCTCTGGAAGGAGTTGGGATCTGCTCGGTGGGCGGCTTGGGAAGGCAGCCTTGCTCCTGCCAGGGGACGGTACCCGTCAGGAGGGGGAGGGCCCGCGGCCGGCCTCAGGAGGAGACAAGGAGAGCGCTTCTTACCTGGCATCTTGATCTCCTGCTTCCCTTTCTCTGGGCCGAGCCGGCACCAGCGTGGTTTAGGCCCCGCGCCTGGGCTGGGGCGCCGGGATGGGATGTTTCTGCAGGGTAACGCTCCTTTTTCCTCTGTGCTTTCCAGTAATTGCTTTCTTTTCTCCATAGCTCTGAAAAGGCTGCGTGAAGCTGCCAATAGCAATGACTTGGACACAGGTAAGACTTCTGCCAGTCCTACTTGGGACCTCTTCCTGGAAGGGCAGTTTTGTCGAGGCCCTTTATTTTAGGAGAGGAGTATATAGTTTGCGGACACAGTGCTTTAGATGCTGCAAACCTAGAAACTGCTTTTCTGGAGCCTCGTTTCATTCTCTGAGCAGAGTGAGGCTCGTTATAATATTCACTTTTTCACTGCGTCTGGTTCGTAATGTTCGTTTTCCAGCTGCCTCAAGCTAAATCAGCACTGCACTATTCCAGCTTTTTGGTATGTGACTTTTGCCCAGTTGTAAGCAGCAAGAGAGTAGTGTTTCGGTAAGGTGGAAAAGGTATGATTATCTAAGCCATACCCTGTGTGATGAGACAGTGTGACCCAGTAGATCAGAACCAGGACCAGTGCTGGACTCTGCCTCTCACAGTGACTTCAGAGAAGGCTCGTGGCCTATCCGTGACTCCCTTTTCCTCTCTATACTGTAGATTAGGTGGGGTTTGATATGAAGTGTCCAGCAGCAATATTGGCATATATTATCTGCCCCTTATCATTGTCCCTCTTTAGATTATACTGTCCCCTCAGCTGCGCTGGCCTAACTGTTCATTGGGCCATTCTGTGAACAGAACTGGAAACTGGTTTGACTTGTAGAAACTCCCAGTGTAGCATCAGGACGGGGGTTTGTCTGGCATGCTTCACCCTTCAGCTCCACAATACACCTTGTTTCATGAACTGATGGATAAAGTTCATCTGTGAGCTGTGTGAGTACAGAAAGTCTTGGCTTCAGTCACCAGGTCAAGAGGTTCCCCTGTTTACAATCCAGCTGTGTTTTGTGTACTCAGCAACTTTAGGAAGTGTCTGGTGATGAATTTGTTCTTCATCAACAAGTAAAAATCTTTGCTGTTGCCTGTGGTGGCACTGGGTGGGAGAGGTTATGTCATTTCCTACTGGCTTTGGTGAAGGACTAGGTAAAGCATTCCCTATTAATGGTTCTCACTGGTGGCACTGTCAGTCTCCCTGTCTTTCTTCTGGAGTATCAAACATCCCCCGTTAATGCCAATTCCATCTTTTCAGGTGTTCCTTTCACTTCTGTACCACACTTAAAGCAGTAGGTGTACAGGAAGGAGTTCAAATGTGACTATAATGCAATCTCTGGGACCTGAGATAAATGGTGACTTTCAGTGGTCTGAGCTATCTAGTTTCTTGTCTCCAATACTGGTCAGTCTTGACTGTTGCAGGGTATGCTATTAAAGATCTCAAAATACAGCAAATCTGTTGGTATCTTTAACAGCTACAGAATGAGTTTTATTTTACACACTGATTACTATATCAGGATAATCAAAACGAACAGGACTAATAGCCCTTAGAGTTGCCCCTTATACCTGTTGCTGTAGATGCTACTTTTAATGTCCCTAATCTTTTAAGTCTTTATTGGTCTCTTTGCTTTTGTTATACCCAATACTGGAGAGTCATACTAATTTCTCTGTCTCTGTGTGTGAGCAGGTTTTTCCTTCTTATCTGACAAAAGGAGGTAGTTCAGGTTACAAGAAGTGCCAGTGGTGGCACTGAAGAAGTAGCTGGGTAGAAAAGCAGGGGGAACAAGTGTGAGTAGATGATGGTATGGCTACTCAGGCTGTTCACTAGCTCACTTCAATACATTGTCTCCTAAGGGTATATTTGCACTGGTGCTGGCAGGTTGGTGCACTTATTTGCCTCCTTCCCAATCAGTAGCCACCATTAGTATGGCAAAACCTAGGAGTTTCAGATGAATCAGGGAAGTGGCATATTCAAAACAGGTGTGAAGAGGTGTTTTTTCTTGCTGCATGGAGTTACACTGCAGGTCCGTGTTGATGTGAGAAGTTTATACAGATGCAGAAAATGACTGTGCAAATCCATGCAGAAAGCCCGTGGAGGGCTAGTAAGCACAGGATGCTAATTCTGGCTTGGGAAGTGCCTGAGATGCAGCAGACTAAAGGTTGTGAGAGTTAGCCCTGCATCCTTGTCATCTTCTTATACTTTTCGGTAGGCATTTGCTGTCGATTGTCCTGGGAGCTTGAATATTTGGGAAGATGGATCCTTAGCCTTAGCCATTACAGCTGTTGGCTTATCTTTTATGGCAGTACCATGGAAGCTGGTGAAGGCTGTAATGGAGGGTGGAGCGTACGCTGCCTCGGCTGGTCCTGCTGAGCCAGGATGCTGGCTGGAGCTGGTTCCAGTCCAGTTGACTTGACAGCTGGCAGAGTGTGTATCTAACCGCAGATGAGCAGGTAGCATTACCTCTTTTGGATCAAGTGCCCCTTCAGCTCACCTGCTTTCTTCTCCTCCTTGGCGCTGTCAGTGCAGCAACTCTTGGAGGATGGAACTGACCCCTGTGCTGCAGACGACAAAGGCCGGACAGCCCTGCACTTTGCCTCCTGCAATGGCAACGATCACATCGGTGAGTGGGGAGGGGCAGTTCTGTCATCTGATTTCTCTGTGGAAGAGATTTCGAAGGATGCTCTTTATTTTGGTTCAGCACATGACAGAGATTGCTGTTTTCCCTGTGTTTTGTGGCAAAGTTGCCAGCTGAACTCTGGCTGCAGGGCTTAGCATGTTCCCCTGCTGAAGGGGGAGCAGCAGCTCCCAGCTCTAGGGCTGTACTGGTGCAGAAGGAAGGAGTGTTCCTAGTCCCAGTTCCTCCCCTCAGGGAGCCCAGGGGCAGTGGCACTGCCTAGCCTTGTGCTGTGTCCTTCTGCATAGCTGCACAAACCTCCGTCCCCTGTTTCTGGAAGGAAGGTGATGAGCTGAACAGAAGCACCTGTAAGGCAGCATGATGACTGCTGTGCAGACCTGCGGCCCGTGTGGGCCTGACCTGTGGGGCAAAGGGAAGGGACTGACGTGGCTCTGTTTCCTTGTTTCCAGTGCAACTGCTTCTGGACCATGGGGCTGACCCAAACCAGAGAGATGGGCTGGGAAACACCCCTTTACACTTGGGTAAGTGCCACACGGATGAGCTTTGCATGCAGAGAGGTGAGGTGAACACTGCATTGCTGTTTCTTTCCTCTCCACCTTCCTCTTCCCTGTGCATCACAGTATGCATCCCCAGCTTTAAGTACCTAGGAGGGACTCTTTGCATGTTATTAGCTTCACTCCTCATGAAGGCTTAAGGGTCAGAATTTGAGAAAATCCATTTCCCTCCTCCTGCCAGCCCCAAGGAGCACAGGATCTGTTCCAGAGAGAGCACTCAGGCTTGAGCGTGAGGTTACCCTTACGGTTGGGCTGTTCCTCTTTCCCATGGCAAAGAGCCCTTTGGGAAGCAGCAAGCTCCACGCTTTAGCAGAAACTCCTTTGTTGTTTGCTAGTACCTCTGAGTTGTGTGTCCTGTGTTTTCCCTCCCCAGCTGCCTGCACGAACCACGTTCCTGTCATCACCACGCTGCTGCGCGGAGGTAACATTTCCTCTGTAACGATTACAGCCTGTCCCTTTCCTACCCTGCCCTGTTTGTACTCCCTGGGGACACTAAGTCTTGAAGACAGACTTCACTTTCTGTCTTTGCTCATGCATCTTGCAGGAGCCAGAGTTGATGCCTTGGATCGAGCTGGCAGAACCCCGCTACACCTTGCTAAATCAAAGCTAAACATCCTGCAGGAAGGACTCTCCCACAGCCTGGAGGCCGTACGCCTTGAAGTGAAACAGGTAAGAGAAACAGTGCCGTGTTCTGGTAAGGTGGTGCAGCCCCTGGCAGTGTCCTGCACACTTTAAGGGTCAGATATCATTTAGCAGCTGTTTTCAATACCTGTCTGTAGGCTCTTAGCTGCTCTGGGGAGAGTTTGACTTTTTCCTTCTGTTTTCAGAGACCTTCCTTTTTCCCAACCACTACTCTGAATTTTTGCAGAACCTCTCTTGGCTCTGGTAGGCCAAGGATGCACTGAATGTCTTAATTCTCAGGCTGTATGGAGCACTCCCTTTTCCTCAACCACAGTGCAAGACAGATGCCTTGTGACAGGAGAGGGACCACAGCATGGGGCTGTAGCTGTGGCGTACACATTCCAGCAGGGACTTGGTGTTCCTAGCGCAGTCTGCCCTGCTCCGGTACCTGGAGGCATGGGATACAAAAACAGTCATGGGGCTGCATCACAAATGCACAAGGTGTGGGCCTTGCTTCAGGAGCCATATAGAAGCCACAGAGATTTTCATCCTCAGTGCACAAGGAGATCCTGCTGGAGTGGGAAGTCCCTGTTGTTCACAGTGAGGGGAGCTAGCTGGCCATAAAGAAAAGCTTGGTGCTCTCAGTGCCAGACCTTGTGCTTCTTCAGCTGCGCCTATCTGTCTTCCCTGTTCTTAAACCAGGCACAGGGATCACGACTAATCCGTCTGTGGCTGATCAATGCCTCTGGTGACTCACTGGTCCCTGAGGCTGCCATTAGTGCGCTCCGGTTGCTTTGCATGTTTTCCTCTCTGTGGGTCACGTGCTTGGCCATGTACCGCAGCATCAAGGCTGTGCTTGGCGATTTAACTGTAATTTAATTTTTCCTGTAAAAACATCCCAGCCTGGTGCATCTGTCTGATGTTTGCCTCTTATGCCTTTTGGTTTCAGATTATCCAGATGTTGCGGGAATACCTGGAGCGTCTGGGGAGGCATGAGCAAAAGGAACAGCTGGATGACCTCTGCTCCAGGTTACAGATGACTAGCACAAAGGAACAGGTAGGCAGTGTTGAACTACTGTGACTCACCTATTTGTGTTGTGACTTCTCTGTTTAGGAGAATGCAACCGCGTGAGCAAGGTGACATTGAAGACGTGGTTATGGAAGTGTTCTTGCTCACATTGGGTAAAGCGGGCAAGTTACGTGATGACTCGTGGTTCTCCTTTGGGTTGGAATTCAAAACGCAGAAAGCATCACTGTGCCTAGCAGCTCAGCAGAGAAGCTGAAGATCAGATGGGCCGATGGCACAGGCATTTTAAGGCCAGGATCAGCACAACCACAGAGGGTTGCAGGGCCTGTTTGTTTTTTTTTTTTTTATTGTTTAGGTTTTTTTTTTCCTACAAAAGATTGACCCTTAGAAACAGGCTTGGAGGAAACAGCCCTGATACTGTTGTTGAGTTCTGGGTAATGCAGCAACATGCTTCTATTTTAAGGACTGGCTAAATTACACGAGGTTGAGGTCAAACATTGAGCTCCTGAGGAATGGGGAGAAGCTCCAATTGCCTTAGATTAGGACTTGTTTGATCATGAGGACAGGAGCTGTCCTACACGATTGTGGAACCAAAGGGATCCTGTCCTAGTAGAAGCTCAGCATGGGTGTTACTGGCAGTCCCGGTGCAAGGGTGGTTCCTGCTGCATGGGGGTTTCTTCTGAGTTGGTGGTCAGCTGCACAAATGCATTCCTCTGCCTAACGGCCAACTGTATTCTCTCAGGTGGACGAGGTTACGGACCTCTTGGCCAGCTTCACATCACTCAGCCTGCAGATGCAGAAGATGGAGAAGAGGTAATGGGCTTCCAAATCATCTTCCTGATGCAGCAGGAGAAGCCTTAGAGAGAAAAAGAGGAAGCTGAAGCTTGCTTCTCAGATCGTTGAGTGAACATTGCTGCCAGCGGCCATTCCTGCCAGATCCATTCTCTGGTGGTGCTCAGACTGTCCCTGTGTGTGCTGCCACAGCTGCCTTGTGGGGAGGCAGCAGGCTTTGGACAAGAGACAACAGACAATGGAGTGCTGCAGCTGAGACTTTTGGAAAAAAAGACCTGCTCTTCTTTTTATCAGATGGACTGGCGCTGAATAGGCTACCCCTTCCAGAGGTATTCTGCCTTCTCCTAAGCGCTTCAGTTCAATATAGGTGGTGGCTGATGCCATGTGCACTCACCAGCCCTGACTGATGCACTCAGCAGCTGGCCAACGTCACAGAAATGCTTGGAACAGGCACCTTTTGCCAGCTCCGCAGTGCTCAGTTGCATGGGGGAGAAAGTGGATGCCTTGGACAACAGAAGGCTTTGTGCTGTGAGAACACCACACACTTAATTCTGCATGCTAGCAGCTGAGCAAACATACTGCCTTGAGAAACATGCGCTGAGGCTTAATCCTCACCTTCCCCAGAGCCTGCGGTCAGAGGGCAGAGAATATCTCTGGTTACAAATAGGATACAAAGCTTTTAATCACTAGACTAACAGCTTTCATTTTTTAAATCAGTGCTGCAAGTTAGTGCTTAAATACTACAGTGAAACACTTGCAAAAAATACCCAGGTAGACAGCTAGCAGGTCAGAGCTGCCCTGATGCAAGAATAAGGTTTGGAGGCGTGACTTAATCCTAGCGCAGGTTTAGGCAGACATCTACATCTTGCAAAAAAAACTCACCATAACTGACTTTTGTGTTTCCTATTACTGGCGGTCTCGGGCAAGAGGTCCAGTTGCGACAGGAGGTGGTATGTATTCAGCCATGTTATTGGGCTGGGCTGGAGGTGGATTTACAGCTGCCTCAGCAGCACCAAACCCAGAGCTGACCCATACTGTGTTTCTTGCTTGTCATGGAGAGGTGCTGCTCCAGGACCTTAAGTGCAGCATGAGGAACAAGTTATGACCTCTGCTGGGAGCCTGAAGTGATGCGGCTATGAAGGATGCAGGGAAGCGCTCTTGCTGCTCTCTTGCTTCTGCCCCACTGTGGTTAGTAATGATGTAGATAGATAGCTTTTGTTTTGGAGCAGGGATCCCTGAAATCTTGTCAGTAGGGGACCAACAGTAGCAGGGTGACAAGAACATGCCCAATAGCAATTTGAGTTCCCACCTAAATGGCATGGCGGGCTGGTAGCAATACCCATCCCACAGCTTGGGAATCACTGGTTTGGCAGTGTTCCTTCTTAGGATTCAGCTTAACCATGCAACAGCCACGCTTTGGAGCATTCTTCAGAGACCTTCAGGTCAGCATGTTCTCTAATATCTAGCATCTTGTCCTGGAAGAGGCTAAGTGGACCTCCATGTTCAAAGCTGAGATACCAGAAATATGCATGGCTTTTAGATGGGTTCATCTGTGGGGTGCTGGAGGCCATGGCTGGGACTAACAGTCTGGTGGTGTGGCTGGAGCTGTCACTGTGAATACTGATACTTTGTTACGATATGCTGGATGGGAAGGATACTGAGCGGGTGGGAGACAATCTGACCTTTTTGTATTTTGAACTTCAATAAAATCCTGTCAGCCTTTTCGGACTCCTCAGCCAAGTTTTCTCTTTTTCAGAGTGGCTCATTCCTCTTTCTTTACCTATGTTCCAGGCCCCAGGCATGGCACCAGACTTGGTAACTGCTGCTCTCATACTGAAATTTTGGTGCTGAAATTAGAAGTGACAATACAAAGTTGTTGTTTGAATTCAAGCACCAGTCTGTTTGCAGATCAAAGTACATGGTTGCTGACTCACCTTCTGATCTTGACTCCCACAGCCAAGAAATCCAAACTTTTAATCTAGTTAGTTGCTCTGAAACGGTGCAAATAGAGGAAAGAGAATCTCAGCGGGATTGCTTCAAGCTGGAAGAAGGGATGTTTTGCAAAGAGGGAAAGCAGCCTTGCCCAGTCTGCGCTCCTGCATAAATATGGAGGTGGTGGGGAGAAGGCGGCTGAACTCCTGCCTTGCCTCATGCCAGACAAAATGTCTGTGCTATGGAGACAGCAAGGGGATGAGGGGCTGGGGAGGAACATCTGGGCAGGACAGAGAATTTCCAGGGCACTCCCTGTGAGAGGAGCGGGTGACCTTCGTGTCCAATCTTTACTTAACTTGCCTCTTCCTGTCTTCACAGCCTAGTCTTGGTGTCTGCATGCACCCAGCTGTCACCACTTCTGCACTCAACAGCCTTGTTGCTGAGGAGACCATTAAGGTACCCAGAGAGCAGGTGGCTGAAATGCTCTTTTATTGCTGCAGTTACCTTAGTTGCTGATATTGTCTGCTAGGGAGACACAGCTTGGAAGCTTTCCTCAAAACCAGGAATACACCTGGCTGGGACTCAGAATGAAGCTTTTAGCCCGAGCACACGTGATGATGTTGTCCACAGCTCTTCAGGCTTTTGTCTTGCCTGGCGCTGGAGTCTTCATGACTGCTCCTGACTGTACGCTTGGAGTGGAAAGGTGGGGGTGCTGCAGCCACCCAGGAGCATTTGTCTTTCCTTTTCTGCAGCACTGCTCCCTCCATGGGAGGTGAGGCAGCACTCGCAGTCCCCTGGAGACTGGCACAATGAGCCGAGGCAAATAAAACGAGCAGGCTTATAGGAAGTTTTGCTGCTGCTTTAGCGATAATACCAGATAAGAAAGAGAAAAGAGGCTCTTGTTTCTGGGGTAGGGGGAAGCATTACGTAGGAATCACTGCAGTCAGTTCTGCTTTTCTGCCTTGGAGTTGAAGCACTGGGCTGCTGAGAGCCGTGTCATGTGTTTGGCACTGGACTGAGAAAAGTTTTAGGTTTCTTTGCGTCAGCTAGTCGTGCCAAAGCCTCAAGACCTGTATCTCGAAAGAGAGGTATGTGCTGGGGAGGGAAAGAAGGAAAGAAAAGGTTCCAGGGGAGGAGGGGAGTGTGGCTTCATGCTGTGCTGAGAGCTGTTCACTGGCACCATCTATTTTTTTCTGCTGATCCTGGGCTAGAGCCTTCGGCCTGTCCCAGAGGTTTTTCCCCCAGCCCTTGCAACCTGGGCCACAGATTTCCCTGCCCAGCCCCATAGGTGTGAGGCTAGTGGCAGCTTTCTGCATCTCTCAGAGGTGTCTGCTGCAGTAACGAAGAATGAAAACAACAGCACAGGTTTCCCTCTGCTATTTATTTTGCCGTTAAACTCAGGCCAACCTCCTCATTTTCCTTGTGCTACACCATCAAACATGCTTTCTGCGTCCCTTTCCGGAGCAGTGGTGCATCCCCCCACTCAGGGCCATGATGTCAACCAGGACTTGACCCTAGGCTTTCCTTTGCCCTCACTGCTGTCTGGCCTCCAAATACACTCGATCTCCCCTCCTCGTTCAGAGCACGGCTCTGCAGTGACGTGCTGAATCCCCAGCCACTGAACCCAGCAGCAACCTCCCCATCTTTGCAGCCACTGCTGCACTGTAAGACACAACCAAAACCAGCCAGGTTGAGGATCTGGCTCATCCAAGCAAGTGAAGACTGAAAACCTGCTTGCGTCTCACTGAGGACCCACAGCAGAAGCAACAGCCCTGAACAAAACCTCCCAACAAAGCTGCATGGATGTTATTAAGCAAAAGGCCTTCCTCTGAAGCAGCCACTCACCCATGCAAGTGAGTGCAAAGCGCACACTGCAGTATGTGCGAACATCAAGAGTCTGTTCTACTCTTCAGCAGCCGAAATAATTAAACTCCAGGGTAGCGAGCCAACATCTGAACTCCATTACTTCCTCCACCTTTGCCTTTCTAGCATACTCCAAATCAATCATTGTAATTATCCGTGCTGCTAAAGAAGCCCCATGAAGCATCTCTGGCAAACCTCACACCCTTTCATCTGCTTCTTCCGCTCATTCCTTGAGCAAGACAGAACTCTTCTCCTCCAACACAGAAAGGTACTTGCAGAAAGGCGCCTTCTTCGTGCAGTGTGCCCGGCCAGCATAAGAGAGCAGCCCTGGGCAGCTCAGGGCCCATGGGGTGATGAGGTGGAAGAGCCAGCAGTTTTGATTAGGAAGCTGATAAAGGAGATGATAGATAGGGCAAATAGTGTTCCTCTGGGCTTTTCTGAAGGCTCTGAGGGGGAAGAGAGCACGTGGTTGTTGGAAGAATTAAAATAATCAGCTGGCAACCTGCTAAGGTCATGGATTAGGACCAGAAGCTAAACCCAAAAGCAAATAAGCAGAATTCCCTATAGCTAATAGTGCTACATGCCCTGACCACCCCTGTCACACCGTTACCTCTCTGGCTGGCAAGGCTGTCTTGCCGTGAGGTGCATTTGCAGTGCTGTCCTGGCTGTTTGCAGAGTGTCTGTACAAGGTCCTGTTCCCCCAAGTGCAAGGGCAGCACTTGAGCCCATTGCTTTGCCGAGGAATTAGCAGCTGTCCTTGTAACAGCTTCCCCTGGCTTTCTGCCTCCCCCAGCCCCATGTGTCTGCAGATAGGGAAACCCCCAACAGGGCTGCCAGATTTGCACGTGAGCTTCTTGGTACCTGGGTCTGACACCTTCCAGCAGCATGAGGCTCATGGCCTGCATGCTGGGGAGGTGCCCAGGCACCAGAACTGGCACACAGCTGGCAGGACTAAGTTGCTCCACAGAGGATAGCTGTGCCCGGCTTGCAGGGGAGCTGGTGCTGACCACCAGCCTCAAGGCCCCAGCCCACCTCTCCCGTTCCCTCTGCCCCGTGCCAGCTCCCGGCATGGCTGCGCTCAGCCGATGTGGCCAACCGGCCTCTGCAGGGTTAAAGCCAAGCTCGTCAGCCTGAGTGATGAGAAGTAGGAAAGAAAATATAAGCAAGGAGTCATTAATTAAGGCGAGAAGCTGGGAGTGGAGACTGTAGAATGCTAATCAGTCTGGAGGGGAGGCTGCGTGGAAAGCAGCAATCAAGCTTCTTCAGCTTTAATTAAATCCAGCTCTATATCAAGGACATGACAGCTTTTCTTTTCTTCTTCTTTACCTTTGAGCTGTGAAACCAGTTGGAGCGTGTACGCTGTTACTGGGCAGACAGGAATTCCTTCCTGGCTCCAGAGCCTCCCTAGGCCAGGCTCAGCATCTGCCCTTCCTGCTCACGTGCTCCCCAAAATCGGGGCTTAACACCAGGCAGAGCTTAGGGATGGGATCCAGGGCTTGCAGATGCTTGCCGGGCTAAATGCACCTTCTCCCCTAGGTTTTCTCCCTGTCTTCTCTGTCCTCTTTTATTTAGGCTTCACCCCAACATGCAGCAGTCAGTTCTGACCTGATCCACTCCCTTCACAAGCTGGGACCAGAAGGAGCAGGATCAGGGGCGAGCAACAGCCCAGCCACATGCGGGCAAGAACAGGCAGCATGCAGCTGTGCCGCATCACTGCTCCCGACTGTCATTCCCTTCTCCCTCCGATGCTTTGGGCTGTGGAGTGGGGCCTCACCCCCAGAAACAATGCAGATATTCGTGTAACCTGGAGGCTGCTTGCAGCCAAAGGAGCTGGCCACCAGCCATGGCATCGCATGCAAAGGGCAGCTGCAGGACTAGCCACCTGTGGGAAGGTAGGCAAAGCACGCTGGACACGTTGCCGAAAAGCATCGGCTGCAGAGGAGCAGCAGCCTCTACAGAGGAAGGGAGCTGGAGAAATCAGAAACGGGTGGGAGACGAGGGAGGCTCAAGGTGCAGAGAACCACATCAAACACTTGAATGGAAAAAGAAAAATAATTCCCAGCGCAGCGCTTCAGCTGGCCTCCGCACGGAGAAAGAGGTGTCCTTGGAGCTGAGCTCTAGTGAGGCATGCAACAGCTTCAGCGAGTTGGGAAGTTTAAGAGGGAGCAGGACAGAGCAACAAGGGAAGTTTTATGCAAGCAGAAGCAGGGGATGGAAAGAGAAGAGAAATAAAGGGGAGCTCGTGGCTCTGCTCATGCACACCACAGCTTTGCAAGCCCCTTGCTGCCTGATGTCCCCCATCCCCGCCGTACAACGCCTACAGCACTGAGAGTGTCAAAGGGCAAGGATGGGGCCAAAACCCCTTTGCTTTTGATGCAGCCTCCAGCTGCCTTGCTGCAGTACCACCATGCATGGGGACAAGTGAGGACACTGGCAGCTTCCGCAGCCCGTGTGGGGCTCAGGACACCATCGATGGGGCTGTGCAGCCTCCAACAACTCCACGTTTGCCGCAGGCTCACATTGGCAATCGGCTCCTGATGATCAGTAAACGTGTTCACTCTGAAACCTACTGATGCCATGATGTCTCTAACTGTTTCCCAGCTTCAGCTGGAAGTCCAGAGTGGACTTCAGATGGAAGTTCCACTTCAGATGGAAGTCTGGAGTGTCCCACAATGTCACTGCTGTCACTAAATACTTTTTGCCAAGCTTTCCCTCTTTAACCTGTTCTTAGGGCATTATGGGTGAAGATCTGCTTCATGTTGAGAGTTACACACTCAGGAGCCACACAGCACTAATTAAATGCCATATATAATTAAGGAAAAGGATGTTGCAATCATGTAAAGTTTACTGTAAATACTGAGCTGGGACGCTGGCAGGTCTGATGATTTGCGGCCAAGGTATCCCAGTCCTGGCTGCAGGATTGCTGAGGACCTTGTTAAGGAACTGTGTGGGGCTTGAGCTCAGTTTAATGGGTCTGAATGGGCAAGCTTACCTCTTTCGCTGCCAACAGAAAACCATCTCAGTGGGGATAAGGTGTGGGCCTGATGTTCCTGGCCTCTCTTGGAGGAAAGCAAAGCCCCTGGGACGTGGTCAGAAAGTGTGATGCTAATGGAGATTTCTCCCTCACCTCCCACCATGGAGGTCCTTCCATGGGCTGCTCCCTTTCCCTTCCTCAGGGCTTGCCTGGCCAGCGAAAGCAGTCCCTTTTCCCCCTCCCGGTCTCTCACATGATCTGTTTTTGTTCCCTTTCTAGGGCTTCTTCCTGGGCTTGTCCTACAGCATCACCAAAAGTTCCCAGGCCACAGAACTGAGGCTCAGGGGCTAAGTCTGTGCTGGCAAAGAAAAGAGGATCTGTCCTGCTTGCACTCGCAAGCCAGGTGGCATCACACAGCTTGTGTCCCCACCCCACGGTGAAGTTGTCTTGTCCCTGCAGAGGATGGCCTCAGGTGGCTGCAGTCTCCTGCAGTACATTGACTTGGCACACTGGGGAAGCCGAGTACCCCGCTCGGTCCCCCTCCCCTCTCCACTCATGTCACGACTATGTGACAAAAGAGGAGCTGTGTGAAGTCAGCCATGTGCCTGGACCTGGCTCTGCCAGGCACTGCGGCAAGTCATGGCATTGCAGCAATGCAAATCCCACCAGCTCCCTCCCTCACATGTGCGCTAGACTAATCAAAGGCCTTGCTTGGATGCCTGATGATGCAGAAAAATGCTGGAGAAAGCTGCCGTGGGACTGGGGTCCAACACAGCTGAGTGATGCTCACCCCAGCTCCGGAGCAGTGTGACACTGCTGGGGTGGGGAGAAGGCTCCTGCCAAAACGTGGGTGCTCTGCCAGCACATCGCTTCCCACCTCCCGCATGCCCCTTTGTCCTCCATTCTGTCCTCTGCTTCTAGCCCCTCACTTTACCCTGCCTTGTCATGGCTGTTTTCTGTCCCCATGTATGGCTCCCAACATACATTTGTCACTTATATTTCCCCCCATCTGTCCTCTCACCATCCCTCCTTTTCCCTCTCTCTGCCTGTCTCTCGCTCTCCTACAACTCTCTCTTGAACACCAGCAGTGCTGGATCCATCTTAAAACCTTCAGCTTTGCTTCTTCTGTACACTTCTGCAGCCTCTGCAAAGTCAAATAAAACAAATGACGCCCTGCGAGTGACTTGGGAGCACCAGACTGTGGTCAGATGGCTTGTACAGCCTCCACCGCCTCCAGCCCAAACTGCAGAGCCCTGCGCCGGGCAGAGATTGTATCCAGCACACAGCAAGTATGGCAGGCGAAGGAAATTACTGGAGTTTATTCAAGTCAAGCAGGGGAAAAATTCCAGCACTTTCTGGTGAACACGATTTTTTGTCCCACCATGCCATCCCCACAGCACTTCCCATCCTGCCCATGGTCAGGGCAGGGGGATGCTTGGCCCTGCTGTGAGGTGTCATTGAGCTGCTACCACAGCCAAAGGCTTCTCCATGCAGAGGGGAGGCATGCAGAGGTGTCAGCACACAAGCCTCTCCAATCTTCACCTGCTGTGGCATAAATCATTTGAGTATGACTAACGCCTGCTGCAGAGTTTGCGTCATCAAGCTGTTGGTACAGATGGCTGACTTCCTTGCATGTGAGAGAGGGTGGCAAAGGCCCCCTGATCTGGTTGCAGGGGCTCGGGAAAGGCATGGAGGTGGACTAAGGCTGCCCCTGAGCCATGGGAAAAGAAAGGCACGTGGGCAGGGGACAGTGTTTCACTGCCTGGGCTGGGCACAGCACCCCAGGAGAGAGGCTGCCAGCTACCCTACTCACACCCAGGTCCCCATGCACTTGCTCCACCCTTCCCACTCATGCTCTGATGTGCCCTTAACAGCCTGGATTTCATACCAGGATGCTTTGATTTTGGTTGCCTCCCTCTTAGAGTTTCATGGTTCTGCACAAAATTAAGAAGTTAGGAAGCTGGGAAATGAAGGCCGTAAAACCTGTTGCAGGAATGCCACCCATGTCACTTGGCATCTCATTAACACATCCCTCCACTCTGCATCTGTATCGGTGGATGTGCCTAGATGAATGCTGTGGGCCAGTGAGGGGAGGTGAGTGGGGACAATGGGTTAACCATTGCCACAGGAACTTTTAATGACTCTGCTGCATCCATTCCCTTTTGCTTCACATTATTCTGCCTGTTTGGGAACAGACTGGTTACTCTCAGGCTGGAAAACAGGTTTTTTCACTTTGCTTATCTGTAATGAACAGTCAGAAACTCCTGAGTTCCTCTTGGGGGGGTCACAGCTGGGGGATGGCCAGCTGTTGTCAAACTTTCCTCCTCCAGCAGCTCCTTCTGAACAGAGACCATGGCATCTTGTAGTGGGTGAGTCCATGCTCTGGCATCATGATTGGCAACTTCAGGGTCCCTCTTCCTGATGTTCCCCTCTGGGACCTGGGTCACCTCAGTGTTGCCTCCATAGAAACCTCTGGCGGTGTTGGTGAAACCTTTGCCCACGTTGACCACGTGGACTTTCTTTCCAGCTCTCTTCTTCTTCTTCTTCCTGGTCTTGTTCTGGAAGAAGAGGCAGGTGAAGACCTGCTTGAAACGCTTGCGGAAATGCTTGGAGATGAGGGCATAGACAATGGGGTTGAGGCAGGAGTTAGCGTATGAAAGGCAATGGGAAGCCAGGCGGCAGGCATAAGTGGCTCGGTTGAAGGGGAAGTGGCCAAACCAGAAACACAGGATGACCAGGTGGTGGGGCAGCCAGCAGAGGCAAAACAGGATGGCCACAGCCACAATCATCTTGGTGACCTTACACTTGGCCTTCCGGGACTCTGAGATCCTTTCTATGGGGTCTACGGAGGTCCACAAGAATTTGACGGTCCTGGCATATGCCAGGCTCACCACGGTCACAGGCAGGACGTATCCAAAGACAAACGTGAGGATGTCCAGAATCTTTCGGTGCTGGTCCTCCCAGACGGGGACGCAGATAGGCACCTCGTGGTAATGGACAATCTGGTAGTAGCTGAGGTAAGGCCCTGCGAAAAGCAGTGACAGTGACCAGATCGCTACAATGGCCACTCCTGCTTTTCGAGAGGTGCGGAGATCCCGGGACTTCAGCGGATAGCGAATGGCCAGGTACCTGGTGGGAAGGGGAAGAAGGAGAGACCAAACACAACGTGGGTGAGATGAGATATCTCTCCTGCTCTGTGGAGCTGCCATCTGTGCACCCCTTCCCATGCAGCCGCCCATCTCTCCCCTCCTCACCTCTTGGGAGGGAGGGTTACAGTGAATTCAGAATCAGGATCATCCCAACAGTGGGTCTGGGATCTCCGTCACCCACTCTGCTGGGCTAGCTCGGGAAGGGCAAGCAGCATGCCTCTTGAACCAAGGAAGAGAAGGACAGGAGCAGGACCTAGAGGGCTCCCTCTTTCTCCTTTGGTGTGTTGCTGCCCCGGGGCTTTGCCGTTCTTGGTTTTGCATGGTGAACACCAAGGCCTCAGCTTATGCCTGCACTCCTCCTTCCCAAATGAGGGCTGGGTAACCAGGCTGAGAGCTTGGCTTGGTGCTGGGAGAGGGCACAGCAAGATGAGGAGGCTGGCTTTGCTGGCCCTGCCTCTGGGAGACCCTACCTGCTTCTTACAATACACTCAATAGGGTAAGGACTGGCCTTTCTCCCACCCCTTAGCTCAAGGGTGGCAAACATGTCCCTGAGCTGAGGGACTCAAAGGGGAGGGGACACTTACCTGTCAATGGAGACAGCAGCCAGGGTAAAGCTGCTGGCATACATGGTGAGGTAGATCAGGAAATGCACAGCCTTGCAGGCAAAGGCCCCAAAGAGCCACCCATCCAGGGTGTAAATGGTGGCCTGGAAGGGGACACAGCAGATGATGAAGCACAGGTCAGCCATAGCCAGGTTAAGGATGAAGAGGTTGGTGGTGTTGTACTTGACTTGGCCGTTCCGCAGCAGCACGGCCAGCACCAGCCCGTTTCCCACAGTGCCCAGAAGGAAGATGAGGGAGAAGATGATGGGCACGACAATCCCTGCGGCTTGCAGCTCCAGGCCGTCAGAGGAGGCGTTCCAGCCTCCTGGCATCTCCCCATCTGACTGCGCGAACCTGCGTAGGGAGAAAGGGAGACACAGCACCTGTGCATGGCCGTAGGCAAGCAGGTGCTGCTCAGTGTTGACCACAGTGGCCACCAGAGCCCTGGCCCTAAGGTGCCTGATCCTGACCTTTGTCTGACACCCATATTTCTCCCAGAGACACCAATCCCAACCAGCTGGTTAAATGATGACATCAAGATCCTCGTGATTTCGCTGGCAAGTATGCTGTTGGGATCAGTCAGCTCACATCTCCCTGGCTCGAGTGGAGCCAAAGCGCCTTTCTCCTGCCCACATTCACGTCCCCACCATGGCATCTCCTGTGCTCCCATCCCCCTGGAGGACCCCTTGCCCTACCGCCTGGCCTCCCCTACATTCCTCCTACAATCCCAAAGCTGCTAAAACTCTTGGGATTGCTTACTTTGGCAAATCTAAATCCTGGCTGGTGTTCAACAGGGCTCGGCTGTGAGGCCATGGGGAAGGGGGGCTCCCACGGGCTGCGAGTGGTCCTGGCACTCTCACCACAGGGCTGTGCCACCTCTGGCAGCAAGCACCTGATGCCTGGATGATATCCTGCAGCAGCAGCACCTTGCCACGCTCCCACCCCATGGGAGCTCCTTCAGCTGGGACCACCTCCACCCCAGCCCATTGCTCCCTTTGCAGTAGTTTTGCTCCACAGAAAGGCAACTAAGGGCACCGGCTCCTGATGCTGAGAAGTGGTCACAGGATGGATGGTGGCAGCTAGGAGAGGATGGGGGTAGACCTCGGGGCGGCCTGAAACACAACACGATGATCATTGTGAAGGCGTGTGTTCTTACTGCAGCTCAAGGTATTGTGATTTGCTGCAAAACTTCCTCTAGCCCTGAGTAACACCGCACTCAGGCAGGGAGCGGCAACAGCCTATCTCCTAACGAGCCTTCCCTGTGTTGTGCTATCATTAGAACACAATGTCCTTCACTGAGCAGCAACCAAGAGGGGAAGACACCATTATCGAGCAACTGTTGACATGCAATTAACTCTTTTTTGGGTCGTGCAAGCTCCTTCGCCCCACGCTCCCCCATCCCTCAGCTCACGCCACTTCTCCTTCCCAGCAGCCTCACTGTATCACTCCAAAATGTTGTGCCTGCCTCTCTGGCTCTGTGGTCCCCTCTGTCCTACTGGTAACCATCTGGCTTCTCCATTCAGCCCCGCGGGATCTCCTCGCTTGAGCAGAGGACCCCAGTCAGCCTTGGGGCATGCACTTGCACCGAGGCAGCGAGGCATCTCTGGGTACTGTCGTGTCCCTGCTCAGGGAGCCGGAGGACACCCCTTGCTTGGGAAGCCGACACTCACCTCTGCAAGGAAGGGCCTGCAGCTTTGCTGCTCGCTCAGGGGAGACCTCCGGTCCAGCTCAGGCAGCAGCAGCAAGAAGGATGCAGGCCACTAAAGAGTTTGTCCAGGCAGCACCGTCACCCCTGCCAGGTGCTCCGTTGCCTCCTCCTGCCCACCGCCAGCTCTGCTCTCTCTTCTCCTGGCTCCCACACACGGGTCTCTCCTTCTGGAGCTCCTCTGCTCTCTCTCTGTCTCTCCCCCTTTTCCCTCCCTCTGCTCTTGCTGCTAATCCATTGATCTCTGTTTTTTTTCTTTCCCCTCTCCCTGAGGTTGGGTTTGGAGTTAACTCCTCTCTGCCCAGCCTTCCCGTGGGCTCAGCTGCTCCAAGCTCCAGCAAGGAGTGGGCAGCGGAGAAAAAGCCCGGTGTTCTTTGGTGGGAGAGGGAGGATGGAGGGGGACAGGTTCCCACGGAACCCGACAGGCCCTGCGGGCACCCCAGGGTGCTGGGTGTTCGGGTTGTGTCACACAACACCTCTGGGAAACATGAATGTCCCACCATGGTGAGCCTGGACCCTGCCCTGTCCTTGGATATGGATCTAAACCCTCCGGAGCACAAGCAATTAATTGCTATTACTAGGTGTTCTTAATTAATTGTTAGCAGCACAGCACAGAGCAGATCAAGTCTCTCCCACAGTGTCTGACCCAGGGAAGGAGGGGAAAGAAGGTTTTGGTTTCCATCCAGCTCAGGTCTGCCTTCTGTCAGCACTGCAGCATGGGGCAGGAGGACAAGCCATCCAGGGAGGCCATCTCCAGAGGTTCAGCTCCATCACCGCTCCCTGGGACAACACGTGTGCCAGCTGATGTGCCAAGAGGCAACAGTGACCCACGCAGCCCTCCTGCCCCTGCCCCTCCAACATGTCCACCCCTGTGACAGGACCCGTGCCCTGCAGACCTCCAGGTGCACTGGGGCCAAGCGCAGCTTGGTGCTCCTTTCCCGACAAGACCCAAAGGCCACCAGCTTCCCTTTGTTGTGAAGGTTCTCGGCGCCTCTTCCAATGATGGAGTGGGATGTGGAGGAGAAGGAGGAGGCGCCGGCCCCTTCCCCTCCATGTCGACCCCTGATGCCCCCATCATTGGCACCCCTCGGCCTGGCTGGAGGGACGGTGCAGGCTCCGCTCCCTGCCTGCCCCCGTGGTGGGAGGGCGCGGGGTGTCCCTGCTGCTCGCTATCAGCAGCTGGAACCAGGGAAAAGGGGAAGGCCGTGCCTCGGGACGCGGTGATAACCGGGGGATGTGGTGGAGCGCAAGCCCGCAGCCCAACACAGCCTGCTACAGCACCGCTCGCCATGGAGGGGCCATGCCGTGTCCTCCTCCTCCTCCTCCTCCTCTGCCTGCTCCCACTGCCGGGTGCCCAGCGCCCACCGCTGCCACCAGAGGATCCCCGGGAGCCGCCGCTGCCGCTGTCTGGCACCGCCGACCCCATCGACCCCACCGCCCAACTGCTGCGCGGCCGCCCCTTGGCCCCGGTGCGGCCCTACAGCCTCTCGCTCTCCCCCGAGGACTATCGCTACTCCCCCAAACCCCGGCACCTGCGGCCTGGGCGGCTGCGCCGGCTGCTGGCCTCAGCCTTCGACCCCTTCTGGATGGCGACCGAGGAGCCCCGGGGCCGCAACGGCAGCATCGCCGAGGAGAACCTGGAGTCCCTGAGCCGGGACCTGGCAGAGGGCGCCGGGCGCTACCGCCGCAAGCTCTGGCGGGAGGCGGAGGGGCTGGAGCTGCCCACCCTGCTGTCCCCCGGCCCGGGGCTGCCCCCCGAGATGCCCCCCGAGCTGCCGGGGGCCCTGGCCCACCGCCTGCGGCAGTGGCTGGTGGAGCGGGCCACCTGCCGCCTCACCTCCTCCTGGGTCGACCTGGGGCCCGTCTTCTGGCCCCGCTGGGTGCGCCACACCGCCTGCGAGACCGGCCCCCCCGGCTGCTCCTGGCCCCCCAGCATGACCTGCCGCCCCGCCCAGATCACCCACATCAAGCTGCTGGCCTGGCACTGCTGGGCCCCCCGGTCCCCCGGACCCCCGCACTGTGCCTGGCGGCAGATCCCCTACCCCGTCATAGCCGCCTGCAAGTGCTCCTGCCGCTGAGGGGGCACAGGGGGCTGCAGAGGGACCCCCCGTGCCTGTTCTTGCAGCCAAACAGCCTGAAGAGGTGAGAGGCCGCCCGGACTCATCCCCATGGCCAGGGAGATGGGGTAGCCCCAACTGGAGAAATAAATGACCAGAAGATAACGGGGAGCGGCTGCGGGCATTGCTGTTTCTCACCAAAGCCCTTGCGCCAGGGGGACGCGGCTACTTTGCCCCTTGCCTGCCAGCAGGAGGGGGGTTGCACTGGTGAAGGACACAGGATGGGAAAATCAGGGCACCCAGCGTCAGGTTCAGACCCTGTTTGCATCAGCCTCAGTGGGCTCTGTCCAAGCTGGAGCATCCCTGCCTGCCTGGGCAGGGCTGAGGGCAGGGAGCGAGGGCAGAGGGACGCCAGTGGGGAAGGGGTAGAGGGAGGTGGGTCGCAGCTCACGGTGGAAACGGCGGTGTGGAGAGGAGCTGGAGGGCGTCAGTGGGGAGGGGGGCAGGTTGGGACTGCAATGAGGCAGCCTGGCGAGGGTGGAAGAAGTGGGGGGTAGGCAGGGACCCAGGGCTGGAAGCATCTGTCAGGGTGGCTGTGTATGGAGATGGGGTGGGACAGGACAGTCCCCTACTTGGAGGTACAGTGGGAAAGACATGGGGATCCCACACCTACCCCACGTGGTGTAGAGGGTGGTGGCTCGGGATGGGGAGGACCTGGCAGATCAGCATATGGGATCTGGGGTAGGTCAGTGAGCTTGGGGTGGAATCTGCATCCTTGGAAAGAGGCTCTGTCTCTACATCCCACCCAACAAAAAGTCCTCTGCTTTCTGGGCTAAAAATGCTGCAAAGAGCTGCAGATCAGCCCTTGGTCAGGAAGCCTTGAAGAAATAAAGAGCTGGAGGCTTTGCCTGGGAATGCAGCATTAACACAGCGTCTGCAGGCGATGAGCACTGCGTTATTCATTTTCAGTGTGCCATCGTCTGACCCTCCTGCCTTCCCCGGCATCCAGCACTCCCCGTGCTGCCGTGCAAACCACAGTCTGCTGCAGAGCTCGGCCTTGAAGCAGGCGGAGAGGCAGCCGGAGCCGGGGGTCAGATGTTGAATGCCTCGGAGAGACAGATGGGCGAGGAAGGTCAGGGTGCCTGGTGAGGAGAGGAGGAGGAGGAGAAAGGGGGGAGCACATGTGTGCATGCAAGAACAAGCGTGTGCATCGCAGGGGAGGGATGATGATGCTGCTCTTGCTTGCTGCTGAGCAGCGAGACAACTGTATGGCTGTTCTCCCACTGAGAGGGACTTGAAAGCTGAAGCAGGGTTAAACGGTTTGGGTTGGCTGCCCTGAGCGGAGCTGAGGCATGAGCAGGGCTGCCTGCAGAAGCCCAGGGGAGAGGGGGAGGCCTGGGGACCAGCAGGAGGGAGGGAGGCGGGGAGCATGGTACAGGTGTGCAATGGAACGGGGAGCAAGGGGGTGCACACACATTGGGCTCAAAACAGCAGTGAGTCAGCTGAGGGACTCAAAACCCCTGTACCAGAGCCCATCTGGCTGAAGCTTCATCTCTTCCAGACTGCAAGAGGTGCCTCAGTGCAACCCCTTGCCCTTTCCCCATTACATCCCCCATTCCCAAAATACTGCCCTCTGGTAAGACGGGAGGGTTTGCAGCACTGTGAGGCCCTGGCGCCTCACCGAGGGAACTCCATAACACACTTTATCAGCAGGCTGAGCTCAGGGCCCTGTGGAAACGGAAAATTAAATAAAATGGGGGCACAGTTACACTACCAGGTGCTCTAACAAGGTCCAGCGGCAGCCCCATAGAAAATGCATTTCTCCCCTGCCTTTTGCATCCCATAACGTGCTGCAACCCTGGATTAACTTCTGTATTCTTCAGCAGTTGCTCTGGTTCAGGTCACACACATTATCGCCCTGTAGCTCGCTCCCCAGCTGCCTAACAGCAGGTAGTGTTTTCGGAGCAGGTCTTTGCTGACATGACCCAGTGCTCCAGCACCCGAGCACAGCATGACCTCATTTGGGCTGGAGTCTGTCCCCAGCTGCAGGCAGCTGGCACTCAATTCAGCACGTGGGCAGACAGCAGGACACACATGATTTCTCATCTGGAGCAAAACCAATGCAAACAAAGCAATCCTGAGACATGCCCAGGACCCACTTGTTCCTGCTTGAGTGCTAAATCGCTACCCCAGCACAGCCTGGAGGAACAAATCCCGAGATCCCAGCCTCCTATGTGTTCTCCACTGTGTGAAAATTGCAGCTGATGGAGGAAAATTACAGGTTTCTGTCACCTGCTCTGCCCCCAGACTCAGCCCCAGGCAGATGCAGGCCCTCTCACCATGCTGCTGGCCTCTGCCACCTTGGCTTGGCTGCTGCCTGACAGCTTCTCTGGAGTGAGATGCTGCTCCCAGGGCAGGTTTGGGAGTGCCATAGCAATGGGCAAAGTCTTAGAGCTGGCCCTGGGGACGAAGTAAGCCTCACACCCAACACCCAAGAGCAGCAAGGGGAGAAAGGACGACCAGAGCTTTGGTCAGCCTATGCCCTCTTTCCCAAACCAGCTGCCAGTGGCACGGGTTGCCAAGGGCTTGGGAAACCCACCTGCCTCGGTGGGGAATTCCAGCAGGCAGCTCTGCCGGGGTGATACTGCCGGACCCACAGGAGAGATGGAGGAAGCAGACAACCTTGGACATAGCAGCAACGCTACATTTCCATCAGGAGCAGGAGCTGCGGCGCTTCAGCACCAGGACTGAGGCTTCAGGGAAGACAAAGCAGTGTCCAGCCACAGCGAAAGAGGATGGGGATGGGCTGCAGCTCCCAGATGAGAAAACAAGAACCGGACGAATATCTGCTGCACTGCAGGACACCTTTAATGACACAAGAGCTGGTTGCCAGTGCCGCTGCCAGCACGCTGCAACAGACACAGCCTCCCGCAGCCTGCAACGCCTCGAGGACTGGTCCTGCTTTCGGCAGCGTGTTGCTCAAGCCTCTTCCCCTGGCACAGGCACTTGGTCGTGGGCAGGGAGGGTGCCAGAGGAGGTGTTTGCTGGCCCCTCAAGGCAGCGCTCCGTGTTTCCGTCCCACCTCAGTGAAGGCTTCCACACAGCGGTCGATGTCCTCGTCACTGTGCACAGCCGAGATCTGGACCCGGATGCGGGCCTTTCCCTTGGGGACCACAGGGTAGCTGAAGCCAATGACATAAATGCCTGGGGAGGAAACGCATGGAGCGTCAGAGCTGGCTGGGAGGGAAGGAGGCTGAGGTGGTACTGGGTGACAGAAAAGCTTTTGGATCCTCCCTCCCCTCTCAATAACCGTTTCTAAGCTTCAGGGTTTTCAAGTGGCACCTGCTCCCAAGCATGGAAAGGAGGGTTAGGGCCAGTGATGGGGATGGAGTCCAGCATGGCAGGACAAAAGAGCTAATGTAAGCAAAAGGAGGTGAAGCCAGCAACAGCTGAGGGATACCAGGAGGACATTTGCAGCTGGAGGGTACAGAAATAACAGATTTCATGCAGGAACATCCTCTGGAGGAGGGATGATGGTGGCAACGCCACCAGCTGTCCCTTCCCTCAAGGTACGTGTCTACATCCAGAGCTCCCTCCCCGGTTCACCTCTGTTCAGCATGTCCTCAGCCATCACTGCCGCCAGCCGAGCGTCGCCGAGCATGACAGGACAGATAGGGTGATCTTTGCCCGAGATGGTGAAGCCAGCTGCTGTCATCTTGCTTCTGAACCTGGTGAAGAGAATGAGAGGATGAGTAAAACCTCGTCACCCCTGTCCTTGGGGACTGCTGCCTTGCTTTCCCCCAGGGGCCCTGGCCACCAAGGGCTGGCTGTGGTTCTGCTCCACCATGCATCTCCTGTGCAGGGAAGGGATCTCTCTTTTTGGAGTGACCTCTTGCCATTTCCTGCCCAGCTCCAGGGGGCTGCAGCTGCTTGAGGGGCAAATGTGTCCCAGTTCGCAGAGCATCCAGATGTGGCACATCTGCCCGCACATCTGTCTGGCACACAGAGGCACACCCTGCGGTTTCTCCTGAGCACTCCCCGGCTGTGACTTGCAAATTGCCTTCACAGCTATCACCGGGGAGGGGGGGTGTGTGTGTGAGTAAACACACAGGGACAACTCATTCCTAACAAACCTCTCCTCCTGCTCCCACCCCAATATGGTCCACTCACCGTTGGGTCTTGGCAGCCATGGACTGTGCAATGGCATTGCTCTCCATGAGCAGGTCCAGGGCCTTGGATGCAC
This sequence comes from Nyctibius grandis, assembly GCF_013368605.1. Lineage (NCBI taxonomy): Eukaryota > Metazoa > Chordata > Aves > Nyctibiiformes > Nyctibiidae > Nyctibius > Nyctibius grandis. Next base: position 61,205,865 of record NC_090662.1, read on the forward strand.
AACCCACCACGGCAGGGGGTAGGCTGTTGGAGAAGAGGTACGGGCGGGATCGCTGGCGGAGCAAATCGATGAGGGGTTTGGGGCCAGTCGTGTACCCACCTGCAAATGGAGGGAAGAGAAAGGTACCCCACTGTGACCTGTTCAGAAGGGGGTTCCTCGATAAAGCCAACCTGTCACCTACAGCAGGAATTTCAGTACAAACCAGGCCTAAAAAAATCACAGATGATGCCTTTTACCAAGAATTTCCACCTTGATCCCAAAAGCAAATGCATGGGGAAGATGACAGTGGAAGAAGCACATGGCAGGGCCTCCCTTGACCCTGCAGCAGGGTCCTAAACTGAGCCTCATGCCACCAGTAGAAGAGGACAACTTGCATTTGTTGCTCTATCATTACGCAGAGGAAGGAAACATCAAAGCGATGTTCTGGAGCTCTTTAGGGCATGGAGGGCCTTGGACAGGAAAATGCCTTCACCTGCAGCTCCTCCAAGAGCTTTTCCCAGAGTGGAGTTGATGATGGTGACTTTATCCATTACTCCAAGGAGCTCATCGGTACCCCTGCAGAAAAAGGAATGTCCCATTATCAGCTGTGCCAGCACACACTAGGGAAGCTGCTCTACACCTGATGGCTCAAGGGAAGCAAAGTGCTACCAGCCAGGTCTCTGGTGTCCCCCCTTCTGGTAAAGGAAGAACACCCCCTTGTGGCAGTTCAACCCAAGTGTTGACCTTCCCTTCTCCTGCCGAAAGGCTAAGCTGGGATCTCCCAAGGTAAGAGCATGGGTTCTTCATCCCTTACAGATGGAAGAGCGCTCAAACTTCCCACACAGAATTTTAATACTCCAACAGCACTAGCCGTCAATGTAGGTCTTGCACAAGCATCTGACACGCCACACTGTTAACATGCGCCAGGAAAAACAGTTGCCTGGCTAGAGTAGCCAATGTCCTCTGAGGTGGGCTGTGCACATTGCTGATGTGCTGCCTTAAATACACACAGGCCTAAAGCACTTGTGTCAAGGTCTACACTAGTGGAACCAACCGGCCGTGGCAAACGTGCTCTTCAGCTTTGTGTCCTCCAGCCCAAAAAAGGCAGGACAGGGCACGGCCACCCAGCTGTTGGCTCTCTTGCAACACAGTGTCATAGACAACAGCATCAGGTCAACACTGAAACTAGCACAACTCATGAAGCGCTAGGTAACCGTTCCCTCTTCCTCAAGCTGTTGTGCACTTACACACCTCAGTGCAGTCAAGCAGTTGTTTTGGCAGCTAGTGGGACCAGAGAGCCCACTAGGACATAGCAACAAGGTCTACCTCAACTCACAGGATGGCTACGATGCCTCAAGGAAGGGAGATTACAAGACAGACAGACCATCCTATGTTTTCTTCCTCATGAAGACGCGGATTTGAGAAAGCTCAGTACAACTACAGGGTCTGGAATATATTAAAGCTCAACACGACCACCTCCCTTGTTAGTGATGAATGCCATCAGGAGTGGCAACCCTTCTCTTAAAAGGTGTCTCTCGCACCATCACTTTGATCCACGATGAAAGATTTGCCGTGGCCTCGGTGAGAAAACAAGGCAAGTCCTCTTGCTTAGTTCCCACTTCACACCCATTTCACAGCTTGATGTGGACTTGCCAGCTTCCCACATGAGATGTGCCTAGAGAGGAGAGAGCTGCAAGGGAGCTCTTCAGAGAGCAACTTTTGGCTTTTTCAGAGATGGCTTTCTCCTCTTGTCATTTCCTGCACCATCCTTCCACCTGAGGAGGGACACATTGCTCATTCCTACAGGTTTTGTCTCACACAGGTCTCTACCTTCCAGTAGAGAGCAGGAAGGACCACGCAATGGAGCGCTTGGTGCTCATGTGCCCAAAAAAAAACCAAGCACGTAAAGCATCTGTTCTCAGCGAACGCCTGCAGCAAGTGCACTGCTTGGCATGTGGGCGATCTCCAGGGATGGAGGAAAAAGCTGCCCTGAGGAAACTAATCAAAGATAACTCCACAACACCTCCAAGACCCAAGCATTTCAAAGTGATAGCTGAAAGGAGCAGGATTCGGAAATCAGAAAGTCCAACTGCTTGCCAGGAGAGGCAGATGAGGTGGTCACACCATCCCTTACACACAAAGGAGCAGCTGTTGTGCTGGGATGGGTGAGTGCTAAAGCATCTCCCTTCAATCCCCTCAGGTGCCCCAAAAGGGATATATCATCAGGAGGGGAGGGCTGAGGCACCAGTGGGGTGCAAAGCCTTCATTAAACGGTGGTTCCAGGAGTCCCCACACAAAAATACATTGGCCATCACCACCTTTGGCCTTGCCTCAGAGGTAATTTGGGTCAGGGGGGAGAAACAGGGGTAAAACAGCCCCTTACCGGCCATTGGGTCCCAGGAAGCCTGTGGCATGGCATTCATCAATGAAGACCAGGGCATCATACTTCTGGGCCAGCTGGCATATCTCCTTCAGGGGTGCGATGTCGCCATCCATGGAGAAGGCACCGTCGGTGGCCACCAGCCGCAGACGATGTTTCTGTGGGAGGGAAAGCAGCGTCCCCGGGGATGAAGATGTCACCCTGAGGAAAGGGGCTGGCGAAGGAGACTGGGACATAGTCCAACTCCTGTAGGCAGCGGATATATCTAACCGAGATGGGGCTTTTGCATTACAACGCTGCTTCCCCACTTTGCCTGTCCATGCCTACCTGTGCCTATCAGAAAAAACGATGCCTATTGCATGTGAAAAGGCAGAGCTCACACTTTGGGGCTGGTTACTGCGTGGGTAGCACAGCCAAGCGAACACCCTCATGTTGGGGTGGAGCAAACCGCTGTACCTGCGCATCCTGCAGCTTGGCCTCCAGGTCCTGCATGTCCATGTGCTTGTAGCGGTACTTGTTAGCCTTGCACAGGCGGATCCCGTCGATGATAGAGGCATGGTTCAGCTCATCTGACAGCACCGCATCCTCTGGGGTCAGCAGGGCCTGGCCACGCCAAACAGAAAGGGTCTTCCTTTACCCCAGGGTGCCAACCCGACGAGATCTTCCAGCATCTCTCAGTGCACAGAACGAGGCTGCGTTTGACTGCAGCTGCCATGTCTCTCCTGGCACCGCTAAACTTTCCACTTTCCATACCAGCCTCCTTAGGCCAGGCTCTTGCCTGTGGCTTCCGAGCTCAAAACATCCCTCCCCTTTCCTAGCAAGCTGGAGATCACCCCTTCCCCCTGCCTATGCTTCAAGGGGGAGTACAGACCTCCCAGAAAATGGGAACCTTCCCCAAAACCTGGAGCTGGCTGAGGAAAGAGGAGGTGAGGACTGATTAAACAGCTCTGTGTGGCTCCCCCATCCAAGGGCACCAAGTCAGGGTTCTCCACCACCAGCCACTGCCATCTTCTCTGCGGCACAGAGCTCACAGCAGAGCCTCCGGAAGGCACAGCAGGCACATCGCCATCCCCTCCCTCCTCCATGCGCAACACAAGGAAAGCCCTACAAACCTCAAAGATCCCAGCGTTGGCATCAAAGCAGCTGGCATAGAGAATGGCATCTTCCCGCTGGTGGAAACGCGCGATCTTCTCCTCCAGGTCCTTGTGTATGCTCTACAGAGAAGAGAGGACTGAGCGTCACCGGTGGGGCAGCACAAGTTCTTGCTTGCCCACTGCTGTTAGACACTGAGGAAACAGCCAAGTTTTATCCAGAAAAGGTGTGCGTGCGTGGGAGAAGTTAGCTATGTTCAGAAAGCATTTGTAAACACGGCCCTAAAATGTGGTTACGGGTTTGGAGGCCAGAAGCGCAGCAGGGAGACTCCAAGCTCCCCACCCACGGGGAAGCAGCTCTGAGTTTTCTCTGCACTTCACCAGCTGCGGTTCTGAAAGGGCTCCAGCAGGGATAAACTGGGGTGGGTTGGACAGAGCCGTTTCAAGTCAGGCTCGCTGTAATTTTGACACTTTAGGGAGTGAAAAAGGCATTCACTTTCTGAATTCAGAGGGGGGGTTCGTTTCTTTGCTCTCTGAGGGGTTTTAATGGTTTAAGTTGGCGTATTTCCAGCTCTTCGGCTAGCAGGGACCCAGCAGGTTTTTTTTTCCTTCCAGCCACGTGTACCTCAGCACTGTGCACGCGTGAGAGTGCCGACACGGGAATGTGAGAGGAGCCCCTGAGAAAGGCTACCCTGGAGCAGGGGACGCTGCCCCGGTACCTGGGTACCGCAGATGAAGCGGACGGAGCTGAGCCCGGCGCCGAACTTCTCGAGGGCCTCCACCGCAGCACTGATCACCTCGGGGTGGCTGGAGAGCCCCAGGTAGTTATTGGCGCAGAAATTGAGGATCCCTGAGGGAAGAAAGAGAGAAGCGCGGCCGTCGCACCGGGGGATGATGCCGAGAGCCCTCCCCGCCACCGCCCCGTACGCACCGGTTCCGCCGCCCTCCAAGCGGAGGTGGGGACCTTGCCGGGAGGAGATGACCCGCTCGCTTTTCCAAGTGCCGGCTCCTCGGATGTCTTCCAGTTCGCTCTCCAGCCGCCGCCGGAGCTGAGCTACCGCCGCTCCCGAAACCCACCGGGGGCCCCCGGCCCCGCCGCCGCCCCGCAGCACCCGCACCGCCGCGCCGCGCCACATCCCGCTACCCCGCCCCGCCCCCCGCCGGCGAGGGGGCCCCGCCCCCCGCCGGCGAGGGGGCCCCGCCCCCCGCCGGCGAGGGGGCCCCGCCCCCTCGCCGGCGGGGGGCGGGGCGGGGCGCCACAGTGGCTCCGCCCCCTCCCCTCGGACTCCTGCAGCTTGAAGGGACTCGGGCATGTTCTCTAGAAGGTGTTCAGGCCTTTTTTTTGGGGGGAGGCTCTGTCCCAAGGGGTTTATACACCCCAAAACCAGGTGATTTGGGATCTCTGGAGGCTGAGGGATTTGGGGGAACCCCATCCATGGGATTTAAGAACTGTAGGGGGGTCATGTACTGTGGCCCGAGGGGTTTTGAAGCAACAGGCCGTCATGGAGCTCGAGGATCAACAAGCCCAGGAGCATTAGGTGCCCCCACCTAAGGGATTTGGGGTCCTCAGCACAGGTGACTTGGATGCTTGCATTTAGATGGTTTATGGGTGCCCACCACAGGGGGTAATGAACCCATAGGATGTGGGTGTGTCCAGCTGAGGTGACCAAGGCTCTTTTGCTGTAAGAGGTTTAGGACATACCATCTGAAGGAGATTAGGTACCCGAACCCAGGGAATTTGAGCACTTTGGCCGAAGGGGTTTGTGACCCACAGACCCACCGGATTGAGACACAAAGAGACCAGCTGGATCAGGCATCTCCATCCTCTACTACAGCTGACTGGGATCCTGTGGCCAGAGTGGTTTAGACCCCTCATGTCCAGAAGGATTAGGCACCAGGCTCTTGAAAGGGGTTTGGGGTCTTCAGCCTTGGTGGTGTGGGTGCCTGTGGTCCAAGGGTCTTAGAAACAAGAGCCCAAAGGGATTAGGTGCCTCCAGGCCAAGGATTTCCGTACCCTGAACTATATGATTTGGAATCCTCGATGGCTAAAAGGCTCAGGCACCATCTGCCCAAGTGATTTAGGATCATCAGTCAAATGGATCTTAGAGCTACCATCTGTGAGGGTGAAGACCCTGGGCCTATGGGATTTAGGCATAGCAAGGCCAAGGGGACTGGGCACCCACAGCCAGTGGGATTTCAGAGCTCCTAGCACAGGTGGTTGGGGATCCTGACATCCAAGGAGTTTAGATGTCTTTAGCCAAGGGGGATTAGGCACCTCCTGCCTGAGGCTGTCAGACCCTGCTGAGCAGTAGGGCCGGCCCGCAGGCTCCCTGCCAGCCCTGGCTGTCAGGACCGCCCAGCACTGCCCGGGAAGGGGTGCTGGCAGGGGCCAGGCAGGCCCTGGAGCCGTGCCAGTCCCTGCTGGGCACAAAGCCAGAGCCCTGAGGTGACAGTGGGACTGTGCCTATCAGTCCTGCCTCACCCTGCCCTGGCTGCCCACCCCAGCCTGCCTGCGGACCTGCCCACTGCCATGCTCCGGCCCATTCCTCCCAGGGAGCAAAGCTGTGTTTGCCCCTTCTCCCTGGAGATCAACCCCTTCCCACTTGCTGGACACCTCCAACTCCTTGAAAGCAAACGTGGACAGACCTTGGCCCCGCTCCACCTCCTCCGTCCCGTCCCTGCTCCAAAAGTCCCTGCCACCACCCAGCTGCACCACGGTGGCTCCGCAGGCAGGGGGGCAGCCCTATCGCCCAGCTGGCCATCTCCAGCACCAGCCAGACGTCACACCCAGCAGCCCAGCACACCTCGCTTCCGCCCCATGGTGGGGACCTGGGGCACTCGAGGAAGGAGCAGGGAGCCCCTTTTCCTCCTCGAGGGAAAGGCTGGGGCTCTCGTAGCCATATGTTCCCACTTCCCCTCCAAGACAGGCAGAGTCTTTGCCCAGCCCCAGCAAACACACAACCCCTCAGGAGCTGGGGCAGGATCAGGAACTGAAATCCTGTACGGCCTCGACAGACACACCGAGTCACCATCACTCCCAACAGCCAAGAAGCAGCCCAGTGTTAAAAGAAACAAGACACACACAAAAGAAATTTCTGAGACGTCAAAATAAAAACCCAGACCAGTAACTCTTAAAAATGGGAACTCTCCATACCAAAGATGTTCCTTTTTTCTTTCATTAGCTGCCTTGTTTTAGCTATTTCCAGACAGGAATAGATCAATTCTTTATAAAATGCAATAGAAAGGGGTAAAAATAAAGGCAAAAGCTATTTACAGAAACCAGCAGGGAAAGCACTGAAACGCCTCCCGACTCCTCACTTCTTCTTGGGTGATTTCTGGGCGCTGGACTTGGCTTTGGGTTTCGACCGCTTTGCCTTCTTGGGCTTGGACGCCTTCAGCGACTTGGCCTTAACAGCCTTTGGCTTCTTGGCTTTCTTCGGGCTGGCCCTCGACTTCTTCCTGGCTTTCTTGGCAGCAGATTTGGGCTTCTTTGCCGGTGACTTGGCTTTCCTGGGTCTAGCCGCTTTCCGGGGTGATGTGGATTTCCTGGCCACCTTCTTCCTCTTCCTGGCTGGGGACTTCTTCACCTTGTTGGCCTTGGCCAGGCGGAAAGAGCCAGAAGCGCCGACCCCTTTCGTCTGCTTGAGGACACCGGCAGCGAGCAGGCGCCGGATGGAGAGCTTGATCTGGGTGTCGGCATGCTGGCCCACCTTGTAGTGGCTCTTCACGTACTTCTGGATAGACTGGCGGGACGAGCCGCCGCGGCTCTTCTCGGCCCGGATGGCCGCCGCGATCATGGCCGAGTAGGTGGGGTGGGCTGCCGGCCGCCGCGCCGCCCTGGCCCGCTTGGGTTTGGCGGCTGGAGCCGGGGCTGGAGCTGGAGCTGGAGCCGGGGTCTCTGTCATGGTCGGTGCTTTGCCCCGCGATGCCCCGCTATCCCCTCGCAGCGGGAAGCCTGGCCCGCCCGGCCCGGGACCCCCGCCCCTGGGCGGGGAGAGGCTGGGGGAAGGAGCGGCGGGTCACAAGCGGTGCGGAGCCGGTGCAGAACCGGTGCGGCGGCGGCGGCGGCGGCGGTGGTGGTGGTGGCGGTGGTGGCGGTGGTGGCGGTGGTGGCGGTGGTGGTGGTGGTGGTGGTGGTGGTGGTGGTGGTGCCGCCGCCGCCGCCGCTCCCGCCACCGCCTCTGCGGCCGCGCCCGCCGCCGGCACCCTTTAAAGGCGCGGTGCGGACCGCGGGGAGGACTGCCCCGCACGCGCCACCCGCCCGTCAGCCGCTGGTGTCCCCGCGTGTCCCCTGCCCCGCCCCGGGCGCCCGCCGGGCTGGGACAGTGAGGGACATCAGAGGATGGGGAGGGACAATGGGGGACAGGGAGGGATGCTGGGGGGGACACTGGGTGGGGACGAGGAAGGACACTGGGGGGGACACTGGGGGACAAGGAGGTGCACTTGGGGGGGTCGCTGTGTGGGGATAAGGAGGGACACTGAGGAGAGATGTTGGGGGACAGGGAGGGATGCTGGGGGGGACACTGGGTGGGGATGAGGAGGGACACTGGGGGGGACACTGAGGGACAAGGAGGTGCACTTGGGGGGGTCGCTGTGTGGGAATAAGGAGGGACACTGAGGAGAGATGTTGGAGGACAAGGAGGAGCACTTGGGAAGGAAACACTGGGTGGGGACATGGACACTGGAGGAACATGGAGAAGACAAGGAGAAGTACTTGGGGACACTGGGGAGACATGAGAGACAGGACAGGGACACTTGGAGCAACACCAGGGCATGTGGAGAGACACTTGGGGGGGATGCTGGGGGTCTGGGAGGAACATTTATGGGGGACACAAGGAGGGACCCAGGGAGAAACATCAAGGGACAAGGAGAGACACTGGAGGAGACACTGGGGGTGACACTAAGGAGAAAAGGGGGAGCATTGGGCTCAAAATAGGCTGAACAGCAGCACCCCACAGCTGAATACCTCTGCTCCCCCTCCTCGGCCCCCTTTGCTCCCCACCAGGTGCTTTGGGGACATCAACTCAGCACTCACACGTGTGTGGCGGGGATCACAAATAACAAGCTGTCCCCTTTTTTTGGGGACACACACACACGAGTCTTTGTGAGGGGATGGAGCAGGGACATACAACAGCGACAATCAGCCACCCTTTCTGAGCTGGGCAAGCTGTCAGCTGCTCCCGGGAGATTAAACGTAGCCGCTATCATCGTCTTGCCCATAGGATTTCAATGTTTTCCCCCTTATTTCTGCAAAACACCCAGGCTCAGCCCCCTGGTGCCCACCAACACGCCGTGCAGCGCTCAGAGGTGAACCCCAGCACCTCCAAACCCCCCAGCTCTTCAGCAGGGCATTGAAATACACAGAAAGCACCTTCCTGTAACCTCTGTGCCCAGGGGCATGAAAACCACCCGCCAGGGACACACAGAAGTGTATATAAAAGTAGGTATAGATACATAAATACAAATAAATATAAATGTAGAAATAGAAATCATAGAAATAGTAGAAATAGAAAGAATAGAACTAGAACTAGAACTAGAACTAGAAATAGAAATAGAAATATAAATAGATAGAAATAGAAATAAATAGAAATATTTGATGCCCCCTCCCCGACAAACACATGCACTACGTGAGGGTGTGGCGTGCCCCTGTCCCGGGAGGAGGCACTTGGCCCCCTGATGCTTTCCCACTGGTGGAAGCGCTGCCAGGAGCATCCCCTTGTGCCTCCCTCCCCAGTACTGCTCTTTCACATGCCCCGCTTCATTTGGGGAGCGGGACAGGTTCGCAGCACCTGCAAACCACTCGATTTTATTAAGAGCAAAGAGCTCCTAATTGCAGAGAGAAACAACCATCCTCCCACCTCCCCTGGGATTTTTTTTTTTGCTTAAGACCTAACGAACACATCACTTTCCATCCAATACAGAGTGTGCAGGCGGCGAGCTCTGGTGGCCTCCGTACATTTTGACCGGCCAAAGGACCGCTCATTTTTCCTAGCCGGGAATAAACTGCCGTCGCTGGTTGCCTGCATGTAGGCAACCCGGGTGTGCGCAGATAAGGCACCATCTGCTTTTATTTGCATCCAAGTTTTTAACCGTCAGAAGTGGCTCAGCCGTATGCTGGGCTCTGAGGGTGGATGTGGAGGGGTGGCGGGGTATAAGCATCGGTCCTGAGCCCCCGGGGTTGGCACAGCACCGCGGGCTGATCGCAGAGCCGCCAGCCTTAAACACCAGGCGGCCATTATCAGGGCTGCGCAGTGGCTGGGGAGGCAGGGAAGGGGGGAGGCAGAGGGCAGGCGCTTTCCCTGACTTTAGCCAGCTGAAAATTAGGGTTCTAATCTCAGCCGGTCACCTGGGCAGCTCCTGCAGCCGACCAGGGCTGCTCAGCCTCCTCCGGCGGGTGCCGCTGCTGGCAGGCAAACACGCTCTCCCCCTACACGTGGGGGTCCCAAGCCCTTCATCTGGGCTAGCTCCCTAATTTTTAGCCAGTCAAAATAGAGGGAACACTCCATGACCCCAAGAGACTTGGAAGAGGGAAGGGGTATAGGTGGTCACAGCTCATCGGGCTGCTGCTGGCCTTGCACGTGGCAGGGATCCTGGTCAAGGTAACCCCTAAGCGCCCCACTTGATATCGGAAAGCACCCCTTGAACCCTGCGTTGTTACACCGATGCATCCTTAACATGCGCTGGCCAGGATCGAGAGGGGTTTTCTGGCCCCTGGTGGGATGACGGGGCTGGAGGTGGGATGCAGGTGCTGCAGGACAACGCAAGCCCCTCTGCTCTGGGAAATGGGGTCCAGCGCTGCCGGCACCCCACTGCAGGCAGCACGAGGGGGCGCATCCAGAAGGAAAAATTATTCCCATGGGCCACCCATGCTGCCATGCCTGGCTTGGGCATGCCTGTATTTTTGGCTGCAGGAACTTGCCACCGTGCCCAGGGTGGGATGGGTTACCCTCTGCATCCCCTTTTCTCCTCGAGGAGAGCTACCCAACTGCTCCATGCCTCCTGTGCCTCCCGTTTCTGGCATTATTCGGCAGAGATTGGGAAATCCCACTTCTCTGACGATCCCCAGAGGCCAGACCCTGGCAGAGGAATCCTGTCCGTAATCCCATTTGCCTTCTCCTCCCTTCCCACACTGTGTTCAACCAGACCCCATGGGGATTTACATGCTTCCAGCTGCAGATTTCATCTTAAATGATCAAACTGTGTCCATCGTGGAAGTGCTATGGATCTGCTGGGTAACAGCCCCTGCCTTGTAGGGGCAGGATGGCTGTTCATTGGCATCCGAGTGCATCGGGGCGCTTCTGGCGACTAATGCCAGCGCCAACATTTTATTTTACCCAGTTTCCATTTTCAAAGAGCCTCAAAATCCCCAACAGTGGCACTTGGCCTCACTGACACTCAGATCCAAGTGCTTTTTTAGTGGCAAAACAGGGAAATTGGCTCATTTTCCAGCCGTGCTCATCAGAGCTTCAGCCCCAAGCCCCTGGCATGCGATGCAGCATGGTCAGCCCAGCACGAAGCCACTCAGCCCGGCCACCGCGAACGGCAGAGCGGGCTTTAACGATGCCAGTAAATGGTGAAGGGGTATTGCTGCTGGCTGCTGGACCGATTACCACTGTTTTAAAAGATTTACAAGCTGCTTTTTAAGGGCAAGCTCCTCACGCGAGCTGGGATGCTGGCTCTCATGCAGTCAGGGTGCCGTATGGCTGTGGGTTTTCCCTGTGCTTGAGGTGGGACGTTTCTCACAGTCACAACCCAGCTGCAAGCAAGTGGATGGGGTACAGGCATTGCTTTGGGATGCTTTTTGGGTGCTGCCGGCCATCGCGCCTGTTGCCCGTGGGCATTTTGGTCATCTCCTCTCCAGGCCATTCTCCCCCACCCAGCTCCCCTGCACCTGGGAGATAGCGATGCAGAGACGACGGGGTGACCATATCGCCCCGCCACAGGCGAGATGGGGGCCGCCCGATTAACGCTGAGCCGTTTTGGGAGGCGGCAGTCTCTCATCACCCTGGGATGATGGGACGCTCCTACCCAGCTGGCAGCTGATCTGCAGCTGCAGAACCTCGAGGAGGGGCAGCTCAACTGCATGTCGGGTGCCCACACATTTTGCCTGCGCTGACGCGACACATTTATCAGGGTCAGCAGCCCCTGGTCAGGAAGGGGAAAAAAAAAAACACCACCCCAACAAACCAACCCAAACAAACACAAGATATTGAGCCCCTCGGGGAAGGGGCTGGTGAGCAGCGTGCCAAGCACTGCGCGCACCAGCAGTCTGCAGCTCACCCCTCACTCACCCTCCACTTGCCCCCAGTGCCCCACTTTTGGAGGTTTCCTCCCCCAGGAGTAAGTACGACCACACAGACCATTGTTTCAGTCCTTGTTTTTTCTAAAAACCACGAAACCCCTCCAGCCTGCGACACTGTGCCCTGAACCCCGTTTTTTTCCTCCTTTCTTGGTCCCTGCTAACCCCCCATGGCAAGATCATCCCCTGCAGCCTTGAAGCAGCTGCCCTGAGCTGCTCTATCCCCTTTTTCCTTCTCATCTCCAGCCCCCACTGTGCCAAATGCTCGCCCTGTCCCAAACTCGATGGCAACAGCCGTGTCCTGCTAGGAGGCGGAGGGACAAGCCTGGACCTTAGGCAGCACAGGGATGGGAGAGTTTCCAGGCTGGAGGCTGGGCCCCAGCCAGAGCGAGCCTCAGCTCTGCTCGGGCGCGATGGGGAGCCAGCGCTGAGCTCAGCACCCACCTCTTGCACAAGCCGCCGGGTTGCCCAAGGGCCTCACATGCGTGACGAAAGCCTGCAACCCAGTTTTACCAGAATTTGTGACTTACGAAGTGGCTCGCCATACCTAGGGAAAGCACTCGGCGCAGCTGTGCCCATGGAGGAGCGGGTCTGCATTTGCCTGCACCCCCCTGCCCCAGGGGCCACGGATACCATGGCGAGGTTACCACATGATGAGCAAAGGCGTGCTGCCTTAACTCTCCTTGTTGTGGCTGTCACCGTGTCCTTATGCCGTGCTCCCATCCTACGTCTCGCAGTACTCCAGCCTCCTAGCTGATGCATCCATCACCTCCAGCCATGGTCCTCCTTGAGCCCTTCACCCTCCCCTCTTCAGATGGTGCCTCCAGCCTCGGCACAAGCCCGCAATTACGGCTCTTCCGTAATTGCCAGCAGCCTCTCTGCAGAGCAACGGGTCATGTTTACATGGGGACGGGGCTGAACGACGAGCAGTCAACCCCAGGTCCTCCACCCTGCCAAAAAAAGTAACGTGCTTCACCCAAAAACAGGACAAGGAAAGCGTTTGAGATCCTCTGAACTCCCCCAGGATATATACGTACTGTTTACTCTGCCAGTAATTTGCAGTGCCATCTGCCCCCACCAATTCTGGATTTACTAAAACAGCCTAGGCTCAGCTCTTCCTCCATGGGGCTGAGGGTCCACCTGCGATTTTTGGAGCGGTGTGGTGAAGCACATTACTTCTCCCCCAAAACCCAAAGGTGGAGCAGACAGCTGGATAACAGGGCTCCTCTCACTCTCTGACCAGGGGCTGGGGATGCTCCTGCTGCTTTCCCTCCTCAAATCCAGAGGGAGAGAACAGACGGGTCAGGATGACCAACATTACACAGGAACCTGGAAAAATGCGCATCCCGCCCCCCGCCCCCCCCGGACTAGGGACACTTCCCCTCAACAAACATCTTTCTCAGCAAAGGGGAAGATTTTATTAAGTTAAAAGTTGCAGGGCGCAGCAGAGCAGCAGCAGCTGCCACCTTGGGGGGGATTGGCTCTGACGGGTGCAGTAGCAGCCTCACAGCTCCTCTTCCCCAGAAAGGAGAGACCCCGTGGCTCTGGGCTCCTGCCAATTCAGGTCCTTGAAGGAGCCAAAGGACAGTCACGGTAAGAGCTCGATCATGCGGACTCTTGCCAAGTTCTCCTCTTTCAAAAGCCCCAGGCAAGTGTGTCCATGGCAGACTGCCCCAGCAGCTCCCTCCTATGGCTTGCATGTCTTCTCCACAGGTCCCTGGGGTGGCATGGCGGGGGGACCGTGGTCCTTGCTGTACATCCCAGGGGGGCCGCAGAGACATTTGGAAGAGAGGGAGTATGTGCCGAAGGTGGCTGTGTGGCCGGAAGCAACGGGGCTGGGGAGGGGGGCAAAACCAGATTATCTTTTTTCAGGTTAGAAAATGCTGGTGATGTAGTAAAAGTTTTCCCCCCTCCTCTTCCCCTTCTTCCTGGGGGGAAAAAATTCCTCTATAAAATATAATTTTCACATATAAAATCCTGAAGAAGGTGCATGTAAGAAGCCAGTCCAAACAATGTGCTCAGGTACGCAGGCAATAGGGGTTCATCAAAAAAAGCTTTGGAAGGGGAGTGAGGAGGCTGGGGTGTGGGTGGGACTCCTTGCCAAGGCAGTAACGGATGGGATTCAACTTCCTCCTCCCCACAAGTGAGGAATGAAGCAAATACAAAACAAGAACAAACACACGAAGAGCAGACCTAGAGAGAGATAAAACCAGAAATGGTTTAGAAAGACTCCACTGAGCGCAGAAATGCCGTCCCTTCTGCTCCCTGGGAGATGGTCGTCTGGCGCCCTGCTACAGACCCACTCATCTCGGCACCCACCAGCAAGCACTGGCGGAGCAGGGTGACCCCAATCCCGATGGTCATGGCATCCAAGCAAGAAGCAGAAGTGCTCCGGACAACGGGACACCCTTGTTCCTGTCACCCTGCTGGGAAGGGCTCAGCTGCAGCAGGGATGCCCACAGGCGAGCGTGGGAGGAAGGCTGGGTCTAGTCAGGGCTGCTTTGATGTAAACCTAAAATTTCCGTGCTGCGAATGGGAAACCGCTTCAAAGGTGAACGCAGCAGAAACATCACCTACGTAGGTAGTGCATAACTGCCCCCATGCTGTCATCCAAGCCATAGGGTGAGGGCCAGCATGCGGCCAGCTCCCACCTCCAGCTTGGTTGAGCAGTGCTTGGTGCTGGCTGCAGGACCATCATGAGCAGCAAGGTGAGAAGGGGGCTGGGGACCTTGGGAGAATGTCAGGGATAACAGGAGGGCCAGGGGTGCAGGACGAGAGGATGCCAGAAGCAGAGAAGGAAGCATTTAAGCCTAAAGTTTCAGCACTGAGTGGAGCAGGAAGAACCGGGAGCTTCCATACCCTGTCAAAGCAGGTCAGCCGGTCTCAGCCACCCGCACCCGCAGGGGACGTCACAGCATCCCCCGTGCTCACCGTTACTCGCCGATGCTGTTGCACAGTGACTCCTTCTCCTGCAGAGCCGCCATGGCCAGGCGCAGGTGCTCCTTCAGCTGCTCGATCTCTCGCTCTGAGCGCACCTTAATGTGATTCAGCTCTGCATAGACGTCTTGGTATTTCCCTGAGGCAAACCTCTTATCCTGCCAGGGGAGGGAGAGGGGTCAGCAGGTTTTAGGGCTCATGTTAGGGAGGGGGGCGGCAAGGTGAGCCCAGCAGGAGAAGGGCCAGCAGGTGAGGAGGGGAGAGCCAGCCCCGGGTTTGAAGCCCGTCCCAATCTAGGCCATGCAGAAACCATTCAGAAGAGTGTGGACGTAGTGCTTCCCAAACCCCGGGCCGGAGAGGAAGGCAGAGTCGCTGGTCCTGCAGCAGCAGGGATCTGCAGCATCAGATTGACGAGGTGATGTGGGCTTTACCACGGCTCGTGTGTGTTTGGGCCAGCCATACAAGAAAAATAAACCCCACCAGAGATGCAGGTCGCTGAAAGGGCCGGTCCCAACCATTTATATGGCCAAAAGCTTAAGTGAGAAAGTTATGAACTCCTGGAGCATCACTGAATCTCAAAGCCTCTTTCAGGTTCCTCTTTGGCAGGGGTCTTTGAAAATCCCTCTGAATGAGCTGCTGCCAGTGGAGGGAGCAGCACACCAGCAACAGTGCCCAAGGAAACATGTCCACCCAGCGAGGGAACAACTAAGGGAAGAGCAGGTGGCTGGGGAAGCGGCGTGCCAGGCAGGCTTCATCTGGGCTTCCCACCTGGGAAAGAAGGGCTCCTGGCTTGTCCATGCTTACATGTACATACATTGGGGAAACCAGCAGCAAAGCCTCTGTGACATTTCCCTTGTACAAGGTAAGCGTACGCCAGCCTGTGCTGCTGGGAGCATGAGGCTGCTATGTGCTCGGGAGTGAGCAGGGACGAGGAGCACAGGTGACAAGAGGGTTTGGACTGAGCATCCCATCAAACCCAGCTGAACCCTGCTGACCTGCAGCCCAGGGGCTCCCCTCCCTCCCCGCTTTCCCAGTGTCTCCCAGAAAACACCGACCTTCTGCACCATCTGCAGCTCCTCCCGGAGGCACTGCACCTCTTTCTTTAGGTACTGGAGCTCATTCTCCTTCACCCGCAGCAGCACCTGGGCCAGGGAGGAGGGAGAGGAACCAGAGGTGACTCAAGACCCACCACGTCAGAAAGGCCGTCGGGCCCCAGCGCAAGCGTGGCAGTGCAAAAGGAAGGAAGGGCCAGGAGGGCCGGGGCAGGAAGTAGTGGGAGCGCCCCGGGATTGCGGCGCAGGGGAAGCTTGCGTACCTCCTTCCTGCACCGGCCCCACTGCTGCACCCGGCACCCTCCTCCCACCCGCTCCAAGCCAAAACTGCCGCGAGGAGGAGACCCCTGGCACGGGGAGGGGATGGAGAGGCAGCGGGGCAGCCCGGGGGCACCCCTGTACCTCCAGTTCGCAGGAGCTCCGCTTGTCGTTGTGCGGAGAATGGTCCCCAGAGCCCCGCGACGAAATAAAGCTTCGCAGCTTCCCAATCTCATCTGAGAGGCGGGTCTGCAGCTCCTGGGGGCAAAACCAAGAGATGTCAGAGTAGCTGTGGCTCAGGCCTCTCTGCTGTCCCGACTCCTTCATCTTCCCACCAGCCCTACTCCAGCTTAGAGACCTCCTTGTAACCCCCTGCCCATAGGCGATGGTGGCACCTATGACCAGCAGAACATACTTGCCGTATTTAACACCGTAGTTAAGACAAGCCCATTTACAGCCTCTAACTCTTATTTTTTTTCCTTTATGATGATAAAATCTCAGAAGGGAAGAAATAGGGGAGTTTTAACAGAAGGGCTGTGCCGTGTGAGGGAGGAACGTGCTCTGTGGTCTCTGCTGGCAGGAAAAGCCCCTCTCTTGCCTGGTTTTTCCGGAGGAGCTCCTTCCCCTCCTGCTGACAGCACAGCAGCGTCTGCTCCCGCTCCTCTGCCTTCTGGGTGAGCTCCCCAATTTCCAGGCACTTTTGGGAGTACTGTTCGGAAAGCACCTGCAGCTCCCGCTTCAGGGAATCCACATCCAACCTGTCAAAGAGGCACCAGCTCATCACTGCCCCGCAATCCTTGCCGGCCCCTTGCCACCAGCATTGCCTTCCCCCCTGCCACAGGCAGCCTCTGCCCACATCAGTTATTGGCATAAAATAATGTCCCCTGTGGACCAAGGCTTCAGTTCCCACCCTTCTACACACGAGTGTGGTGCTTCTAGGAGCTTCAAGCCATGCAGGAAAAATGGAGGAGCTTTCCGTAATGAAAACAGAGGAAAGACGCTATAGGGGAAAAAAGCCAAGCAGAGGATAAACCTCCCTGCCCTACAGCTCCAGCAGCCCTGGCAGTCACTGCTGGGCACCCATTGCCCCTGAGGAGGGAGCTGGGGAGGTGTCAGAGGGGACAGCTGGGGGCTACAGCCACAAGATGGGGTGCGGTGACACCAGCACAGGGCAGCAGCATCAGGCAAGGGGAGTGAGAAGTGGTTTCTTACTGGTGCTGCTTCTGGAGGGCATCTGAGACCGAGCCGCACTGCTGGAAGCTTCGTGTCCTGCCCAGCTCCTTATTCATCTCCTCCCGGTGGGCTTTCTTCAGTGCCTCGATGGCTGCAGAGGGGGACAATGGGAGATGAGGGATCAGGCTGTGCCAGCTCCAGCACATCTGAGGGAAACCAAGCCAGGGAACTAGCCAAGCTCTTGCTGCTGCATGCTCCCAGACCTGTCTTTGCAGGTTCCCCCTCCATCCCTTCTGCCCTCGAGGCATCCCCCACCTTCTCCACGCCCCAGAATCATACTGATGCACCAAGTGCTGCCAAGGAGACTAACACAGGGCAGCGTGGGAGCTCCCTAACACCTCTGCCAGTCCTGCCTGCCTACGAGAAGGTGCTGAGCATCAGCCTCACACCAGTATGGTCAGCAGCGTGGCTCCAGATGACTGGGATGACTGGATTCTTGCAAGAGACATTTGAGAGAGGTGGGAGGGACCCACACGAGCGAGGGCACTGCTTGGTGTCCACTCCTACCTGCTGCCGTCGCCGCAGCCTCCTCTGCCAGGAGCCGCTCCTTCTCCTGCCGCAGCCGCTCCAGCTCCCGCTGGTGGTGCCTCTGGAGCTCCTCCATCACTTGCTGGTGGGATGACTCCATCTCAGCCAGGCTGCGCTCGCAGGCCTCCTGCCATGCCAGGGAAAGGAGGGGTGAGGGACTCAAAGGTCCTAGGCATGCAGGGGCTCAGGCCACAACAGGCACCTGGCCAGGCTGACGTTTGGCTTTGCAAACCTCACCCAAGTCCAGGGCCATTTTGAGAGAAGCAAGATCACTTCAGAAGGAAAAGACCACCCTTGGAAAGTGAGGTGGCACTTTTGTCACAGGACACAACCATTTGACAGAGCCACACATCTTGCAAGCCCCACATGCTTTGCAGAGCAAGAAACGTTCCTCTTGCTCTTCTTAAAGATGAAGCAGCAAGACAGGAACATTTCTCTCGGGCCAAGAGCTGGGAATAATGCGCCCAGCAGCCCAGCCCAGCCCCCTCCACCAGGTTGCACTGCCTGGCTGGAGGAGATCAACAGCAGGAAACCACATCTCAGTATCTGTCTTTTAAATGAAGCAGCATCCTCCCGGAATCAATGAAAGCTGAGCCTCTTCTCCTGAAAAGTGACACCTGCACTGCCCTGCAGCCCGACGGAGGCTGCCAAAGAGCCCTCCCCAAAGCCTAATGGTTAGGGATCCTCCTCATGCAGCTCGCCCTCCTTTCCGATGGCCCTGAGACCAAGGGGATGGTTCTTTCAACAGCAAGCGTTGTGGTTAACTGGTGTTAGAGCAAAGCAAGAGCTTCCCACCTCAGAGCTATGCCTCCACTCTCCCTGCAGACCCTGGCAGCACCGCGCCAAGCCCCGTGGAAAGGACTTGTTACCACCAAACTGTGCCAGAGTATTGTTTTAAAAAGCCAAGGCCTCTAAGATGTCAGCAAAGAGCCAAGAAGCCATCGTGTCCCCCGACAGGAGACAGGCTGATATAAAGGGCGCTGCAGCATGCTGCAGGAATGCAAGTCCTTGCTGGCTGCTCCTCCCTACTGAGACGCGGAAGCTGGGAAGCTTCACAGATTGACCAAAGGAGAGGAAAAGGCAAGGGATCAATTTGGTGATCTGCCCACAGGCTGGCTGTGAACCTCAGCAGACTGAGAGAGAACGAGCTCTTTGGGGAAAGGCCAAGTTTGGCCTCAGACGTGAAATGCTGGCCTTTCGAGCCAAGTTATTAGGAAGATAAGGTACCATTCCTCCCCACACCTTTTGCTTTTTTTTGACCATAAAGAGGCCTGTGAGCTGTAAATATTAAATCAAGATGACAGAGCGACTGGTAAGTGGCTGGGCTGGGCGCCATGGGACTTGTGGGTTTCTTTATCTGGGCGAGGTACAGCCAACCCTCTGCAACAGGCTTCGCCAGTCCCCATTTCCTTCCTCCCCGGTATATTTCAACACGTAGGGCACATCCTGAAATCCTCACTGTGTGGTGGAACAGCAGCCTACCCCCAGGGAATTCCCTGTGGGATGTGACCCCACTTGCTTTGGACAAGTCTATGTGGGGGGAGGAAATAAATAAACAAAGAGAAGCAAGAGGCTGAAGTGTGAGCAAACTGCTTTGCGGGCTTGCCCACGTGCTGTCCCAGCAAACAAACAGGCTGCGCTGTCAAAGTGACCTTCAAGGCTCGGGCGGCTCTGGCAGTGACAGGAGCTCCCCACGGCCTGACGGACTGCTTTTAACAAGGGATTCGAGAGCCTCTGTTAGCAAGAACCACATGTGGTGAGCTGCAAACCGCTGGGGAACCCGTGGGCAGCTCGACAGAAAGCTACTGACCCACTCCCGAGCTGGGAGATGGCTCACCCCCTCCCAAGCCCAGGCCAGCATTGTGCCCATGCACAAAGTGGGGCACAGATCCTGCACCTCTCCCCTAACTCTCCTCCTCCTCCCTGTTTATATTCTGGCCCCTTTAAGGCCAGGCAACACGTGCCAGCCTTTGTGTAATTAACATTGATTACAAGTGGGCCCAGTTAGGGTCACTATGGCAAACCAATGATTAGTGATATCTGCTTGGCAATGAGCTGAGTCCCAGCATTTCCCAGTTTGGGACTGGGAGCAACCCCATGTTCCCATGTCTGGTGCCCTGCTCACCTGTGAGATGTACCCCCGGGGCACGTGGCCACCTCCCTGGGATTTCGCCGCCTCCCGAAGGCTCTCGTTTCGGGCCCGGCAGGACTCCAGCTGTGCCTGCAGTGACTGGACCTGTGCCAGGGAGAGGAGAGAGATGCTCAGCCAAGGGTGGAAAAGTGCCATAGCCTGACCAACGTGCCACATCCGAACCCTGGGCGTAGGGATGGGGAGGGCCATGCATGGCCAACAGAGATGTCTGCTTCCCACAGGAATTGCAGCCTGCCAAGTGACCAAAGCCAGCCCCGGCCCAGTAAGCACTGGCAAGGAGGGGAGGAGACATCCCAACTTCCAGAGGTAGATCCATGCTGGAGGAAACCACCACGGCATGTGTAGCTGGGATGACAGACAAGCGCATGGCTCCTTTCAAAGGCTGGCAGGTGAAGCACTTCCAGGCTTGGGAACAGCCAGAGAAGAGAGGCTGTGGATGCATGCCTGGGAAACAGACTCCACGCAAGCAGTACCACTACCTAACTTATCCTGGACCAAAATGTGGCCTGGGGAACCTCTCTAGGTATGCAAGAGCAGGTCTCTGGCCTCGCATTACCCAGTTGCAAAAGCTCCCGTGCACTCAAGGGGTGGCAAACGGAGCCAGAAAGAACGAACGTCTCCCTGCACCTCTGCCTTGCTCTTCTGCAGAGCCTCCTGCTGCCAGGGACCACACTAAGGGGCCCCCAGAATCCCCATTTCAGCGAGGAAGAATGCTCTTACCTCCTTTTTCAGCGCCTCGCTGGCATCTCCATGGCCCCCCTTGCTCTGGTTCAGCAGTGCTGTCAAGGGCACCCGCCGCGAGTCCTTCAAGGGCAGGCGTTCCAGCTCCAGCCACTTCTTCTCTATCTCCTCATTCAGCCGAATCCGCTGGTCCTCTGAAAGTGGGGGAGCCGGGAGGTCTTGCTCCCCCACCTTGCAGGAAGAGTCTCCCACTGGGCCATCGCTGTTTGGGACCCTGCCGTCGGGGGTCTCAAACCATTTCCGCCTCTCCTCTGAACGGACGGCCAGATCCCGCTCTAGCTCCTCCTGCTTGGGAGTTCGGTCAGAGATCCTCAAGCTCCCTCTCGTCCTCTGTGGGGACCCCTGATTCCCGGGGTCCTGCGGCAAGGGAGACAGCTCCACGTAGTCAAAGGCATGGTGCTGCCCGTCTGCCTTCCAGTGACTGCCCTTCAAGTTCCCCTCGGAGCCTGAGCTTGGCCGCTGCTGCTCCTCCGTCCGGAGTGAGCCTTTCTGGGGGACACAGTTACGGAAGGAGTTCTCCTTATTGCAGTCAGAGAGCCTGAAACCAGAGTGGCAGCCGGTGAAAGAGAGGCACCGCGTAGGAAAGGATGCTGGCGGAGGCATCACCAACTGTCCAAGGCTCAGCCCTTGCTCAGCCCAGCCTTACAAAACCCCACCCTGAGCGCAGAGATGGGCCTGTAGCATCCCATCCCTCGGGGGAACGGGTTCCCCCACGGGGCGGGGAGGATTCATCCCAGTTCCAGCCATGCTGGTGGAAAAAACAGACTAAACTGAAGTGGCGAGGCAAAAAGCGGATGCAAGAGCAGGAGCCATCAGGGTCTCGACCCCTGCCACCAGCTGGTGTATCCAGGCCATGTTCTGGAGGAGCAGAGGGCAGGGCTGATCCAGGAGCAGCCAGATTTCCAGAGGGGCCTTCCCAGTCCCTGCCTGCCAGGGAAGAGGGACAGCAAGAGGGGGAAGAGAAGCAGCACAGGGCAGCTCTTACTTGGTGACGTCTGGAGCACTGACCGGGCGCACATTCTTCCTCAGGGCCTCAATCCAGTTGCGCCGGATGCCCGAGGTCATCGCTGACAGCGTGAAGACACCATCCTTTGTCTGTAACAGGGAGGCGACCAAGGCCCGGTCAGCACCCAGTGGAGGTTCAGGCAGCTCCCACTCGCCCCCCAGGCACCCGCTAGCACAGGTGGTGGACAGTGTTAGAGAGGCCACTCGCCGAGTCAAAGACTCTTGGGGCCCGGTGGAGGGGTGGGAGTGGAGACACACTCTTTGCTGGGAAGCCCGTTACACTTCCTCCACAAGATCATCTCCAAGCAAAGGCAAAAGAAACTTTGCCGACACATTTGGCCAAACATGAGCTGGTGTAATCCAGCCGTTCATGTGCTGAGAGCTGGGCACCAGCGCTGGGGTACAACAGGCCACAGGGAAACCCAGACCGTGAAGTCCCCAGCCCTGCACACTCACAGAAATACTGTTTTCTGTGCTGCCTTAGCAGCCACCTCCTGCTGCTACAGCAAGTAGCCGAGGACAGGATCATACTGGGGCTGGATCCAGGGTACAGGTTGTTGCTCAGAGCACAGTCAGCCAGGCTACACCAAGACCTTCAGTGCTCACCACTCCCTCCCCGTGGCTCTAGAGAAGCTGCCTTGGCCAACGGGTCAAGTAAGGACTCCTGGCGTTTAGCCTGGCACTCAGGCAGCCTTCAGCCAGCCCTGCAAAGCCGCCTCCTCCTCCTTCCTTTGCAGGCAGGTAGCACTCGTGTCCCTGAGCACTGCCACCCATGTTGTCACCGACCAGCCTTGCTGGGCCACTGTCCTGGCAAAAGGTTTGCATGGCTTGCCTCTCGGCATCTTGGCACGGGGAGGGAGCACGCATTCCCACCCGGTGTCCCTTGGTGCTGCTGCTCCGTGTCCACGCAGTGCCAGACACTCACATGTATCTGGAAGCCGTAGTTGCGCTGCACCGCAAATTCTGTCACGTCTGTGCAGGAGTGGAGGTCAATTTCTCCATCGAGGTCATCAGCCTGCAAGCAGAGCCACCCGCTAGGACATCAGCGCAAACCCAGCTTTGAAAAAGCCCCCATCACCTGCCAGCACCCCAACCGAAGTGCAGACTGCCTCTGCCTTCACCCCACAGCTCTCCGGGAGCCAGTCTCAGCTCCCCAGCACAACGTGGCCTCTTTTAACCCGAGGGGCAGCCACCAGCGAGGATGGAGAGCGTGAGAGATGCCCAGCCACAGGACCAGCCCTTCTCCTCACCTCCCACCACCGACAGCCCCACCAGGCTTTGCCACCCTGCCAGCCTGCCTTCAGACACCCATCCTCTTCGTCACCCCCTGGCAAAGAGCAGCTTGCCACCTCCAGCGCCTTTCAGGAGGACACGACACTGCCGCTTCTCCCAGGAGCGTGCTGGTCACTCCAGGGCTGTGCTCCTCTCCCCCGTGGCCGGGAAGGAACAGAGGGCTGGAGAAAGGCTGGCCATGATTACCTCCTCCGCATTCGAGTCCCGGTAATACCTCAGGCTCGAGTCGGTCAGCACGAACCAATGTTTCTTCCACTGCAGGGGGATCAGGCAGGGGGAGGGAAGGGAAAAGACAGGAGGGAAATGGACAGACAGTTACCAGGGGAAGCGTAGGAACAGGGAGGGATGCTCTGCGCCGTGACCTCTCGGCCTTCTTTTACCCCTCCTCCACATCCCTTCCAGCTCCCCCTCGCGCCCCTCGGCTGGGAGAGGGGTGCTGGGAGAACCTCCGTGCCCACACGCAGAGCGAGGCACCCCACACCAAAGGCTTCTCGCTGCCTGTCCCAGCAGGACTGACCTCAGCGAGGGAGGGGGAAGGAAATCGGCTGCTTGCCGGGGGAATCTCTAGCAGCAGGGGCTGGGGGAAGAGGCAGACCCCCACCTCAGGCTTACCTCTCCTGGCTCGTCCAGGATGGACATCCATCCCTTCTTGAAATTGAGGAGATCCGGCTGGAAAGGAAAGGACAAAACAGAGGGTTTAGTGTCTGGGAGTGACCTACAAAAGGGCTTTTATGCCAAGGGGTGGAAGGTGAGTCCCCAGTGGCAGAATGACAGTGCACATAGCCTGGCACCACTTTTAGGAAACTCATGGGGGTGTGTAGGACCCAGTGGCGAAGGAGGACTGGATTTAGCTCTCAGCAGCAGGCAGTCATTCCTGTAAGAGGAAGCAGAAGATAAGGAAAGAGGTTTTAAAAAAAATTAACGGAAAATATGCAGCAGGGAGGTTTCCACAAGGTGCCTCGGAGGTATTTGTTCAGAGAAGGGGAGGCAGGGACAAGGAGAGCGGGCAGAAGGGAGTGCTCCACTGCCTCTGATGGGGTTTCCTTGGAGACAGAGGCAAAGTCGCAAAGAACCAGACATTCCTTGTCCAGACCCTGGCCATCCATACCCCAGAGCTACGTCCCTCCAGTAACTTCACCACCAATCATTTATTAAAGACATGAGTAGCTCTCTATGGAACAGCCCTCACCGCAAACGTACAAGAGGCAATTGAACAGCTGAGAAAACATGTTGCCTTTAAATGATGTGCCCCAGGGTAGAGATGAAATCAGAGTCACAACCAGCGCTTGATCCCCGCTTGATCCCCTCCAAGACTCAATCCTCTCCCACGTGCTTGGGGCTCCTCTCTTACCCATCTCCTTCTGCTCCCTCCCGCTGCAGAGCCTGCACTCTGCCCAGCCTCAGCCACAGCTACTGAAGATGAGGATGAACAGTTTCACCGGATCACCTCGTGCTAGAAAGAAGTTTCCCCCTGCTCCCTGCCTCCTCCTAACCTCATGCCACTGATGTGGCATCCCAACCTGTTTATCTCCTTCCCAAGGTGGAGCGTCAGAGAGCTGACTCAGGGGAACCGCTCTCCCTGGCTTAACCCTCAGCCAAACAGGCTTGAGCTGGTCCCTCCTCCCAACTCAGCTGGCTCCAGAGAAGTTGCACCACCAAGTAATTCAGCCCAATGCCTCTTCTCCACAGGAAGCCAGAGTTTGCAGATCTGCTCCTTCTGCAGCCAAACCAGGCTGGGACAGTGCTGCAGAGGTGACGGCGCCAGAGCTGGACCTCCAAGCGGTCTGCACCAGCACTCCCCACATGCCACAACCACCACCCAAGACTGCGCTGGCAAGAAGGGGTGGCTTGGCAAGCAGACGGCCACTCTGCGCTCCCCAAAACGAGCCCGGCAGCCGTCTGTGACTGCCCAGCAAGCCCAGCTCCCCGTCCGCCCAGCCAGGCCGAGCTTTCCCCTGCTTTCACCTCCCTGAGCTGCCGCTCTTGGGTTACACCCAAGGTTATGGGGCGGCAAGAGCCCAGTACGTGCTGGCCCACCCCGGCGCTCTGGCTATTGGTTCGAGCAGGCACGGGGAAGCTCGCCAAGGGGAGGGTCACCGGCTGCTACAGCTTCAGGCCTGGCCAGAAGCATCTGACTGTGGCCCCAAGCCGCCCGGGAAGGAAGAGAAACCAGAGTGAAAGGGCACGGGTGGCTCTCACACCTCACCTCCCGCTGAGGTGACGGGTGCTGCTGGCAGCTTGGAGACAAGGGGGACGCACGCATGCCCGTCCCTATGGATCCGGACGTCCTGCCGGCCTCGCTGCTACCCTGAAAAAGCACCCTGAAAATTAATTCCTTCCCTGTAACACCAGCTCCACCCTTTTTCCCGTTATACCTTCCAATCCAGTGACTTCAGCTCCAGCTCCGAACTGGGAGCGGCGGGAGGGAAGGAAAGGAGGTGAAACGTCAAAGCACAAGCTTCCCCCCTCCTGGGACGCACGTGTTCTCGGCAGAAGAGAGCCGGGCAGCCTCCGCAGAGGCCAGAAAACAATACAGGAGAGAAGGAGCAAAAGGACTCCTGGCTGGGCTGTTGTATGGATAAGCTGGGTCTCGTCTTACTGAGGATTTACAATCCCAAAGCATTTGGTGCCAAAATAACGAACGTTAACACGATGTACACCGCTGGGAAAACCACCACAAAGTCCTGCCAGAACCGCTGCCCCTGACACAGTGCTGGGGCCACACAATCTCCCCGGAGGGCTTCTCCCAAGCAGGCGGATTGCACAGGGCTACTGTTTTCTCTGCCAGCCCCAGACAAGGAGCTGCAGCTCTGGGATTGGCTTTGAACTGTTCTTGTCATAGCGGGGTTGGTACCATAGGGTGAGGCATCAGTTGATGCACAAAGTGCTTAAAGCCATTTTTCTCCCCCTCCTCACAGGCAAATCCAGCTTCCTCATCTGGCATAAAGAGCTCAGGATACTGACAGAGAAGAGAGTGAGGTTCAAACAGAACCCTCCATCCAGAGGAAACGGCCCAGCAGTGGGAGGAGGAAACATCCAGGAAAGCTGAACCGCTGGGAGAGATCCGGGTGCCGGAGATGCAAGGATGTGGCAGGATGCACTCCCGACAAAATGTACGGCCCTGCAGCGCAGCTCCGGGCTGTGGATGGCAAGGCTTTGGCTCAGAGGTGGCAACAGCAATTTTGCCTGGTTGCATCCGTACCTACCAGAGCTGTATGTTCAGCCCCGCAGCTGGCCAGGCTGAGGCGACGGAGGGGGTCCCAAGCAGCTGGGGACATAGGTGACGTCTGGAAGTACTGGCTTACA
Organism: Nyctibius grandis; assembly: GCF_013368605.1. Classification (NCBI taxonomy): domain Eukaryota; kingdom Metazoa; phylum Chordata; class Aves; order Nyctibiiformes; family Nyctibiidae; genus Nyctibius; species Nyctibius grandis. The sequence goes on from NC_090662.1 coordinate 61,232,119, forward strand.
ACAGCAGGTTAAGGAGAGGCAGCTGCTTGCTCTGGCTGAAGAAGGGCTACAGGGGAGGTGATAACAGCCTGCAAGTATCTGAAGAATGTAAACACCAAAGAAGGAAAGGGGATGGGGAGGGAGCGAAAGAATGGCTCCTGGGTGGTAGAGAGGCACAGGGATGGAGAAGTGGAGGAGAAGAGGCTGCAGCAGGCTGAGAAAGCTCAGTGTCCAAGCTGAGCGACGGGATGGTCAGGTGTGCTCCTTCCATCACCGTGCCTCCCGCTCTTCCCACTCCCAAAAGCTCCTCAGGACCACAGGTCCTGGAGTGCTGCTTCCTCTCACCTCTGGGACGTGGCGCGAGGGACGCTCGGCCTCCCGGAAAGCACAATGTCTCCTCTCCTCCAAAAAGGGAACCCGCTCCACAAGGCTCGGGCCCCAGGCCAAAACACAAAGCAAAACCGCTCCAGCTCAGTTTGGTGCAAGCAAAACCGCTCCCAGGCTGGAGCACACATGCAGCTCCCGAATCTACATGTACCGCAAAAGCAAGTGGGCGACAGGCTCTCCCTTTCCCACCGCCCCCGTGTGAAATGCCGGCGGGCACAGCGCGGCCTGTCACCTCCGTTACCCCACTCCGCTCAACAGCCTTCCTCTCGGGGCCGGCAGACCGAGGCAGGCTCGCCCCAGGGGTGGGACGCTCCCTCCCCCGAAACCGCATCTGGTTCCCACAGGGAGCAGCAGCTCCCCACGCCCAGGGGGACGCGGAGATCGCGTCCGATCGCGGTCATCGGTGCGGTGAGCTCGGCAGGCCTCAGCCCGGTCCACGCTTACGCACAGCGTTACCGACGTCTGTGTCGGTGGGGTGCTGCCCGCTACCAACGAAGCGACGCTACCGAGCGGCCACGGAGAGCCCAGGAGGGGAGCCCCGGCGGTGATGGGGAACGGCGGCAAGGAGGCACCGCGCCTCAGCCACAGCCTCGATTACCCCGGTGGGGCCAGAGCTCCCCGGGCCAGCAGCGGTTGCCTGGGGCGGGCAGGGAGCAGAGGGACCCCGGGGAGGCTGACAGCTGGGGACCCTCCACCCCTTCCCAGCCCCGCGGGGTCCCGCTGGGCACCCCTAAGGCCCGGCCGAGGCGGGGAGGAGAGCGGCCGGGTGGAGGACCCCCCCACCCCAAACCCCGAACCCCTCGGGCCGGTCCCGACTCACCGTCATGGCGGGGGCTCCGCGGCCGGCGACGGGGCCGGCGCCGGGGCCGGGGTGGCGGCGGGGCAGGGCGCTGGCAGCCAGGGCGGCGGGGCGGCTTCAGCGCCCGGGCGGCTTCCGCGGCCCCACCATGCCCGCTCCGCCGCCCGCCCCGCGCTCCCCGTTCGCACTTTCCCCCCCCTCTTTTTTTAATTAACAAAAAAAAAAAAAAAGGAAAGAAAAGGAGGGGAAAAAAAAAACCCAAACAAACCACAAAACCAGCCCCAAAAACTTTTCTTTCCTCCCCTTAAACTTCCTGGGAGGGCCCGGGCAGGCCAATGGCAGCAGCAGCCACCGCCCCGGCCGCCCGCAGCCAATGGAGCCACCGGGGCGGGCGAGGCCGCCGGGGCCGCACGGGAAGGGGAGCCGGCCCCGGGGCGACGGGCGGCGGCGGGTCGGGGGCGATGCTGGGGATCAGCCGCGTCCCCCTCCCTCCCCGCTGGCCCGGGCAAAGTTGAAGCTCAGGGAGGGACGGGCTGAGCCGCTGCTGCCCCAGGAAGGGACCGCCGGGAGCCCAGCCCTTACCCGGGCAGGGTTTCCTTCAGGCAGGGATTTTCAGCAGTCCTGTCGTGTGTGCACGCAGCAGGGTCTGCACCTTCGCTCCTGAAGCTGTTCGATTTTATCCCCCACCCCATCCCCCCAAACGAACCCCTAAAGCAGCGATTTGCAATCTTGGCAGAGGGGGTAGCAGGTCCAAGGGGGTGCCTCTGGTGCCCCCAGAAAGCCAGCTGGCCTCGGGAAGGGGGAATCGCTAGAGAGGGTCCCAGAGGAAAACGGGCAGAGGTCTGCGCATCGCGAAATGTCGGGCTCTGCTGTGCAATTACACTGAGGTGACGCGTCTCACTGCAGGGCAAAGCGAGGGTGCCTGGCCCGGAGCTCAGTGCTGAAGAAACCTGGAATAGGTGGGGTGAACCAGCCCCGGTTGTGCAGGGGGAGCTCAGGGCTTTGGGCTCCTTTCTGGCCTGGGGCAGAAAAGAGAGGGAAGGGATGTCACCCATTTTGAGTTTCAGAGGCCTTTGGGAGCCTCCTGCCTGGCTGCAGTTTGTCCTTGCATGAAACACTAAGCCAGGCCCTAGCAGGGGACAACCTGGCCAAGACGACTGACGCACGTGGAGAGGGGGATGGAGGCAGGGACTCAGGCGCAGCTGCCAGCTACATGGGCTCCCAGGGTACTTTCTGCAGCCCTCCAAAGCCGCTCTCGTGCCATTTTTGGTATCCCAGGAATGCCAACACAATTGACTGTATCTTCTTTCATGCCACTAAAGCCCACTTCATCCCTGTAAAACCCTTGGTGCCATTGTAGCACCGGGCAATAAACTAAAGGGAAGGAAAGCATCTATGCTGAGATTTTAGTCCCAGGTCTACTGCTTGCCCTGCTCTGGCCTTAAAAAAAAAGCTCCATGCCTCCGTTTCCCCACCTGAGAAATGGGTGAAGAATGAAGGGAAGGGGGGTGTTAGTGAGCGTGGTGCCCAGGAGATCACGGGAAGGCAGCATCATGCTGGGCCTGCTCAGATCAAGTGCTGGATACACAGGTGCCGCCCGCAGTGACCTCCAGGGAAGGGCAGCTGCCCTTCCTCACCATTCCCAGGGACTGGCCCGTACCTTGTTGCGCTTCTCTCTGGCACTCGAATGTGGCTGCGGGCCTCCCAAGGAGCTGGAGCTGCTTTGCAGTGGGAAGGCGCCTCCACCCAGCTGGGTCTGCAGGGGGAGAAAGCAGGAGCTGAAGCCATGGGGTTTAGTCCTCACCTAGGTCTCCCAGATCTGAGCATCCGCCTCCCGGCACGGGCCATAGAGGGAAGCATCCTCCCTCCTCCCAGTGTCACGCAGGCAGTGCGGCTCCTCTGGAGAAGCAGAGGATCTGGGGTAGCCGGGGAGCACAGAACTGCAACCCAGGGGACTCATCCACTCTGTGCTTGCCAGTTTTATGCCTGGCAGGGTCCCCATCACCTCTGGCTCCTGCCCTACTCACATGGTAAATGAGAAGCCTTTTGTTCCCCCAGTCGCTTTCCAATGGCTTCTCTGGGCTGTTTGTGTCTTGGGTGTGCTCAGGACCGTTCCAGTTGTCCTCTGGCTGCTGTACTGGACTCTCAGGCCTTTTCCAGCTGTCATCCGGCCATAGTCCTGCATCCAGACATCTAGTGGAGCTTTTCCAGCCCCTTTCCAGCTGGTGCACCAAGTCCGCATGGCACACGGGCTTCTCTTGGTGCTTCCAGTCCTTCTCCCATGCCTGTGCTTGGTGGGCGTCCCCCCGACCCCTCCAGTCCTGCTCCAGGGCTCGTGTTGGGCTTGTGGGGCGTAGGGGCTTGCCTTGGCCTTTCCAGTCACTGCCGGCACCCTTCCCAGGGTGGGAGGGTGGCAGCTTTTCCTGGAGGCTCTGCCAGCTGCTTTCGGATAGCTTCCTGGGCCCCCTGAGGTGCAGTGGCTCCCCCAGCTTCACCCGTTGCCTCTCTGCCCCCTGCACCAGCCCAGGAGGGGAGATCTCCTTTTGGCTTCTCCACATGCTCTCCGTACATCTCCCAGGACTGAGGGGCCACGGCGATGGCCCTGCCCGACTCAGCCTGCTGTTATCTGAGCCCTTCCCGAGGCCCGTGGGGTGCAGGGAGTCCCCTAGGCTCTTCCTCTCTGGGGCTTGCCCTGTACCCCCTGCCTGCCAGGTGGCTCGGCCCCTCTCTGAGTTTGGGGGGCAGCTGGGCTCCCCTCGGCTCCTCCAGCTTTTCTCTGAGTGCCAGGGAGGGCTCGCAGGCTCCGCTGCCCTCCTCTCTGACCGGCGGGCCGGGCTTGCGGAGCGCGGGCTCCGGCTGCCTCTCTCCAGCAGCCAGCCAGGTCTGGTGGGGCGCGGGGGATCCCCCTGGTTCCTGCTGGCCCTCTCTGGGTGCTGAGCCAGGCTGGGGGAGCGCAGGGGCTCCTTGGGGTCTGTGCTGCGCTGCTTGAGGTGCCAGGAGAGCCGCTGACCCTGGGGACATGGGGGAGAGAGACAGCAGAGAGTCCTCTTAAAAAAAAAAAAAAGCCAGTGAGCAGGAACAAGACAGGATTAGGGCTGGGAGATGGTCTGATTAAATAATTCCCCAGACAGCAATAGCATCCCCATGCACGAAGCCAGCCCGTACTGATGAGAAGCCTCTTGCACACAAAGGGCGCAGGGGCTGCCGTCATTTAAGAGCAGAGAGTCCTGGTCTGTGGCACGGGGAGGGCTGGGAATGGAGGGAAGGGGGAGCAGGGGAATGGAAGAGAGAAGCATGTGGCAGAAATAGAGGAAAATGTGGCAGGGAAGAACAACCCAGCTCGGGGAGTTGGGATGGGGTCCTGCCATGTAGGCAAGCCTCACCTCCCTGGGCAGGCTGGGGCTGGACTGCCCCCGAACTAGGCGGCCTTTGCTGGGTGGCACCGGGGTCTTGCCATCGAGCCGGTCCACGCGGCCCTCCTCCAGGGCTTGGAAGGCCTCCAGGGTCTCTGATTTCCTGCGGGCACAGACAGTCTGTCCGGCTGCCACCGGGCGCAGCTCAGAGGCAGAGCCCCCACAGACCCTGCTCCCGCTGAGCCTGACCCCAAAGACCTCCACCAGCCCCTGGCACCATGTGCACTGCAACCTCTCCCTTGCCCTGTCTCCATCTCTTCAACCACCCCAGCTTTCATGTTCTGTGCCTCACTCATATCTTCTTCACGCTATTCCTTAAGCTTTCCTCCATCTGTTCCTTCACATCCCACCCACTTGCCTCAGGATACTTCCCTGGTCCCCGTTTATGCCCCCTCCTGCCCTGTGCCACCGACGCTGGAGCCACTTGTGCTTCCTCAGCCAAGACCCAAGAAGCACTGAGGACTTCTTGGCATCCCTGATCCCATCCTGAGCGGCTCCTACAGCAGATCCTGGATCCCTGAGGAGCCACTGACTCTGGGAGCAGGGACCACCTCTCTCCTTCCCCCTTTCTATGGCTTGCCGCACTCTGCAGCACATCCTGTGGCTTCCAGGAGGATGAAGAGGGTGGGCTACTCCCTCCACTTCCAGCGGTGCAGCTTTGCTCCACCTTTCCAATGGCCTCCACTGCCTGTGTGCCGCGGTGGGGGAGCTCCCCAGGCCAGGAGGTGCTGAACCTAAACCCAACCCTTGCTTTAAGGGAAATTTAAGCACAGCTGAAAGCTGACCTTTGCCATCTAGCCCTGCACTCTCCCTGAGGCATGGTGATTCGGGGGTGGGTGCCCCCTGACAGCATAGGAGAGCTATCCCCCACCTCTGAACACTGCAGAGACCTGTTTGCTTCTCACCTGCGCTCGCAGCCAAATATCCTCTCCACCTCCACCCGGCCGGGGCTGAGCGTGCGGGAGCCGCAGCGGTTGGCAGCATCCTGCTGGCTGAGGCGCTTGGGCTTGGGCAGGTCTGCCAGCACCGTGTACTCCTGCCTCTCCAGCCCGTGCCGCCCCTCCGTGCCCCCGCCACCGGGGTGCCCGCAGGGCTCCCAAACCCGGGAGCCAGTGAGGTGCCTGCTGCCACCCAATGGGTCACTGCGGGCTGACAAGGAGCCAGAGGCAGCATGTGGCGGGGTGGATGCCCAGGGAGGGTCAGTTTTCCGGCGCTCCAGGGAGAAATAGCTGCTCTCTGTGTGGTGCTTCGGCCGGCTCTCCTTGGGCTTCTGGCTGGCAGGACGGTGCTCTGGGACGGGGAGAAGGCCGTTACTGGGGGAGGCACAAGCGACACGGGATGCCACCACGTCCATGGTAAAGCAGGTCATCGTTGGAGAGGTAGAAACATTTCAGGAGGGCAGAGGTAAAACCTAGACTCCCTCCAGATGGGGTGGGAGTGCTGGGACACAGCACTGCGAGCCAAGGGCACGCCAAACCATGCAGACAGAGAACACTCAGGAGACCCACGGTTCATAGTCAACACACACAGAGATGCCATCTCATGGACTCTGGACCTCGTCCCTTCGCATGGTGCCCGTGGAGGTGTTGAAAGCCTCCTGGGACCAGAACTGGGTAATAAAGATGCTAAACCTAAATAGAGATCTGTCGTGAACTTCAGAGACCCCTGGGTGGAAGGCAAACCAGAATGAGGATCTCGCACAGTAGCAAACCAAGTGTACCTGCTTTCAGCGGGCAGATTTCTTTCCTAAAGCCCTGGGCCTTGGTTTTCACCCAGGATCCAGATGGAGCGGGCTGAGCCCACCTGGGTCTGTCTGCCTGCGGGGCTCGCGGCCGCACCTCCTCTTTGTGGCCCACGTAGCTCATCATGTCCCGTTTGCCTGATCCCATAGTGTTGTCCCACAGCTGGGTCATTTCCTCATCCTGGGAGACAAGATAGGGCAGATCTCTGCAACAGGGACCAGTAGCTTTTGTGGGCTGGAAGGAGGTAAGAGCATATATGAGAAGTTATAGCCCATTCAGCCCAAAGCTTCTGGTAAAAAGGAACCAGGAGAGGAGCTGGGTGAGGATAAGATGACCCCAGCCCAACATCAATGGGCATGGCAAGAAACAACATAGGAAGGTCCACATGGGCGAATCCAAGAGCGAATCTGAAACGTTCTTAAGGGGGAGATCCTCCTCTGTGGGGACTAAGGGTCTCAGCTGATCGCCCTTGCATCTCAGGACTCTGTATCTGAATCTGCCCAGCAGAAGTGGCACTGAAGGGCCGAGGGGGCTGGAGAGACCAAAATAACCCAAACCACGAGAGATCCCCATCTCACCCTGGCAAGCGTGGAGTTGGCTTCGGCACAAGCGCTGGGGTCGGTGCCAGTTTCTCTGTGCTCACCCTCAGCTCTGGGGCTGAGCCGGGGATATCCCCGGCTTTCGTGCCAGCTGTGGGGCAGGGAGAGAGGACAGCTGGTGGTCAGCACAGCCTGCAGAACTCAGGGGCAGGCAGCAGCACCAGCAGCCCAAGCCACACCAGCTGTCTCTCCACTGGATGGACAGAGGCTGCAGAGCCCATCCTGAGACCGCCAACCTTGCCTTACAGGCAGTGAGGAGGAAGGAGACTCTTTTGGTGGCTCCCTGAACTCTCCTGGGACAGCCAAGAGGAACCCAGATAGAGGGCATGGTGGGGGAGTTGCTCAGCCCTTTTTCCCAGGCACTTGTGTGCAGAGCATCAGGGAGAAGACATCTGATTTCCTGCTGCTTGGTTTCCCGCTCCCCCTCCTCCATTCTTCCCACCGAGGGGGCTCGTTGGAGCAGCGTGGCTCCCGGCTGGTACTCACCACTCTGTCCCCTCCACGGGGCCCACGCACATGTACACCTCACACTGGAGGGCTAAAATGTGGAGGGCGTCCCAGGGCCCACCTGGGTCTGTGTCACTGCCGGCGTCACTCCCTGCGATCTTCACAGCATGCTCCTGCGAGGAAGAAGGGGATACAGTGGTGCCATCAGCGTGTTGAGGATGAGGAGGAAGGCTGCCCTTCGGAAACGCCTGCTTCTTCTACCTCCTCTGAGAGCAGCCTGGCTTCCAGGGCTCTTGATGCCTCTGCCAGCCCACCGTTGAGATTTTTCTCCTACTCCAGGAGGCCAGAGAGGCCCAGCACGCTCCTATTTGATGCTGAATGCTGCAAGCATCCCAGAGACAGTGTGGGTCAGGACTCAGGGAAGCTGCCCCAGCCCTGCGTCGGCAATGATGCTGCTGGCAGCCGCTCTCCCTCACCACCTGGATAGCCCAGGGAGAGGCAATAGAGACAAAAGGGAGGGCCACTTTTGCAGAGCAGGCTGTAGCCCCAGCCCCTGCCTCTGCCTCTCTGTCAGGGCTTGCAGGTGTCTCAGCATCCTCCCCAGCCCCATTACCTGCGGGGTTTATGAGCAGCAGGGGGGGAGGCTCCAGGGAGCCAGCTGTCTGCGTCGCCTTCCCTCCAGTGTCTCGCCCGCACCGGGATTCACTCAGAGGTGAAGGCTCTGAGCAGATCGTGGGCGAAGGGCTGAGGTAACCTTAGAGGGCCCGGGGCCAGGGGGAGAGAGGGAGAGGGTGAGAAAGAGAGGGAGGCTCATTACTATTTCATCATCCCAGGCCAGTCACTCCTGGAGGACGGTGAACAACACGAAACCCTCCGTGAACATGAAACCTGTCGCCTGGTCGGAGACAGCCAAGCTGCTTGTGCATCCAGCCCTGCGCCAAAGGACTGTGTTGGATCAAGGTATCTGGAGCCTAAAGTCCCATGAGATTTATCCCCCTCCTGCCTTCCCCTCCAGGAATAGCTTGCTGCAGCTGCCCCAGGGACAGGACTCAGCCCTGTCCCTAAGCTGTCAGCCAAGGGCCACAGGGACATCCACCAGGACTGTATTTTAGATGAGGCAGGCAGTAAATGCCAGGAGGCATCAAGCAGAGATTAATCCAGGGTGGGTCCCTGCTCTGCCAGTCTCCCCTTCCCTCCTTGTAGCTTTGCATCCATAACACCCCTGCTTTCCCTTCCAGAATCTATTGAGCCCCTCGTACCCAGTGTACAGCCCTTCCCCTCTAAGGTGGCTCCCAGCTCGGGTGATGAATTCCCATGCCTGGGAAGACTCACTCCCCATGCAGCCTTCCCCCAAAGACACCTAGAAAGCCTGGCTGAGTCTTTACATTAGGAATTTACATCTCTACAAAGGCACATGGGAGTCCCAAGGTGGAACAAAGGGGCTGTTAATGAAGTATTCATAGCCTCCAGGTGGGATGGAGGAGCTCACCTGGATAGCGTGCTGGTGAGCCCCTGCAGCTTGGAAGCAGTGCTGGCACAGGCTCTTTACAAATATGTTGGCTTCAATATTGCAGGGCACGTCATCTACTGAACCAGACATTGTCCATAGCAGGGACAAAGATCTTTGGCTGATGGGCTGCTGGCAGGGGGCAGCCAGGAGGAAAAGGAGGAAGGAACAGCAGCAGAAGACCAGAGCTTTTGGTTTCCCAGCCTCAGGCTCCTGTGGAAGCAGTGCTGCCAGTGCCTCCAGTACCTCATCTTCCCTACGGCTCCCAGCGCCTCGCCGCCCGCCAGCCTGCCCCGTCAATGAGACTCGCCGTGGGAACCCCAGGGAGCGAGGCCCCGCCCCTTCCCCTCTCATTGGCTGCCACCGAGCAGTGATTTGAATATCGCCCCCTGAGTGGCTGGCGGAGGCGCGCGGCCGTGGTGCCCACGTGCCGGTGGCAGCGGTCAGGCTATTGACCGGGCCGGGCCGGGCCGGGCGGCCCCGGGGCTGGGCCTGGGAGGGGGCAGCGGCTCATCCTCCCGCTTGCCCCCTCGTACCTAGGCCTCTTCCGTGCCCTTCCTCCTCGCCTGCCAAGGGCCTGCCCCGGTGCTCCCCCGCAGGCACCACCCCAGGAATTAGTTAACTTGAACCCTAAACACCTGCCAAAGCAGTGGGCTCATCTGCAAGCACTGAGACAGCCCACCGTCACCGCGTCCCGCACAGCTCCCACGGGAGGTCACCCCCACCCACAGCGCGCCCCAGAGACAGTTGTCTAACCTGGGCCTCACCTGCCAAGCACAAGGCCTACCCGAGCCTTGCCATTCCTAGTGAAACAAGGCTTAACATCTGTCCTCCGTTGCTCCTGCCACAATTCAACCTCCTTCTCTTCCCACTCCTGCTGAGTGTTAAAATAGTTTAATTTCACTTTTTGTTTACTCACTGAAGGCAGTTTGCAATCCACTCTTCAAACCTCTCTTTCCCAGACAACCCCAGTTATTCAGCTCCATTAGTCCCCAAAAGGTCTTGTCGCTCTCCCAGTAACTTTTTTCCCCCCAATTCTTTTTGGAATATAGTGCTGGAAATAGCAGTGGGACTGTACTGGGTACAGCCTTGAGCTTCATATGCTACTTAAGGGCAATAAATACAGTGCACTGATGGTCATGCAGCTCACCCACACGCTGCAGCTATGCCTCCTTTGCATTATGCTCCTATTTTTCCCCGAGCGTCTGACCTTTTTGGCTCCCGGTCTAGTTTTGATCCTCTGTAATCCCAATTATATTTCTGTGCACACACGCGTGCAGAATCGCAGTCTAGCCAGCGAAAGCCATCATGCATGGAAACCCCAGCGTGGCAACCCATGTCAAAGCCTCGCATCTCTCCGTGCAAGCCCTTGGGTTAGCAACACTTACAAATACCTTAGGGGTGGGTGCCAAGAGGAAGGGGCCAGACTCTTCTCAGTGGTGCCCAGCAACAAGACAAGGGGCAACAGGCACAAGCTGAAACATGGGAAGTTCCATCTGAATATGAGGAGGAACTTCTTTACTTTGAGGGTGACAGAGCACTGGAACAGGCTGCCCAGGGAGGTTGTGGAGTCTCCTTCTCTGGAGATACTCAACACCTACCTGGATGTGACCCTGTGCAACATATTCTAGGTGAATCTGCTTTAGCACGGGGTTGGACTAGATGATCTCCAGAGGTCTCTTCCAACCCTTAACCATTCCGTGATTCTGTGATTCTGTGAAAGCACGAGTGACGCTCAGGTGCCGGAGGTGGCCTAGCTGCAGAGCCAAGCGTGAAAAGAGTGGCACAGGTCACAGAAGGGGGAGCACGCAGGGAACTGCTGGTCTCTGCTCTGCCTTTTTGGAGCAGCGCTGCACTAGCACACTGATTTTTGCACGTACCTTATATTCCAAAGCGGCCTTCTCCTGAACAGCTGGAACTTGTTTGTGAGCAGCTGGTGGAGGGGGGGGGGGACAACAAAAATGCTCAAATCCATCTTGAAAACAAGGGGAAGCAGCAAACAATAAAAATTTTAAGCCACAGCCTGGTATGAACTGTGATGTGTCCTGCAAACACTTAACGCGCTACCTTGCATGTGGGAGCTTGTATCCTTGATCCGATATACGCTGGGGTAGCCCGACTGCACACCCTGTGTGTAACAAAGACATCAGGCTAGGGCTGGGTCAATAATTTACATTACAAAATAAAGCTTTAATCGATCAAATGGAGAAATCAATAGCACAGGGAACAATGCTGATAGTTACCTCCATATAGGATTTAACAGTTCAACAGTTCTGTTCTCAGTTTTTCCATATGCTTTTTTTCTTTTTCCCCCAAATGTGAAAACACAACTTCCAGCAGGAACAAGTCTTCAGAGCATGGCAGAGGCTGTTGGACATTTCAGCTGACACTTGAGAAAGGCTCAGAAGTTACTAGGGCCAGGGAAACAAACTAAAAGATAGATTCTTCTAAATCACCTGGCAGCAAAATAACAAACCCTGGAGCGCTATTGAGGTCACTCTTAACATCCCAGCAGTGTTATCAAGAGGTAACCCAGCACTGCCCCAGCTACCATGCCAGGCTGTCTACAGGCTGCAGAAAGCAACTCAACCCGCAGCTCACCCTCCACTCGCCAACTGATTTCACAAACACACGAACTGTACGTTTCCTTACGGGCAGCCATTCCAGCTCCAGAGCAAACTCCTGGGGTCGGGGCAAGTGCAAGTCCCTTTCTGCCCATGGTCACTATGTCCCTGAGAGAAGGGAAAGCTGCTGTACAACCCAGACCGAGGGTATCGAACACTCTCCTCCAGCTTTGAGCTGCAGTCCCTTGGGCGTGGTGCACCACTCCAAACAGAACTTCCCTCTCCTTCCCTCCTACATCCCCCTCAAACCCAACCAGAGCAGAACGGCTCTAGAGCATGTAACTCCCAAACCAGAAGAAACACTTCGTGCTCTGCACATGGCACCGCTTGGACACTTTGGATGCATCAGACTTTTGGCCTTGCCCCCAAGTTGTGTTTCTGCAGCTCCAAAACACCCAACACCCCAAGGTGAGGTAGGAAGACAAGCAAGGTCACACATTAAACCCCATGAGCTTTCTGGAGTAGCCTTTAAGGCAGAGCAAGAGAAGATGACCACAGCTACTCTGGAGGTGAGGCAACCACATAAAGTGCATTTTCGTGATGTGACCAGGGTTATTCAGCATTAGTGCCTGAGAGCACTGACCCTCAGCTGAGGGCAGGACTCTAGTCCAAGTACACAAGGCAACAGTGGCACATGGGATAACAGTATCCACTTCCCTGCCATTTACCTTCTTTGGAGGAGAAAGGGAGGTCCAAAAGGACTTTATTCCTCACCACAAGCACATATGTCACACAGCTCCCTCCAGAAATTGTGTAGCTGCTCTCAAGTGTTGAGATCAGACTCCCCTCCCCAACACACTCTGAAGAATTTGTGTGTTTACATGCACATGCTCCAAGAAACGATGAGAGATACATCAGGCTGGTACCCTTAGCTTTAGCTGCTGGTGGCCATCAGCACTGCTTTGATGTTCCTCCATGAAGCCTCAGGCACTGGTTTACTCTTCTCCCTCTCATTTCTGGCATAAGGAATCTACATTCTTGCCCACTGCTGGGTTGCCAATTTTCTGGTGTGGGTTTTGGCCACACAGGCCTTTTCTCCCTTTGTCATTTCCTCGCCAGTACACATGCGGCAAGGGAGGGGGCCTGGCTGCCAGAGGCAGAAGAGCCATCATTTCCTACAGATACTCGAGGCCACAGGCCAGCATGCTGCCTAGGCTCGCTCTCCTCCTCAAAAGGATTCACTCCCAGTTTTGCCACCAGCATTCTGCAATCATGCGACCCTTTTTTCCCCTCTGCTGAAGGCATCCATGCTAAAAAACATACACTGAGGTCCCAAGAAGAAAGGCAATTAACTGCTGATGACTGCAGCAGCCCTGAGGTAAAGGGCAGCCTCTGCCACTCCCATCCCAGAGAGGGCCACACACATACAGCAAGGGCATTAGGGCATTTCATACTCCTCTGAGCCACTGCAATTAAGATCACCACATTTAACAGACAATGGAATGAGCCATTCCTGCTCTGGCTGGTTCTGTGTTACCACAGAAATACCTCCTAGCTATTCCTTTTCCTAAGCACCAGCGGATTCCAATATCCTTTAACCAATAGGAATCATCTCCCCTCTTCCCAGCTGGTACTGGTGTTAGCAGTTGCTGTCACGCTTGAAATAAGTCAGAAATGGTTTTTTTCTTAGCAAAATGACTTCATAAAGATTTATTCACAAAGTTACCAAATTTCACCTGGCACAGGTACCAAACAAAAAGTACCCCTGCATTCAGGGGTGGCGCTGGAGGAGAAACACATGAGACAAGACAACACCACATCTCCATGGAAAAAGGATTTACTGCACAGCAGAAATGCCAGGGATGGATGCATGAGTGGAAGCAGAGCTCTTCACAGTCGCATAAATTGCCCTGAGCATGTGCCCAATCAGCCCCAGATCCTCTCCTTTGATAAAGCCAAGGACCAGCTCTGGAAGGGGATGCCCAAAGATGGAAGGGTTACGCCAAATAGAGAATCTAGCCCCCAGCAGAAGTTTTTAGAGAGTCTGTGGTAGCCAGACACTTAGCTGGAAATCACTGCAGAAATAAACGGGTAGAGCATCTAGTGATCCTGGCCAGTGCTCAGGAGGTGAGAGAAAGGCAGAACTGGGCTCACTCCTGGTCAGAGAGCCAAAGTAAACAAGGCCCTTGCCCACAACGAAGGGGCTCCAAAGCGCAGCAGGCCAGATGAGGAGTGCTGTCCCAGCTGCTGGTCTGAGCACTAGTTTCTCTGTTAATCTTCATCGCGGCCCATTTTGCCTGTCAGCCTCCGTCGCTGAGTCTTAGTGGTTCGTCCCGTGCTGGATTTCTGGATTTTCTTGCGTGGGCCTTGCCCACGTTGAGGCCGCTTTCCTTTCGTCTTTTTCCGGCTGTGCATGTGCAGAGTGGCAGTAAGAGCAGAGATCCTGTGCAGGGCAGGGAGAGAGAAACGTTTGGGGACCAAAGTCTGCAGGAGCAAGGTGACACCACAACAATAGCAGGAGAGCCCCATGTGGCCCAGCAGGAATGGACGTCAGACACAGCAAGCGCCAGGGGAATTCCGCTGTGCTGGGCATCATCCTGACAGGGCAGAAAACTTCCAAGTCTACCTGTGCAGTAACAACAAAAATGAATTTTCTGAGCACTGGGCTGTCCAGCCGCCACAGAGTTAAGTAATTCTCTGCATCCTCAAAGCAGCTGTAAATCCTGGATACTGAAAAATGTGGAGAATGCCAAAGCTTTCAGCTTTAGGACCTTTTGCCCTTCATCCTAGAGATAAATTCTGCACCCTCCAATATCTGCCGAGAAGAAGGACTAGGCAAACAGTTCAGGACAAACCCCGCCCTACACCGCATCCTCCTCCTCCTGCTGCTGCTGTCACCAGGGATGAATGCGATGGGGATGGAGTGCCCGGGGCAGAATGGTGCTCTGCCAGTGCCCTCTGCTGGCTCCTGCCCCCGGGCACCAGGCAGCACAGCACACCTCCCTGCAACCACATGGCTGATCTGGGAATGCAAGATCCGCCCGACCCGCCTGCAAAGCCCAGCAGCAAAGAGTTGAATGAATTTATACGTACTTTTCAGACACGAAGGGGTTTCTGGACTTCTTGGGCATTGTTCTTATAGGCTTGTTTACCACCTCTTCCCCTTTATCTTCTTTTGATCCATCACTTTTTTCCTTAAAAAGGGAGCAAAAGAGAAAAAAATCCCTATAGACACGTGAAAACAGGCAGTCTTGTGATTCCGGTGTTTCTGCTGCCTTCTTTGGTTTCATCCTGTTTTCATAGAATCACGGTTTTGTGAACCACCTAGTCATGGATGAAGTCTTTTTTAATTCTGCACATCCCTTGCTGTCAAAATCTCAAGGTTTCTTACCACAGCCCCTCAGAAAGGGCCAACCAGGTAGAAATCCTACAGTAATCCACCCTAAGATCCAAAAACTTCAGCATGATCTTAATGACCATGCAACTGAAGTCTAAAGTATGAATTAAAGGTTTCAGCTTTTTTTTTTTTAAATTACTATTAAAACCTCTTTAAGTGGCTTTTCAGATTAGAAGATGACCTTACAAATGTAAAAGGTTAACTGCCAAACACAGACACTTGCCCAAAGAGCTCAAACCCAGCCATGAAGATCAAAAGGATCAAGTCAACCAGTGCCTGAAAACCTCTACGAAACAAGTATGAGATCTCAGTTACAATGTTTTGAGAATAAAAGCAACCACAGCCAGAGTGGTTTCCTTATTTGTGGTCCAATCACAGCATCATGGAGAGAGAAATCCCTCCTCATACTAATAGTAATTTTTCCTGGACAGGATACAGGAAAGACATTGAGGACAGTCAATGCAGCAAAGTCTGCTTGTGTTGTATCTGCTTTTAAAGTACTACATTTTCCCCATCCAGCCCTGTGGCACCTTTCACTTAAGCAAGGTCAGCTGGGACTAGCAAAGGATTCCAGGGAGGTTTGGAGTGAGCTGTTCACATAGGACGTTTCTTCCTCTTTAGAGGCCCAACATAAGTTGTGGAAGAACATGAAGTTACAAGTTTCCCTTTTCAATCCTTCTGCCAGACAGCCGCATGTCTTTGGGCATATTCAGGGAGTATGAGGCCTACCTAGCCAGCCCCAAGAATGTTTACAGCTGATACAGAGAAGCAGCAAGAGGCTTTACCACAGGGGTGGACAGTCCCAGCTGGCGCAGCCCTGAGAGGTCCAGGTCACTGATGGTGGTCACCGTTACAGTGTGGTTCGGGTGGTCGATGTTCACAGACTCTATCCGCGACGTCACCAAGTGCTCCAGTTCATCTGCCTCATCTGGGAAGACAAGACATCCTGCACTGCAAAGTGCCCACCTTTTCACAAGATACGCTCGCTTTTTCCTGCGGTGCCACACTGAGGAGGGAGACCCAGCCTTCGCATGCAGGGTTAAAGGGTGGACGGGCTCGAACACTGGCACTACAAGCATGAAGGGCAAGCTCCTTCTCCCAGCAGAGGGAACCTGGTAACACCTTGGAGATGTCCTCCTGCTTGTTCCTTTCTGTACAACCCACCTGACCCCCTGTTCCACCAGGGCCAGAGGGCTGAGGGAGTCACCGCTCAGATCGCTGCCCAGCGGGACACGAGAGGAGCGAGGAGCTGACGTCGTGGGACAGTGTGCGAGTGCCCCTGCTCCAGCTCTTGTCACCCAGCCAAGGGTTTCGAGACATGAGCGCCCACCTCACACCGCCTCCCCGCCACCCAGGGCCCAGCGCCCGCCACCGGCCAATACGTACCGAGCGCCTCCTCCCTCTCGCTCAGCATCTTCAGGTACTCCTGGTGCCGCTGAGGGATGGACACAGGTCACTGCCGCGCCTCTGCCGCTCCCGCCGCCCGGGACGGCCCCGTCCCCCTGCGAGTGGGGCAGGGGAAGCCCGGAGACCCCTCCTGCCCCACTCCTCGCCCGCCATGGCGGGAAGGGGGGACCCTTCTCCCACGGAGGGCCAGGGGGATGTGTGGATACCTCCTCCTTCATCTTCCTCTCCTCCTCCTTCAGCTTCCGCTTGATCTCCTCCAGCGCCGCCTTCCTCCGCTGCACCTTCCGCTTGTGGAAGCCGGTCAGGTACTCCCTGCCGAAACCCCACGGCTTTTAGCGACCCCCTCACCGGGGGATGCCTCTCCCCAACCCCCGCCCCGGGGCCCGCCCGGCCTCACCTCCGCCTCTCCTCGTCGAAAGTCACCACCAGCCGCCCCTCACGCCCGCCCGGACCCTTCTTCCTCTTCTTGCTGCCCATGGCAGTACCACGCTGCTACTGCTGCCGCTGCCGCCGCCCGCCCCTTCCGCCGCCGCCCGGCCGTGAGGGGCGGCCCCTGCCCTGCCCCGCCCGCCATTTTGTGCCGCCGCAGCTTGTGGGGCGAAGGGGGTAGCAGGTGGGCGGCCCTCGTTCGCTGAGCCGCTGTTGGGCTGCGGGCGGAGCGGCCCCGGGGTGTGGGGGGACCCCAGCATCGCCGGCGGTGGGGTGAGTGGGAGGGAGGGCACGCCAGGGCCGCTGCCTTGGCTGCGGGGCGGCTTGAAGGAGCAGAGTGGGTCCGGTATCGGGTCCTCTCGTCCCACGGGTGTGTGGCACCTCTGTGCGTCCCCTCACCCGCTCCTGGTGCACTTTCTCTCCCCCAAGCTCGGGCTGGGAGAGAAAAACTGCTGTCGTGGACCTTGCAGGTGTCTGCCGCCAGACCTGGCATCCAGCTTGGGGCGGGCAGGGGACTCCAGGCTTGGGTGCCTCCAGCTACTGCTTTTCTTCGTCTCCCTCCTGGCAAAAGGCTCTTATGGTGCTGTGGCCAGCATAGCACCTGATGTCTCGCTCTGAGACCCGCTCTGCCACTTCTCCGAGTATTTGACATCTGCATCTCTTTAATAAAGGTCATTCCTGTAATATTTAACGTGCATTTCTTCAGTAAAGGTCTGAGAGTTTATTTCAAGCTGTCACCATTGCTTGGTGTCAGTGGCACCTGTGTGCTGCTCTTATCCAGGGGGGAGGCAAGTGCGGGGATGGGTCTTGGCTCTGACACTGAGTCTCCAAGATGCAGGACTTGGCTGAGCAGCCGTGGTTTCTGTACTCGATGGTGGAGCGAAGTACCAGGTTGAGTAGATGGGGGCATCAGGACTGCCGTGTTCCTGGCTGCTGGCTTGAGTGACTTTGGCTGAACTCTTGAACCTTTCTTGCCCTCCAGTCCTCGCCCTAAAAATGGGTGTAGTGCTTGTGTGGTGGCCAGCTGACTTTGGTGGAAGCTCCCAAAGTGCTGTGGGGACAGCCAAAGCCAACCCCCCCAGCCCACAGAGCATGATGAGTCCTGACAGGGCCTGGCGGCCGCTCGTCCAGAACTGCCTCGCCTTTATCAGCTCTCTTGCTGCTTGCGCTCTTTTTCTGGCCTGTCCTTTCACCAGCAGAAATGCGGAAAAACCAGTTCTGTGGTTAATTGCTGCACTTCCCTCCACGCCCATGGGGCAGGTCTCCTTCTTCTCCTCCTCCTCCTCCTCACCACTCACAGTCTGGGTGCACTTCAGCCTCCAGCCTCTTCGTCCCTACCTGCGCTCAGCCTGCTCAGGTGCGCTGTCAGGCCTCCACGCTCCTTCCGTTAACCTTACGGCTTCTCCTGCCTTTCCCTTTTTCCTCTGTCTGCAAGAGCTTCTGGCTCTCTGGTGGCTCCTTCTCCCTTGGGCAACCCAGCGGGTTGGCCCACAGGTGCAGAAGGTGCAGGCAGCTGCCTTCCTGGCCTTACCCTACCCAGAGGGATAGCATTTGGACATGATGACTGGAAGCAACGAGAGGAGCATGAAGGCCCTGAAAGAGGTGTGGAGAAGAGCAGAAAACTCTTTGTGCGCAGACTGTGGGAAGCCAGGTGAGTCCCTGAGGGCTGCTGGAGGAAGAGTCAGAAGCGGGGAGCTGGGGCTGGTCTCTAGCAGCAGTTTGGTGCTGGCTATCTGACTGCCCATGAGCCTGGGGCAGAGAGGGAGGAGAGGCATTGCTCTGTCTGGGTACTCGCTTCCTCTCCCTGGAGGTGAGTTGGCAAGGGAGGAGGAAGGAGATGCTGCCACAGCGCTGGTGGGAAGAAAGAGGGGGACACGGTAGTGCCAGATGAGCAGGGGCTGTGTAGCTGCAGCACCGTGGGTTGTAGTCATGTCAGATCTGAAATACAAATCAAGGTCATGCCCAGTCAGGACCTGACAGGAAGGCTCCTGGTGAAATCCTAACTGCTCCAGAAAGAAGGCATGATTCAGGAGGGCATTGTCTTCTCCGTGACTCAGCTAGGAACTGACAACCTGCCACAGGCGCCTTGGAGATTTCTTTTACTGAAGGGCTTGCCCTCTCGAAAGGGTATCCAGTTTGAGGTCCTACAGGCGCTACTAAAAACACCCATCGTACTTTTCCCAAAAGGGGCACGTGGAGTGTACCACCCAAGCCAAATGAAGACTGGGCTAATTAGTACCATTTTACCTTCTTAAATTCTCCCTGGAGAATTTTGGATTCAAGGCTGCTTTCTACTTTCTGAGCTAAATACTGTTGGGGGTTTGCTGTGTTGCACTAAACAGCTCCTGGAGTCTTTTCCCAGAGGAAAACTGGTTTCAGTTTCATCTTGGGTGACCCTTTATTCAAAGGGAGTTCGCAGAGCCCTTCGGAGTTTTTTAAGGTTCATGTCACTAGAGATTCAGATGAAGTGGTTGAAACAGGGGGAATGAGAGACTAACAGCTGTGCTTTTTTCTTGTCTGTACCTTGGGTGTTATTCAGCTCAGGTGAAACTATGGTCCCACAGCTCTCTTTCTCTGGACTATGTTCTCAGTTGAGGCGTATCTTCCAGGGGAATTTACCCCCCCTAGTCATACTCTTTTTTATACCCTCAGATCCTGACTGGGCATCCTCTACTTTGGGTGTCTTTATATGCCTCAGCTGCTCAGGAATTCACCGCAACATCCCTAGCATCAGCAAAGTCAAATCCCTGAAGATGGACCACTGGGACGATGCTCAGGTGCAGGTGAGATCTTTATCCCCACTAGTATGTGAGGAGGGTTGGGTCTAGGCCATACACCTAACATGTCCTGGGAAAATCAGCCCTTTGGCCTCACAGAGTTGGAGATTTCATCTGATACGTAGTCCCTTTGCTACTCATGCTCTGGACACTTAAGCGAGGATAACTCCCCATAACCCATTGGGAGATGGATGATGCACTTGCCTTATGTGTCTCCCCATGTCTTGTTACTTTATGGCTAATGCAGAGCTCTTGCAATGTATCTTCTTGCCAAGGCTCAGGGTCTTTGCCGCACCAGATTACTCATTTCCCACTCGCCAGCACCATTCAGCCTCAATGTCTCCTCTTGGTTTCAGCAGTCCAAGGGGAAAATCTGGGGCAGTTCCATGCTCCGAGAAAAGTTTCCAGATATAATGTGATCTCTTGGGAAAAATGGCATTTATGGGAACTTGACTTCACTCCATTACATCCCCCTCAACCCATTAGTCTTCAGAGGACTGAAAAAATTTTCCAGAGATCCAAAGAAAATAATCTGTATCTTGCTGCTCTTCAGAGAGGAGCGAAGAGGTTTGGAATGTCCTCCCAGATGGCATTGCAGAGCTGTCATTGAACTCAGTCTCCCCGGAGATGTGGGTCATGGCAGCAAATCCACCGAATGTGTGCGCACCCAGCCCCACGGAAGTGACATTTATGGCATTCTGTTGATTCAGGTGCAATCAGTGTAACTTCTGAGAGTAGACAAGACCTTTGAGACCCACCTTTCTGTAGCCAGACCCACCTTTCTGTAGCCAGACTTTGCTGGAATGTTGCAATGGACAGGAAAGAGAATGCTCCATTAGAGCTCAATGTGCATCTAGCCCTGGAGTGGGTCAGGAAAGGAAAAGCCCGACATGAGTCTGCATCAAAATGAAGGCACTAACTCTCTGTCTAACTCTGCAGTTTCTGGCCAAGCACGGGAATGCTGTGACTAAAGCCACATACGAAGCTCACATCCCTATTTACTATTACCAGCCAACCTACAATGACTGCCAGTAAGTTGCTGCCTACAGCAGAAATGGGGGAAGGGCAGTCCTGGGTTCCTTTAGTTCGTTTCTGCGCTACCTGTCACCTCTCTCCCCAGAGTGCTGAGAGAACAGTGGATACGGGCAAAATATGAACGCAAAGAGTTCACCGAGCCGGGAAAACAGCTGCCGTATTCTGATGGTAAGAGCAGAGCACAGCACCAAAATATCCTGCCTGTTGCCTTTGCTGGAAGCTTTTGAGCACCATGAGGAGAAAGCTCATAGTGTCGATGTTGCAAATCCCACATGTACTCCTGAGAACCCATCTGGTACTTACAGGGCATTGTTTTGGGGGAGTTTAAAGTGTGGGCAGCATAGGTTAGCACTGCCACGGGTTGCTTCCAAGCTTGGTATTACCAGCTGGCATTTTTTGAAAGCGTTTGCTGTTCTGGTGGAGCCAGACCTCTGCAGTAAGGAATTTCTGTCCTGCTACGTGCCACCCCCTCCAACCACAGCAGTTGTCTTTGAAATGTCACTGCCAGTGCTGTGACACAAGGTGCTGGAGCCCAAAGGCCTGCAGAGTCAAGTGGGAAGAGTTCTGATCCCATGCCAGGGTCTGTGTGGGCCAGGACTATGGTGTTCACCGGAGAGATGGCTCTCATGCTGTCAGAGGCAGTAGCGGGAGACGGACTAGGAGCTGGGAAGCATCTGGGAATGTCTTTTGGTGACCATTTATCTGGGCTGCAAACCCAGGAACACCACCATCTTCAGGTGTAAGTCAGAGGCGAGACTTCTCCTTCTTAGGTGTTTGTTCTCAGCAATAGTCCATCATGTGCTTTGTCCCAGAGGTGTGGCTGGGACCCCAGGCTGCATGCAGCTCTCTGATGCCTACTGTGCCTGTGGGGGAATGCTCTTAAAAGTGGCCTTTCTGCTCCTAGGGGTGAAGGAAGGCATCCTCTGGAAGCGAGGCCGAGACAATGGGCAGTTCCTACCCCGCAAGTTCCTCTTGTCTGAGAGAGAGGGATGTCTGAAGTATTTCACCAAGCAGGATGTGAGTATGGTGGTCAACTCCCACCTCAGTGCATGCTCCACCCAGAGCAGGAGGATTACAGAGAGGTTTCCATTTCCTACGCATGTTTCTGAGGTTGCCTTGCTCATCCCAGGACAGGGATGATAACAGAAACATATCACTGAGGAGAGGGGTCCCCTTCCTACTGTCAGGGTGACATTTTTCCCACGCCCTCCCTTTGTGCTACCCTACACCCTTCCCTCACTGCTGATAAAAGGGCTGATCTTTCACTTCACCCCTATCCATTTGCCTGGCTGTGTAATCCTGCACCATCCCTGGAAACAGCCTCACCCCACTGTGAGCCAAGTTGGCAAAAACCTGTTGTTTGTTTTTTTTTGAGGAGGGCTGCTCTTCTGCTAGTTCGTCTCCCTGAAATGAATGGGGCAAGTGCTAGTATACTGTTGCAAGGGAGGGAATGGCTTGGGGTAGGGAAGAGCAGGAGTGGGGTCTTTGCTTTTGGGGTCAGTTAGCCTTTAGACTGGCTCAGCTGTAAAGTCAGATGCACTCTTAGTGTCTCGCTGGCAGTTCCATAGTAGCACAGCTCAAATGTAAATTGGAGGGGCTGGGCCACTGTTTGGTCTTGAGCATGCCACACAGTGAAGGGAGTGCAGGCTATAACAGTTTTGTTGGGAAGGGGCACTTATTACCTTTTAACACCCTCTGACCCTGCCTTACCCCACTAAGTCAGCTCAGGTCTCTTTCCCGCTAGGATTGCTCATGCATGACCAATGCCATTCTGTTCTCAGGCCAAAGAACCCAAAATCAATGTTAAAATAGATGTCATCAATGCTACGTTCCAGCCAGTGAAGACTGGGAACCCCAATGGCCTGCAGATCACCTATCTCAAAGACAACAAGACTCGGAATATATTTGTCTACCATGAAAGTGGAAAGGTACCTTGTTTTAGCATCAAACACTGCAAAGCAATTGAGGTGATTTGAGAAGCTGCTGGTATTAAATAGTCTGAAGCACAGGTAGGACAGGGCGGGGGTGTGTGAGTTGCTGTAGTTAGCAGGGTGGGGGTTCTGGCTCTGTGTTTGCATGTCTGTGAGAGAGTTTTGCTGCAGGGAGCAGAGCAGGAGCACTGGGTGAGTCAGCTTGTGTGGGAAGAGCTGCCATAGAAGATGTGCAGATGTGCTGCCTGTGCACGTGGGGAATGGGGCAGCCATGGTGGTTGTGTGTGTGTACGAAGGAGATGCTATAGGTGCTGGGGAGGGAGAGCTGGCTGTGTTTGTAGTTAACATAGGCCTGGGTGCAGCTGGGTGAATTTAGGTGGCTCAGTGTTGCTCTGGTTAAGCTTTCTGTCCTGTCCTTTTCCGTTCTCAGGAGGTAGTGGACTGGTTCAACGCCATTCGCTCTGTGCAGTTCCATTATCTGAAGGTAGCATTTCCCATTGCCAGCGATAATGAGGTAAGGCAGCACCAGAGCGCAGTGCTGAGTGTCCCACTGGTAACTCAGTTGTGTGATAAAAGAGCCCATTAGCTACTAATAGGTCCCCAGGCACAGAAGTGGAAATTGCAGTGTTTAGATAGAGGGAAGAGAAAGTGTGTGTAAAAGGGCCTGTGACGGACAGAGGACAACCGCTCTCTGCTGTTTCTGGGCACTTTGGAGACAGAAGTCACTCCTGGCTAGGCAGTTCTGCAAACATGAATTTAAAAGGCATCTGAATTTGGGGGAATGGAAGGAAGGGTCAGGGGCGAAAGCAAATAGCAAAGAAACGTGGCTAAGTGAATGTTACTCTTGCCTTTTTGTCAGATTAAAAATCGACTGACAAGAAACTTCCTGAAGGAGGGCTACATGGAGAAGACTGGTCCCAAGGTGAGCTGCTGTGGGAGAAAAAAGTCTAACAGGGACCTCACAGAGAGCCACTGACCTTCCCTACTTCAATGTTTTTCTCCTGCTGTTTCCCCATTCCCCCCTGACTCTTTAGACACCCGTGGGAACAGTGTGTGTGCACCAAGGGAGGGGAGAATAAAAGGAAGGGGAAGGACACATGTGAAAGTAGATGAAGCCAGAGTCCCTGCTTTCTCCCAGAACAACAGATCTCTCTGCATGTGTCTGTGTGTGCGTGACCTTCCAGGTATTTAGCGTCTAGATTTCTCCTGTCTCAACTCTGGGGTCCTTCACAGAAGTCCAAGAGTTGGGGACAGAAGTTGGGACTGAAAAACCCGATACTGATCCCCACTCTCAGCTCAGAAAGGGTGAGGAGGAGGTTGCTGTTAAGGCAGGGGCTTGGTTCAAGTGGTTGGGATGAATTTTGGGTATCCATTCGCGCTGCTCGCAGCAGAGGGCACTGTCGTCTTACAGATGTCACCTCTTCCCTTCACAGCAGAGAGAGGCTTTTAAGAAGCGCTGGTTCACGCTGGATCACCGCAGACTCATGTACTTCAAGGACCCTTTGGTGAGGGGGAGATCTAACCTCCAGCAGCTGCCGGCAGCAGTGCTGAGGGCAGGGTCAAAGTGCAACCAGAGTCTTTGCTCTGCAGTAAGGGAGGCTTGCAGGTTCCCCAGCTGCTCTGAATGGACTCTGGGTCTTCCCCTTTCCATCCCGCTTAGTTAATCCCATGCTTTCTGTGTTTGTTTCACTGCCTGCAGACAGTGGGAACAGGGAGGGCAGTGGTCTAAAGGTGGTGATGGGGAGGAGAGTGACATGGGGGGTGACATGGAGAAACAGGAGCAGCAGTTCCTCTCTCAGAGCACTCGAGATCTATGCTGTTAAATTTTCCTTTCTGCCGCTGCCTTTGAGCATAGCCTCCCAGCTCTTCTGAATCCCCTGACCACCTTCAAATCTTTTTGGTGCTACATCCCTGATCCTCACCCACCCTCCTCCTGCCCTTAGGTGCACGGCTATTATTCCCTGGTTCTTCTGGGATTCCTTAAATCCTTCTCTTTCCCTCCTGATGTGCAGGATGCATTTGCTAAGGGTGAGGTGTTTGTGGGCAGCAGAGAGAATGGCTATAGCGTCCAGAAGGGATTGCCTTCGGGGACACAGGGCAACTTCTCTTGGCACTATGGCCTCACTATTGTCACCCCCGACCGGGAATACCTCTTCACTTGCGAGTCGGAGACTGACCAGCTGGACTGGATCGCAGCCTTCACTAGTGTCATCAACCAGGCCATGACACCACAGGAGTATGCAAGTAAGTACCTGGATGTTGTTTCCTTCCCCTCCTGCCGCTCTGGTTCAGGGTATTGCCTTAATGCACCTTTTTTCTTTACTACAGTTGAAGCCTACTTCAAGTTTAAATCCTAGGAAGCCGTGTGGGAACCTTGCTATGACTCAACTCTACCTGGTCCTGTTGGGTGGGCTGTCAGGAGAGGAGAGGAGATCAACATCAGAGAAACACAGTGCTTTTGAAGCACCCTTTGAAGCACTTTTTTCCCCATAGGCGGTCCACTTTGTTCTGGGGGCCAAATTAAGCTGCTTCCTTTCAAATGCAAGACTTTGTGAGTTTGAATCCTCAGTGCAATCTGTCACTGTTAAATTGCAGTGATCTGACTCAGGCCTTGAAAACTTGGCACTTGTTATGTTGGACATGGGACCTAGCATCACTCCTGCATGAAGCTGCAGACAGCCACCTACCTTATGCGAGAAAACAACTGCCTGTCTGGGGCTATGCCCCAGCAGGTTGCAGGGGCTGCTTGACTAGGAAAGACAAGAAATGGCTTCTCTGCTGGCAACAGAGATGTGAAACATCTAGATATTTGATCAGTTAGAGCTGTAGTTGACAAAGGTCACTTAAAAGATGTAATCTAACAGCCAAATGTGAAGCCTGTTTCCTTCTGCCGTGTGTGGGCTTGAAAGCTTCTTTGGACCACATTTGTGTGGAGACCTTCCTCCAATTGCTACAGAGAATGTTAAGAGATCTGCTCAGAAACAGTGTGTGTATACTTGTGTGTATGTGGATAATGTGTGTGTGTGTATGTGTGTGTGTGTGTGTGTGTGCAAGTAACAAAAAGCGGTGGGAGGTGGAATACTATCCTAGGGAAGATACTGTGAGGGATATTCATGCCATTCAAGTTCAGCTGTCATATTGGAGTCTCTAGTCAAACCAATGGAGAGAGGTTGGGTCTGGCAGAGAGCAGCCTATGGTGTGTGATGAGACAGACCTTGGACTCTGATGACTTTACTAGAGTGCAGGGGTTGACGTCTGAAGTTAGTAATATATGGATCTCTGCTCCCTCATTCTCTGTATGTCCAAGGCCTGGCACTTTCATTCTGCCCTATACATTACATATGTATATATTATATATTGCATTCAAATACAATTTTATGCAGTAGTAGGAAGTCTGTATGTTCATGTCCTCCTAGTAACAGTTAGCCCGAACTGCTAAATCAACCCATGATTCATATCTTGAAGATCATCTCTTAAAGCTCATATCTTGAAGATCATCTCTTAAAGCTCTCCTGGGAGAGCTGTGTTTCACATGCTGGAAGTACCAGCTGAGTTCTGCTGATGACTGTAGAATTTGATGTGTCCACAGTTTTACGTAGGCAATGTGAGAGCAGGCATCTAGTGTGTTAAGGGGAGCTAACTGGAATTAATGAGGCAACCAGTACTTTAATTAGCTCCTAAAGAAATTAATAAAAATATCCCATTGTAATTTTAACTTCCTAAACGAGCTGAGCTGCCAACTGCTAAGGCATGAAGTCATCTCTTGAAAAAAACGCCCAGACAATCAGAGCAAGGAGCCATGGCTATTCCTTGCATTTCCCAGGGCATGTGGACTGTGAATCTTCCCATTAGAGCCAAATGGTCAAAGTCATTGTCCCCCACTGCTTCTCTGGGTGCCCCTCTCTGTGCTGAGACCACCACAACCTGTTGGGAGCATCAGCTTCTGGGATGAGAAGGAACATCCCTCAACCTGCTGCCATGGCACGATGGAGCTTTCCACCCAAAAGTGTATTATTTTCACTGTAGTTTGCTGATCTCTCCCAGTTTGGAGCATGACTGTCCTACAAACCAAAGGGCATTGCAAAGCTTGTGTTCCAAAATGAAATGCTTTTTGGTTCTGATAACGTGAAAATGGGGCAATCCATTAAAAAAAAGCTCAAGCCTCATGTAAACAATCTGTACACTCAGTTCCCTGGGAAGTAGAGTAGAGAGCGTGACCCAGCCATGCCAAGAGCTGATACATATAACCCAGAGGGAGGCCTCTGAAGTTCTCTTCATCAATGCCATATATGCCATATGCCTACTCCTGTGGCATGGTCATGCTGAAGCTGTTGCTGTTGCATGCAGCACGTTGCTTGGGAAGGTGCTTGTGTCCTACTGCAGTAATGGCACATCTGTCTCTGCTCTGCAAATTCTGTCCCACTGTGTCTGTTCCCTGAGATGAATGAGGCTCCGATGTGGGTGAAGAAAGGGCAGGGTAGCGCTGGGTGCAGAAATGTGGGGACATAGGTGTCATGCAGTGATGCCCCGCTAGAAGGCAATGGTGCCTACTTAACACACACCTGCTCCCTGCTCTGAGGTGAGGCAGCAGGTCTTGGGGGTTCAAGGGAAGGAGGGGGAAGGCTTAGAGGAGGAGGATGGTCTTTGGGGAGATGGAGGAAAGAGTGGGTCTAAAATATTCAGCCCTTTGAGTCTCTAGGAGCTTGCTGTTGACTGAGGGACAAGGGTGGAACAGGGCCAGGTCATAGTAAATGTGAGACGTCCTAGCATCTGGTGGGCTTGCTTGCAAAACGGGGAGCTGCATCCATTGTCTACACCTCAAGGGCTCCTGATGTCCTTGGAAGGGAGTGGGGGACAGGCCCTCTCAGCCCAGCTTGGCTAAGGGCCAAGGAGAGCAGTGTGGCAGCTCTCTGCCTATTGCATTTTCAGGGCTAGCCCTTGTTCCCCTTCTAAAGCCACAGTGCGATGCTTCCTCGCCCTGCCACATTAGGGAGTCTTGTCTTTCCGTTATCTCCTCTTTCAAATGAGGAATACTGTGCAAGGGGAAATGGGAAAAAGAAAGGGAAAAAAGACCAAGAAGGAAGAGGGAGATGGAGATGGAGGAAGCTGGAGGAAGGCACTGGGGAAGAAGGAGTATGTCTGCAAGAAAGAGGAGGGAGCCAGCATGACTCCTCACCGAGTGGCTAAGAGCCCGGTATAAACTGGGACTGCATTCACACCTGTGTGTGAAGCTGTGAGTCAGACGCATTCCTCCTTGCAGTGGGCAAGGCAACTCCTCAGGGGCTGGTTCAGGGGGGCAGAGCCCACCTCTCCAGAGTCTATCTATCTATCTGAGCAGAGAGGACACAGACCTGGAAGAAGGAGAAATCCACTTATCCACTGAATCTGCTGGTTTCCGTGGGCCCAGCAAATGCTGGAAAAGCAACAAGCGAGGAGCTGGTGAAGACCAGAGACGTTTCCTCCTGGCTGGCAGAGGCTATTTTGCACCTGTATCAGTTTTGAAGGGGAGGGAGATGTCCACTTCTCATCCCTTTGGTGGTTAAGGAAAACTACCAGATGGAGCTTGTGATGGACAAGATCAACAAAATGGACTGGGCAGCTGGAGGTGAGGAATAGACTTCTCTGCAGTACCCTATGCTTGCTGAACTCTCCCATTTTTCCCTCTCGTGTGAAGGTTAGACGTATCTCATACAACGAGGGGTGAAGGCAGAGGGAAGGAACAGATCTCTGACAGCCTGACTTGCTCTTGCTCACCCTACCCAAAGATGTCTTGTGATCCTTTCCCCATCAGCGCAAGGCCTGGAGAGGATCCTGAGGGTGGCAGCTTCTCGGAGGAAAGCAGTGGTGGGGGTGATGGCGGTAGTGTCCTGGGAGGGGACAGCCCAGTCACGGGGCCTCTGGGTGCAGTGCTGCTGGTTATGTGCCTCGCTGGGATGGTAGGGAACATCTACACGGTGGTGGTGGCCTCTGGCAGGGTGGCGGGCCGCTCAGCGGGCTCCTTGGGGGTCTACGTGATCAACCTTGCCCTGGCTGACCTCCTGTACCTCTCCACCATCCCCTTCGTGGTCTGCACCTATTTTGCCCATGACTGGTTCTTTGGGGACGTGGGCTGCAGGCTTTTGCTCAGCCTGGACCTCCTCACCATGCACGCCAGCATCTTCCTCCTGACTGCCATGAGTCTGGAGAGGTACTGGGCGGTGGCCAGGCCGCTGCGGGCCAGGCAGGCTGGCAACGCTTGCCGCAAGCTGGCCAGCGCTGTCCTCTGGCTCCTCTCCCTCCTGCTTACGGCCCCCATGATGGTGATGACCCAGCTGCGGGAGGGGGGCGGCCCCCACAAGCGCATCTGCATCCCCACCTGGACACCGGCAGCCTTCCGTCTCTACCTGACGGTGCTCTTCACCACCAGCGTCCTGGCACCTGGCGTGGTGCTGGGAGTCGTCTACATCTGCCTGGCCCGGGCGTACCGGTCCTCTGCCTGGGGCTCGGGGCTGCCAGTGGCCGGCCGAGCCCCCACCCGGCAGCTCTTCTCCAGGATCTCCGCCATCGTGGTGGCCTACTGGGCCTGCTTCCTCCCCTTCTGGGCCTGGCAGCTGGCCGGGCTGTACCGGGGTGAGGGGCTGGGCATCGGCCCCACCACCCAGGCGTACCTCAACTTCGGCATCACCTGCCTGGCCTACGGCAACAGCTGCGTCAACCCTTTCCTCTACACCCTGCTCGCTGGCAGCTACCGCCGGCACCCTGGCCGCAGCGGGATGGGCATGGCACGGCCCCCAGCACCTTCCCAGGAGGCCGTGGGTGGCCCAGTGGGAGGCCACAACATCCCCCTGACTTTCAGGGAGTCATTGGGGTCTGTGAGGGAAAGCGAGGGGTGAGCAGTGCCCCAGGCTGGGAACATCTCCCAGCCTTTGGCTGTGGTAGAGTTGAGAAATAAAAGTGCATCACCTTCCATGCGAGTGTGCAGTGTCTTCCATCGTTGTTGTTGTGGTGCATTCCTGTTCATGCCTTCCCCTTTGCAAGGTGCTCACCCTCCTCAACTCGGGGGAGGACACTTGTCTTGGGGATCCTGACTCCATCCTCAGGTCCTTCAGCCCTCGCACACCAGCCTCCACCTTGCACAAGGCTGGGGAGTGGGTGGAAGGGCGCAGTCATCCTCAATACATCTAAATTATACAGCTGAGGAACCCTCGCCACCCCTCACCTCCTTGCTAGCAACAGGCCAAGCCATAACAAAGTCAGGACAACAGTGAGTCACAGATATCACAGGACCAGTGAGTCACTTCAAGAAGCAGCCGCGCTAGCAGGAGACCTGAATAAGGTTCATCCTCTTGTGGTAAAGCTCACACTCAGTTTTCTTCCCCCACCCTCCACAAAACAATCTTTGAAGAGTCTTTCCAAAAAAAGACTCCCGAGTGCAGTTAAGAGACATTGTGAGATCAATTTGAAGTACAGCCTGGGGAGGTCAGCACATTTGCTCAGCTTTCAAGATCAGCCCAGCAAAGGAAGCTGCAACGAGAGAGCTCCACTACGTGTCCATCACCACAGCTCACGGAGAGGGCCCTCACCAGCACCATGTCCCTGCTGTGGCTGAGGAAATCCCCAGCTCTCTGGCCTACAAAATGTACCCCAGTTTGCCAGACTGTGTCAACACCACTGCATAAACTGGGCCAGGTCTCTCACCTTGTGGCCATCTAGCCTAGCATGGCTCACTTCCATACAGCTAAACTCTCTTCTCATCCCCAGAAAGGATGGCCTCATCCATATCACCCCATGGGAAGAGTCCCCAAGCTATGC
This sequence comes from Nyctibius grandis, assembly GCF_013368605.1. Lineage (NCBI taxonomy): Eukaryota > Metazoa > Chordata > Aves > Nyctibiiformes > Nyctibiidae > Nyctibius > Nyctibius grandis. The sequence goes on from NC_090662.1 coordinate 61,262,323, forward strand.
TGTCCTCCAGCCATGCCTATGCACAGGGTGGCAATGTTAAATGTCATGTTTACTATTATAGATGTAGCCCTAAAGAGCAGGATGCGATCATCCAGACTGGCTTTGGGCAACACAGAGCTTCAAGAGAGATCCACCTGCAGAGCATCAAGTTGCTTGTACACACCCTAAGTGTTCCTGCCTCGCAGCTCAAAAGCCCATCTTGAGCCCTTGTCTCCAACTCATCTCTCTTTTCCTCCTCAGCCCCCCAATTCCTAGCAGCCAAGCCTCCCTCTGCATGGCTACCTAAGACACAGGACCCGGCAGACCCTCATGAAATATGGAGCGAGAATGAGAAGTGCTGCTGCCATAGGAGAATGTTTATGTGTTCCAGCTGCTTTGCAACTACTTAATTGAAGGAATCAGCCCAGCCAGGCCTGCACGGACTCCTTGTAGGACACCAAATTGTTTGTGCTTCGTGTTGCTCATGGCCAAGCCTGGAAATGAGGATCCAAAAATTGGTTCCTTCCATCCCAGGCCTATCTGGTGACTGCTGTGCACTGTGGAAAGGCAGCTCCCACCTTTCCTATGCCCACCAGGCACAGCCTGCCCAACAGCAGTAGTCATTGCTGCTGAAGTAGCACCAGACAGGGAGAGCTCCCAAGGCAGCTTCTGGATGATACCTTGGGCAACAACCCACAGCCCAGTGAGAACTATGCTGCACTATCAAACATGCCTCATCATCTCCAGACTCCTCAGAGGCTAGCCTCAGTTTAGACTGAGAAGTGCTCAGGCTCATTTAGGGTAATATGAGTGAGGGGGCAACAAAAGCACAGTGGACACATCCTTAGCATCCAGTAGCCCAGCTGGGCATTGCTACCTCTCCCAGCTCTAGATTGACCGGGGAAGGCACATGGGGCAGAACAAAACCAGATCCCTCCAGGATACTACCTTCACATGCCACATGAGCCATTGCCCAGCACTATTTGTGCTTCTGCAGTTATTGGAAGAAAGGATTTGGATGAGGATCCCACTGCATGCTCCACCACATCCAGCAAGGAATCCTTTTCTACTGCTGTCCCCATGCATGAGCAAGAGGTCCCAAGAAGACATAGGAGAGCTGTGTCATGAGTAGGACCAGCCTCTACAGAGGGGTGCAGCCCAAAACTAGCACAACTGAGGAATTTCCCATCATTCCATGTCCCACTAGGTTTACCTAGTACAGCAACTCAAGGCTGTCTGAGGCCAGCCAGGGATGCTTAGTTTAAGAAGAGAGACATTTCATCAACGCATGTTACTCAGGCAACGGTAAGGTGTCAGTTTAGACCTCAAGAGTGGGTGACTTTGCCAAAGGGACCCTTCCACTCCCCCCTAGCCACATCTAGCCCCAATGTTTCCTCCCAAGACTCTTTTGGCTTTTGACCCTCCCTCTCCTCTCCATCAATGACTTTAAGGGCCAAGGCTGGCATGATCCCACCCACATATGGTACTCAAGTGAAGTTAGCTACCCTCCTCCCCCCACCCCTCCAGCAAGGTGACCAACTCATGTGGACTTGCAGTATAAAACAGATTAGATTGAGACTGGGTAGACCAAAACTCTCGTTTATTGATTGCTTTTTCTGTATCTTTGAGATGGAGGTGTCAGAGGAAGTTATTCCCAGCTGATAGACTGGACTGTGAAGTCCCCTTGTGTATCAAAGTAGTCGAAGACAGAGAGACCAAGCCGGTTAGGGAATGTGAACTGGTGGCCTGGCAGGTGGATTGTCAGATCACTTGGGTTGACGATGAAAGTGATCTGCAAGACAAATGGAAGAGTCAGAGAAAGTTTCTGCCAAGATACCCTCAAGCCTTTCCCCTCTGCAGCATTGCTGTGCCACCCTCTGCTTTGCAGGGTGAACACACTCAGGAGCAGGAGTGTTATTCTGGTCTCCCAAGAGATGCCTATTCCCCGCTCAGTGCGATAGTAACATCCCTTTGAGCTAGCTTGCACATTTGATCCTTACCCTCCATCATGGCTCAGAGCCCTGGATGGTGGCACTGGCCAAGCAGAAACCAGCCACCTCCTGTACAGACAGCCCTGAGACAGCCCCTGCAGTTGGGTGCCCCGTGCCAAACACCCTCCCCTTTCACCAGGGCATGTACAAAGAGAGCATCCCAGGCCTCACCTCTGCTGTGCCCCCCTTCTGGAAAGGGAAGACAGTCTCCCTGTGCTCTGCACCCCACTCTTCCACCTTCTTTGAGTTACACACGATGGTGTTCACATCACCATGAGCATCAAAACGGGGGTTGAAGTGAAGGCTGAGGTTGGAAGCATCCTTCCCCAGATTCATCACAAAGCTGCATAGAAAAAAAAGACATTCATATTATGGCAGCATGTTGCTCACCACCATGAATGTCTCTGGGTCTGCTGCTTCAAGCCTAGCCGAGGGTAACCAAAGAGAAACCCTTTGCTGAATTGCACAGCTTCCCTAAGAAGATGGTACTGTATCAGTACAGGGTACTCTCCTCTGCTGTGGTGATAGATCCCATAGTGCCATCCCTGGGAGAGACACCGCTTAGTTTCCACAAAGCTTTTAACAAGAGAAAGGTTCAGCACTTAGAGCCCTGAACAGGGAGTTATCCTGCACCCAAACCAGCTCCCAAGGAGTCAGTTGCATTTCACAGATTTCCCTCCAGCCCCAAACAGTTAGCTGGTGTTGCACCCTGCCTGACAGCCACTGCCTTCTCTCCACCCTGCAGGCAGCTGAAATAATTACCATGTCACTAGCTATTCCAAAGCATCTGCAATGGCAGTAGGATGAAGCAGCTTTCTAGCCCAGCATCCACCTTGCCTCCAGGCCTCTTACCCAGATGAGAGGAGAGGAGGCATATTATTTGCCAAGAGAAAGCCCAGGAGGCTTCACTCTGACACTATCAAACTTCAAAGGTGCTGGGAAGAGCTTGGACATGTTTCCCAGAACACCACTAGTGCTGGTACAGCAGCTACGGGCTCCACCTTACCCACCAAGGGGCCTCACCAGCCACAGACCTGCACAAGGGTTGAGGGCTGCTGCAGAGTTAGAAGCACATTTCTGCTTACTCCCACCTACCCACTCACCACCTTCTCCCCTAGCACCTGACAGGCATCTCCACTGGGTGAAAGCAAACTTCAACAGCCCAAGACCCCCTGCTGCAACATGCAGCCTTTCCATTTGCACCATTAGCTGGAGCTGTGGCTCAGAGCATCCAAGACCTCCCAGCTGCTTGGGCTATAATCTCCTCCTGCCCAGTGAAGGAAGGCACTGTAATGGTGTCCCTGTTCCTGGGCCATCTTCATGCTGGGGAGAGGATGTGGCTGTGGGGATGGGCTCAACCCAAATCTCTGTACAGACACAGCTTCCATTTCCTGTACCCTGCACTAGAGAGGATGTGGTCACTGCCAGTGCATGCAACTAGAGCTCCACATCTGCTTTGGCTTAGCCCCTTGGCAGTAGCTTGTGTCTGCAATGTGCATTAGGCAATGACTCATTGGGAAGCGCTGCTGCTATTAATCCCTTCCAAAGCTGCTCCTCTCCCACCCAAAGAATGGATTCCTTCTGTCCCCCACCAGCAGAAGACAACTCAGTGTGGTGCCTTGGCCATGCCTGGGCAGCACAGCTCAGCTTACCTCTTGGCACTTGGTGCAATTTTCCCCTTGACGGTGAGGCGCTGGCCAGGCTTGAGACCCAAGTTGGTGCATACTGGTCCCTGGGGAACACAGAGGCAGAAATGTTAGCTCAGCACCTGCTGGCTCAGTTGCTCTGACTTGGCAGCTCTCCTTGCTGCCTTGCAAGACAGTGCATTGCTTTGGACACCTAGAGAGACAGGGAAGCTCCCTTCCCCTATGGGCATTGCACCAGGGGACATCCCAGAGAAGTTGCCTGAGTCACATGAGACATGTGCCCGATTTCCCAACCTTCTCCTGCTGCTCTCATCAGACATATCTGGATTTCACAGCAGTGAAGTGAAAGTACCTGCAAGCTCCCATCACACCCACCCCTGTCCCAAATACACGTGTGCCATGTGGGTCTCGCATTGAGCCACACAAGCCTGGCTGTGCAGGGATGGAGCCGTCCACTCCCTTGCTCTGGCTTGGGATTTGAATTTCAAGCCTTGCCCAGGTCCAGAGGCTCACTTTGCTCCCCAGCTACTAAGGGCTTGTGTTTTTGTTTTTGTTTTGTTTGTGGTTTTTTTTTATGTTCAGACATTTGCAAGAACATTCTCCTGCTCCATGCACGCACCTTTCCCCACCTTCTTTCTAGGAAAACTAAAATACCCTGGTAAACCTGTACATACTAGTTTTCTATCACACCAGTGGCAAGGCCCCAAGAATATTAAGAATCTTTCCCCCATATCACTTAAATAAGCCTGCACTTGGGGCACTCCCTGATTAATGAAACCCTCAGTCTAATGAAAGATAAATTAATCAAAGAAGTGCAATTGTTCTTCTGACACAAGCATCTCCCCGGCAGTCTTTGACACGCACAGAAGGACACTTCTATATAGCACATTTCCTTACAAGAAAGGGAGAGAGAATGATTCAGTGACTCATGAAAACTTCGGCCAGGAAGCAAGCAGCAAGGCAGCCCAGAAGAGATGCTCAGAGAGCAATAAGCATTACTGCAGCTGCTTCCCCAGAGCAAAGCTGATGTAAAACAGGTCACCCCAGCTTGGGAGCCAACCCAGCAAGGACCCCCCATCCTCATACCTCCCCAAATGGATCCTGCAGGAAAAAAAAAAAAAAAAAAGCCCCTCCTGCCAGAACAAGAAATAGCAGCTACCTCTCTATAATGGATGCAGCAGGGATCCTTCCTCCCCAGCAGCAGGCACCCAGCTCTAGCAGACCCTCTGACACAGGGGCTGATGGAGCAGGATAGTGCAAGTACCCTCACACCAAGCCAACTCATTCCCCACAGTCCCACTCCATCAAGCACCCCCTCCAGCAGAGCTGCACCTGCAGCCACGCACCAGCTGCCCCATCCCTTTCTCTACTCACGCAAGACATGGTGCTGCTCTGCAGGCTAATGCTTCTCTCCACCAAGGCGCAACAGTCCCAGACAAGCAGCTCAAGGGGCCCCACCCTTGCCTTTAAATAGACGGAGAGCCGAGTTGTCCCAGCCCTTCTCCACCCCACGCACCAATCAGACCGAGGAAAGGGTGGGAGGGGTTGGTTTTGGGAGGAGGGAGGGTCTATCAGGCAGAGCTGCCTCCTCCCACCCTCACCCAGGCTCCTCTCCAGGATGCTAAACCCAACCCTTCCAAGCAGGCTGCTGGCCACTCCAGGAGGAGATCCATCTGTGTGTGGCCATGAAGCCAACGGAAAATAGTTTTACAATGAGTGTTTTACTATCCAAGGCTTTTATCCCACACGGAAAAATGGTCAGATGGATTGAGACTTGGCGGGAAGGGTCTGGAAGGAGGGCTGGGCTCTTCAGCTCTGGCTAAATCAGGAGCCAAAGAAATATCACTGAGTACACACAGTACCTCAGAAACTCTTTGTGATCCAGGTGAAACCCTAGGAGCAGATGACTGAAGCTGGATCCAGGGTCACCCATCTGCACTATCAAGCCTTGCTGTCCCCAGAGGCTGCCCAGCTGCTGACCCAGCCCTTACCACCCGCTCTTGTAGGTACAGGAACCAAAGGAGGGAAAATAGTCCTTATTCTGCAGAACCCCTAGACGCCTTCAAAACCATGCAGTTCGTCTTGGCTGTAGAACACAGCAAGCCAGGAGGAAACCATCTTGGAGGAGCGGGTTGGAATTATCCAGGAAAGCTCAGTTCCTGGCTCTTGCATCTATCCTGGACACATCTAGGGGGGCTGAGAAACAAGGGGGATAAGGGCAAAACGCTCTATCACAATAAGCCATAGGATCTATATGTCTTTTATCTGCCTCCGTGTTCTGTTTGCGGCAAGTGTGATTCACTCTGGGTGAAAGGATTCCTTTGGAAAAAGTTACCCAATTACTACATGGCTCAACTGTAATTACACTGAAAGAGGAGGGAAAAATTCAGGCAGTGGGCCAAGCCTGTGGCTTAAAGCTCTCCTTGTCTTGCATATTTGTCTCTAAATCACAAGACGCTCTTTGATTTCCTTAAGAGGCCCAGAACTGAAACACACTGAAATACTTTCTTCTTCCCTTTCTGTGAGGCCCATCAGTTCCCCCTCTGTTGAGGATGTGATAGTCCCCATCCCTCTTACCCCCATCCATCACGACCCCAGAGGCTGTCACTCCTGGGTGTTTCCAGTTGGTGCCATCAATGCCAGCAGAGATAGCAGGGAGACCCTCCTGCCTGCTGCAGCTGGGGAGGGCATGGACAGGTGCCAGCCTTTGGCCAGGTCACTGATCACCCCACGACAAAAGGGGGCTGGTGTAAAGGCCAAAGTGGGCTTCTCTGCTCTGACATACCTGCTTTCCCTTTCCCCCCTCTGGAAACCTGCCTCAGGGTTCAGCCTATGAGCCTGATCCCTTCCGTGTGGTGCAGGATGAGGAGAAGTTCTCCATACCAGTGGGAGAAAAAGTAACTAGAGCCAGCTTCCCTCTGCTCAGGATGTGTGTGTAATTAAATAAATTCTTTTCAAATCCAAGATTTTGTGAGACTGAGCCCCTGCAAAGGACCCCAGACATCTCTCCAAGGAGACAAGCTGCTGCTGGAGCCATGGTCTAGCAGGTTGCAGGGGCCAGACTAGGAGGGACTGTTGCCTTGCAAGAGATATTGGACAGGGAAGGGAAATGTGTAGATAATTGCTCATTTATAGCTGGAGATGGGGGAGGCCATTTAAAAGGTCAGGGTTAGGTTCTGTGTTTCCTGCAGCATTTCTGGCAGTTGGGCACTGTAACCCAGCCTTAGCAGCCACCAGCTCCTTGAGTCATGCCTGTCCAGGGACCTTCCTCCAAATGCTGCTGGGAAGGTTAGAGACCAGTTCATGGATAACAGGTGATAACAAGGGAGGGGATACCATCCCAGAGGAGACATGGGAAGGGCTATTCACAACAAGAAAATTCAGCCTTCAGACTCACGTAGACCTTGGGCCGCCTGTGTTTGTCTGATGGAAGTCCAGGTGTCTCCACTGGCTTTCAAGGAGCCTTGAATTAAATGGCATTAGCACAAGAGGCTAATACCACAGGTAAGGGGGCCACAGGGTGCCCCACTGCCTGTAGGCCATGGGCTACCTCCATCAGTACAATGCCGTATCTCCCTTCATACCTCTGGGTTGGAGCCACCATGATGAGGTGACAAAATCTAAAGCTCCAGGATCAGTGTCCTCACAAGGTATGGCTGAATTCAGGGGAGGAAAGGTCCCTGCTCACCCTGGTGGCACACCGGACAGGGGTGGTGTCCCCAGCTGCGCTGACGCCTGCTCCACCACATTGAAGATGCAGAGGTGCTTGCCCGTTATTTTCAGGAGCAATGTGGTGTAAGAGCCACTGTGGGCTGAGAAGGCCAGAGCCAGGCTCGTTACAGCTGGCAACCCTTACGTCCCATCATCTCATTCCGTATCAGTGTATGGTAGGTCAGCCATCTAGGGGATGTGCCAGCAGGTTATTGGCCCATCTGGTCTGCAAAGGATGGAGATGAGGAAGATGAGGACAGATCACAGCAGACCTTGGTGGCACGGGCTTATCCCACTATGTGGGAACTCAGCAGTAGGATATGTCCCTTCTCCTCCACCTTCCAGCCAGGCTGTTGCTCACCAGGAGAGCTCTCCTGCATCACATGGCAAATCCTTACTTTGTATTACAGGGAGAGACACTCACCTGCATCGTACTTTGAGAAGCAAAAGATTTTCTTTGCCCAAGCCAAAGGGAGTGAGTGGACCTGATGCTGTTGCTGCAACGGTGGCCTTGGCCATGCCAAACTTTTGGCCAGAGGGAGCCACAGAAGGGAGTAATGTCTGTGGAAGTTACTTCAGCAGTGCCTCACCTCTGGTTATGAGGGTGAGGCAGGTGGTGTTTGCATATGCACCTGCATTCTCCAAACTGGGATCGTGTGTCCTGGATAGGACAGGGCCAGGAGAAGTGGGTGTAGAAGAGCCAGCTGCCATGGCAGGGGCAGACCAAGTTCACAGTCAGCACATGTGCAAGGCCAGAAATCACAGCAAAGACCCCAACAAGCATGTCCTATGCTAGAGGTTAGGCATCCCATTCAGGTCCTGACCCTGGGCACTTCTCCTGTGGCTTGTGCTTCAGAGACAGCCTGGCTCCTGGTAGGACTCGCTGCCCTCTCACTAGCCTTTCCTTGCACAATGTCCCCATCTGCTCGCTCCTCCTTGGAAAGTGCAAATTGCCCTTGTATGGTAGACAATCACAGAGAGTTCTCAAAGAACTGCCGCTACCTTTGGGTCCTGAGCTCAATCCCTGACGCTGGCTGTGACCCATCATTCCCGTAGAAGGGACCGGACACCCCCATCTGTTGCTAGGGCTGCCCGTGATTTTCATTGTAGGTAGAAGAGCAAATGTAGCTCTTCTACCTGAGCCTCAGCCTTCTTCCTGCACTCTCCTTGACACCCAAAGAGCCTGTGCTGACCTCTCCATGCTGAGATGGCATGGTTTCTTGAGCTGCCAGGTTTCCTCGTGTACATCCCCACCTCTCCCAACCTCCAAGCTGTAATTCAGCTTAAATTGAGGAGAGAAACATGATTGCTAAGGGTGAGTTTCATCATTGTGAGTAGCTTTGATATAGGGCCTGCCTTCTGGTCTAGCTGGTAGGCACTGGTATGCCTCAGCATACCTGACTGGTCCTGCATGCTGAGGGCTGGAGTCCAGCTACTGCATGCTATGGGATTGAGTTGAACTGCTGGGCTGAGCTGTTGGGTGGCTCTAATCAAGGCAGTTTGGCAGCCACTGAAGGAATAGCCCAGTCAGGCAAGTGTCTGAAGCAAAAGAGGGAAGATCTGCCCCCAAATGTGCTTGTGAGTGATGCAGCGATAGACAGGGCATCGCGAGTCATGACATTGGAGGACTGGGAAAGGGCTTGGCTGAAAAGCGCGTGGACTACGTGACCAAAGTCCACCTGTATACGTTGCTTTCCAGCTGGCAAAAGCCTGTTTCGGCTGCAATTACTCCAGTGATTTGCAACATCTTTCCACTGGGAGAGCGTCTTTGTACCTGTTCAGCCACTTTGTGTTATGTGGGCTGTGGTATTTTAAATTCAGGATTAGGTGCACTAAACTCAGATTTATTATCTCGCGGACACAGAGCCTCACATGAGGAATGAGCCACAGCAGGATCTCCCAAGCTTTGCCTGCTGAAATGTTTCCAACCACATCCAATTTCCTGGATTAGGAGCCGTCTGTGAGGCTCCAGCTCCTGCTGACTCCAGGATCTCTGCTTTCATTAAATCGGTATGGAAATACGTTCCCCAGTGGTGAAGGTAATCCTGCAATGTTATCAAAGGGTACCTGGACAAAGTGATTTATCCAGGTGAGCCTGAAATTACAGCTTGGGGAAGCGGGAATGACTCCTGCTCATGCTAATGACACCGGGATGTGTTAGACACACCTCAAAGTGCATCCCGGGAGCTTCCCAAATCCATGCTCCCCACCTCCTCCCCCCACACCTCTGTCTGCTCATGTTGGGCTTTATGTCACCTCTGGGGTGTAAACCCCCCTGAGCACAGCGGGGAAGGGAGTATGCCTGGTCTGCCAGACGGGGTGGCATCCCTGTGGCTGCGGCATGGGCACAGCACCCTGGTTGGGAGGGCAGGGAGGGAGCCAGGTGCTGGGTTGTGGCTGTGGGCAGCACAGATCAGCCTGCGACAGCCTGTGGAGATGGTTGGTCCAAGCCATTCGAGCGCCCTTCTAGCATGCAAAGATAGCAAGAAGCCATCAACCGATCTGCGTTAACTCCTCCGCCTAGGTGATAGGCAGGAGGACTCCTTGCCTGACAGTGCTAGAAATACTGTCAGCACAGCAAAAAAGCACCAAGCCTTCGATTAACTTGGCCGAGAACAATCCTGGGTGGTGAGACTGGAGTGATGGAGTTAGCAGGTCTTTAATCCCAGTCAGGCAGTGACTGGTTGGGAAGGCTTCAGGCCATTAACATTTCAGTTTAAGGGCACTTGGCCCAGGGTGGCACAGCAAAGGCAAATAAAGGAGGGGCAGCCTGATGCTTTAGGAAAGCACGTTCTTGATTTTGACACAGAGAGGTTGCTCGCAATGACGCAGCCCAGACCGGGCGGTTGCTGCACGTAGAGGATTTCCAGGAGCTGCAAGTGCCAGTAAAGAAAAGCCTTGCAGCAGGTCAGGCAATCGCTGCTGAGCCAGAGGGGGTCTGCAGACTGGGGAAGGCTGGAAGGTGAACAGAGTAAGGTTCAAGTTCTCCTGTAGGCAAAGTACAATTAGGGACCTTGTACGACTCTGCCACACAGTTCGAAATTGATAATATTTTTTCTTATTTCAAGAAAATGGGAAATCATATTCTGACCAGTGGTGTGAATTTCCATTTTTTCTTTAAATAAATCAAGTTGAAGAAATAGAAAGAAAGGAAAAGGTAGAAGTGAAAATGAGTTGGGGTGCAGCACGCGTTGTTCAGGATGTGCAGGCACTGCAGGCAAGGCTTCAGACCTAACCTTTAAGAAATGACATGTTTCGAAAGCAGAGCTACAAGCTCAGCAAATGCTGACTATAGAGGGGAAAACATTGCCACTGCTTGTCTGGACATTGGCTAATGACTTCCAGAGGGCCTGCAACATAAGCCCAGTGCTACCGCTGCAGGAGAGAAAGGGAATATTGCACTAAAATGTGATGCTAAGGAATATTCCTGGGCTGCTGGTTCGTGATGGGAGTTCAAGGGCAAGGAAATGCCGTTCTATGCGGGAGGGTCAGATGTTTTGGCACTGATGTGCCAGAGCAGGAGAGCTGCAGGCTATCGACTGATTGTGGCCACTGGCTCTGTGCTGCCGCAATACCCAAATTGGTGTCCTTGCAGTGCCTTAGAAACCTGCCATTTATTGAGCCTATTTCAAGCCTAGAAACGACCCGCTGAGGCATATTGCCTGTCTCGGGTTGTTCTCTGTTAAAGTGACTTTTGAGACGCGCTGGGCAGAGCTTTGTTTGCTGTACTTAATATGCAGACTGTAAGTGGATGCCGTGTTTGAACATGTTACAGCAACCCAGATGCTCGTTTCAGCTCTTCCAAGAAACAGTGCTCCGGAGAAGTATGTTCATGGAATAGAGGCACGTTCTCCTGAAACACCCTTGAGACCGAAACTCAGCCGCATGTCATTTTTCAGCAAGTGATGTGTGTAAAAACCAGTCTGGAACGATAATCCTGAAGAAAAGGGTTGCCTTGAATAGGCTTTGCTGGCAGGAATGACAAAGAAGCCTGAAAACACCTTTTTTTTTGTGCAGGCAAAGTGGTACCTAGGGTGTGGGATGTGATATTAGTCTCCACACAAGGCAGAAATGGCATCAGAGCTGCTCAGGAGGTGAGGCCAGCAGGGAGCCCGGAGCATGTCAGGTTTTTCTCACTGAGATGTACCCTGCATGGGCCATTGCATCTGCTTTGGCAAATGTGTTCGTCTGCAGCCAGCCCACGAGCCAGCGTTAGGGGCACGTCTCGTGCTTGGAGAGCCTCCAAAGCAAGTGGCACCACAAGGCATCAGCAGAGCTGGGCTGAAGCCAAGGCAGGCAAAAGGCCAACTTGGCCTTTCCAAGGGGCAGTGGGGCCCTGACAGGCAGCAGGAGCTGGAGAGAAGAGAATTGCCTTGGGCAGACAGGCTCCTGCCCTCCCTCGGGGTCCTGCGGGTGGTACAGCTCACCATTCCCCAATGGGGACACATCTTCCTGGCCCCAAAGCCAGCGCAGCCTGGGACTCTGCTCCACTTCTTGACTGGGGACCCCCCAGAACTCCCTCGGGGGTTTCAATTGAATGAGCCATCCCTCACTTGGTGCCCCAAACAGCTAGGCGGTTCTGAGCCCTGTTAGGCAGCTGCTGCCTGCCACCCTACAGCCAAATGGAACAATTACCCTTTCGCTGGCAAGCTGTCTGTTATCTGCCGGGATCAGCTGCTGAAATTGTAGGGTGTTTCAGCAGGGCTTGGCACCCTCCCTTCCCCAAGGCTCGTACTATTTGGGGAGAGAAAGCACAGGGCGCTCCTCTCTGATGCTATCATGCTATCGTGGTTTGGAGGCAGTGGGAAGCACTGGGATGCGTCATCCCTTGCAACGCTGTTGGTTCCCACCCCCTTGCAAGGGGGCCCAGACACCCTCCGGGGCTGGTGGGTGCACGTGTATCACTGCTGTGGTGAGGCTGTGTCGATCTTTCAGGAGTTTTTGTAAGCGGATGTCTCTGAGGAAACCCTTTGCAGAGCCATCCCGACCCCTGCCAGCAAGCACACCCATCCATCTTCATGTCCCGCACAAGAGCTTGCTCTTCCTCACCTCTGGCTTCTCTGGCTTGCTCTGCTCCCCAGGCAGAGAACAGGCACTGAAGCACCCCACCGATGCCAAAGCTGGGCTTTGCCTGCCTGCAGCACTCAGGAAGAGCCAGCCTTGGGTGCTCAACGCAGTCCAGGTGTCAACTGTCCACACCTTATGGCAAAAGATAGGGTCCACACTTGGGATCTCCTCAGTTCCTTCCTCCAGATGTGGAGCTGGGGCAGGTTCACAACAGCAGCTGGTGGGATGGTAATACAGGCTGTTTCATCAGAAGCACAAGCTCACTCCCCCAGCACTGGCAGCACAGATGTACTCTCCGTCTCTTCCGTCTTGTGCTCCAGGGTTGGGCTCCTCTGCCTTTCCCAAACAAAGGACCATCTCATTTTTCTGGAAGCAAGCCAATGACCAGCTCACATCCCAGGAGAACTGGCTTGGGAAAAAGGAGGGAAGTGTGCTGATGCACTTAGGACCCAAGTAAACAACATGGCATTGTTCTATAGGTTCGTAGTCTTGCTCTAGTTATGATGGACATTGAGGCTGAGCACTGACAAACTCCTGACTTTGGCTGAGGTGCAGATCTTGCCACGCCAACTGACTGCCTGGTCATGTGCACAGGCAGGGACTTTTCTGCAGGACTGCTTTGAGGATTTTACGAAGCATTATTGGCCCATGTACTGCTTGTTGAGAGACATTTTGGTAGGGAGTAGGGTCACAGATGGGGCAAGGGGATGGTTAGACACAGTATCAGCTTCTGCTTAGCCTCTTCACAGCAGGAGCCTGGGGGAAGAGGGATGGTCATTCACTTGCAGCATACATGCGCCAGCGCTGCTCGCATGAGCATGAAGCCTGCTCTTTTCTCCCGGCATAGAAGGTAAGGAAGAGTCTATCATCAGCCAGGCAGGTATTTTTGGCTGTACCCTATATACCCCATAGGTAGCCAGTCTGTGTTGCATGCATCGTGGGGCAGGTCTGTGCTGTCTGTTCAGCCCACAGCAGGTTTGCCAGGCACACCATGAGGCCAAGGGCCGTTGCACCAGCGGGAGCTTCAGCCTTTACACCACAGGGTGCTGATCCCTGAGACTCCCCCAGAGCTGGGAAAGGTATTAATGCATTATTCTCTCTTGGCAAAAGCAAAGCAAATGGCTGCAAGGGAGTGCAGCCCAGAAGCAAAGGGCAGAAGGCACTGCCTGAGGATGGAGGAATCCTCGTGGGCAGGACAAGACAGAAGCATCGAGGAGCAGAAGTGGGACCCCTGCAAAGCTCCCTCCTGCACAGAGGGGCATTTATCACTTCCCCTTGGCTGCAGCTACTGATGACAGTTACCCAACAGGGTTACTAAACCTGCCTGACTTTCCCTCCTGCCCCAGACCCTGGGCTGGTGACAATGTTTCAGAGATCACACTGACATGGTTCATGTGGTGTCCCCTGCATCCCTGGCTCCAGAGGGCTTGTTTATGCCTGTTCACCCTTGCCCAGGAGGTCCATGGCCTTAAGTCCTACAGTCTAAGAGTATTCTTGTGCAGGGTGGATTAGCTTCAAAAACCCCAGGCATCTGAGAGGTACCGGCCTCCAGGCTCTAGGGCATTTGCTCCAGAAGCAGGCGACAGCCAGGATGTGTCATTTCCATTCCCACCAAACCGAACAGGGAAAACCGGGGAGATTCTCCTGGCCTCTGCACTGGCTAAATTTAGTCAGGCACGTTCAAGCTGTAACATAATGCACCTCCTCTCATTCAAAGAGAAGATGGGGAGATGAGAGAAGTCCACAGATCAAGCCCCTGATAAGGAGGTAACCTTAGAGGGAAAGCAATGTCCCTACAGGGTCTGCTGTTGTGTAAACTCACCCTGAGGGGGACAGGCCCTTTGCAGGACCCAGCCCTAAGCCAAGCTCTGGGTAAGGCATCCCCCAACCCAGGCAGGGTGAGCGTCCTGGGCTTATTTCACCAGTTCTGCCATGCACGAGCTCCTGGAAGGAGCAATCCAAGGGGCACTGCTGGGTGCAGATGTTGGGTTGGAGTGGTGTGAGCTGGGTGCTGGGCAGCCCCAGGAGAAGGCCACCTATTCTGAGCTCAGTTTTGGCACCTTGTGGGGTGTCTGCCAGACCAGGGGCACATGAAGAGGTACAGAAACGGGAGCCTCCCTGCACACTCCTTGGCAAGTGCCAGGCTGGTGTTTGTTCAGAATAAGAGCCGTCAGGGAGGGAAGTCTCCCTGGGCAAGCAGGCATCAGCCATGACTTTCCCAGAGAGAAACAAGCAGGGGGTAAAAGCCCCAGCCCCCCTCAAATGCACCCCTTCTTAACAATAGCACTGTCAGCAAGGACTTGTGCTGCGTGGCAGGGCTCCCCGCGGCCATCAGGGACTTATCTAACCCCTGATGAGATGCAGGGAGACATGATATTCTGATAGCCCTTCCTGCTTTGGAAACAAAGATGTTTGTCTCTCTTTGTGGTGGCCTGTTTATTTGGGGGAAAGGGAAGGAAAAACAGCAGAGACAGAACAGGGCCTTCCCCCACACGGTGTTTTATTCAGCTGCCCTCGGGGAGCGAGCTCAGCTTCATGGGCAGGGAAGGTTTTACCTGCTGAGCAAGTCGAGGAGAACCTGCACCCATGATTGGGATTGAGCAGCATGGGAGGCACTGGGAGAAGGACCCACCAGGTCTGGTGGGGCAGGGCAGCTGGGGAACCAGCCCTACAAGTGGACAGGACCTCTTCTCCAGCCATGAAGGTCTGAGTCCAAGAACAGTGCCGAAAAACACAAGGAGCCTGCTGGCCAGGCTGCCAAGAACTGTGAAGGCACTCAGCCTTCCCTAGCTAGCTCCCCACCAACGATAAGTTGTTACCCCACTTGACCCAGGCACCCACCCCACATTCCCTAGGTGTTGGTGCCCTGTCCAAATGGTCCAGCTGCTCTCTCAGCTTGGATGCCACAGAGAAACGAGAGCTGCTTCGCTCCCCTGTCCTCCTCCTCCTCCTGTTGTGCTGAAGGCTTCGGTGGGAGGACTGCCCGCCTCACCTCCCCACGGTGCTCAACACTCCCAGCTGGTGGGCGAAGGTAGTCTGGGACTTGCTTGACAGGTAAAACCTTCCCTCTCTGTGAATTCTCTACCTGCGTTTACGACTGCCTGCCCCTGAGCCAAGGATGCCTTTTTGGCAGCTCCAGGAGTGGGCTCGGCTGGGTGCGGAGCACTGTTTTTCTCCAGGATTTTATGACTTGCTTCATTTCTCAGGGTGTCTCAGTTGGACTTCCTTCAAACTCTCCATCACTTCATTGCTGTCTGCTCTTTTCCTTCCTGCAACCCTGCACAGACCCCATACATGGCAGAGAAACCACAGATGGCACCTGGCACCTCCCAGAAATCTCTCTGACCAAAACACCTGATACTGAGCTGCGCTACAACCTCCACGTAGACTGAGCCATGCAGCATCCTTGTGATGTAGCCGGTGGGTGGGGAGGAGATAAGGCTCATGCAGGACCTCTGCTGCTGCTGTGCTCCCATGACCTCCCTGCTCTCTGGCTGTTCTGGGAGCCTTTCACACCAGTGCCAACACTATCTCTTGCTGGGCAATGGGGCTGAGCCCCCCACCCTGGCTCCAGGACACTTAGCCACATGTCCTGGGCTACCTATTCCCTGTCCCTCTGCCTTGGGATTACTGCTTGCCTGCAGGGACTCCTCAGGGCAAGGGAGCGGGTTGACATCCCTGGGCCCAGGCAGGACCCTCCAAGGAGCACCACCAAGGCCAGTGCATCCGTCCTTGCTGCTCAGACCCTCCAAGCACAGCCCTGGGGGTGAATTAGAGAGAAAGGAGCAGAGAGCCCAGGACTGATGATGTTCATCCCCAGAAGTCTGGGGCAGCCCTCTGACAAGGTAGGGTGCTGTGCTACAGGGATCTGGTCTCACCAAACACCGGCCTTCATTGCTTCTTGTATTGTGCAGTGTCCATCAGCCTGGGGCTTCCTGAAAAACACCTCCTCAAGTTCCCAAGACCGGCCAGGGAAGTCCTGTGAGCTGAGCCTGGACTGACAGGATATTTAGATACTGCAAGCAGTTAAAGAATTTGCAAAGACACAAGAGGGGATGAACCAACAGCAGCCTTTCTTGCTTTGGAGCAATTCTGTCTTGTGGGAACAGCCAACCTGTTCCTTGTGGGCCCTGTATGTATTGTGGCCTAAGCAAGGTCAGGATCTGTGCTGGGACCAGTTCACTCAATGCAATGGACAGGTGGCTTCAGGGTTGTCAAACCCTTGGCTGGGAGAAGAGGCAGGCCAGGTTGCCACAATCGCTTGGTTAAGCTGGATCCAGCTGCATGGGGTGGTGGGATCCTGGAGGAGCAGTTGTCAGGTGTCTCTGACCATCTGCTCCCATAGATCCCCAGGTCTGTTGGGCACATAAATGGATTTGGGATGAAGACTACTCCACCTGTAAAGCTCCTAGCTGTCACGTGAAGGAGATGGCTTGCAGAAAGACTGTATCTCCCTAAAGAGCGATGTCTAATGCTGAGAAGCCATCACACCCCATGCTTTGGGACACAGGAATGGGGGATGAAGGGAAGTGCCATTCAGCCCTGGAGAAAAAGATCCATGGAAATGGGGGTAAAACCTTGTCCCCAGAACCAAGGCTTCCTCCTTCCAACCTAATAATAAGCCCCTAGTTGAGCAAGGGTAGCCCCGAAGTGTGTCTGTACAGCTCCACGGTGAAGCCCAGGGCACTGGGCCAGCTAGGGCAGCCCTGTCAGAGGAACCTTAACCCCTCCGCACACATACCCACCCTTGGGGATCACAGAGTTGCTGTGGTTTGGGTCAGGCCAGCCTCAAAAATGCCAGGCTCAGCCTTCTTGAAAGTAGGCAACCTCAGTGAAGAGCATGAGTGACCAAAGCTGGTGGGCTGCAGCTGCCTGGGGGCTGCTCTTGATGACTGTCCCTGGATGCTGACCTGCTGCCCGCCAAGTCGCCATTTCCCCTTTGGAAAGCCAGCGCTCTCCCACTGCAGAAAGGTCAGGCTGTGCCTGGCGTGCAGCTGTGTCTCGGCTCGGTCGGGGGACAGATGGTTTTACTCCTCAGAGTGAAACCGAGACGCTGGGCTCTGCGCTGCTATTCCCAGAAGCAGAAGCGGGTGAGGATGCCCAGCCATGCCGTGGGACAGCTGTCCCTCTTGCCGGCAGGAGGGTGGCCGCTGGCTCAGAGCGATACTCCCAGTGGGGAAATGGGACGCTTTCCGAGAAAGGCAGGCTCTCGGCAGGCAGCATGACAGCAGCACTCTCTGGGCAGGGGCAAGATCGTCCGGAAATGGGGTGGCCCAGTTTGCTGGGCCCGTGCTCACCCTTTTCAGGGGAGACTCACAAGTGGCTCAGAAAGGTTTGCTTTTTGACTTTTTTTGGCCCAGCACAGGTCTGCCCAAGGTGAGTAACACCCCTGTGTGTTGGCAGGGCCTCCCTGTGTCCTGAGTGCCCAGGGAAGGGGGTCTCAGCCCAGACCTGCAGAGCCTCAGCACCATGCCAGGGTGTGGGTACCTGCAGTGGGCAGGGAAGGATGATTCCCAAGGGAAGGCAAAAAGCAGGACAAGCACTAGAGTTCTCAGTCAAGCTTATCTTTTTTTTTAAATTTTTTTTACTTTCTAGGGGTGTTTCTGAAGACAAGATACTCTTTGGTCCCTCCAAGAGGCTGAAATGCAAAATGCACTGCTTTTCTTTCTTACTTTTTTAATGCAATGTTTTTCAGCCTTCTCGGTTGTATGTGCACATTTCTGGGAACATCATGACTTCCACTAAGGAGAATCACCCAGCGCTGTAAAACCATGGACCAGGCCTCAGCAGCACCAGCAGAGCTGATGGGAATGCAGCCTTGGGTGTGTGGCACAAGAGGTAGAGGCAGAGCTGTCCTGGCCAGAGGGAGAGACGATGGTGGGTGAGCAAGTGGTGCCTTAGGGATGAGAAGGGGGATCCTGAGACCTCTCAAGGCATCTCCTCCCCAGGGGATGTACCACACCACACTGCTCCTGCCTCCACTGAGCTGAGGGAGGAGGGTGCTCAGGGCACGCCAACACTCACCACCCCTTTTTGTTAGCCACAGCACCTTCCCCTGCTCTGGGTTCCCCCATTGCCCCCCAGAGCAGTTTTGAATGGATGTTTTGTGGAGTGCTGGCACACCGGCCGATATCACAGTAAAACTGTGTGCCTGGAGGCAGCCTTGCCTCTCCCTGGCACCTCGAGAAGGTGGCTCCCCAGGCTCCCACCACTGGTAACATCTCAATGCCACATCAGCTGCAGGTGGACTGAGTCCCTGGTCTCCTCCATATGCAACCAGGACAAGCATTGACAGGCCCCAGCTCCCCAGCACACCTTTGCCCAGACGGTGTATTTCAGCCCTGCCTGCAGAAAAGCAGAGAGCTCCCTCTCCGCATTGCACCAGGGTGCCAAGCCCGACTTTGCTGCCAGCTGTGCCCGTGGGCCATCTGACTGCAGCCCTGGCTCTCCTGGGGCTGGGCTGGCTGGGCATGCCGTGGTGGCAACCTCGCTGGTGTGGCGGCTGCCCCACTCTGGCTGAGCATCTGTGGCCTCCTCCTGTTGAAACATCATCCCTTGCGGGCAAACCAGCTGGGCACCAGCGAATGAGCTGGCATGAAGGTGAGGGCTGCCATTACAACAGCAAGGCTGCGTACGTGCAGCTTCCCGGCATCGTGCAACTGCAGTCCCAGGTGCTCTCTTTCCCCCTGCCTGGCCAGGCCTGTGTAGCTGCAGAGGAGAAGGGGCACTGCCTGACTGCGCTGTGAATTCTGGCTGCTCATCCAGCCCAGATCAATAACTGCCCTCCACATGGGTCTGGAACGGGCACCACAGATGGATTTGGGATTGCTGCACCCCTCGGAAGGGGTTGCGGATGGCTCGCAAGAGCCATTCTGGCCCTTTTCCCTGTCCCACTGCTCCAGACTTCAAGTCTCATTCATAAAGATTTAGGCACCTGAAACTGCAGCTAAGGGTTTTACAGCAGTGCCTGAAGATCTTGGGTCCTCCTTCACTTGGACTTGGATAGGCAAAAAAACGTGCCACAGGCCTGGAAAATAGAAAATATGATTCCTGTGGCGGTGCAGCCAATGGAGTAGAGAGTAAAGCAGCAAGCAGGGTGTCTGGTGTTCATCAAGGGAGGGTGAAGAACTGCATAAGACAGCTATTGAAGCGAGGATGATGTGCAGGCTGGAAAACATACATCTATAGCATTGAAACTATAGGGCATAGATGCAGGGCATGGTCCCGCTAAGAGCAACTGGAAGCATGACAGAAGATGCCAAGCAACAGCACGGCACAGCCCGGCACAGAAGGAGCTGATTAAGTGTGCACAAAAGGCAGCTGTGACTTGGATGAAGACTGTAGGGCTGTCAGCCACATTGTGCGCCGTTTGCTCACCAGGACACAGCCTTTGCTCACCAGCGACCAGTCTCTCCCGAGCAGAGATGCTTGCGTGACTGAGCTGCTGCTGACTGGAGCTGTGGGGGGAAGCAGGGATGAGCTGTGATGAGAAACAGCTCCGGAGCAGAGAGCTGCAGCTGCGGGGTAGCTGGCTGCACCCAGGGTGACAGCAGTAGTTAGGGCCCCTGCAGTGTTGACAACTGCCAGAGAAAGAAGCTGACGCCCGAAGAATGGCCAGAATTGTCTGTGGTTATAAATCTGGCTTTTCAGCTCTCAGGAAGGGGGCTTGTTCAACAACTCGGAGGAATGCAAGTTTTGAATGTGTGAAGGGACAGGACTTCACATTGTTTTCCCAGCTAGCTGCCACTTTGCAACCCCTATTTCTGTGAGTGAGCTCACATCAGCCAGGATGACACCCCACACCACCCCATTCCGCTCTCCAACCTTCAGCTGTTCACTCCTGCCTGGCACAGCCTCCTCTCTTGTGGGGAAAGCATTCCTGTCACTGAGCATCAGACTGATGTGAAAATAACTGAGTTTTCTTCAGCACCAGCTTATGTTGGGTTTGCAGATCTATGGAACAACTCTGACATGGAACCTCACACTCCTTCCCTTCTACTGAGAGAGACAGGCAGGAGGCTTAGGCAACAGTGTAAGTGAGGTCTGCTGGAAAGTAATTTCAGCTGCACTTCTTTCTGTGCAGTTGTATTTTTTCCTCTTACCATGCCCAGCACCGAGGCTTCTAGGTATCACCCAGCTGTGTGTTAAAGGACAAGGTAAGAACTGGTCTTGGTGGGATGGATGGTGGTGGGGATGTACAGCTCACACTCCGTTTGCACAAGGAACTGGCAGGCAGTGGAGCCCCTGGTAGCTGCAATAGAAAGGAGAAAGGAAAGAGAACATTTGACATTAATATTATGAAACGAAAGAAAAATCTGGTGTCAATCACTTCAGCCAGCATAATGGGAACGCAAAGCAGAAGCCTCCTACTTTTACATTTATTTTTCAGTCCAGAGAAAAACAGTCCAGGAGATGGGAGAATTAAAGCCCTACACAGATGAGTTATTAGAGATGTCTAATTTACTTATTGTGCCTGGCACGGCATTCAAGTTCAAGAGGCAAGGAGCAGATAAGGATGATCCTTTGCAGATGCCTTACTCTTCTGCATTGCAGAACACTGCCAGGGCAGGAGGAGGAAATAGGGGTAGTGGACAAGATGCCTCCATGTGCTGAGCTTGGAGGTTTGCTGCCAGAAGTCCCAGGAAAACTCTCAGACTCCTTTTCCAGGGAGTTGTATCTCTTGCTAAGGCCACTACAGGAATCGAACAGATTTTCCTGCTGCTGTTGTGTCGCATTGCTGGAGACGCTGTTCTGGAAAGCTTACAACACACCTAAGTAGTAATGGCAGAGTTTTGTATTGCGTCAGCAAGCAGCACCAGGGGTCTGCCTCAGATCCTACCACTTAGAAGATGTGCCAGCCAGGACCATGTGCTACTTGCAATGATCATCCATCCCTGGATTGACCCGAGGAACAAGTGTGACTCCAGTAGGAAGGACTGTGCTGCTGACCGCTGGGTCACAGCAAGTGCCAAGTGACCTTTGGGATGAGGAAGACCGCTTCTGTAGAGAGTTCTCCTGAGCATCCTTAACATCAGGCTGCCGAACAGATACCTAGAGGGAAAGCAGCCTCAAAACCTGCACCAACAAGTAGATTTCCAGCAACATTGGCTCAAGGGCATTCAGAGTTGCTTGTGTCCAAATAGGAGTCAAACACAGTATGGGATTGCTCAATGACATAGGTCCTTTCACCCCTGAAATTGTTGCGGGAAGGCAACTAATGAGACTGTGGTGGATTACAAGGCAGTGAGCGTCAGGAAGCTCAGCCTAAACACAGCCTACGGTCTCCACTGGAGGAGTATGGCCACCCCAATTTCATGAGATGTGTCAATCTCCAGGTCTACCTAGGCTATGGCAGGCACGTGGTCCCCTAGTTGTACTGGAGTACTAAAAAGGAGCATATTGCTATTCTTCACACCCCCACCCCCAAACTTAGTGCACAAACAGGGACTGGCACTGCTCCACACCGCTCCGAAGCTCTCCTCAAAGTTAGCTGAATCAGCAACATCCATGTATTAGGCCAGAGAAGGATACCAATCCAGGAACACCTCTGTGTTGTGAGGAAAGGACGCCTTGCCAGGGCCACAATCAACATTGTCCTACCAGGTGGAATATCTCTAATCTACAGCCCACAAAGACTCAATTTCCTCTGGCATCCATGCTGCAGGGATAAACTACTTAAATCGCACACAGGCAGCTGTAGTACAACAGCGGAGTGAGGAAACAGAAAACACTATCATCTGAGTTGTTCCAGGTTACTTGAAACAGGTCAAGTAGGGAAGCAATTCCTGCCCCTGCATTTTAACCAGGTACCACTTTCTGTGCAGCTTCTGTGGGAGCCAGGCTAGAGGTTCAGCAAGGGCTGATGAGCAGAAAGGCTGGCACAGGGCTTCGGGCAGCCTAATTCACAGCCTGATGGACAACGGTGTCCATTTAAAGGACAGGTTTCTCTCACCCGTAACAAGTTAAAAGAGCATCTCAGTGCTCCGCAATATCCTGGTTTACAGAATGGAAGCTGCTATTTGCTGGAGCTGCACATCTAGCAGGCTAAATCACGGGGCAGAACAACCTGGATGGTCACAGGCGGCTGCCCTGTGATCTGGGAATGTTTCTGGCATCGTGTCTCCCTTGTCTCCATGCTGAAGGCTTACAGAGCTGACAGTGCATTGCTGCGGTGGTGTA
Organism: Nyctibius grandis; assembly: GCF_013368605.1. Classification (NCBI taxonomy): domain Eukaryota; kingdom Metazoa; phylum Chordata; class Aves; order Nyctibiiformes; family Nyctibiidae; genus Nyctibius; species Nyctibius grandis. The sequence continues at coordinate 61,284,896 of NC_090662.1, forward strand.
CCAAAGCTACAAAGACCAGTATAACTCTCTAAAAGTGGTGGAGTTATTAATTGCTTTTAATTGCTCTCAGCAGGTTCAGCTGTTCAGTATCTCCCAGGGACTACATGGAGTGCCAGCATAGCTTGTCTGCCAGGAGCCCTTCCAATACTTTATCCGCACACAGTTCCCAGGCTGGCAGAGTCCAACACCTCAGCAGCAGTTCCTGGATGTGCATAGCCATGCAAGTCTCCTGGGCTGCTTGGTGAGTTTGCTGGGGTCAGAGTCCATAGAGTGAACAAGGCAGCAATAAGGAAGGAAAAAATGGGTAATGACATGGGGATGGCAAAGGGGTATCCTGAAAGCCCATGTTATGGGGTGGAGAGGGCAATGCTTTGTGAAGGAGTGAGGAGAGGGAAGCTGTGCCTGCAGAGGAGGGACTTCTACCCACACCGCTGCTGGAGGAAGAGCAAACGCTGGCTGCCTCCCCAGGCAGGCAGTAACAGGCTGCTGCTCCTCACCTTTCTCCTCCTCCTCCCCTGCTCCAGCCTGCTGCAGGACAGGGTGGCGCCAGAGGTGCCTGCCTTGGCAAAGGGGGACTCTCACATCAGGTTGGGCAAGTATCGAGTGAGTTCCAAGGATCATGATCCTTTCTTGGCTCTGGAGGCACTTTCCCATGAAAAAAAACCTCCTCTGTCCTGCCAGTCCCAACACCTTCCAGATCCTCCCAGTTCTCTTACCATGTCATGTGGCTTCCCAGCCAGGATGATCATTAGTTCCTCATATTAAAGGCAACTACTCACCGATTAATATCTTTGGGCCCATTTGTTGCCTTCCTGAAGTGTCAGTCACTTGACCAACTTGATAAACTTCTGTGATGAAATGGCTGGCTTGGTAGATGAGGGGAGAGCAGTGGACATTGTCTACCCTGACTTCAATAAGGCCTTTGACACTGTCTTCCTTAAGATCTTCATAAGGAAGCCAATGGAAGTACAGGCTGGGTGAGGAAACAGTGAGGTGGACTGAAAACTGACTGAATGGCCAGGCCCAGAGGGTAGTGATCAGTGGCATGAAGTCTAGCTAGAGGCCAGTAACTAGTGATGTACCCCAGGGGTCAGTACTGGGTCTGATCCTATTTCGTATCTTCATTAATGATCTGGATGATGAGGCAGACTGTACCGTCAAGTTTGCAGGTACACAAAACCGGGAGGAGCGGCTGATACACCAGAGAGTCGTGCTGCCATCCAGAGGGACCTCAACAGGCTGGAGAAATGATTATGACAGGAACCTGTGAAGTTCAACGAGGAGAAGTGCAAAGTCTTGCACCTGGGGAGGAATAACCCCAGGCCCCAGGATATGCTGGGGGCCACCAGCTGAAAGCAGCTTGGCAGAAAAGGACCTGGGATCCTGTGGACACCAGGTTGAACATGAGCCAGCAACGTGGCCCTTGCGGACCAAAGGCGGCTAATGGTTTCCTGGGCTGCCTTAGGATGAGTGTTCCCAGCAGGTCGAGGGAGGTTATCCTTCCCCTCAGCACCGGTGAGGCCACACCTGGAGTGCTGTGTCCAGTTCTGGGCTCCCCAGTACAAGAGAGACAGGGACGTATTAGAGAGAGTCCAGGGACGTATTAGAGAGAGTCCAGGGAAGTGTCATGAAGGTGATTAAGGGACTGGAGCACCTCTTCTATGAGGAAAAGCTGAGAGAGCTGGGACTGTTCAGCCTGCAGAAGGCTCAGTGTATATCAATGTGTATAAATACCTGAGGGTGCAAAGAAGACAGAGCCAGGCTCTTCTCAATGGTGCCCAGGGACAGGACCAGAGGCAATGGACACAAACTGAAACACAGGAGGTTCCCTCTGAACATCAGGAAACACTTTTTTACTATGAGGGTGACTGAGCACTGGCCCAGCTGCCCAGACCGGTTGTGGAGTCTCCATCCCTGGAGAGAGTCAAAAGCCATCTGGACATAGTCCTGGGCTGCTGGTGCAGGGAAACCTGCTGGAACAGGAGGGTTGGACCAGAAGAGCTCCAGAGGTCCCTTGCAACCTCAACCATTCTGTGATTCTGTGAAAGGGAAGAAAACAGTCTGCTCGAGAAAGAACATATAAAGCACCTGTTAACCTGCTGATCCCAGGGAAACAGCATGATGAAGAACATTTAAAACGAGGGGACATCAGGTTGCCAAAGCCTCAGCACCCTAGAAGTTAGGCCAGGAGAGAAGTCCAAAGCAGTAGCGGAAAGCAGCAGCCAGCCATGGAGGAGCACACACAGACTGTTTCCAGGTTACCTCCCATCAAATCATGAACACTGCACACAAACAGGAGCAGTATTGCTCGGTCCACTCTGGCTCAGGGGATTGTTTCCTACAGAAGAAGAATCACCTACTCATATATCCAACCCCCTTCCACATTGCTCCATGCTCCCAAGAGCCCAGAGAGACTTCTCACAGCTCTCTGCCTCCTCCCCTGGTCTGTGCCCAAGGATGGCTGGAGTCCGGGAGGCGAGATGAAGCTGCCTCTCCCCGAGCCAGGGGAACAGAGGCATCCCTAGCCTCTCCTGGGCCTTGCCCAGCACAGGTGATGCTCGGCAGGTTGCTGCTTACATCATCCAGCCAGCGGTTGCCACAGTAACCACACTTATGGATGAAGGATACGAGGTTCCTGGGGTAACGGAATGACTGCCACACGCTTCGCCTGGGTGTTGTCTCTATTGCACAGCAGGAAAGGAAGGTGCAGTTTTCTAAATGTGAGAAAATAAATACCCTTCCCTACGCTACACCAAGCCGGGCTTCCCATCCGCTCCACCCTCCCATGCGCTGCCACAGCCTCACTCTCCACAGCCCTGTGCTCCCTGGCAACTGCATTGCTTCCTTGAACACCCAACCCAAGAAGAAAAACTGCTTTAGACAAGAAGAAATCAGCCTACCTAGTCAGGAGCCATCACTTTTTTCAGTTTCAACAGCAGACGTGCTCTGCAGCCCCACCAGACCCACCCCAGGCCAAGGCCTTGATCCCCATGAGTATCACAATCACAGACCCCTTGGTGCCAGCCGTTGAACAGATGTCTGAAGAGCTTGGATGGAGAACTCACCCTCCCTCGGAGACCCTTCCAGTCTAGTTTTTCTAATAAGATTTGCTCACAATCAGCTTCATTATGTGCAGGAGCAATAGTAGCAGAGGGAAGCCACACAAAACCAAAGCCTAGCAGATCTGATGGGCTCCTATAGTGCTGCTCTCACTCCCATTGAAAGCAAGAGAAGCCGTGTGGCTGAAGGCAGCACTTATGCCTCTGCTTTCATCACTGGGGAGAGCAAGCATTTACAGGACGCAGGTCACCCCTGCCTGGTGCCTTCAGCTACCTGAAGAACCAAGGGAAGGCCAGGTAGAGCCTATTCCCCTTCTGCTCCAAGTCCACCTCTGCTTCATAGCAAAGCCCTCAGGGAGTGATGCATCCGATCAAAAGTAGTTACATGGCCAGAAGGAATCGGGGCCAGCCATCCCCTCTGCTGAGCAGTTTTCAGCAGCAGCCATGTGAAAAAGAAAACCTGCTCTGCAGGCTCACCATTCAGGATACAAAGGATGAACTCCAAAGCCTCTTTGGAGAGGGCCCAAATACAGGCTGTTACGATCCGATTAGCTACTAGATTCCCTTCTGTTCCCTGGTGTGCCAGCCTGGGAGACCACAGCCTCCAAGCTCCCGTCTGCTGGCTGGGAGAGCTGGAAAGGACAGAGCGAATGAGGCAGAGAGCTCGAGAAGAACTCACCCTGAAAGCACCCTAGAAAAAAAAGGGGGTGACTGCTGGGGATGCTCTTGCCTTGTGCCATCTCCTCTGTACAGGCACATGTAACCAACTCAGCCTATGCAATTTGCAGCAGTGCTGAGCATTCCCAGCTGTAGCCTCAAGTCATAACAGCAGTGCTCTGAGTTTCAGCCTGGTACAAGAAAGGAGAGCTCTGAAAAATAAATCATGGGCTGGGTATCTCTAATTAGGCAGCCGGAGTTAGCAGACACATTAGGTCTCGATCTTGCGCTGCTTGATGATGCAAGTGTTGGTTGGGTGCTCATTAAGGGAGTACCAGTCCTCTGGTTGTCTAATTAGAGATGGGACAGACAAAAGGGAGAGACAGACATGTACAAAGGGGACCAATTAATGTGACAGGCAGTCTTTGGAGAGCTCTTTGGATGTTCTTTTATTTTGGAGGGCTGTTTCCTAAGTTATTTTGGAGGGGGGTGAAAAAATGAGGCACAGCACTTAGGATCATCCTAGGGCCAGTAAGTTGCATCTAGTTCTGCCACATGAGCTGACACAGCACTAACTTACGCTGAGGCTGGTTATTCAGCTGAACAGCTGATCTCTCAAGCAGGAGATGTGATGCTTGGTTACCATCAACAGCTGTTAAAGGGGTCTGACAGACAAAGGGAAGGATTTGGCTCTTGTATGAGGAAGGGAAAGTACATTCAAGCAATTTCAAACACTCTTCTCACCCCATCTGTTTTCTCCCTCCTGCCTGTGACCACAGTAAAACTCAGGGAGAGGACACAGGGCATGGCAAGCTACAGTCTGGTGAAGGTCACCTCCAGGGGTATGGTGACACCTGCCTCCCTTTCACTCAAAGCTTAGCGTAGTCGAGAAGGGTCACAGTAAAACCTTACCTGGGCACTTCTTAGCCCTCTGCAAGCTACACATGGATGACAGAGGTGGCACCTCACCCCTGCCCTAGCGGACCTGGACACCATTGCGCGGGGCCACACAGATCATTGGAGTTCACCTGACTAGCAGCAGGCAGACCTCAGGTGCAGCATAAGAAGTCACCGTTCCCCAGCAAGGAATCACCCATGCTGTGAAATGCAAAGGCAGCTGGCAAAGATCCCCTCGCTGCTCCAATTCACCTGTCTGGACCCTGTGCCCTACGCCACAGCCCCACTGGCCACCTCCACCCTCCAGTTCTGAGACCCCAGTACGAAACAGCAGCAAACAGCAGCACGCACTGTCCACAAGACATTGTCCACCCCTCTCGTCTACCCAGCAGCACCGCCTTGAGTAAGGAAAGGTCTTGCCGTGTCATCATCTTGAGGTCTCAAAGATACCCAAGCTGCTCTCATCTTGATGGGACCACAGGCAAAAAAAGGAGGCCATTTCCAGCCTACGCTCACACTTTATTATATACAGAGACACGGTGAGTGTAACATCAACATGGGACATGGACAGTAAGGGAGGCCCAAAGGCACTGCCCCCTGTCCCCTTGGTGCAACCAGTCAGCATAGTTTATACAAATAATACAGTATCTGAACATTAAATAAGTTTGATAAATAAGATAAAGAAATTAAAAAAACATAGAAAGACAAAGCAGCAAGGAATGATTCTGAGGGCTGCGACACATTCACAGCAGTGACAATACCACCACCACCTCACCCGCACACCAGCAGCTGGAGCGCAGACCCCCATCAGCCCTTTTCTCTCACCATACTATGGCAAAATCCACTTCGGAGGGGGAACCGGGGAAGAGTTGTACAGTTCACTACTGCTGTGCTGTTGTGGTCTACGAGCCCTCTCTCCTTCGCAAGACCCTTCGGAAAGGGTGCTTGAAAACAAGGTACAACTGCAGACCCACTGTGCGCAGTCACAGCTTGTCTGTTTGGCACCAAAAAACCACCCTCAAACCAGTCTCCTTTTCTGTAGTCCTTCAGATGGGCACTGGCACAGTTATTAACTGAGTCGGGACAGGGGGTGGTGGGGGAAACATCTCTAAGGAACGGGGGAGAAGAGATGAGGCGATTCTCCCTCTCACTCATGGGAGGCAGCGACACCCTCACTCATCACACCACAGCTCCAGCATGCTCCTTTCACACACCCTGGCTCTGATGGAGACCGGGTGAGTGACAACGCCAGCCAGTCCTCTGGCAAGGAGGGGGTTACCACAAGGACTGCACAGGGATGCAGCTCAAAGTCGAGGGTTACGAGTGAAGGGACAGCAGTAAAAGGCCACCACTGGTTATCTAAGAGAAAAATAATAAGACAGCCAGTCCCTGACCCCTGCAGGGGGAGAGGCCACACAGACACGTTGATTTGACCCCCCTGTCAGCCTCAAGGCCTCCAGCTCTCTCCCAGAGACGCTGGCAGCTGGCATATGAGGGAGAGAAGGACTCTGTTCATCATGGATAGCTCTCAGCAGAAAGGAGACAACTTGAACCCTGCCCCCTCCTGCCAACCCCCCACATTTTACCCCCAAAGAAGGGCGTTGGAATGTGAAGAAACCAGGAACTGAGGGAATAGGGCAGTGAGAGAAATGGGAACAGATGGAGATCTAGGATGGGGAACCTGACCCCTCTGCCCTCACATGTACAGACTGCTACTCATCCAGGCCCGGTATCAAGTCTGCAATGCTGTCCACATAGTAATTGGGCACCAGATCCTTGGCAGTGGCGCTGTCACTGGCCATGTAGGCCTGCGCCTCTTCCAGGCGGGAGACACCCGTCAGGGTGAGGATGGTGGAGAGGCCGCAGTTCTTGCCGAAGAGGATATCTGTCTCCAGACGGTCTCCCACCATGAGGGTGCGGGACGGGTCAACGCCGAAACGCTCCACGATGCAATCAAACATGTAGGTATTCGGCTTCCCCACCACCAGCGCCTTCCGGCCTGAAGCAGTTTCCACCGCGGCTGTGAGGCTGCCAGTCCCTGGAGGAGGGGAAAGGAGAAAATGAAGTAGCTGTGGGCTAATGGGGTGCTGGCTGCGGGCAGCTCAGCGCCCTGGGTCCTGCCAGAGGATGAGCAAGCTGGGTGCTGGCGACATGGCTTCAGGAGCTGGCAGAGATGTGCAAGGGCAGCCCTGCCCACCCTGATGCTCCAGGAAACACCTCGGACAGGCTTGGGACAGCGAACCCCAACCAAGGCCAAGCTCGCCACCAGCAACCCCGCCAGCCTCGGCCCCCCGCACCCCCCGGGGGCAGCAGGGGAGGGGGCGGAGGCTCACCGGGGGTGCGCTGGCCGTTGCTGAGCGGGTGCCAGGGGTCGGGGTCGGTGGCCACCAGGAGGCACTGCGGATCGCGCAGGTAGCCGCAAGCCTGCGCCAACTTGGCGAAGGTGAACTGGTCGTCGTAGCCCACCAGGACGGCCCGCACCGGCTCGGCGGCGCCGGGCGCCGGCTCGCCCTCGCCCGCCAGGCGCAGGCCGGCGTCGCGCACCTCGCCGCGCAGCCCCTCGCCGCCCAGCACGAAGACGCGGCCGCCCCCGCCCCCGTTCCCGTTCCCACCGCCGCCGAGGAGGCGCTGGCGGAGGAAGAGCGCGGAGCAGAGCGCGGAGCTGAAGACGTGCTCGGCGCAGACGCCGCGGAAGCCGAGGCGGGCGAAGCGCCGCTCCAGCTCGGCCACGGAGCGGCGGCTGTTGTTGCTGACGAAGAGGGCGGCCTTGCCGCTGCGCCGCAGCCGCTCCAGCAGCTCGGGGGCACCGGGGACGGCGCGCTCGCCCGCCCACAGCACGCCGTCGCAGTCGAAGAGCAGCCCCTGCGCCGGGCCCAGCACCTCCCGCAGCCCCGCGCCGCTCAGCCGCCGGCAGCTCGCCATGCCGCCGCCGCCGCTGCCGCTGCTGCAGCCCCGCCGCCCGCCGGCAGCCACCTCATGCCCCGCCGCCCCGCCAATCACCGCCCCACACCCGCCCGCCGCCACCAATGGGAGGCGGGGAGCGTGGCGAGCGGCAGCCGCGCTGCCCTGTCGCCCTCGAGGGGAAGGGGCGGGGCCGAGCGGCGGGGAGGCCGGCTCCCAAAGTGACAGCCGCACCGCCCTGATGGTTGCTGAGGGAGGCGGTGAGGAGGCGGGACAGAGCCTGAACGCGCTTGACGATTGGCTAAAGGCACGCTCTTTAGCCACCGCCTTCCCCGGGTGAACGTGCAGTGGCAGGGCGTCCTCTGCTGCGCGGCGGGGCGATGGGCAGCGGAGCCGCCATTATCCTGGGCCCCGTGTCTCCGCCGGTCGGGGCAGCCGGCTGTCCTCCCGCCCTCGGGCCGAGCTGTGCCGTGCCGAGCCTCGCCTCGCCTCGCCTCGCCTCGCCTCTCCGCGTTGCCGTCCCCGCGGAACTCCCCTTCCCTCCTCCCGGCTGCAGCCCGTGGGGCGGGCGGCCTCCAGCACCTCAGGCAGCCCAGCACGCCCTGCTCACACCTGCCTGCGACTGTGACACCGGCTCTTTAAATAATTTAGTTGGAAAAAAAATATATATTTATATTTCTCTGTCTGTGTGTTCCTGGGGCAACAGATGTGAAGGCAAAATGTGGCAGAAGGGGCTGGGATCACAGCTGTGTGCCTGCAAATGGCCCCATGGGCCCACCCTGCCCATGCTGGCCCAAATCCTGCAGGCAGCGCCTGGCAGCCTCCCCACCTCACCCCTCCTGCCCTCCGGGGACCCGAGGGGTGGCTCACCTGGGAGCGGGGGATCCTGGGCCAGGAGCTGGGTCCCTTAGGGGTGGCAGGGCCTGAAGTGCAGCCCGGCTCCCTGGCAGGGACATGGCAGTGTGGGGAGGAAGGCTTTGTGGAGACGGGAGAGTAAGGGGAGGTGGGTGGAGGGTCCTGGCTGGCACCAGCCAAGGGAGCAAGATGGAGGAGCTGGAGGGACGTGCTTTCCCTCAGGCCACCCCGGTGTTTCCATGGTGCCTGCTGGGTCCCAGAGGGGCACAGGACTCCATCTCCCCAGCCCTGCAGTGCCTCGGTGCCCCTCACCCTGCTCAGTTCTCCGTGGGCTGTCCTGCTGGCAGCGATGTGGCATGGGGGCTCCGTCCTCCCGCAGGCAGTGGCTGCCCCTCGTCCGTGGCTCCCAGGGCACTGTCCATGGCAGCCGCCATGTTGGCCTCGCTGGCGGGAGGCCCCGGGGATGGCGGAGCGTCTCGGCTGTGGCGGCGTGCTGGCTGCGGGGGGAGTGGCGGTGGGACGGTGGGGGCTCGGCTGGGCACCCCGGCTGTCCGTCGTGGCCGGGCTTTGGGGCTGGCTGCGTGCTCAGGAGCTGCTGAGGTGGGAGCCGTGCTCCGGGGCTGGGCCATGGGTGGTGGCGGCATCGTGGGTCGGGTCGGAGCTGGGCGCTTGCCTGGAAAGAAAGCTGCGGTGGGCTGGGGTCCCCTCTGCTGGGGTCTGTACCTGGGGCAGAGAGGGCTGCAGTGCCAGTCACGGGTCTGGCAGGGGGCTGCAGGCAGATTGACAGACAAGCTGCCCCTCGCCTGGCTCCCATGCTAGAGACACAAGCACACAACAGCTTTTGGGGGCTTTTCCCACGCTCTTCCCTTCACAAGGGGCTGTGAGCCTTGACACATCTTTACGGGGAGTATTCACCCCCACACTGGAGGATTGGCCACATCCGCCCCTGCAGTCCCACCTCGGCTGGGGATGGAGCACACAATGACGGGCCAGATCTTGGCCATGCTGCCCCAGCCAGAGGCCCTTCTTCTCATTTGGTGGCAGGGATGTCCCCAGCACCCTTTCTCGTGGGGAACAGTGGGATGAAGGCAAACCAGAGGAAGTGGCATTGGGGGGTGTCATCTCCCAAGCACTGTGCCATCTGGGGCACCCTAACCTTTGCGGGCGGTGTCGTCAGTTGTCTGCGGAGCTGGTGGCCCCGTGGCTTTGGGAGACGGTCTGGTCACTGCTGGGGATGCTGGCTGGGACCTGGCCTCGGGGTCCTTCGAGGTGCTGCACAGAGAATAGGGCAAGTCAGGCTTTGGTTGGGCATGGCGGTCCTGGCTGCAAGGCACCTTGCACCCATCTGGCAAAGATACAGCCCATGGCGTGGGGTGGGACAAGGGGAGGACATGGGGAGTGCTGGGACAGCCAGAGCCCTCAGCTCCTGCCGGACTTACATCTCTCCATCCAGGAGAGTGGGGGTGCTGGCCAGAGGGGGTTCGGGGGACGGCTCTTCCACTGGGGTGGCCTCGCCAAGTCCGCTGTTTGCAGGCGGAGTGAACATGCCCGAGACGTTGAAATCTACCTCTGTGTGGAGAGCAAGGAGGAGACCCCACAAGGAAGAACTTCCCGTGCCGAGCTCCTCCGGTGACCCCACGGCGGGGAATCGGAGCAGCCTCCCGCTTCCCTCTTCCTGGGGCTGAAGAAATGTCCCTTTCCCTTCCTCCTCCCTTCGCTCTCTGCTGCAGCCCCCCGAATGAGGCCCTGGCCCTACCTCCAGGGAAGAGGGTGTCCGCGTTCTGGATGAGGGCTTCCACCACGCCCACCACCTGGATGGAGGAGACCGAGGCCAAGTCCAGTTGCACAGGGTCTCTGAGAGACAGGTGTGGGGAGACATCAGAAAAGGTTTTGGGGGCATTAACCCTTCTGGTGTTCATTCCTGCAGGGGCAGAGCCCAAAGGGGAGATAGCCCAGCTGACGGGGGTGGGAGGTGGGCCTTGTTCCCTGTCCTGGAAACCCTAGTTTGGTGTGGGAGGCCAGCAGTGTGGGAGGCCATCCATGTCACAAGTGCTCTGGGCTAAGCAGACACGTGCTTGGCAAGGGGACGTGCCACTCAGGGGTTGCATGGGCAAGGGACGGGACTTGAGCATGGAAGACATGCAGGTACTTTAGACCAGCCTGAAGGCTGCAGGATCAGCCTTTCCCATGATGTTAGTGCTCAGGGCACCCTGAGCTGCTTCCCACCCCTCCGCGCCAGGCCTTACCCTGTGCTCTGCTGCCTCCAGAGCAGGTTGGGGCCCAGCACAATGGCGATGTTGCTGGGGGTCATTTTATTCAACTCCTGGTGCTCAGCCAGCTTAGCTAAAAACTTGATCAGATACCTGTGGGGTAAAAGGAGGGCGAGGGGGCAGTAAGTATGGATTTGGGGAGGGTAGAGCTGCCCCCGGTGATTGCTTGGAAGAAGCCCCGTCCCTGCAAAACACCTCAGATTGTTGTAGCTCTCCCGGGGCAGGTGGCTGCAGGTGTCTTGCAGGCTCTGTACGCGGCCATCAGCGTCCTTTAAGCTGCAAGAGAGAAGAGGGAGGAGCAGAGAGCTCAGCACACTCCCTATGGCAGAGAGGGACAAGGCTTGCAAGGGAGGAAGGCCAGTGTCGTCCGCCCCATGCGGGGATAGAGATGCCCTGCTGCTGCCTTTACCTAGCAGCTGAGCCAGGCATCGACAAAATTGCACCCCAAAGGCTCAAAGGGATTTAATATGATAAGAATATAGCTTGTAGGTGGTCCTGGGGGTGAGCACTGCCCTGCCACAAGCAACGACCCTATTTCACCATGACTATGGGGGTAAATGGCACTGAGCAGATCCCTTTAGAAAGGTGCTCTCCCCCTTCCCCCAGGTGCCTCCTCCGCCAACCCTCTCATCCCAAAAGCAAGAGATGGGGATCACGCCATTGAGGGCAAGGGGGTCTTCATAGGCTAAGCTCTTCTTGCAATCAAAAAGGCTGCAGCCTTCCCCCTCGCCCTGCCGTGTTTTTTATTGCTATTCTCTGAGATTTTAGGCCATCTGGATTTCTGACGGGCATGGGACAGACCAGGTGCCGCGTTCTTATTTCCCCATGTGGCAAATGAGGCTGAGCAGCCCTGCTCTGAGTGCTGGGAGGGACAGAGGGAGGGTGGCAGGGGTGCTTTTTGAACCCCACCAGGCTTTTCCGCCTCAACGCCTGGACCCACCTGGCCACTTTGACCCATTCGTTGTAGAGCTCGAAGGTCATCAAAGGCTGGGGCAGCTCCCGCAAGTAGGATTTCAGCGCACCTGGGAGGGGAGGGGGAGCAGCGGGGGTGATGGAGGTTGGGGGACAGCAGAGACTGCCTGATTGTGTCACCCCATCCCACCTCACTGGTACCCACCAGCCACAGCGTGGGGGTCCGAGTAAAACTCCTCCAGGGCGTTGGAGCCACTGGCCAAGCTGCTTTTCAGCTTCCTCAGCACCGAGGCGCCCGCCGCCAGCCGGAAGAGTCCCTGGGGATGGGGCGAAGAGGGAAGGGATGTGGGGGGGCTGCATTCTGGGGGGGGAGGGTGGCAGGGGGATCAGAGGTGCTGCCTACCTCCTCCCTCATGCCAGAGGCCAGCAGCATCATGACACAGGCTTCGATGGGCAGCGCAATCTCCCGGCCCAAGCTCTTGAGGTGCATCTCTAGGGGCACGCCATAGTACCCCGCCACTGGGGTGTCTGCAGTGAAGGAGGGCTCTGGGACAGGGAGGTGAATGTCGGGAGGGATGGCGGCCACTGGGGCCATCCAACATCTAGCCATGCCAACATCTCGCTCCGAGCCGGGGCTGGCTGGGTGGAAGCAGGGGCATGGCAGGCAGCATCCCCAGCCCACCTCAGGCTGCAGTCCCCATCCCACAAGCCCGATGTGGGAGGCAGCAGCAGGCACAGGGAGGGAAAACCCGCCTTTCCCAGCCTCACCAGCCACTCGCATCCCCTGGGCTCAGCTGTGGCTCTCTCCCTGGGCTGTGTAGAGAGCCAGTGGGTACCTGTCTGGCTGTGGCTTTCCTTCAGCTCCGCTAGAGCAGATTCCAGTGATCCCAGGGACTGCCGGTGGTACTGGGCTTGGATTTCCAGCAGCTGCCAGACGGGGAACATGCAAACAGCATTCAGTTTAGCACCGGCCCCTCTTGAAGAGACCCCATCCCCAGGACATTGCACCCACATGGAGACAGGGCAAAGGGGAAGCTGCAAGGGGAACCCCCCTGGGGTTCATGGGACTGTGGCTATAGTGAGCGGTAGAGGGCAAATTGGAGATGGGGGGTCATTGGGACAAGCTGCTCTGTTTGTAGTTGGTGCTAGTGGCAACGTGCACCCACGGTGCATGGAGCAAGGCCAGGTTTGGGCATCTGCTGGTGCCTGGGGCTGTCCCCTGCCCTGGCCAGAGGGCTCGGTGTGGATGGGGACAAGGCTGGGCTCACACATATCCCAGGAGATGTTCACATGTGGAGGAGGAGTGCGAGAGAGGACTTACTCTGATGAAATAGCTGGCGTAACTGTCCTCTTTGGTGGAGAAGTGGTAGAGGTCAGCCATGTACTCATCCTGGGAAGGGAGACACACAGAACAGCAACCTTCCACCTCCTCCCTGGCACCCAAGGAAGAGGGGATGTCTTCACAAAGCCCCCTGTCTGGGCTGTGAATCACCCAGACAGGCTATCTGGGGTGAGGTGGAGAGGCAGGCTGGGATCGCGTGGGGACTCCTCCTTGCCCCCATTGCTTGCATTTGGGTAGCATCAGTGACCTGCCCTATGATCAGGGTCCTGGCACAAGAGGCTCAGGGACAAGAGGTCCCTGCATCTCCAGCTCCAGCGCACCTGTGGGATCTGCCAGACAAGGCTCCGGGCTTTTCAGAGGAACAGTGGAGAAAGCTGATGTGAAAGTCCTCTGCCACCCAGCACAGATCCCATCTTGGCTGGCTCCCAGCCCCAGGGGACCGCATAAGCTCCCTGCTCTAGCCCCTGAAGCCTCCTCTCTGCGGCAGCTCGTGCTTCAAATCCTTTACTCTTCTTCTTTCCTGGGATTGGGGTATCTCCCTATTTCTGCTCCTCGAGGGACCAGTTTGCTTGCAGAGGACAGGACGTGCCAGCTGGCTGCATCTGTCTTGGCATGGGGTCACTTCGGATGGAGCCACTAGAGGGGAGCAGGTCTCCAGCCCTGGAGCTGCCCCATGGGGGACAGCAAGTGACGTTCTCACCTTGCACTGCTCCAGCTTCCTTTTCACCTCCTCCTCCTCTTCCTTCAAGATCTCCAGTTTGTTGGCAGCAGAAGACACGCTGGGGCCAGTGCCAGCACCAGAGCTGTTACTGGAGTTCTTGGCAGCTTGGTTCAGCCTTTGGGGTGGGAGAGAAGAGGCACACCCATAGCCTCAGCGCCAGGGACACAGGGTGGGATGGGTGTGCAGAAGGGGTATGGGGACTGCGAGGGGGACGGCAAGTCACAGTACTGCCCTGCGGTGGCTTTCCTAGGCCAGCGCCTCTCACTTTCCTACCCCAGAGGAAGACGCTGCGGTACCAAGGGGTGCAACTGGGTCAAGACGGGGAGCACTCAGCATGACTGCCTGAAACACCCAAGCCCTGTTCCTGAGATGTTCCCTCCTCTCCTCCCTCCAGCCAAAGGGAGGGCAGTGTGGAAATGAGCCACCAGTGACGCACGGTGTCCTGGTCTCCCAGAGAAACCCGGCATGGCATGGGCTACCCTGAAAAAGTCAGAGTGGGGCGATCTCAATGGCACTGAGCAGCACCAGGGCACTTTGCTGCCTTCGGCAATGGCACTGCCCTTCTCTCCTGTGCCACGGAGCTAGCGGTTCAGCCCAGAGTGGGATGCACCCACAGAGAGGGTCTGTCTGGGCTCTCCCGAAGAGCTGTTGCCTCTTTGACTTCACCTCCAGCCCTGGGAAATTTGGTCCCCAGGGCAGTCATCTTCCTCTCTCCCCAACCCTGGCTGGGGGCTGTGCCCCATGTGCCCTGGCCCCTCCCAGCTGCAGTGTGCCCCGTACCGGCTCTTGATGTTGTTCCAGTCAGAGATCAACTTCTGGAGGGTTTTCTTGCGCTTCAGGATAATGGGAAGCTCCTCCTGTGGGAGAGAGGGGCCAGAGGGAGCGGCAGAGGCTTGGGCACATGGGAAGGGGAGGTGGGATGGGAGAGTGGAGCTGGGAGGGCAGTCAGGGCTACCTCGCTGAGCTTGTTGAGTGGCTGCAGGACGTCACGCTCCAGGGTGATCTCAAACTCAGCCAGGATTTTGGCCAGGGAGCTCTGTATGCAGCAGCCCATCTCCAGGGCTTTCCTGTGTGGGGGACAGAGATGAAATTACTGCGGGCTGGAGCCATGCCACCCTCTGACCCAACACCCGCCACCATACCCATACCCATGTGGGACCCTGAGCCAGTCCCTGACTCCCTCTGCAATTGGAGGCTGAAGTCACTGGCTATTCCTTCTCCTACTGCAACACCAACGTTTGCTCTCAGGACAGGGTTTGACAGCTTAGCTTGGCTGTGGGAGCCCCTGAGCCAAGACATTGTCTCTTCCAGGGTCTGGCATCTTTCAGGGGTCACCCCTGGCCCTTTCTCCCACCGGCACTTACCCAAGGCTGGACTCTGTGTCCAGTTCCCTGAAGCTCTCGGCCATTGTCGTGGACAGAGCCATCAAGGGCAGCTTCTTCTGCACAGAGCCAAAGATTTGGGAAAGGGATGGTGAGCTGGCGTGTAGCAGCTCCCTCCCTGTGAAGCATGTGTCCCCACATCCTCCCCTGGCCCACCTAGCCCCATTGGCCCTGGGACATGAGAAAGGGCCCGTTGGATGTCCAGAGCCAAAGCCAGGATCCAGTTAGCTAAACAAGGCACTGAGGCTCCACAGTTGGTTAGAAAACCTACAGTCTTCTCTAAAATAGTCCCCTGGGGTGGACTGTGACAGTGATGGAGGTCCTCACCAAGGCCAGCCCTGCCATGGCTTCAAATGCATGGAGCAGTTTAATCACTGAGAATAATTAAGCCAAGCTGGGACTTGTCCGGCTGCCATGAAGAAAAGAGCCCAGAAAATCATGGGGGGGCTAAGGAAAGTGCAGGGGGATCCCCTGTTTGCTTCCCTGTCAAGGGCTGGTGAGCACCAGCAGGAAAGAGGTTGGCAGGTTCAAACCGAGGAGGAGGAAGCGGTGGCACCACTGTGCCCAGCCATGCTGTGGTGCTCCTCACGGCAGGGCACCATGGGTGCCAGAGGTTCACAGGGGTTCAGGAAAGAACACAGACAACAGGGCTTTGGAGGGTTATTCAACACAAAGACACTGTCTGCATCTCAGGAAGCCTCAAGTTAGTGATGGTTGAGACGGTTGCCCTGCTTTGCTCTACCCAGGTACCTGCTGGTGGCCGCTGCTGGAGATGGGATCTGGGCTGGGCTTTAGGCAACCCTTCAGCAAAGCCTGCAGAGCTGGGGCCTGGTGTCCCCTTTGCTAGTGGGGGACAGAGCCAGGGTGAGCATGGGCTGCGGAGGGAGGACTCTACTCACCACTCGCTTGTCCATCTCGGAGCCGCATTGCCCCTGCAGGCAGGCTTGGAGCCTCTTGGACACACTGTGAGCTGCTCGCTTGGCTGGCTCAATCCTCTGCTCAGTCTGGGGGCGGAAAGGTGGGACTGGGGAAGCCCTTTTGCCAACCATAGGTGCCCTGAGGCCATCTCCCCACCACCCAGCTCTGGGCATGGGTGAGCCCCCCCAGCATCCCGCCGCAGCCCAGAGCATCCCTGGTCCAGGGAAAAGGGAGCACAGCTCCTGGCCAGGATTCATCCCTCTGTGAGCAGCCGGGGAAGCCTTTTTCCATAGCAGGAGCCTGCTATTCCCTTAACGCCGTGGTCCTGGAGGTGCCCTCCAGCACACGGGCAGATCCCAGCCCTGTAACTTGGACATGCTGGCCGGGCAAATGGCAGGCAGGGACAGGGCAGGCTCCCACGCCCAGGCACAAGCAGGCACATGCTTGATGGCCCGGCCCCTGCCTCACCTGCAGCAAATCTTCCGGCAGGAGCTCAGTTGCTTCTTGGGCTCTGTGGAGGAAGGAGAAAGAGCCATCAGCAGATGGGGGTGACCTCCACCCAGCCTCCTTGGGAAGGCAGGTCCTTATGCGTCCCACCTGCCTCTTTGTGCTCCCGGGAGCAGGAGACGCTGGCTATGGCCTGGACCATCGTACGCAAGGCTATGGGCAGAATGAGCCCAGGGGAACAAGAACAGCAGGAGCGGGGCAAGGCAGCCAACCTTGCTGGCTGGTGGACACCCCATCAGACAGGGCTTCCAGTTCAGAGCACCACAGTCAAAACGTCCAGATGTGGCCTGTTTTTTGGAGACAGGGTGCCTAGTGGGCCCATGGCAGGGGTGGGATGTTTGCTGGTGAAACCTTCTACCCCTGACTGCCCACCTGTCCCCTAAAGGCAAATCCAGGGCAGTGCTGTTGGAGCCCGGCGTGTGTCTTTGCAGGCCAGGGTAGCCACCGGCTGTGGGGCCACCAGTGCCAGAGCAACGATATCTTTGTGATTAAGCTGGGGACTGAGACCAACAGCAGCCCCTCCAGAAATGCCTACATGAACCAGCTTTCTGCTTCATTTTGCAACAGGTATTAGGGGCGAATCTGGCAAACAAAACTTTCGGTTTGCAGCAAATTCTGCTCAAAACCAAATTCAAACCCCAGCAGCCACCATTCTAAACCATCACCACCAAACCTCCCTGATGCCTCCCATAGAGGAAAACTCGCTTCGCGGCCTGCTGCCATTGCTACGCCCCGGGAACCCCGTTTGCTTTCCCTCTGCTGCTGCTGCTTGTTCCCCAGTTCGTGTTTCTCTCTTTTTAACGCCCGCCAGCGCCAACACGGGACGAGGCCGTGGAGCCACAGGAAACGGGGGTGGCTTGGCTGAAGGCAAGCAAAACCACGTGAGATCACGGGCTGCGGAGGAGAGGCTCTGCAGTGGGTGAAGAGCTTGCTCTTGGACCGCACAAGCTGCTTGAGACCTCCTGCCTGCCCGGCATTAAAAGAAAGGGAGGCACATCTAACATGCACATAAGACATCTCGAGGGAGGAGGGATGGGAAAGGGAATCATGCTCCCCTCTGGGGAATGCAAGAAGAGCAAGAGGCCACCAGGAGGTAGGAGCTGCTTCCCTGTGGCCAATCTGCTGGGATGGCTGAAGGACCTCAGTGGTCCAGGGGACACAGCTGGTCCCACTCAGCCTCCCAGCGCTGAGGAACCTGTGGAGGTGGCTGTAGGAAAGAGGGACCAAGGGGGCTGGGAAGGGAGGGCTCCAGCCCTGTAATGTCGGTTCTGGGTTTTGCAAGGGGAGAGCTTTGGAAAGCTGAAGAGAAAAAAAAGGAAGCAGTGGAGGCAGGATGGGGCCAGAGGGATTTGCGTGAAGCTGTAAATCCTCCATGGGTCCTCCGAGGATCCCTGGTCCTCTCCTCAAAGGACATCCTGGGACACCCATGCTGCTGGGCCAGCTAGAGCTCTGCAGGGCATCTGGCTCCTGTGGGGCACCCCTGGCTCAGTGGGGAGGGCAGGTCCCAGCTCCTAACACCTTCCCGGTCACCACACAGCCAGGGACGTGTGGCTGGAAGGTCTCTCCCCTTTGCCCTCACATCCTGGGGAAGCCAAGCTTGGGAAAGGTCCGTTTCCAGGTGGATGCAGCATCTGTGGGCCCTGGGAGAGGTAGCCAGGCTTGGGGATCATGTCCCTGCTGAGCAGCACCAGAAGAGCCTTCCTGCTGCTCCATGGGTGCTGGGGAACCGGGGAGCCACAGCCCCTCAGCTTATGCTGAAGATGCTCTAAACCCAGGGTCCTTCCTCCCTTTCCCCTCACCACCAGCCCTGGGACGTCAGTCCAGCCCCAGCACAAGCCTTCCAGGACCCATGTCATGCTCCCTCACAGCCCCCTGGCACAGGTAGTGGAGGAGTCCTTACCGGCTGGTGATGTTAGGATGGGACAGCTGCTGCCGCATCCGATTGAACTGCCTCTTCATCATCTTGAGAGCTGGGAGGAGACCACAAGAGCCACTCCGCTTGGCTGTACCTGCTCAGCACCCCTCGGCGACACTTGGCATCGGACACTGGCAGCCCCTTGGCTCCCCGGAGCCACTCTGACCCTTGCTTTTTCCTGAGGACCTCTCCCTCCTTACTCCTCTTCTTCCTCCTTCCCTCGTTCCCCCTTTTGCTGTTTCCCCAGCTGGTTCCCTCCCTCGTCCCTCCCCGGGATACCCTGCTTGCTTTCTCTTCCCCTCTCTTGGACTCTCTTCTCTCGCTCCCTCTCTTTTTCTGAGCTTCCTTCCTCCTCCGTCCGCCCCTCCACCACCGATCAGGTAAGAGCAGTTCAGGGCTCCTGCTCCGCTCTGTGTTCCTGTCACCACCCCACAAGTATAAATAACTTCAGCCCAGCCTTAAAGGGGAAATATTATTACAGCAAACACGTAACAAGGCAGGACAAGCACACGCCGCTGCCGAGCCCGAGCGAAGGGCCCACGCTCTGTTTCTTGCTCACTCAGATGGGGTGGTTTTTCCCCCCCTTGCCTTGCCTACCACCAGCTGCGCCAAGGGGCAGCCCGTGGCTGTGCCAGCTGGCTGTGCGGTGCTTACGGGGTGCCTGATGTACACCCTGCCCTATCCCGTCACCCAAACTATGCCAAATCCCCTTGGGCACCTCTCCGTGCTCGTGGGTGCAGCTTCTTTTGCCCTCTCATGACATGTCCCCCTTGGGGGGACAAAAGCAGAAGAGTGAGCAGCAAAGCCACCTCTGCAACCCCTTCTGCGCCTCCCACCCCGCTTTCCCTCTCTGCCATCGCTGAGGCTCTCTGGGGCCACCGCAAAGCTGCGGCCGAAGGCTGTTGCCTCATGCCCTGGGGAGGTCCCCTTCCTCCCCGCGGCCCCGCTCCTGGCAGGGCTCCCTGAGCAGGGCGGCTGGGCGCAGGGCAGAGCAGCAGCGCCCACGCACAGTTGTACAGGGACCACAAACTCCCGGTTCCCAGGCTCGGGTGCTGCCTGCTCTCTGCAGAGTTGCAGCAGGGCTCAGCTTTTCTTTTTCAGTCTAAAAACATCCCCTTCACACCACCACCACCACCTTTGCTCCTGGCTCGATGAGATGTAAACCTTGCCTTATCTCTGGCTACCTGCAGCTGGGACTTTCCTCCTTCTGCACCAAGAAAGAGCGGAGGTTGCTGTCAGCCGGGTTACGTGGCTGGCAAAGGAACTAGCACCCAAGCCCAGACGGGAAGCGGTCAGTTTGTGGGCAGATGAGACAAGCAGCAAAGGAAAAATAGGCGGAAGGGCCACTCCACCTGTGCCCCAAAGCCTGAGGAGCAATAATTCAGGGCTGCTGAGCTCCGCTCCTTCTTGTTGGGGGTGCGAGTCTCCAGTGAGTACTGGACCTCTGTTTTCAAGCGGGGACCGAGCAAGTGTTCTCCTCGCCTGAACACCAGGTTGCTCTAAACCTGCAGCCAAGCACGCCTGATCCCCCAGCCACGAGCCCCGGGGGTGCTCCTAACGGGCCTTGTGGTCGCTGAAAGCAGGCAAGGGCTTCAAGCACCTATTGCAAAGGCACAGAAAAGCCCCCCCAGCTCCTCGCTGGCTGCACCAGGCGGTGGCCAAGCCATGGTCTCTTTTCTCCCATGCAACATCAGAGACCTGCTCCCAGCCCTGGGCTGCTGCTTGCCAGAACAGATCCAGCTCCCTGCACCCCTGCAACAAACAAAACTGCCTCGGGAAGTGGAGGAAGAGTGGCTAGAGGTGGTGGCGAAGCTGCAAACAGCAATGTGGGGTACAGGAGCGAGCTCAAGCCCAGCTCCCCAGAAGCTGGATGGCACAGACTCCTGCCCACCACCAGCTCTCCCTGGGGAGGGAGGGAAGCAGGCAGCACCCAGCTCACAGCCTGGAAGTGACTCTGCTCTCAAACAGGAATTGAGAGCAGCTGGGGGACTTCCACCATTCCCTCTCTGTGCTCACCGGAGTGGGGAAATCATGGCAAGGCCCCAAGTGACTGGGGTATGAAGTACAGGATTGCAGGGGCATGATTCAAGCTGGAAATGACCCCTGGCAGGGTAGAATCAGCTCCTCCGCAGTCATTGAAGGTGAAGGGAAAATGCATTTCTTCGGTCAAAAGGCAGAGGGACAGGATCAGGAAAGAACTCTTTATTTCCCATAAATACAGCAGATTCTTCGCGCCGGGCGTTTCACTTTTAATGTTTTTGTTTGTTTGTTTTCTTCCATTTACAGAATTTTGCACTGAAAATATATACAAGTCTGTTCAAGAACCAAACAAGATCTGCAAAGAAAAAAACCCCTACAAAACCCTGAAGAGAGACGAGAAAGGGAAGTAAGACACAGCAGAACCCCAGCATAAAGACCTTGCTTCCCCCTCTCCTCTATCCACTCGCTGTGCCCAGCTCCAAGGACACCCCACCTTCACTGCCCCCAAGCTGAGAGCAAGAGGTACCCTGGTCACCTCCATCTCACCCTGGCCTCCTTCTACCTCTGGCAAGCGAATGCAGGGCGCAGTTTGCCCCTGCTTTTAAGATCAGGCCTTATTAAAACCAGCTTACGGATGGGAAGCGGCTCCTCTGGTCGCAAGTCCCATGGGGATGGCTTGGGACGTGCCACCTCCTGGTCTCCTCCGTGCCTGCAGATCCCCGCTCTTGTGTCACAGTGATCAGGCGGCTGGGGCGAGCCCCCTCCCCGCTGCAGGGAGCCAGGCCTGCCCACGGCTGCGGGTGAAGGTGTGCCAAGGCACAGCTGTAGCCCCCCCCCCCCCCACACCCCCCCAGTACAGTGCTGGGCTCCCAGTGCAGAGCCTACTGGTGCCCTCTGGTGATGGGCTGGGCTTCAGTCTCTCCTCGACTCCCAGCCCATCACCTACTCCCTGGTGAGAAGACACTGAAGAGCTGAGAAAGCCCCCTGCCCCACCACACTCTCCAGCCCAGCCAAGGGGAGGAAGACCATGTGCTGCTTCCTCTCCCTGTTGGGTAGGAGGCTGTGGTGAGACTCAGCCACTCCAGCACACCCCACTCAGGGTTGGCATGTGGGACAAAGTCCAGCAGCACTCCCCAAAGCTTGCTCTGGGAGATAAAGCACATAGGGAGCATGTGGGCTTCCTCACTGTGGGGTTCAGTGCCCAGGAGCTGCAGCTGAAGGGGCCATGAAGGCACAGAGCAAGCCCTTCCCAGCCCCCAGGCTCCCACCCCAGGGCCCACCTCCCACCAACAGCTCTGTAAGCAGCTGGAAGGAGGGGGATATGGGAAGATTGCTCCCCCTGAACCCCCCTGGAGAAAGGGCAGATGCCTGCTCTGATGCTGGAGAGACACCTAGTCATTGTCTAGCCCTGTTCCACACCAGCTCCAGCAAGCTCCCACCAGACAGGGAACCACTGGGGCCCAGCTCCAAGGAGGGGGCAAGGGGGACAAGAGGGAGCACCACAGAGCATGAAGCAGCTGAAGGGCTGGGAAGCGCAGAGGGGACAGACAAGGAAAAGGATGCTCCTTCGCTAGGCCTTGCCCCAGGCTGAGGCTGTTAAGCTCCCCATCCTTGCTCCCCTCTGCACCTTGGGGGAAAGCAGGGTTAGAAGAGAAGCTGGACAGACTGGGGAGGGAGTGATGCCTTCGGAAGAGCAGGGAAGGCAACTGTTCATCCACGCAAAGCTTTCCACTCCACTCACAGTCTGGTGGGATGAACATCTCCTGGTGTCTCTGCTCTTCTCCTTGAGGCATGCTCCCTCTGGCCCTCACCCAGCCATCTGGAGAATAGAGCGTGAGCAGCAGCCCCCCACCCACCCTCCCCATCTCCTCAGGCTGCTCCAGCCCCGCAGGGCTGGCTTCCCAAGGACTCTGCAGTGTAGTGGCTGCAACGTGCGGCCCTAGAGGTTTCCCCAGGACTCCGGTGGGGGGAACTGGTCCACATCCCCCATCTCATTGTAGGTTTGCTCTCCCATGGTGAAGGTCAGCTTGTATCGTAACCTCACCTTCTCCTGGAGTCAGGGGAGAAAGGATAAGCAGTTAGAAGGTGGGGGAAGAAAGTCATGAGGCACAAACCATTCAAGTCTCTCGGAACCTGCAGAGAGGAGAGGGAATAGGGACAGGGTAACTGGGCTTTGCCCAGGCAGCGAGGCCAGCCTGCTCATGCCCCACAGACGGTGCTGTTACCTTCTGTGGGTTAGCGAGCAGCAGGACTTGTGTGATGGCACTGGGGTGGACAATGGGGTTGAACGCTGGCAGCTCTGTGCCTGAGGGAGGCTGTAGCTTCACCTTCATCACCTAGGGAGAGAGAAGAGGATCCCACATTCCTGAGGGGAACTTGGCAGCCAGAGGCCCTGCTCCTGTATTTGGGGAGCTTCCACTGTCTAGTCAAAGAGAAAAACATCATGCTAATCTGAAGGCAACACAACTTGGTCTCAGCCCCACAGAACTCTCTCCACCCACCCTGCCTTTCCTGCAAAGGGAGAATCACACTTCAGCCCAGCCTGGGGACCTCAGCCCCAGCAGCCACCTTACCTTGGGGACGGCAGACTGAAAGACAATGTTGCAGATGGGCTGCGGGGCTGTGCTAAGCATAGAAATCACCACCACAAGCACATCGGGCCTCTCAGGCAGGGCATCTTTAGCAAAGTGGAAGAGGACGCGGAAGCCGTGCTGATCATACACCGTCACAGGGAGGATGCTGCCTGTGAGAAAGGCAGGGACAGGCAGCAGTCAGCCAGGAGGGAATTGGCCCTGCAGCAACCTTTCCCCATAGCCCAAACTCCATACAAGTGAGAGATACCACTCCTCCTCAACCTCGACAAAATGCAACAAGCAAGAAGTTTCCTCACATTCTTCCCTTCCATGCATGCATGGTTTGTTCCCCCCAAGCTTGCCCCCCTCTTTTGCCCTGGCTCACTGGGTTTGATTGACTCCAGAGGCACAGTGATGTTGGCCAGCGAGATCTCCTGGGGCAGCGTGGTGGCAGGAGGCCGTGGTGGGACTGCAGTACTTCCTGATGGTGTGGTGGCAGCTTTTGGAAGTGTAGCAGGGGCTGGCAGCTCTGAGGTCAAGGGCAGTGTGGGGTTAGGGGAAACACTCTGGAGCACGGGCAGAGCGCCGGGATTGTGGGCCGTGGTGCCAGAGCTGCTCCTGTTCTGGAGATCCCTCAGGGTGAGCCGGGGGGGTGGCTGCTGCTTCTCCCTGTAGGGAGAGAAAGCAAGGAGTGGAACAGGGCACTGAAATGTCAGTGTCCAGCACCCCAGAAATTGAAAGGATGGGGTGAGATGCAAGATTGCACTACCCCTGCTTACCATCGCACTTGTTGAGACTCTGGAGGCAAAGACTGTTGTAGCAGAGTCTTGCCCAGGAGGTCCAGGTCATCCAGGCCACTGGTGAAAGGTTTGGGGGAGGATGCGCCAGCATCTGCTTTGACTGGTGGCGTTGCTGTGATAGGGGCGATACTGAGCTCGTTGCTGTCTGATGACTGTAAAAAGAGTGCACAGGAGAACCCCCAAGCAGGGCTGCATATCAACACCAACCATCAGTCCTGGGACACTTCCCTGCCTACCCCATTTGTTGCTTTACCACCCTCCCCACCTTCTGCCCTGGCTCCCAGCACATTACCTGGAAGCTGTTCCAGCCACTGCTGTCACCAGCCTGGGCAGGATGCGGTGCTGGATCATTGAGACCTGCCGAGGGTAAAAGCAAACATGAAGCTTAGCTACCAAGTGGGTAAGAGCATTAAACAGGGCCTGAATAAGACACAGAAGCTGCAGGGCAGAATCACCAATGTGGTCTCCATCTCCAGCCCCCCATTCTTGCATGGGGGAGAGCCGGGAGGCCGATAGCGTCTCTTCTGCCCAGAGATCCTCATTTACAGGCTAGTTCTCACTGCAATTGGCAGAGAAGTGAACACTACCGGGCTGACAAGCCCCACTGACCACGTTGTCTACCTCATGCAGTTGTATTCAAAGCACTTATCTTAGGAAACAGACACTTTGTTGGAAAAAGCAGGATTCTAGAGCCTTCTAGGATTGGCACTTCACAAGACTTCCATGTGAACAGTTCTGGAAGTCCCATGTGTCTGTTGTCAGCTTGTGACTTCAACTACAGAGAGTAGACATGAGGAGCTAGGGGTGATCCACCCTTGTGATCCCCTCTGGGGACAGCCATTGCATCACTCTTGATCTACCTGCCAGGTCAGTTTTCCCAGAGCAAATCAGAAGGCACTTCCCTGCAGGCTCTCTCTGACTAGTCAAGAAAACACCACAGTACTGAAGTTCAGAATCATAGCAGGGTCTTTCTCTCCTTCTCCCTCACATTAAGTGAAGGACACCTCTTGGTCTTTCATTATTCACCTCTCCCAGAGCTCTCCTGCATTCATGCTCCTGCCACAAGGAAAACCATCCATGCACACCATCCAGAGTCAAGGAGAGAATAAAGAGCTTTTGCTCTGGCCTTCTCACCTAAGGACATGAGTTCATCATCCAGCAAGGAGACAGAGCCAGCTTGGTCAGGCATGGGGACTGCTGAGCCAGCTGAAAGGGTGGGCAAGGCAGGGTAGGAAGGGCCTGTTGCCGGAAGATCCAGGCCTGATAGATCCAGGAGCGCTGAGGTACTGCCTGCAAAGAAGGTACAAGGTGAGAGACGGAAACTTTATCCAGTCCTTATCCAGTGTGCTAAGGACAGTTCCCACCCTTCCTCACACCTGGGAGAGGGAACTCTCTCTCTGCTCTCCCTTCCAATTCCCTCTTTTCATGCATCAGACATGTCCACAAGCCATTTCCTCATCTCACCAGCCCCACTCTGACCTCCTGCAGGTTTCACCTTTCCTCTTCTCTCAGTCTTCTCTTACACTGCAGGAAACCAGCAACAGCGTCCCTGTGCTCAACCTTCCTGTCCCCATTCTCCAAGTCTCCTCACCTCTAAGGGGACCAGTCACCGTCTCCCCATTGATCTCTTCTCCCCGTACAAGCTGCTTGTAGAGATTGATCACTTGTGTCAGATTGTCATTGGCTTGCAGGATCTCCGCTGAAATGGAAGAGGTGGAAAGTAAGTTTGCAAATTGTGAAGAAACAAAGGGAGTGACTTTTATACCCCAACTCTGTCTATTCCTTCAAAGCAAGGCCTGAGGAGCTGGCAGCAGCCCACTGCAGATAGTGTTTTTGCAATTGCTGCTTACTGCCCCAGGGTACACTGACACCCCCATGGCAGTCTCAGCAGGATGAGCTCAAGCATCGTTTACCTACAGTGAACTGGAGGAAGCCTGTAATACTGCTGATTGCTGCCACATAACCCCGCTTAGTGCCAAGCCATAGACTAGCTAACCTACAGAGAGTAGCCACCCCAAACAGAGAGATGGCTGCTGACAGAAGCCATGCCATGGGCAGCCCAAGCACAGGCTCCCTGAAAGAAGATGGAGGGAGAAGGGAACAGAATGAGAAAAGCCAGATATGCTTACCCAGAGCTTCATCATTGTCTTCTGTGTCACTGGCGAGCCGGAAAAGCATGGGCCTCATGCGCTCACAGCGCTGATACAGCTCCTGAGGGAGAGGAGAAAGGGGTGCTGAGGCAAGCAGCAGGATGCTTAGCTGGGGGTGCAAAACAGGCAGGAGGAACTTGAGGGGATAAGGGTCACTCATCTCTGCTAAGCTCAGGGAGGATGCTGGGATGGCCTTTCCTCACCTTCATTAGGTCCTCGTTGCTCTCCGTTGTCTCCCCCTTGCTGTAGTTTGTCACCATCTCTGTCAGCAGCTTCACATTGTTGTTCACCTCCTCGATAGCATTCACCCTCTTGGAGATCTTCTCCATGCGCTTCTGGTCCTGGAGGGGAAGCACACCAGGAAGGATGTCCTTACTCTTGTCTGCAACTTGGAGAGGAGGAAGGCTGGGCCAGCCAACACAGCAGCTCCCTGGACTAAGGCACCACAACACTGCCCTCAAAACAGCTCCCACTCCAGTGGAAAACTCCGGATCATCCCTGGGCCAGCACTTGCCAGACGTGAGTGGCATTGCCGCAGATCTAGTGCTGCAGCAGGGCTTAGGCCACGGAAAGCACCCAGCGCCGTTCCTCCAAGTAGCCAAGGGATGGCAGAAATCACACAAGGACTCTTTAGCAGCTGCTGCTGCAAAATTTTGGGCAGCAGCTCCTCTGCAGGCAGAGAGCCACTGCTTCCTTGGTGCCAACCGCTGCCACCCAGACCATGAACCCCCAGCTCCCCTTCTCCCCAGCCACACCTCCTGAACCATCTCCTTGATGAGCTTGTTGGCAGCCCGGAGGTCCTCAGGATGGGAACTTTTCAGGAGACGAGCCAGTATCTGCAAAAGAGAGGGTACCTCTGAGCCCAGGCTGCAGGGTTGCAGCCAGAGTCACTCTTGCAACACTAGAGCCAGCAGAGTTACTCCTGCCTCAAACCCATGTCTGTTAGAGGCAGCAGACACCACCAGCCGTTTGAAAGCCCAGCCATGAGAGCTTGCGGGCTCTCAGAGATCAGGGAGAGAAGTAGTACAACTGGTCTTCCTTTCCCCGTTGTGGTTCTGGTTATGTAAGACAGGTCTTTCCCTGAAGATCCCCTGCATTCAAACCCTGCTCCTGCCTGCCCATTATGCACCCTAGAGACCCTGGAGCACAGCGGCTCTAGTATTGAGAAAGAGAGAAAGCCTGGTTTACGCAGGAATTGCCGTAGGATTCTAACGGACTCCTACTCAGACCTCTTCACATGCCTCTTTGTAGGTGCAATTGGTAAAGAGGGAGATCTCCTACTTTCTCTCCCCCTCTGTCATCAGTGACCAGTCCCACAGGCCAACTACAAATCCTCATTTGCACACTGTGATCCACAGAGGCAAAACACATCCACTGCAGCAAACTGGCATCACATCCACTGCTGCAGAACTAGACCCAGAGAGCCTAATACTTGCTTAAATATATCAGCACTGATAAAGCAGAGGTATGTCTGAGTGGTGACACAATTCTGATGGGAAGGCAATATAGGATGGGTCCAGCAGATTGCAAGTAGTTGGGCAATAAGCAGATTGCTATGCTGGGGGTGGGGAAGAGATAACAGCAGCAGCTTCTGGGGCTGGGATTCAAACCTTGTGGCCAGATAAGTCAGAAGCCTGGAGACTGCACAGCAGCAAACCTCCCAGAACCTACTGGGCTAATGTCAGCGCTTCACCCTTCGCACCATCCTGCAGCTAAGTGCTCCAAAGGTCAAACAGACCCACATTCCCCATCTCTGGCTGTTTCCTTTGTCATGATTTTGGAGTGGGCTCTCAGCATTCCTGTGATGCATTTTCTGAAGCACAGCAATGGGGAGCAGGGGCCTTGACTCTGGATCTCCACCCCAGCAGGACAGGAGATCCTTGAGCAGGGAAGATGTTGTCTGCTGTCCCTCTCCTTGTGCAGAGCCCTTACCTTGGATTTCTCTTCATCATCAAAGATGATGTTCTTGGGCCGAGGGGGAGGTGGTGGAAAAGGAGCGTCGTCAGGCAGTTTTGGGTCACATTTCACGATCCCTGCAGTAGAAACCAACGGAGAGGTCAGGAGGCCTCACCCACTGAGGGATGGCACTGCCACCTAGGTCTTTTCTTCCCTAACGGACCGTCAAACCCAGCTGGGACTGAGGGGGTTTGGGTCTGCTGCCGCTACCCATGATCCTGGATTGTGTTTTCATGTAAGAACTGCCCCTCACTCCCTAGAAATATCCTCTCAGAAAAACCCAGCATGAACTGCCAAAGCATTCGCAGCCCTTCAGCCCCAGACATTTCCAGTGACCCATCTCCTGTAGGGAACAAGCAGATGTCCCCTCCAACCCATCAAGCAACTCAGACCACCACCAACTCCCTCTGCCCAGCTCTTTCACCTGCCTCTGCTGCTGAATCAGGCAGACTGATGGATGTGCTGGGTCTGGGCATAGGAAAGGGAGAGTGTGTTTTAGATTCAGCCCAGATAAAAAAGGAGGGAAGGCAAACTGTCTGTCCACCTTCCCCTTCCAGACCACTGCTTCTCACCTTGTTTCTTCAGCATCTGGTAGGCCTCTGAGATCTTCACCTCGTGAGGCAGCCCTAATGTCCAGCTGTACATCAGCTCCAGGATCTTAGACTTCACTTTTTCTGGTGTCCGGCTGCCAAGATACTAGAGAAAGAGAGAAGAGGTGGCTTGAAGCTTATCTGAGCCGTTGCAAGCCTGGCCTGTTCCTCTCCTCCCCTCCCCCAGGAGAAGTGAGACCATTCCCAACGGCACAAGGAGGAGGAAAGAGGAAGCAGGAAAGCTCACGAGGCCCTTGCAACACGTCCTATGCTGCGCTTGGTTTCCATCACAGAAAACACAAGAGGTGGGAGAAATACTGCACCAGCAGCCCCTCAACGACACACAGGGACAGGTAGGAAGGCTCAGGCGGGTCTCTGTCACCTTGTGAAGGAAAGGGTACTGCTCACAGAAGCTGCTCAGCAAGGCAGCCCTTCAGGAATGAGAAGACAGCAGGGCTGGGAGGGGAAGGACTGTGGGTAAGGGTCCCTGGGGCAGGGCCCAGCCCTCTCTCAGGGCACTCTCCAGCACAAAGTGCCTGGCACCCTTTAGAGCTAGGTGACACCCAGACAACCAGCACCCCACGGTGACATCTCCAAACATTACAGCTCTCCCCCTGCCGTGCAATCATCCTTCACCCTTCTCTCACAGGTCTGCTGTGCACGGGTGGCAGCAACAGCGCATGTGCCACCAGAGGCCAGTGGCTTAAGGTAGAGGACATTCTCTAGGGAGCCTAGCAAGAGGACTTTAGGATGCTGCTGTCACTATCTTTGGCTATTTGTCATCACCAATCACAAGCTGTGAGTGGCAGATGGAGGTTTACCTTAGTCATATTCAGTTTGTGTTCCCTTAACTCCATCCTTGCTGGTGTTAACTGCCTTGACTGAACAGGAGAGCACACACAGCTTGCTCTGCTGCAGGAACAGCAGCATCAGCAGAGGAGCAGGTCATGACTTGGTGCTTCAGATGGACTCACCAGAGCACCACTGACCAGGCCTAGGCTTGCCCTCCAAGTGTCTCAACCAGGTTGGGACACCCTGGAGGGACATGGTCACGATGTCAAAGCTCAGGGAGGTTCCTGAGCACATGCAGCACAGACAGGGCCCAACAGAGATGCAGGGAAGGTGACTCCAGTCACGCAGACGAGCTCAGTAGTCTTACAAGCGCTAGTTGCCTCATGTCTAGCTGGCCCTCAGCTTCCTGCATCAGGAATCAGCCGGGAGCAGAGGGGTGAAAGCTCACCTTCCCAATGAAAAACTCACCAGGGAACGAGGACCAAATCTCTTACTAGCCCTGTCCTGTTTTCCCCACACCCATGGGGTGTTTGACCTTTCTGCTCAACCACTACTTCTTCCCAAAGCCCTCCTGCCACCAGGCTCTGGTCTCCACCATCACAATCCCCCAGGACCCACCTTGGGTGACACCACTTTGATGAGCTCATTGAGGAACCGGAACTTGCCCACCTCGTCATGGAAGCGTTTGCCGCAGCTCTTCATGCAGGACTCCAGCACCTGGGGAGAGGGACCGGGTGAGCCCCAGCATGGGGTCAGCAGCAGGTTCAGGAGGCAGCTCCCTCCTTGCCAGGCATGGAGCCTGTAGGTATCCTCACAGCAGCATGGAGGGACACCACCTTTCCCTCCCAGGTAGCCAATCACCCTCCCAAAGGGAAGCAAGAAGATTTTCCTCTTTGAAGGAAACAACAGCAGCCCATGGAAGGGGATATCTTTAGAGGGTTTACAAATACTGGCGTTTCACAACATGGATCCACAATAACATTATGGGAAAAAAAAGCTTCCCATGACTTCCATAGGCTATGATCCTTCCCAGGAACAAGACTTTTCCTACCAGTCACCCCTCCTCTTTTGTGGAACCACCTTCAGCCCCTCTCCCACCCAAGGGCTCAGGTGCTCCAGGGCTTTCTCAGAGGGAGTTCAAAGCTTCCCGTGCTCCTCCAGTCAAACTGGAGCAACCCCACACCTTAGCCCTCCATCTAGTTCTACCAGCCTGCAGATGCCCTTACCGTGAGGGCCTGGATAGCTTCCCATTCCTGCGGAGACTGTATCTTGTGGGCAAGAAGTCGGGTAGCAAGCGGAGGACTGGAAGGAGTGAGGGGAAAAAAAAAAAAGCTAGCTGGTTAACAATGAAAAGCCTGGTACCTGTGTTTCTAGCTGGGAATCCAGGGTTGAAAAGCCTGTTGCAAGTTCAAGGCACTGATAAGGCACTAAAACCCTGTGGGAACCTTCTGGTAGTGGACCAGTACCCCCAACCCACCCTCACTCTGAGGAGCTTTGTGCCTATTCAGCTCTCTTGACAGAATTTTACTGGGTGGTCGATCATAACGCAGGCCCGTGACCCGGAACAGCCTGGGGAAAGGAAGAAGCACTTACCCCTCTAGCTCCTTATTGAGCTGCTCGCAGAAAGCATTGATGCCATCCCAGTCCAGGACCTTGTTCAGGGGGCTTGTTGCTTTGTCTGCGGGAGGGGGAAGGAGACGGTGAGAAAGTCCCCCCAGGCTCCCACCCTGTGGGGGTGAGGGGCAACAAGTGCCCCTGCTCCCTCCCTGCCAACCCCTCCGGGTGCCCGGACAGAGGATGGCATAGAAGGACAAACACGCTCATGTCCCCCTGTACAAGCCCTGTGCACCACCACGGCCCCGCCAGCTGCACATGCTGACCCACCACCACTGCACAGACACCTGCCAACACACTCCCTATCCCACGCCCGGCTGCACAGCTGCATCCCCAGACCCCGGCTGCGCCCACAGCCATGGCCGCAGCCACCCACCCCTCACGCCCAGCCCCAACACCCCCCCATTTGCCCAAAGCACCCCGCACCCCTCCACACACAGGCGGGCCCGCCCTGACACCTCCCTACGTGTGACCCCCAGCCCCCTCCCAGCCCCTTCTTCCTCTCTCACCCCAAAGCCTCCCCAAATACCAGCCCCCCATCCCCTCACACCCCAATGCCCCCCCAAATACCTGCCCCGTCCCCTCACACCCTAAAGCCTCCCCAAATACCTGCCCCCCATCCCCTCACACCCCAAAGCCCCCCCAAATACCAGCCCCCCGTCCCCTCACACCCCAATGCCCCCCCAAATACCTGCCTCCCCTCCCCACCCCTTCCCCCCCCAGCAGTGGCGGCCAGGCCGTGCCGTGTCAGGGAGAGGGGTGGTCCCGGCCGCACTCACTGATGCACGCCTCCAGCGTCTCGGACTCCATGGCGGAGGGCCCCGCCGCCCCCCAGCTCCTCAGCGGGGCAGCGCCGCGCCGCCGCCGTCCACCCGCCCGGCCCGGCGCCGCCGAGCCATCGAGAGCGCACCGAACCGTCTAGAGCGCCGCTCGCGACCGCCTCACCATAGAGCGCTGGAAGTCAGCGGCACAGAGCGCCACCTCCCTCTGCCGAAGCGCGCCCCCACCCCGATCCACCATAGAGTTCCCCAACAGCGCATAGGAAAGAAAGGCGCAGGGCGGGAGAGGAAGCGGAAGACCTCCAGGAGAAGGACACAGAGAGCGAGTGAAAGAGGGGCGGGCCAGAACGCCGGAAACCAGCGGCCGCACGGAAACAGGCCGACGGAGCCCTTCCCCGGAAAAACCCTTGTACTGGCAGGTGAAGCCACTTCCGGTACGGAGCCCGGGCACTTCCGCCTCGCGGGGGATCAGCGTGTCCTTTGAAAGGACACGAGCCCGCCGGCCGCGGCGCATGCGCGGTGGGCGCCCGCCCCTGAGGGGCGCGGGGCAGCTGTGGTGGCCGGGGCCTCATGTCTCTCCTTGGGCCTTCGCGGCTCTGCGGATGGGGGTCTCGGGGCGGGAGCGGGTGTTTTAGGAAACATTATAAACGCTACTAAGCCAGCTCCCGGGCCCTGGTCGGGGTCATCTTTAAATAGCAGCTGGTGTTCTCCTGGCAGGGCCTGGCCTGGCCCTCTCCTCCCTGAGCAGCTTCGGGGGGAGGTTGCTGGAGCCCTGGAAATAACTAAGGGTTCCAGAAAAACAAACTCCATTTGTCCTCTTTTTTTCCTTGTGGCTGTGGTAATCTAGGCCAGCCCCAACTGTGTCACTTAATACCTCTTGTTTTCTCTGTGCTCCAGCAGTCTTGGAAGGAACAGTGTGTCTGTGTCCCTGTGGTGACTTACGGCTTTTGTTGTGGTTTTTTTTTCCTTCTTTATAAATAATGCCGGTGGAAGGTGCCAACTCGATGACTTTGGGGAGCCTCACCGGCGGTGGTGCTCAAAGCTGCCCGCTGGGGCCGGCCCTGCCAGAGTCTCTGCTGTAAGAGCGCGAGTACGATACAGCCTATTCAGCCTTAAAGCGTCTAATCCTGGAGACAGACATCTGAGTCAGAGTGGTCCTGTGGGGTTACTCATTTACAGAGCTAATCCCACAGATGGCAGGCGAGGGAACTGCCCTGATGTCACACCTAATGTCTTTTCCTTATGGACAGCCATTGTTTTGAGGGGGATTTTTTTGGCCCTTAAAAGGTACTTTTTGGAACTTGAATGTAATTCTTTTTTTAACTGTTACAGCCTTGCATCACAAAGCCTTTTTTAAGTGCCTTTCATAGAAAATTGCCACATCCTTCCCTCTGCTGTGTTCAGGCACGTTTTACATGAGTTATTTTAATCTTGTGAGTCAGTCTTGCCTGTCACTACTACCTCTTTGATTTTTCTGAGAACGCTTAAGTCATCTTTAGGAGATGGAGGCCTAGATATTGCTCTTCTAGGTCATGTACAATCTGCATAGAAGGCATGCATCTCTCATTTCCAACCCACAAAGCAATGCCTCTGAAGGAATGGTTCTGCAGTCTGGTGTTTCACAGCCCCCTTTTGCTAAGGTTTCAATCTGTCTGAGTCTGGAGGTTGTTTATTTTCCTCTCTTTGGCAACACCCAGTGGTTAGCAAGTCTAGGATGAATGCAAGGCTGCATCTCTTTTCAACCGGTTGCAAACAATGGTGAGTGAACTCAGGCAGAACAGTCGTGTCAGCAGCGGCCTTTCAAACCTTTCTTTTATTTCTATTATATAAGAGATTTATGAGGCTCTTTCCCGTTTGGTCGCATCTGCTTTCCGTGTAACAAGGACCCTAAGCGCAACCAAAAAAAGAGATCAGAGTCTGAATTTTGCTCCTCGTAACAGTGGCTAGATGACGTGTGAGGAAAAACCTTTCTCCTGCCCCTCAATTTATTTTTACCGACAGCTGACATCCCAAACTAGGTATAGAGTGAGACGGTCCACGTTGTAACCAACACTGCTCCAGAACGAAAGTACAGGAACTATAATTAGCTCGTAGCCAGTTGCAGAGGAAAGTGATTACGCACAAGCAGGAGGCCTGGGTAGTTCGCGTGCCAGTGAAACAAAAGCTTGCGCTGGCAGAAGGGTGCAGGATCCTGGGTTTGGCAGGCCTTGGAGCAGGCTGTCCCACAGAGGGCAGCGGCAGGCAGGAGAGCTCCTGCCTGAGCGCCCTGGGCTTAGCAAACGCTCTTGCTGCCCGTGCAGTCATAGTGGATCACAAAACAGTCTGAGTCCCCCCTCAGTGGGGAAAGGAAGGCGGCCTTGCAGGAGTGGACAGGTCGCCTGGGAGAGGCGTTTTCCACCCACCAGGTCGCCTTCAGCCAGCCAGAACCGCCCCGTCGCCCTCGCTCTGTCCCAAAGTTTGTTTAGTTTCTCTGCCTTGTGTGTTTATGCGAACCCTGCGATGTTTTTCAGATGCGCTTGTGTGCGGCAGCGAGGGCTTTTGTGTGCTTCCTGCTGGGCCGTCGTCTCTGGACCCTGACATGAGGTTCCCTTTCCCCTACCACATTCCTCTTTCCTTGACAAGGTGTTCTGCCAGAGAGCTTTCACTTTCCTGAGGCTCGGTACTGTGGTCTTTTGTTCCTTTTTCTCGTTGTCTGGCTCCGGCTGACTGCAGCAGTCAGTTCCTGGGTTTTTGGCTCAGTTTTACCTCTGCTACTTTCTCTTGGAAGGGGGCTGGCAGCACCTCTCCTGACATCACCTCTCCTGACATCACCTCTGACCACGCATCTCTTACGCAATCCTCTGGATTTGCAGCCCTGCCATCCCCTGACCTTGGCTAATCTCCTTCCTTTTGCAATACTTCTAAGCACCTTTCCCAGCGGAGGGTTGCAATTAGAGAGGCAAGTCTGGAGTTGCGTACTTCTCTAGAGGGAGAGCAGGTCTGAGATCCTTTAATCTAATAGGAAATGTCTCCTTCCCTTTCATATGCAGGACTTTCTTGTGGTATGCAGTCATCCACCAGGATTGCTCCCTTCCATTTCTTTCAGCGTTTCCCTTTTCGCGGTAGGAAGACCTGTCCCCGGTGATCAAAGGCCTCCTTCTACAACTGACAGGAGCAGAATGAGGAAACAGGATGCTGGATAAGGGATCAGAAAACCTGCTGGCTGGCTCGATCTCTGCAATTAAACATGTCTCGGAGCAAGACTCAATGAAATGCATATCTATGCTCGCTGCCTCAGTTTCCCGGGTTGTTAGCATGGGGATAATTGCACTTGCTTCCTTTGGGGAATTGCCTTGACCTCTGTGCACTAAATTTCTTTTCTGCCTTGGTTCTGTCACTAGAGCAACTGGCTCAGCGAGACAAGCAAGCGAGAGAAGCAAATCCCAGAGTTAGAGGTGACCTGAGCAGCTTGCTGCTTCCTTGTGTTTGAGCCCTCCTTCCAGAATGGGCATCTCAGGGAGTGTCGATCCCTCAACTGAGCAGGTGGCAGTGCCTTCTTGGCCAGTGTAGGGAGGGCCAGTGCCTCGTTACCCCCTGGGGAAAGCTCAGCCAGGTTTGCTGTGGCTGATAGCGTCTTCCCAAGAGAGTCCAGGACAGCCAGGGGATGCTCTGAGAACAAGGGAACGCTCTTGCTGCTGAGGAACAGTATCGGCAGCAGGCAAAGATGAAAGAAAACTGACAGGATGCAAGCCCTAGTCATAGCCATGGCTTGGAGGCTGATAGGTTATGGATCTGCATAAGCCAAAAACTACAGGGAGAGGAAGGCCTGCCAGGTTAGAGCGAGCGGCTTAAATTTATGGGGCTGAAGCGAGCATCGAAGGCCCCGAGCCTGCAAGGGGGAGCCTCGATGAAGTCATTCACTGCACTGCTGATGAGATCAGCTCCAGACTGGAACAGATCTGCTGTCGATACGGTGCACTTGGGATTCAGGTGTCCAGAGAGGCACTTGAAAAGGTGAACAGATTCACCCGTTCTCGGTCTACCCCTGACTTGCAGTGTTATCGCTAGCAGATGGAAGGGGCATCATTAGAAAGCACAAGTATTGGGGAGAAATGGTTTAAGAGCCTGGATTTTGCTGAGATACGGTTTGGCTCCAAAGAATAGCAGGAGGGAGAAGGAGAAAAATCCTATTGCGAAGGCATTTTTCACGGGCATCCAAGCATGATCCGAGCAGAGATCAGTGACATGAAATTAGGCATCCTGAAGGAAATCGGGGAGCGCAGCTGCAGCAAATCCCCAAGCCTGGATGATGAATATATCCCTGCATTGCGGCGACAACGAAGTGTGACTTAGTGAAGAGTTTGCCGGGGATGTTTCGCGTAGCAGCAGCCCGGGGAGCTCAGAGACGCAGCCGCGTGCAGCCTCTCTTTTACAAGGCGGCACAGTGGGGAGGCATTCCCGCTGCAGGGTGCCCCGGCGCTGAGTGCACATGCTCTTGGCTGTGCAGCTGGTGAACTTGAATAGGTGGGTTTTGGCCTGGGCTTGAGAATCCCCCATTGCCAGCAATCCTGCTTTGGCTGCAGCTGCCTCAGGTTCCCCAGGAAATTTCAGCACTGTCTTAAGTCTGGACTGTGAAACGGCAGGAGGAGGCAGTCCAGCAGCTCTCTCCCTCCACCCCGGCTGCTCGGCCTCTGCTGCTTGGCACCACAGCAAGCTTCAGCCCTGCTTTTGGCGGCAGCGAGGAGCAATGGGGCAGGGTGAACCCAGTGCCAGGGCGTGGCAGACGTGGGGGTTAGGAATAAAAAGAAAACTGTGACCCAGGAGGAGGGTGACACAGAGTCTGCACACACAGATTTTCCGAAGGTGGACCTGGCCTTTCACAGGGTCCTTTCTGATCCCTCTGGCTTCGTCTGTCTTAGTAAACACAACAGGAGCAGGACCAGGTCCGAGCGCTGCCTCGGAATGATGGCTCACACCGTGCGGTTGTTAGCACCCTCCCTGGCGCGGTTTTGGGCTGTGCCAGCTAGCAGTGCTGCAGCGTGCAGGCACAGCTGGGGGACAGGGCGGGCTGGGGACTGTTCCCAACAGAGCCTTGGCGTCGCTGAGCATTTAACCACATGGATGGGAGCTGTGCCCTGCTCCTTGCTTTTGGGGCCAAGAGCAAAACAGCTACACCCTCTAAGCCCAGGTCCCTCTGAAGGCCGGCGTTTTAAGTGCAGTCAGCTGCAACCTGCATATTTACCCCCTAATTTTCCACTTTTTCCCTCTCTGAAGATGGGAAATGTCACGCAGCAGGTTGTAGGTGAGCGTGTGGGGTGGGAGCGTGTGCGCCAGACTGAAACTGGGCAACACTGTCTGCTGGGCATGGCTGAACACAGGGTTGTGACTCAGTGTTCTACACCCCGTGCTATGTCCTACGCCCCGTGCTGTGGATCACTGTCTGCATTTGACCTCCTGCCTTGTGGAGTGGGAGAGATGCTATGAGGAAATGTTGCCCAAGAACGTGAGGTTATGGGGGTGTGGAGGCTAACTCCTGGATGCAGGGGATCAGACAGGCCTGGGTGCACAGACACATTGAATTTGCCCTTCTGGCTCTCCTGCCTCAGGCAGGCAGAAGGAGGACCTCATCATGTTAGCCAAGGAGCACACGATTCTGCAAGGGCTTCCCATGCACGCACAACTCTGTCCTGTTTCTCCCACCACTCCAAACTACATCAGGTTTGGGAACTCACTCAGGGAGCAGAATGGGGGCAGAGCTCATGTATCCCCCATTTAATGTACCGCTGACAGACGAGTCCCCCAGCCAGGAGAAGGATCAGGCACACACCTCTGGGTGCATCGTCTCTGCCTGGAGGGGCTGCATTCAGGTGGCATGCTGCTGTTCCCCACCAGCCCAGCCTGGGTGTTCCGAAGGCAGTGTCCACATTCTGGGTCTCACTGCAACCACGTTGCACCTTTGCTATCCTCAATCTGCAGCCCAAGTCCCCCTCCTCTGTGCGGAAGGAGGAGATGCTCCCAGCAGAGGCTGCTCCTCTTTCCACCTCCCTCCTCGCACAGATTAGCTTTGCATCTTGAGTAGCGCGCCTCCCCGTAGCAGTGCTCTGGCTGAATTTCAGGAGAAGGATGCGTGCTGGGAGTCGACAGGGTTAAAAGCAACAGTGTCTCAGGGTGACTTAAGAGTGGGCTATGAGACCTCTTCCCTCCAGCCATCTTCTCGCTGCGTGCTGCTCCTGCAGCCGGCCAGCTGCTTGCTGGTGTCCAGAGCAGGCGTTAGGCACTCTTCAGCTCATCCTGAGCTGGGTCCCTGGGGAGCTGCATCTCTGCTGGAGCTGTTCAGGAAAGATTCCCACCCCTTTCCTAATGAGACCGAGTGAGTAATAGAGATGTTCCTCAGGGACAATGTTGTAAGGAGTGCTACGTGCGTGTTCAAGACCAGAGAGCAGGTCTCCACTAGCTTTTCCCTGCTATTGTGCAGCAGACGTTGATGCGTGTCCCATCTTGACAGAAGAGATAAGCTATCTGCGTGCAGATGGGAACTTGCCTGGCAGTTGCGGCCACCAGTCCTCCTCGCATTGTTCTTGTCAGGTCTCCTGGCTTGGCAAGTCTGTTTGTTTTGTGGTGAATGACAATGAGTTAGGGGCTATTCAGCCTGGGATATGATAAGATTTGTCTGGTGTGCGTAGCGTTCAAAGCATTTAGTTTGTCGTCATACTCTTTTTTCCCCTCTCAGGAGCAAGCGTTCTCCATCCAGGAATCTGACTGCAATTAAAGCTGGGTGTCTGCTTTGCTGCTGGGGGACTCTCAGGGGGAGCAGCGTGAAGAAACTAGGGGCAGCCAGAGAGACACAGCCAGGTTCTGGCCTGCGTGTGTTGCCAGTGGTGGGGGAAATAAGGACAGCAGGAAGAGGCACAAACTGGAGGGAGGGAAAAGAGAGACAGAAAGAACAAACAGCCTAGCACGACTGCTGGGAACACAAAATAAACATCCACTGTGGTCAAGTGAGGGCTTATGTGCTACTGGCTATGTGGGATGGGTCAGAAACAGGAGTAGAGGCTCACAGGAACAGTTCAGAGGAGGGACAGGATGCCCATATGGGACTGGTCGGCAAAACAGGGTGTCCTCAAATGCACAGCATGTCCCTTAGTGCCCAGTATAGTGCTGGAAAGGGAGACAAGGTGTCCCAGCAGTGCAAAGTAGCTGCTGCCCAGCCCCCTGCAGTACCGTGTGGAGATGAAACATCTCTGGGCAGTGCCATGACCCAGCAGGCCCAGGTCCTGGCTTCGAAAGCTCCTTCACCTGGTGGCAACTCTAAGCAAGGCTGTGGCTGTAACTCCTCACTTGGAAGGAGGGAAAAAGTAATTTAGCGCTCCTTGTGCTGGTGAGAGTTAGGACCTCCTCTGCACTTTGGTTGTCCTTGGAGCTTCTGCGGCAGGTCAGGCTCAGCTCTTTACCCTGTGGCTCGCTCTGAAGGTCCATGGGTTCATGTATTTCTGGTGCCCTTCCCTCTGGAAGGGGGGTGGAGAGGAACAGGGAGAGTCGGTTGTGTGGGCCTGGTCTTTTCTTAGGTCTTCTTCAGATGCCTGCAGTTCCCTCTTTAGATGCCCATTTCCCACACTTAGTCAGTCATTTCGGGATTTGGATTCCCTTTTTTTTGGCAGCTTTTCTTTCCCATTGCCATCTGGTTTGGTTTTTACCGTTTCATTTTGCAGGGCCATCAAAGGAGTTTGTTCAAGCTGATTTTGGAGCAACAGATAGTTTTGACTTGACAGCCACTTCCTCTGCAGACCTCAGCCATGGCCTTAGATTCAGGGTGGGTCACCCCTTCAGACTCTCTCAAAGCTGATGGGTGGTAAGGTGGCTTGCTGCTTCCCAGTGGGGCTGAGGGATACTTGGCTTTAGTGACGTGAGCATGGGAGAACAGACCTCTTGTTTTTGCTCCCCTTCTTTCCAGCCCATGAGCTGTTAATTCTTGTGGCTTTTCAAAACTTGCTATTTCTCCCTTAGCTTTTCTTTCTCTTTTTTTTTTTTTTTCCAGTGGATGAGCCACTGTTGGCATCGCGCCTCGTACGTGTGACTCAGACGGATTCTGCTTGTCTGAAGAATTCCTGCAAGTCCTCAGAGTTGTCCAACCTGCCTGGGCTCAGTGCTGGAGCCCGTGAGAAACACACACAAAGCGAGTCACGCAGTGCCAGCAGCCTCGTTTTCCCTGTGCAGGATGGACTGCTGCACGCGGGGACTCAGCAGTCACTCTTGCTGCATGCCCTTGCTGTCCTGTGGGATTGAATCCAGGATGGCTGCTCAGAGCTCAATGGAGGGAGGTCCCCATGGACCTTATGTGTATGGCGTAACGTTGTGTTTCTTTTTGCTTATTCAAGGTCCAGCCAGTTGGCCTCATGCTGTCTTTGTTGTGGGAATTGGTCCCCTTGAAGTCAGGGGAGTTGGGCTTGGGGCATCTCGGAAGTCCCCTGGCTTCCACTGTTGGAAGGTGTCTGTTCATTTTGAATGCCTCTGGTTTTTGGATTTAATTGGACCCACCCAAGGGCTAATTTTTTTCAGAGGCACTGAATGCCTCAGTACATCCTACTGATAGTAGGTGGTGTGGTGAGAGGTCAGCATCTCTGATACTCAAGCTGCATTAGCCAAGGGAGCCCAGCTTCCTTTTAGCTTCTAGGACAGCTCTAGGACAGTTTGCAAAGCTAGATTATTTTTTTTTTAAATCTGTCCATGGGAGCTTTAAGATGAGAATCTAAACAAGAAGAGGTTTTTTTGGATGTGAAATTGTGTGTCTGTGCCTCTGTTTCCCCATGTGAAGATGAGGGGCCTGCCATCTTCCTTACTCAATGGTAAGATAAAGCTGTTGGAGATCTTAATCTTTTGGGGCAAAAAGCAAGTGGAGGTTAAGACCTCATGAAACTGATCCTTTGTAGAGAGCTCTTGGGAAGATCCTTTTCCCATTAAGCTAATAATATCTCATCCAGCAAGTCTGGGTAAAGCTGGGAGATCCCAAAAGTCCAGGAGAGGGGGCAGCCATGAGCCTTCTATGCATCTTCTCTTTGCCAGTAGGGAAGATTTCAACACAAGTGCATTTTTATCTCCAGGCGTGTTTCTGAAAGCCTTTCCCACAACCCACATTCCTGGCATGCCCTCATGAGGGAAAGAACTGGAGAAATGAAGGCTGGAAGTGGAACTGGGTGGCATGTAATCAGTCCTCTGACCTCCCTACCCCACCCTCTGCCAGTTTGGTTCGTTCTCCTGCCCCTTGGGCAACCTGAGGACTCATAAGACGTAACTCATCTGGCTACTGGGGTTGATGAAATGGCCCTGATGCCTTATGAGCCAGCTCCCATGCACATGAATTACTTTTCTTCCCTCTCTGTGCACAACTCGTAACACACAAAAGCATTGTCACAGACTTCAGAGCTGCCCGAGAGAGATGTCCCCTGCAAAGTTATAAGGATATAACTTTGCCCTGGGGATGGAAATCGTCCATCAGAGCCCATTTGAGCTCCCCATGGAGATGGGAGATGCCAATCACTGTGGCACCACCACCTTTCTGATAGGGTGGGGAGAGAGATGGAGTCTGAAGCTACACCCCTCCCCTGTGCTCTTGATCTGCTCCACTGCTTGGTGCACATTCCATCCACTGCTGCCCCTAGCCCTGAAGAAAGGTGGGTTTTTCTCCCACATTTTAGCTCTTCAGCTAGCTTTGTCTTTCCTCCTCCTTATTCCCCACATCCCAAGGAAGAGAAATTGCACCCTACAGATGAAGGGGGTGATGCTGTTGGAGAGCCTACTGGAGGCTGATGGCCCCTAATCACTTGCTCCCGGGTTCAGAGCATGGATGCTCTGAAAGGCTGAGAGAGTTGCGGTTGTTCAGCCTGCAGAAGAGAAGGCTCCAGGGAGACCTTATTGCAGCCTTTCAGTACTTAAAGGGGGCCTATGAGAAAGATGAGGACAAACTTTTTAGCAGGGCCTGTTACGATAGGATAAGGGGTAATGGTTTTAAACTGAAAGAGGGTAGATTTAGATTAGATAGAGGGAAGGCATTTTTCACAATGAGGGTGGTGAGACACTGGGTCAGGTTGCCCAGAGCAGTGGTAGATGCCCCATCCCTGGAAACATTCAAGGTCAGGTTGGACAGGGCTCTGAGCAACCTGATCTAGTTGAAGATGTCCTTGCTCACTGCAGGGGGGTTGGACTAGATGACCTTTAAAGGTCCCTTCCAACCCAAACTATTCTACGATTCCATACTACTTCCACGCTTCCCACAGGGGTTCTGGATGACGTGTTGTCAGGGAGCTGGGGCATGAGGGGTGGCAGGAGATTCACCTCCAGTCCTTTGTTCCTTCCCATTTTAGTTGATCTGAATGTGAAGACTTCAATCCCTTCCCTAGAGGAGCCGTCCCACTCTGGTTAACCTCTTAGGCAGGAGGTGCTCATGGGCAACAGTTTCCTTGTGCTCGTCATTGCCTTGGCTTCTCCTGCGTCTCCTGGACAATCTTCTCCTGTACACGCCCTCCAGATCCACAGACCTGCTTATCCAGTCTCTTGCTTACCTCAGTGTTTGGCTGAGGTAAGAACTTTTTGTTCTCTCCGTCCTCCTCCGTTAGGAAGCTGGCTGACTTTCAGAGCTTAGGGGTCAGTTGGGTGAAGGTTGCAGAACTATCTGCTTAGAGGCAAACTAACACCTCTGGACTTAAGGGGAAACTGGTCCCGTCAAACCTATCTGGGAATTTTTGTGTCTGGCAGGAGGAGGACTGAGCAGCTCCATCAGGAGGTGATGGAAGTCTCTTCTTGGTCCCATCCTGAGCCCTGGCCTCTCAAAATCTGGAGTTCAGCTTCTTGAAATCCACCCCATAACCCTCTAAGGCAGGGAGCATTCCCCGTGAGGCTTCATGAAAGGGGGAAACCAAGTCAGGAACATGGCTTAATTGCAACTGCTGGGAGGAACCGCAACCAGGGCCCAGATGAGGTCAGAGAACACGGTTTAAATCAGGTCACCACTTGATATTTATTGTGTGGAGTTTTTCTTTTTTCTTTACTCCTGCACTGAAATCTTTCCCCAGAGGCTATTCAAGGAAATAAATAGCCAGTGGAAAGGGACAATAGCTTGCTGTGGAGTACAAATTATATGAAGCAGTAGGAAATAATAGCAGAGTAAGCAGCTGCTACTCCGAGAAAGAATGCGCGGTTGCTCTCTCCAGCTCCCTTTGCCTTGAGCGGATGCTGATGCCTGGTCCGCAGCACAGGCTCCCTGGTGCCTTGAATACAAAATGGGTCAGGCACCTTTTCCCCCCGCAGTGTCCTCCTTCTGTGCCACTAATTAGCGCCGAGCTGAAACCACAGCCTTTTGTTAGGGTGCTAAGGGGATCTCTTGTCTCTTCTCACAGGGCTTGGTTTGAGGCTTTCCTGCAGCTGGCATGGCCACCTCAACTTCCCCTCTCTCCCTCTTCCCATCT
The DNA here is from genome assembly GCF_013368605.1 of Nyctibius grandis. Lineage (NCBI taxonomy): Eukaryota > Metazoa > Chordata > Aves > Nyctibiiformes > Nyctibiidae > Nyctibius > Nyctibius grandis. Next base: position 61,327,904 of record NC_090662.1, read on the forward strand.
GGGCTGGGCATCTCATCTGGTGAAGACCCATGTCACTCCTGTGAAGGACTATTCATAGCTCGTGTCATCTAGAGAGGACGTGTTGGCTGCCCTGTCCTCTGAGCCCCTTGAAGCCCTTCCTCAGAGCACTGTTGGGAGGGATGGTGGGGACCATTCTGGTGTGCTGCTGTGGATTTTAGGGGCTGCCCCCTGCTGCAAGTGGCCCTGAGAAACCTGTCACAGCTCAGGTGGTTGGGCTGCCTTGGCTGGGAAGTGGGGAAGCCTGTGGTTTTCCTCAGGGCTTCACACCTAGCTGGCTTATCTCCTGCCAGAGTAAGAAAACAAAATAAATACTGCTGCCAGCAATGATGCTGCCGAGGATCTTGGCAGCCTGCTGCGGAGGGTGGCATTCAGTCTGTTCTCGACAGCTGTGTGGGTGCCCTGTGGTAGAGGTGGCAGCTCTAGGCTATGGTACATGAGGTGCTGCTGTCTGGAGCCACCCTGAGGGTCCTGAGCTCCCATGGGTGTTCCTGGTGGCCTGAGATCTCCCCAGGACTAGAGGGAAGGCCAGGAAGGACTGTTAACTGCAAAACCTATCTCATGAGACCTCTGCAAAGGAAGCTGCCATGTTTCATGTAGTGAAAGCACTCTGCAGAGGACCTGTCCTGCCACCCTTCTGACTGAAAGCCCACGTGGCTGCATTGATCTCTTCCCTCCTTAAAATATTATATTTTTTTTGTTTTCTCCATGCAAAATTGCAGGCCTGCCCACTCTCTTTTGGAAGCTCAACTTGCCCTCAGGTTGGCCATGGCCTCACCCTCATGCCAGTGACTGCTTGTTGGGTCTCTGCTGTCCCAAGGCACCCTCTGGGAATGCAGCAAAGCCTCCTCCGGTGCCAGCGGTGTGAACACAGGTGTCCCACACCAGTACAGGCCAACTGCCCTCCAGCCAGGATGAAGATCTATATGGGTCCCTGGAGAGGCACTCCCAGGCAGGTACCTGGGATCATCTCTCTGAGGGTGAAGGGTTCCTGGATCACTTGCATCAGTGACTGCGGGCTTCCACAACCATTGCTTACATTCACCTCTCTGCACAGACCCTCCACTTCCTTTGCAGATGCCCTTTAGCTGGATTTCCTCTTTCTTTGGGATTTACATTCCCATCATGTCACTGTTTCCTTGGGCTTTCTGCTTTGCAGTGTCTGTGGGGAAGTATCAACCTGCCCCCTTCACCCTCCGTCATCCTAATCGCCACCTCCAATTGCTCTGGAAGGATTTCAGCTCTTCTGGGCTCCATAAAGTCTCAAACCCTTCCTACGTGGGGAGCACATCCCCCTGCATGAGAGAGGCCATCTGCACAGGGCTGGTGTCTGACCACGCGGAGGCTCAGCTCTGCAGACGAAGGAAGTCGCCAGCACTGGCAGAGTTGCTGCCTGGTTTCCCACTATTGTTCCCAGTGGCAAATAAAAGCGGGGTGAACGCCCCTGCTGAGCATTGTAGGAGGGGGGTTAATGTTATCTCGATAAAAACTCACGGCCCCTCTCTGAGCAGCTCGTGCCTCTTTCCCGCCCGTCTTCCCTCCCTGCATGTTCTCACATCTGTGGTACTTGGGGCTCCTCACATAACTCTCTGCACGGGTAGTTTTCCCTGTCCTTCAGACACATGCTGCTCTCCCTCCTGGGCAGCCTCACACTCTTCCAGTGGGATCTGTGGATAAATCCTGGTGACAGCGATGTTTCTGTCTGCTCCATGCTGGGCTGTGTGGGAAGTGGGGTGAAGGCTCCTCTATGTTGCTGGCCCAGGACCTGGGTCTTGCCTCTGCTGGGATGTTTCTGTGTCACTTTGGCCAGCCAAGTAGGACAGGGTTTTTCTGACCGAGTTTAGGGTCTGTCTTGGGATGTGATCTGTTGAGACCTAGGAGTGTTTGTTTCTCCCTGCTGGCTTAACGTAAGCTCAGGTAATTAACCCTGATGGTGGCTATGCAAGCAGTGTCTTTGGCCTGCCCCTGTCCCTGCAAAGGGACAACATGAGTTGCTGGAAAGAGAAATCTCTCATAGCCAGTGGGATGCTCAGATATTTTGGGAGGGGGTCTCTGGGCTCTCCCTGGGATGGCTAGGGGGGGGTGCAGGGTGACATGAAGGTGTGCATGGGTGGGATGTGGCAGCGTGATGGGAAACAGATCCAATGCCAGAAACCACCAGACCCAGCACCTGCTCCTGCTGGCTCCACCATCACCCTGGGGGAGTTTCATCAACAGCTTCAGTGACCTCAACAGCAAACAAATTTCCCAAGCCTGCTGGGCTTTATGACCTCCTGCTAATAGGAAACACCTCCGGGAAAGGAGTGCTTATCAGCACTTACCTCTGCTTGCTTCGGGAGGTATTGGGGAAGGGCAGGAGCCATCTCCCAGCTGGCTGTGCAGCAGCAGGGTGACTGCACTCAGCTGCTCTCTGCAGGGCTTGGGAAGGGGGGTTGAGGGACCGCTGGTCTCCTGAGCCTTGGCCTCCTCCTCCCTCTTGCTTTCCCACTGACTTCTGGAGTCTAGGGATATAGCTCGAATTTTTTCAACCAAATCTGGGATCCTGTCTACTGACTCATAGCTCTCACCTGGGAATGAGACAGCAAGGATGATGCTCCCCTGTGAGGACAACATTCCCCTGTCTCAGGGTTAGGGAGAATGGGGCTATTGGACCTGCCATGCTTGGCTCCTCGAGCTAAAAGTTTTGGATCTTGATGGAGCTTGGATGGGAGGTTGCAGAGAGCTCCCACATATTGCTAGTGCAATCCACACAGCTGGGGCTGAATCTAGAGCCATGAGAAGGGAAGGTGCTGGGATGCCACTCATGGCACTCGTGCAAAGGATTGTTCATAGCTCGTGTCATCTAGAGGGGATGTGTTGGCTGCCTTCTACTCAGAGCCCCTTTGAGCCCCTACTCAGAGCACCATAGGGAGGGATGGTGGGGACCATTTTGATGTGCTGATGTGGATTTTGAGGGCTGCCCACTGCCACAAAAGGAAGGAGCTGGGGTGCTTCTTTTGGCTGAGTGGTTAACACACAGAAAAGAAATGAACACAGCGGTCACACCTCCACGGCCATCTGGGAAGATGCTTGTCCTGCTTAGTGGCTGGAGTAGCACCACTAAGGGCTGTGTGTGGTGGTCCCTCCACTGGGAGCCCACTGAGGCGACTGGGAATTGGTTAAATCTCCTGAAGTCCCTAATGAGAGGAAGTGTATGTAGGGAATCTATTTCTTTGGATCAAAGTCTGACTTAATAGCAGCCCATGGGGCCTTGCAGAGGTGGGGGTGCTGTTAATGTGTAAGCCACAAGGAAGTCTGGGGATGTAAGGTCCTCTGTGCAAAGCGTTTCTGAGCTAAACTGCTGGTGGCTCCCTGCCTGGTTGCTCTGCCCTCTGAGGAAGATGGCTGTAAGAGCTGTTGCTCCTGTCCTCTGCCACCCAGGGTCCCCAGCTCAGCAAGGCTGAGTGAGGGACCGTCAAGGCATAGCCACCTCTGCTCTCACCACTTGCATTTCTTGGGCTGCAGGCGATGCTGCCGACCAAACCCTGGGTTGTGGTCCTCTGCTTTAACCCTCTTTGTACCTCTGCTGTCATGCTCTCCATTCCTTCTCCTGAGGACAAGCCTGCTTTCATCTCCTCTCCCTCTGATGTCTTTTCTCACTTGCTGGCTTCACTCAGCCCACTCTTCCCTCACTGAGTGAGAAGCCCAAGCAAGGCCTCCAGCATGGAGTGTTTTTGGCCATGAGAGGAACACCAGCTGAGAGCAGTAGATGTTCTCCTGGCTGGAACACCTTCTCCAAGAAGCACCCTCTCGCTTGTGGTGGCAGGGGAGGAATGGCTGAAGGATCCCCACCGACTATTTTTCTCTCTGCCTTAGGAAAAATTTGAAATCTTCAACCTGGATATGAAGACCGGGGGCACCCTGAAGGTCAAGGGCAAGATATCTGAGGATGCTGATGGGTAAGTACAAAGAAACCACCTCAGCTTGCCAGGATTGAAGGTGTGCTGCAGAGGGAGGTGGTTTTCCAAGGTCGCCAGGTACAAAAAGCGTGAGCACAGCCCAGTGTTAGGGGAGCCCCTACGCCACCACCATGCAAACTCTCCTGGTACCCAAGCAGAATGAGGAAACAGGAGGCATTAAGCACCTGCAACGCTGATGGAGGGATTGGGTGCAGAGCTGTGTGTTGGGTTTCAGGTCTTCCAAGACCCTGTCCTGCCCATGCAGCTGACCTTTCTCCTGTTCACCCACAGCTTCAGCATCAATCTCGGCTGCAGGTCCTCGGATCTGGCATTTCACTTCAATCCCCGCTTCAATGAGTCTGTCATCGTCTGCAACTCCAGGTGCTCCAATGCCTGGCAGGCAGAGCATCGTGATAACCACCTCTCTTTCTCCAAGGGCTCCACTATCAAGGTGAGGGGTCTGTGCCAGCGTGGGGTTGTGGGGAGTGTGTGTGTGGTAGGGGGAAACCCCTGGTTAGCAGATTCCTGTACCCTAGTCCTCCCAGTCCTGTCCAATGCCTCCTGCTCCCTCCCAACAGCTCCTCATCCTCTGTTTTTTTTGGTCCTGATTGCCCTTTCCACTCCTTCTTCAAAACCCCAATGCCTCCTCTGGGAACTTTGTGTGAGCCCTGCCTATCTCAGGCTTTGAAAGTGCCTCCTGCCCCCCGTAACTGCCCAGCAGGTGAGTGTACCAGGGGCACGTATGAAGGTAAAGAAGGTCTCCAAGAAGCAGGATCTTGTTGCTCTCTACCCGATTTCTCTCCCTAATTCCCTCTTATGCAAACACAGGCTTTAAGGCAACTCAGGGTTTGAAGCAATGTCCAAAAACCTCTCCCTCAGCTCTTCTGTCCTCACTACTCCTGGATCCATGCTGCCAATCTGTTCTCCCTCTCCTCATCCCAGGGATGCAGTTCTAGTTTCTGTCTCACCCCATCTGATGTCCCAAGACATTAACGGGGCTGCTTTTAGAAGCAGTCCTGTTCCTATTGCTGTGGAGAGGAAGCTTATTTCCTCAGTCATGGCTGGCTCTTGAGGAAGGGGTGGAGAGGTGATGGCTTTGGGGAGCGATCCCTTTAATTTGCAATGATCAGCGCTGCATTCTCGTCCTGTCTGCTTGTGCGTGTTTATCAGCGAAGCCCTTTTTCCAGGTCCTGGTGAGCTGCTGAGGCCATTTGGGTGTCAGGTTTATTCTGCCCTGTTCAGAGCAGATCTAAGCCACGTGGTGTATAAAGACGCACTTGGGTTTAACTGCTCTGAGTTTACAATCTGAGTAGACGAAACAACCCCAGGAGAGATCCTGTCCCCAGGTCATAATCTAGATATCAGCTCAGACCCTTGATATCAACTTGCTAATTTCCTGCATCACCCTCAAGCTCAACTCCCAACACCTTGCTTAAGGCTGTCGGGACCAGGTCTGACCCTCACGTGTGACAGTCAGGCCTTTCGCCTGGATGCTCACCTCCTAATCTCCTCCTTGTCCCCAATTCCTCCCTTCCTTCCCTCTCTTCTCCCAGCTCGTCATTGAAATGATGGCAGACAAATTCCAAGTGAAACTACCGGATGGACATGAAGTGGAGTTCCCCAACCGGCACTGCTACGACAAGATCAGCTACATGAGCGTCAAGGGAGGCTTCAGGGTCACCTCCTTCAAGCTGGACTGATGGATGCCGCTTCCTAGCTCTAATAAAAACGCAAGCAGTGGGAGACTGCTTGCTCCAGCTGCTTTGGCTTCTGTGAGATCTCTGGCTCTGTGTCTCTGTGCAAGACACCGACAAAGCCCAAGGTTTTTCCACCAACAAGAAAGGAGCCCTTGTTTGATGGAAATAGCTCCCAGATAACACCAGGTGCTTTTGCAGATCAGACCAGGATGTGGGGTTGAACAGATAACAAGCAGGTCAAAGCAGGCTGTAGGTGGGGTTCAGGAGGAGGAGGACACTGTGTGATTGCTCAGGGAGTGAATGGTTGTGTAATTTCTTCACAATGCACCATTTCTTTGGGAGGGAGGGAGGAAGGGGAAGAAAAGTGTGGACGTGAGCGATGTGGCATTCGATGTGGCATTTAGTACCACAAAAGCGCATAATTACATGTTAGGTTTGGGAACCATGCCTAAGCATGGGCTTGACGGGTTCCTCTTGGCTGCCCTCGCAGCCAGCAGGCAGGAGGAAGGGGTGCCTTGCCCTCCCGCAGGAGCTGTACCACCCGAAGTGGTGGCACAGGGAAGGCAGCACAGGTGTGCCCCTGAGCCAGCATTCCTACCCCTGATAATGAGTTGTCTCCTCCAACTTTCCCCCTTATCTCACCTCACTTATCTGCTGGCACATTCCAGCCGGGTTACCCATTACTCTGACATTTCCACACCGAACCCTACTCAGTGAAAGTGAGGCAGGGGAAGGCAGTGGGGAGGGAGGACGGGGTTTGGGCTGGGTTACGTGGCTCAGCACCTCCCAGTCTATGTCCCTCGCACGGGACTACAGGCAATTAGTGCTGATTGTCTGATGCTGCAGCTCTAATTAAAAAGTGTCTCTCCAGCCTTAAGAGAGACCCATGTGTGACAGCAAACATCGGGGCACTTTAGGCTGGGTGAGAGGAGCAGAGTAGAAGAGCATCTTGCAGAGAGCTGGGTCCAAGGCAAGGTGGCAGTGCCCCTGCCCTTCCTCTCCCCTTCCTCGCTGCTCAACCCGCGGGACTCGCTGCTGCCTGAGCGCGCAGGTAGAGGATGTCTGATGGGCTGGAAGGGCTGGAGCCAAGCCAGCTTTGGGAAGGGTACCGGTCTGCTTCAGGCTGCAAATGAATTGTCGGGCTGGAGAGGAAGCTTTGCACCCTCCTGTGTGCTACGTGGGACTGGGTAGATAGGAGGTTGCTTTGTGTGTCAGCCATGGTGAGTGACAAAGTACTGGGCTAGTTAATCCAAGGATCCCAGAGGTGCCGGAAAATCTTGCTGAGAGTGGAGAGGATGGGATTTTGTGGCTGGGGCAGCGGCAGACATATAGCAAGAAAGATGGTAAGGTCGCTGCAGCTGAGGGGAGGCAACAGAAGTTAGTATCAAAACTGCTTTAATAAGGACAATAATAAGTGCATGGGATACAGAGTGGAGGCAGAAAGGATATTCCACAGATGTGGTTCTTTGGTCTGGAGCTTGTGTTACGGTCTGGGAAGCGGAGAGCATGGGGAGCTTGTCCTGAGAGCCAGGGTCCCCACCTCGGAGGGTGCAGGGGTGATAGGGCTGGTCCTGCTGGGTGCCGGTGGCCAGAGCTGGGCACTCCTTGAAGCTGCTGCCTGCCCCAGCTTGCTGCTGCCGGCTGGCACGAGGCAGCCATCTGGGGAGGCTGGGGGAGATGGTCTTGCCTGTAACCTCGATGGCCTGACTGTGAGCGGCACTCCCATGTACAACACGCCTGCATGCCGGAGCCTCTTTATTCTGCTCTGAAGAGCTCCCTGCCAGAAGCAGCCGGGTGGCGGGTGAGCTGCGTGGGAGCAGAGCCTTGCGGCCATGGCCCGGCGTCTCCCCAGCCACACACCCCCTCCTGTCCCGGAGAACAAGGGGAGTCCTGTGAGGGTCCCTCCGGTGACCTCAGCCCCCAAGCATCTCGGCTCCACACCACGGCACAAAGGCTCTTCTGTGAGGGCCAGTGTGCACGCGGGGCAGCGTGGGGGGCAGCTCGTTCCAGGGCGGCCACATTGCACAGGGCCACTCGATGAGGGGCATTAGCCATCCTCCATGCATACCCCTGGGGAACAGGCACACTGGAAAGAGGAGTGCACGCATGGGGAATGGGAAGAGGGGGTGTGGATGGAGAAGAGGCGGCACAGACCTAGTGGCAGCAGAGTGGGAGTCTCCTTGTTCTGAGGCGGAGGGAAGGGAAGGGATTTTTGGGGCCTGTACTGCAGAATTTGGTGACCTGACAACCTCACCTCTGCCTCCAGCCAGCCAAGAAGTTTCTCCCCTCCCTGCTGCGAGGGGGCAGGGGTAGGAAAAGGAGCTGTCCTAAGTGATGCTCAGCAGCAGGAGGCAAGTGGAAAGACCCCTGCGATTATCTCTGTGTGTGCTCTCACCTCCTGGATGCTGAGCTCACTGCTTATGTTTTGCGAGGGGAAAAGAGAAAGCCCAGCTCTGTGGGGTTTGCCTGCCCCTTGGGTCCCCAGCTGACCTCCCCCGGTAGATAGATGTGCTATACAGGTCTTACACCAGCTGAAGCTGGGGAGACCCCCATCCAGACCCCCATCTGCTATGTGCCAGAGCTATCGGTGGGAATATCTCCAGGGGGGCACCCATGCCAACGCAGAGGGCGGCTGGGGGCTTCGGTGGGAGGATGGGGCATGTCCCCAGACACGCTGGCGGGGCCAGGCTGAGGGATGGCAGTGAGGGTGCTGGGGGGAACGGGATGGGCTAGGGAGGGGGTTGGGGTTTCTTTGGCACATGGGAATGTCCCTTTGGCATCTAATGGCAGTGAGGCCGGGGAAGGGCCGCGATGACCAGCGCTGCCATGCACAGCCCTCACCGGCCCCCTGCAGCAGCCTGGCCCAGCATGGGGGAGCACCCCAGGAGACAGGACCTTCTCCTGCCCTTCTCCTGCCCCCCCCCGAGTGCCCCCAGCTTGGCCAGGAGATCACCTGCTGGGTCTGCCAATGGCGCTGGCACCTGAGGGTGGGGGTGGGGAGGAGGGCAAAGACCCCAGCACCGGTGTCTCTGGCGCAGGGCCATGACGTGAGGGATGGCCGTTCACACCTTGACTTCGTCATCCTCTTCCTCCTCCTCATCGGCGTACTCAAAGGAATTGCTGCATCCACCCCGGGCACCAGCATACCCCTCCTGCAGGCTGGAGAGCTCAGCCTCCTCCTCCTCCTCTCCTTGGTTCCAGGTGGCCTCAGAGGACCCGCTGTCCCCTGTCACTTGCGACCGCCACGAGCTGCTGCTGGGGCTCTCCCACAGGGTCTGCGTCCGGGCCTGCCGGGGACCCTCACCCTTCTCTGAGCTCCGCGGGGTGCTGGTCCCACCGTAATGGCGGGCCAGGACCTGGGCCGCCCGGTCAAACTCTCCCACCTCGATGGTGCAGTCGTTCCAGTGCCCCTGCCACGGTGTCCCTCTGGGCACTGTCCCCGGCCCCGAAGCCCAGGCAGGGTCCTCTCCAGCACCCTCGATGGCGTGTGCCTCTCCGTTGGCACGGACCGACAGTCCCGGCAGCGAGCTGGCCCCGGACAGGCTGCTGCGCCCAGAGCGGTCCCAGAAGCTGGACGTTGCCTTGTCCTCTCCGTGGGATGCACCCGATGCTGGAGGGGCCCTGTCGTTGGTCCTCTCTCCACAGGGGAGGTCTGGGCCATCCTCCCCCACCTTGCTCCTGTTGGTTTCAGAGAAGCTCATCACCTGGAGGAGCTCGCTCATCAGGGAGGGCCCCAGGTCCAGGTGGAAGGAGAGCAGGGAGTCCGAGCGCGTCAGCTCTGCTTCCGTGGGGAAGGGGCTCTCTTGGGCCTTTTCCAAGCGAGGGACACGAGGGATGGTGCAAAACCCGGACTCCAGCCCTGCGAGGCAGAAGGGATGGCTGGTGAGGAGGGAGCACGGCTAGGTTGGAGGAAGCCTGCCTTACATCTGTGGGGGACAAGAGACACTGCCACTGAAGTGCCGCAGGTCACGCTCCTGTCAGTGGCGCTGGCCTCTAAAGGACAGGCCAGTGTCTGCGTGGACATCTCCAAAGCCCAGACTTACAGCGGAGGGTCTCCAGGTGGTCTCTGGGCTTGGTAAGATGCCGGTGGGGGGGTGCTGAGCCAGGCAGGTGGGACCAGGAGATGGCAGCATTGCCTCAGCTTGCCTTTCCCTCTGAGCCCAGCCACCTCCCCCAGCTTCTGCAGGACCCCCAAGATCTGCCCTCTGAGACCCTCTTCTCCAGACATCCCTCCCTGGGGAAAAGCTGAGCCACAGCCCAGTGCTGTGAGGCTGGACAAGAGCCACCCAGCTGTCCTGTCCCATCCCATCCCATCCTTCCCACAACCCTTTCCCAAAGGTCCCTCCTGGACCCCATCCGGCAGGGAGGGATGTGGGTGCAATGGGAAAGGGGGGGATGGAGTCCCTTGAGGAACATATGGAGATGTAGGGGTTGGCACAGCTAGGGACAGGGTTGGAGCATCTGTGTGGAGGTGGGGAAGGCCTTGCCATGAGTCCCCTTGACCTTGCAACCTTGGGGTGGGCATTGCCCCACTGTCCCAGGACCCTCTTGGCTTCCTCGAGGAAGCTGCTCATGGGGAAGGTTTAGAGCTGGGGGGAGATGGGGAGCAGCCCCCAACAACTACTCCACACAGGCTGCCAGCTCTGTGGGGCTATGAGGGAGGGAGAGGACGAGAAACCATCCATGCCTGATTTTGGGGGGCACCCTGGGAGAAGACCCTCCAAGTGCAGGAGGAAGTACTGCAGTTGAAAGCAAGGTTAGGGTTATCTCCTTGCAGGGATTACCAGGACTGGGGACTCTTAAATGTCATGTCTCTGCTGAGAGCATAAAGTCCCTCAGTAGGGAAACTGAGGCATGGAGCAATGAAGAGGAGCTGCAGAGGATGCCCTGTGCTTGGGCGCCAGCCTCTGCCCCGCGCTTCACTCACCATAGGTCTGGTGTGTTTTGGAGAAGCTGTTAGAAGCACTTTTGAAGGAGAACTTGCTGGTCAAGCCCCGGCCGCCGCTGCCATCGTACATCCCTTCGTTGAGCTGCGGCAGCGAGACGGCGTTCTTGATGATGGGTGAGACAGCTGGAGGGGCGGGCGATGCTCCCGCTTGGCCCCCACTGCCCCGGCTCCTCAGCGGCGTCCGACGGACATGTCGCAGCGTCCGGGCGAAGAAGTTGTTGGCTTTGGCCGTGTCGGCCCCGCCATGGTTGCTGAGGAAGGAGGTGTCCCCAAAGACGTCCCCGCCACGCCCCACGTGCATGGTGTGCCGAAAGTCCCCCAGCGGCGGGCTGATCATGTCTGGTGTCAGCTCTGACTTCAGCCGCCGCTTGCCATGGGAGCCCGAGACCCAGCTGAGCACCGGCAGCTTCCCCAGGCTCATGTTGCACCCCTCACCTCACCCCTGCTCCTGCAAAAGCCCCAAAAAACAGCCCTTGCTGGGCTTCCAGCAGTGGGGTGGACTGTCACATCCCCAGCCTCCCCATCCTGCTCCGATGCTCTTGGGGGAACAGCTTGCGTCACCTTGGCTTTGAGCGGGTGGGAAGGGTGCCTGTCCCCCTGCTTCCCTGCCCTATGTCGCGCTCATGAAATCACCCACACTGGGTACGTCCCGGGTGGTGAGGATGGTGGCAGCACGGAGGTGTCCACCGGGGGTTCCGGGGTCACTCCTGGTGCTGCAGCGGCTGCTGGAAGCTGCGTCTGGCCGCAGGCTTGGGGCTTAATCCGCTGTCTTTTTGGGAGCCAGTCACAGATGGGGCAGTGGGTGACAGGAGCTTGGGGTGGAGTGGCAGGGCAAGTGCCTCGGTCCCTTTGTTGGCCACCTAAACAAGACAAGAGGAACAGTGAAGCCCTTGGAGAGGATTTAACCAGCCACGTTGGCTGTACCCCCGGGACCGGCTGGGGAGGTTAAAGGCAGTGCACGAGCAACAGTGGGGAGGTTGCTACTGGCTGTCCCCCTTGCCTGGCTTTCCTCTTGGGGAGGAAGAAAAAGGCTTTCCCCACAAAACATGCTCTCCCTCACCCCTCTGACCTCCCTTGGCGTGCCTCAGTTTCCCTCACCTGCAAAGCAGCTTTGCCAGACCCACACCACAACCCAGGCTGAGGATTTCCCTTCCAGGCAGTACCTCCTCCCAGAGCAGTGCCCTGCCTGGCTGTCCTGGCTCCTGGGGCAAGAAACCTCTCCCTTCTTTTTGCTATTCAGATGAACCCTTCAGGAGAGGGTGAGGCCTGGGGAGTGCGTGCTTCTCAGGGAGGAGGGGCGGCGGGGAGGGAAAATGCAATATTTGTATATTGGTTTGTTTGTCCTCCTCTGGCTGCATCCCCGGGTGCTGGGTAGACACGTCGGAGGGGCAGGGAGCTGGGGATTGCAGGGAGGGCAGCTGCTTTGCAAGCAGGGGAAACTGAGGCACGACAAGGGAGGTGATTGCTCGAGGTCGGAGGAGAAGGCAGGATGGGTCCCTGCACTCAGGCGGGTCCTGGAGGCGCTGGGGGAAGGTGGGGAGGACGCTCAGATCAGCAGCGCCCCGTCGGTGTGGATGGAAAGAGGGAGAGGGTGGGTTGGGGAAAGGAGAGGATTTGGGGCACTGGGCACGGCAGCATGCCAAGAGGCACCGCAGAAGCCTCGCATCCCTTGCTCCCTGCGTGCCGGGACCCCCATCACTGTGTGGCTCCATCCGTCTCCCCGCTGCTGCCTGCCTCCCCTGCCTGTCCCCTCGTCACCTCGGAGCAGGCAGGTGGTGCCAGGGAGGCAAAGCCTCTGGCGAGGGGGAGCCGTGGGCATGGAGCTGCTCTCCTGGCTCTCTCTACGTGTGTTTTCGCCTTGCCCTGGCCTTGTTTGCTCACCCATGGCCCCTCTTATCTGCCAGGGGTTAATGCCTGGGGAAGGGAAAACAAACCTCCCCGCTGGGTCCCAGCACCATTGGCTGCCTCCTGGGGTGGCAGTGGCCGCTGGCAGCGAGGACAGAGGCAGGTTGCCTTCCTGCTGGCTCCCAGCTCCCTGGCTTGCACTGCCCACATCTGCCTTCTGCTCCTGGAGGCCATGCGGTGCTGCCACACAGCTGGGGCGTACCAGGCACATGGCAGATTTGGGGTGGGAGGACAACCGGGGAGCAATTTCCTCCATCTGGGAGAAGCCCACCTATAGCCACCGGGTCAGGGCTCTCCTGGGGCGCAAGGAAAGCCACTGGGGTGATCCCTGCAGTACAATGAGGAGCTTGGGACCACAGGGAGAGAGATGAGACCCCATTTTTGAGCTATCCCTGAGTCCCTCAGGAAGGCGTGTGACCCCGGGAGAGGGTATTAGGTGAATTACAGCCTTCGAGTTTTCCTTTCCCTCCCCGCATTAGAGCTGCTGAGAAACCCAAAGCGGGGACTGTGCCCTTCAGCAGTGGTGCCTGCATGATGTGGGGCATGTGCTGCACTGGCCAGGGCTATTCTGAGGGGTGGACCCCCCCACCCCCCACCTGGTCCCCTGCACAGCATAGCTGCCCTGCAGACCCCTGCGGTGGACTGGGGCTGGCATCAGCCCAGTGACGGGGTGAGCAGGCAAGTGAAAGGGGGATGCGGGAGGAGAGCATCCCCCTGCTCCCTGCCTGGAGAACTACTGAGCTGGGAGCCAGGAGGAGGAAAGTGTTTCTGCTTCCTTGGCCACCATGGGGACACAAGCCAGCGCCTCCTGGCCCCTGGCTCTCCCTGCCTGCTGGCAGGCAGCAGGCACTGGGACAGGAGGGAAGGAGGGAGGGAGGCAGCTGGTGCCCAACCCTACCTGGATGGCAGGTTTCTGGTAGGCCTGTTGGGCTTTTTCTCCCTCCAATCTCCCTCTTTTTCCACCTTCCCTCTGCCCCTGGTGCATCTCCCTGCCAGCTGTGGCCCTTTGAGCCCTCCCCTCCGCCCAAGCAGACTCCTCCACACTGGGGAAACTCGTGATTCTGCAGGCAAAATGTGACCTGTGCACTCTCCTTTCCTCCAGTGGGCAAGGGGACCTCCTGTCTGGCCACCCATCCACCCATCCACCCATCCACCCAGATGCCGCTTCCGTCCAGCAGCCCGTCGCATTCGCCAGCCCCTGGCACAGCGAGCAGCAACCCATCCCGACCTCCCCTTCCCCACCATCCTCTCCCCAGCTCCCTCTTTGCCTCTTCCTGGAAGCCCCCTGCCCTCAAAGACCAGCCGCCAGAATCTCCTCCTCCCAGCCTGGCCTCCCCCATTTCCCCCCTGAGTTCAGCTGGTTTCCACTGGTTTTCCACTCGCCAGGAATGGCCAGCGCTGTTCTGCTTGCTGGGAAGAGCGGAAACCAGAAAGGGGAGGAAAATAATCCAGATGTCTAGTTGGCTGGAGCTGCTGAAAGCAGCCTCTTCTCTACTCTTCCTCTCCTTACACCCACCCCCCCCAAAAGGGACACACTCTAAAAGAGGGCGAGGAGATGTTTGGGGTGGTCTCAACCCGGGGAAGAGCGGCTAGAAATCTCTGTGGGCGGCCAGGAAGGCTTTCCCAGCCTTCTCGAGTGCTGAAAAACCTCCTTTTCCCCGGAGGAAGGGAGGCAGAGGATCCCCCGTTGGGTCACTTTGTTCTGGGATGGGGAAAGCCGGCAGGGACAGGCTTTTGGGGAAGGGGGAAAGGGGCTCCGCTGGCAGGGCTGGGCCTCTTCCAGCTCCCCTGGATCGGTGGCGGGCAGTAGGCGGACAAGCCAGAGTCCAACTCCTGCACTGCTGGCTGATATATATATGGATATATATAGTTATATCTCTCTGTATAACAAGGGTATTTTTCCAAGCAGACATGCTGGGACGTGGAGGGAGGCTGGGGCTCCAAAGGCGGGCAGTTTCCAGCCATCCTCTCCCTGCCCCCTTGCCCAAAAGTGCTCCCTCCAAACCCCCAAAATCGAGGTGCTGAGAGCCTGGAGGGTTTCGAGGGGTATCCAGAGTGGGGTGTGGGAGGGGGGTGCCCCGCTGCCTTCCCCCATCCTTGGGACCCCCTCCTCGCCCCATTTCCCTCCTGGCCCCTCACAGCCTGTCGCCCCTCTCCTCGCTCCCGCTTTCCTTCCTCCCGGTTTCCTGTTGCATTCCTGCCTTCTTCTCCCTTTCTTTTTCGCCATCCTCCCCGTCTCCACCACTTTGCCACCCCTCTCACTTCTCCCCTCTCCTACCACCCTCTCCACCCTTTTCCTTCGGCTCCCAAAGCCCCCAAACTGAGGAAGCAAAACTTTCAGGATTTACCTCTTCCGAACAAGGGTTATTATTTTTTTTTCCCGTCCTCCGGCCGAAAAGTTGGGAGACGCTCCCCGTGGGCCCCTGCAACTTTCTCCGAGGGTTATCGGCTCTGCGTCCCGGAGCAGGGGGAGAGAAAGGGGAGGCGTGCCCCCCCCTTTTCCCACGGCTTTTCCCCCAAGGCTGGCTCTCCCAGGCTGACGCCCCGATGCCACGGGAGAGAGGGAGCGAAGCTGGCGGGGAGGAGACGTGGGAAGGAGGAGGGCGGACTGCAGCACTGCTGAGCCAATCCTCGCCTCGGCAAGGAGACCAGAGAAAATGAGATTTATTCCAACTATCCAGGACAGAAAACTTCAGGAACTTCTCTGCCGTTCCCCTCCACCCCCTGCTTCCCCAGTGCCATTTCCTGTCCTCCGGCATCTGCTACTTCCCGCTACCGGGCGCCCGCTTCAATGGATTTGGGGGAAGGGGGAAGCCCAGGTTGCTGGATAACCTGGTCAGGGGAGCCTGGCCAGGGGGCAAAGGAAAGGAGTTTGCCCCCTGTCTGTGTGACCCTGAATGTATCAAATAGGGTCATCCCATCCCGTGTTGGATGGGAAGTCCTCAGTGCCTGCGGTGTAGTGCTGCCAACCAGGAATGGGGTCTGGGGGTGCATGGTCATGTCAGGGTCTGTAGGTAGCGTTGGGTTGAGTGTTAGGAGGATAACAGCCTCTCTGAAGGCCACGTGGGCCAGGTGGGCGTTGTGGGGTCAGAACAAGCGTTATGGGATCAGGACAAGCGTTACGGGGTCAGGACAAGCGTCATATCAGCAGCATAGTGTCAGACCAGTGTGAGGGGGTGGCAGCAGTTAAATTCAAGGAGGTGCTCCTTGGTGGCACCAGGAAGGGTTTCTGCCCACACATGGGACACCGCATCCCTCTGGCATCGTGCTTCATTGCTTCATCCCTTGATGGTCACAGGGCAGAAGACCCTATCAATGCCGATGAGGGGCAACCTGCTGGTGGGCACAGTATCACCAATGCCACAGTGACCCTCATGGCCTCCAGGCAAGACTCGGTGGCTCTGCTGGGGAGCACTTGGCCAGGAACAAGCACCTATTCAGGGCCCTGTGGAGGAGAAGGGAGGTGTCTAGAAAGGCGAGATGAGACTTGTTGGGGTTAAGCAGGGCCTGGCTGAAGGGATGACAAGATGTCTGCAGAGGAGATGTCAAAATGGGGCCTGGTTTATCGCTAGGCTCAGGTGGCCTGTGCTGGAGGGCCTGGGCAGCAGCACCTTAGTCATTGCTCAGAGGTTTGCTAAGCAGCAGTAGGATTTTGGCATGGGTCTCAGCCTCTCAGCCTCAGGCTTCTCCTCTGTGAAATGGGATAGCAGGGTTTTCTGCCTTCTGTGGAGGTCTTCTCCATGAGGGATTAAGAGCACGTGGACTGGGCATGTTGGTAGTATACCTAGTGGGTCTATGTCTTGGAGGGAGATGGGAGCTCAGGTCTGAGGAGGGCTGAGCTGTGCCACCAGTGGGGAAAGGAGGACAAATCCTGACCTGCATCCTCCCTGCTTGCCAGAGGTACGGTAGGCATCTCTTCCCACATGTCCTGCTCAGAGGAAGCCAAACGGGGGTGGTGGGAGAGGCAGGAAAAGACTCTTTCTTTGGGTCTCCTTCCTCTGCATGGCCTGCCAGAGCACCCCCTCTCCCTAGCCCGAGGGGCTCCCCCTCAATCCCCTCACGCCCCTCACCCCGTCCCCGTGTGCCCTGCAGCGGGAGCTGCAGCAGGGAGCGGAGCCTGGGCGACGGCAGCCGCCTCCGCTGGGGAATGCAGAACAAATCTCTTCCAGATGGGACAGGGGCCATGCTCTGCTCCTCATGGGGCGGCCAGCTCTCCTCCGCTGCCTCTTCCTCCTCCTCCTCACCCCTGCTGCAAGCCTCTCTGTGTTCCGGGCCAGGATGGGCTCTGTTTCCAGGAAAGCAGCTGGAAATCCCCCCTATTCAGCATCCCTCCCCAAATCTTGTGGTCTTGTGGCCATGCTAGCCAGGCTGTGACTTTTGTCCTTCTGGGGCTGGCGTTGAAGTGCTTTGGAGACCTCCAGGGTACGTGCTGGCTCTGGGACTCAGTATTCATCCTGGATGTTGGCTGCCTGGGTACAAGCAGAGGTGGTGCAGCCCCTCCGGCTGTACCCTAGCAGGGGCTGCACCGTCACGAGACCCACTGCTTTCATATACAGGTGTCTGGAAAGTGAATCCATACAGTTCTGCCTCCCAGCCTGTTTATCCACCTCGACTGATAAATGAGAGGTGGCTGTGAGGCTGGACGGTGCTGCAGAGCCACTGTACCACCAATGGGTGCCTTGGGCAGGAGCTAATACCTGGACCCCTCCCAGCCCCATCACTACAGACGCCTGGCTACCTCATTTACCTTCAGTCAGCCCAATCTTTCATCCCATCTGTAACCCTGTGCCCCAGGCAGCGGTACCAGTCTCACCATTACAGAGAGACTGGCCATTGGGCTTATCATGGGAGAAGACAAGTGGCCCTGCAGCCTTCCCAGCTGAGGATTTGCTTTGATTCCTACAACATCAAAGACAGGGCTGTGCAAATTATCCCCCTTCTTCTTCCTGGAGCTCATTCCCTCTGGCATGAGGCCAAGGTCTTATGTGTGGCTGAGTGTGACAGGGTTGGAGAGAGGGATGGAGGGTGCTGGGGGGTGCTCTGCCCCACACCTCGAGCTACTCTGTCCTTCCTCTCTCCTTGCTTTGCAGCCCCTGCTGCTCACAGACCCAATGCCCAAAGGAGGCTGATGCAGGACTCTCCCTTCTCCCTCTCCCTGGTGTCTGGGGGGAGCTGAGGGAAGGTGATGGGGGCACCCCAGTTCAAGGATGGTGTGCTCACCCCTGGCTTTCTATTCCTTGCCATTTCTGTTTGCTGCCTTCCCACCCACCCTCCTTCCCCAGGAAATTTCCCGCGGCAGTGCTCCCAGAGCCCCATCCCTGGAAATTTCCCGGGGAAGGAGTGCAAGTGGGGGGGCTCAGTGGGAAGGAGGTGCCTCACTCGGCGCACAAGAAGCAGATATCCTGTTGCGGCCCAGGGTCTCCGGCTCGCATTTCCTCATTAACTGGGAGTGCTGCTCATTTGCGGGTAACTTCCAGATGTTTCCATTCTCCTCACGGCGGCTGTGAGGGCACATACCGTGCGGGTATGGGAATTACTGCCGGCAGCGGGGTGGGGGACAGACCCCTGCCATGATGGGGAGGGGGGTCCATAAGGCCCTCTGCCCCACCGTGCATCCCAGCATGGCCTCATCCAGCTCCCCTTCACCCTGGTGCTGTCAGGTCCCTCCTCCCCGCTCCCAGCCCATGGCCCTG
Organism: Nyctibius grandis; assembly: GCF_013368605.1. Taxonomy (NCBI): domain Eukaryota; kingdom Metazoa; phylum Chordata; class Aves; order Nyctibiiformes; family Nyctibiidae; genus Nyctibius; species Nyctibius grandis. Next base: position 61,346,103 of record NC_090662.1, read on the forward strand.
GGTGCTGCCTCCAGCCTGCGTCTCGCTGCCCTGGGGAGGAGCTGGAGGCAGAGCCGGTTTTAGGATGAGCAAGCTGGGGTGGTGGCAGGAGGTAATACTCGGGGGCGAGGGGTAGGTGTGAGGCACCCAGCGTTTGCCCAGAACATCCCTGGTCCGACGCCAGCGCTGGCTTTGTGGGCACCGGATCCTGCGTGCCCCATAGTTTCTTCACTAGGATGATTTCTCCTCCAGCAGCACCCCCGGGGATGTGCTAGGCCAGGCTCAGCCCATTTTTGGGGCTGTGCTGCAGGTCCCCCAGGGGATAAGATCAGACCGGTATGGTTCCTGGCATCCTTGTGCTGCACCGGGGAAGGAAAGCGAGTGGGCTGTGGTGGGCACCACCAGACAGGCAGCAGCATCGGATTAGACCCACTCATGCTAGAAGAGGGTGGCTTGACCTCTGTAAAAGCCCATTTCTTATTTCCCCCACCGATTCCTCCAGCTCCCCTCCCTGGAGCAGCGGGAGACCAAAGGAATGGGATTGACCATGTCCCGCTTGTGGGGTTTGCAAAGGGGAGGGTGGGGGGCTGCTTTTCTTCCGGGAGCTGGGCTGGGAACTCAAGGACTCGGGGTTTGCCAAAGCCCAGGAGGAGGCAGGGATGAATTCCCAGGCTTGCTGGCGGGCTTCCTCCCTCCCTCTGCCCATCTCCTCCTATCCCAAATGTTTTCTTCCTTTTTCCTCCTCCCACCCTCCCTGGCTTCCTCCTCGTATGCTCATCCTGTTTGCTGGCTGGGGATGTGGGGTGCTGTAGGGGTCTTGGGGGGTGTTGTGGGAGGGAGGATGGAGGGACAGACCCTGATCTGTGCTCTCCCTCCGACTTCCCTGCGGGCGCAGAGAAGAGGGAAAGGGGGGGTTTGGGACATGGCTGGGAGGAGAGGGAGGATGTTGCATAAACCAGAAGCAATCCAGGAACAGCTGCCTGTGGCCTGGAAATACCTCTGTGATTCCAGGCACTGGGAAAGGAGATGTAAATATATGTATATGTATGTATATTATGTCTCCCCAGAACAATCCCCCCCAATACCACTTTATTCTCCGGTTCCTTTTCATAGACCTTATGGAGGTGCAGGAGAGACCGGGGGCGGGGGTGTCAGATACCAATTTGCTGCTTTCAGAAGCAGCTCTCTGTGTGAGGGCGCATCTGTGGGGTCTGTTTGCCCTCCCCCAAATACGTCCCTGCGCAGGATAAGGAGAGAGAGCACATCTGCAATAGTTTAAAGCCTGTGCAGGCTGGAGGGAGCTGGGATGGAGGTTGCTGGGCTGGGGAGATGGCAAGGGTAGGAGGGATGCAGCGGGGAGGGAGGGTGCACAGGGGATGGGGGCTAGGAGCAGAAAACGGGGGGGGGGGGATCTGGGGGGAAGGAGCCTTTTGGAGATGAATTGCGTAAGGAGGTGGGGGAAGGTGCTTTGGGGAAAGGAGGAGCTGGGGGGTCTCAAGAGAAGTGAGTAGGTCCCCAGGGTTGGTGTGGCATGGGAGAGGTGACTGTCAAGGGATGAGGGATGCATCCATGGAGCAGACGGGGAGTGGGGATGAGGAAGGGTGTGACGTGTGGAGAGAGGATGTGGGGATATAGGGAACGAGGGATGGGGATGAAGAGATAAGTCATCCATGGGGGGAGAGAGAGGCCATTTGTGAGGAACCTGTCCTGGTCAAAGGGAAGAGGTGAAAGCCAGGGGAGTGACTGGACACAAGGCCTGGACAACTCTTATCGTAATGGTTTTGCCTGTCCATCTAGCCCGTGTATTTTTGGCCCATGGAAGGAAGGGGGTGGGCATGCAGAGGCAGCTAAAAATAGGGGTGTCCCTGCCCATTCCCCCAAGGCGGGCATCCGTCTGCCTGCCTGCCTGTGGGGTTGCTGCGGGATCTGGAGGAGGGGAGCAGGCCCAGCCTCCTCCCCACAGCATCTGTCTCTGCTTTTGTTTGTCTCGCAGCCCTACGGGGACAGGAAGAGGCCGCGGGGCCGGGGAACAATGGCTCACTCTCTGGGAGTCCACGCCTGCCGAGGAGCGATAGGACACGGGACGGTGGCCAGAAGGCAGGCACAGCCTCCCAGCACGCTGCTGCCAGAGCTTGCACCCCAGGAGATGATGGGGTCCACCGGTGGGATGTGGGGGGACCTTCCCCAGCCCATCCCTCTTCCCCAGACCCCGCACCAGGCTCCTGTGCCTGGGTGGGGAGGGGATGAGGGGCTGTCTCACATGGGTGCACTTTATGGAGAAGATGAGGAAGGCAACGCTGGCAACACGAAGAGCAGTGGGAGCATGTCTCCAACCGGCACCAGGGAAACCTGTTGTTTTGCAGCCCCTCCTTGAGCCTGTGAAACCTGCAGGGAGGGTGGCTGGAGCTGGCATCCCCAGTGGGAATGTCCCCAGCTGGGGCCAGGGAGGTATTTATTTGGGAGCTGTAGCATGCCTCTCTGTCCCAGGCACCACCGTGCTTGCCGAGGCAATGCCAGTACTGCTGGTGGAAGCTCTCTTCATGCTCTGTGCCTCCCTGCTGTCTAGGAGATGGCCAAGGGGCATGGATGAGTGTGCATGGTGGGGGGCGGTGACAAACCCTTTTATCCCACCTCTTTCTTCTCCCGACCCCCCTTTTCTTCTCATGAGACTGTCTCTCCCAGGGGCTGTTTCCTCCCTGGATGTTAGATCTGACAACTGGGTGCTGGAAATGCCTGAGGAAGAGTCTCTCCCCACACTTCTCCAGACGTGGCAGGGGTGAGAGGAGGTGATGTTAGCACCTGAGGTAGAGGAGAGGTTAGGAGATATTTTGCAGGGGTTGCGCAAGGAGGGGACAGAAGAACCTCCCCATTTCCAGCCCCCCTTTTTCAAGGTCTCGGATGCTTGGGGCTGAACGCTTGCCAGGGCTCCTCTTGTTTACTCAGCCGGGGAGCTGACACATCCAAGGTCTCTGCTGACTCCACTTTCCCACATGCTGCTGGCGGTCGCATTCCAGGGCAGAGTGGAGATCAGCTCAGAGGCATGCCAGAGTTTTCCATCCAGGATGCCATCTCCCCCCCTCTTCCCACTCTCCCTGAGCATCCGGCACCTCCTGCCAGGTCGTGAAGAGCAGGCATCACATCTGGCTGGTGTGCTGGGCTTTTACAAGCCAGGGTTGGCACAGAGCCCAAGCATGGACTGGGACCCTGGGGACGGGGCTCTACCTCTCAAGCTGAACGCCTGCAGCAAGGCTCTGTTCTTCTCCCCACTTCCCTCTGGAGATCTCAGTCCTGCTCCCTGTGGTGACCCATGGGAGATGTGCAAAGGGGCAGGGGATGCCTGTCTTAGGTTAGTTCTCCCTAGAGGGACCAGGGGGAAAGAAGTAACACCCTCCTAGGAACTAGTCCCAGCTTTTTCATCTTAGGATGGGCTTCTAGTCCTGCAGCTGGGCTTAGCTTGCAGAGGGTTAACAGCGCTGAACTCTGCAAGGGCAGGTGTGTGAGCTGGAGGAGGAGCTGCACCCTTCTGCTGCAGGCACCCGCTCTGCTCCCTCCTGGGCAGCTGCCCCGACCCGGCATGGCTGCCTTTGGTTTTAGGAGGGAAGGCCACAAAGCTTTTACAAATAAACGCCAGGAGATAAAGAAGGGTTTGGAGAGCTGGCTGCAGGGCCAGGGCGGGAGAGCGGCCCTCGCCCTGTCATTTCGGCTGGAGGCTCCCTGTCCCAGCGATGCTCCCACCTCTCCGGGGGCAGCTGGCGTGTTTGCCTCCTCGGACCTTGGGTTGCTGGCGAAGGACTGCCACAACCTTTCCTCCCCACCCGGGCTGGCCCGCGGAGTCCCCTTTACGCCCAGCCCCAGCGTCTGGAAGAAGGGGCCTCGTCTCCCTCCTCGGCTGCCACAGGAAACGTGGAGCCTGGAGGTCAGGGGCCAGCCAGCAGCTCCTCCTGTGGGGGCCAAGCAGCCCAGCGCTGGGGCTTGTATCACGCTGGTGGGCGCCGGAGAGGAGCGGAGGGAGGCAGCGGGCCAGGCTTTTCCTGTTTATGTGACTACCAGACCCCCAAGAAAGGGAAAGGGCTTGGAAAGCTCGTTGCTCTTGGGCAGGCTCCAGCCAGCGCCTGTCTGCGGCTCTCAACCCCCGGGATCACATCCCTGGGGCAGAGTGCGACTCCTTCCCAGGGGAAATGGGCATCCAGCTCCCCCGGAGGGCTGGGGTTATGTTCCCGGGGCTTGTGAGGTCCGGTCTAGTGGGGAGGCTGGGGTTGGATTCCTGGGAAGTGAGGCACGGCTGCTGCTGCACCCCAGGCTTTGATTCCTCCCATGGTTGTCTCTGGCTTTGGCTGATGCTGGTGTCTGCAGGATGATCTGAAGGGGAAAGGGCCACTGGAGCCAAGCTGAGGAGGTATATTGGCTTTGGGACACAGGAATGGGGAGCTCTGGGAACACCAGGCATGGAGGAGTGCTTAGGGGAAAGTTACAAATCACACCATGTTCAGCCATGACAGCTCCAGCACAGAGACAGTGCAGCAGGCAGAAGGGCTGCAAGACCTCTCACGTTATCTAGGGTCACATCCTGCAGGGCATCTGGTGTGGCCATGGTGGTATGCAGAGAAGGAAATGAGGTCCAAGATGATGTGCTCTCACTGTCACCTCCGGCACCTAACCACTCTGGCTGAGGTCACATCTGTACCCAGTTTGTCAGCCCTTGGCCCATGCTGAACGTGGGTTGAGGGTGGTCTGTGCAGATCCTCCTCTGACAGACACTCTGGAGAGCACACCCTGTTAGGCACTATTAATGGGAGCAGAGGGGAGTGATGGCCCCTTTGCTGCCCAGCAGGTAAGTCTGGGCCTGGCTCAGTGCAGCACTGGTCTCTGATTAGCTGTAGGATGAGAATAGCTGGGCCCAGCATAGGTCAGGGCAGAGATGGAGGGGAGTGGGTATGTGTTGCTGTGGATCCAGCATCTCTGGAGTGGAAAGGCATGGGAGACCTGGCAGGTCTGAGTGGCAGGAACACGGACAGCCCTTGGCTCCCCACATTCTTCCCTTTATGAGGGCTCTAGCAGAAGGCCACGCTGACCCAAAACTTTTGGGCTTTGCCCAGCCACCTCCTTCCCCAGGGGGGTTGGACGGTGGGGTGGTGCCACCCTATGGCTCTGGAGCAGTGCTACAAGTGTTGGTGGCATTCGGCTGTTCCATTGCCCTCTCCAGAGAGACTGCCCTCATTAGCATGAGCTCAGCACTTTTCCCTGCCTCTGTCCTAGACAGGTTTGCTCTCCAGCCAAGGGGAAAAGGTCCCTGGTGTACTAAAAGCCCAGCAAAGTCTCAGCATGCCTCCCTCTCTTGCAGTTGTGTTGCCCTCCCTAGGGCAGTCAGGTATTCCTGGGGCTAGAAAACTACCAAGCTGGGGTTTGTTGCCCAAACCATGAACCTCAAAGCCAGGTGCACAGATGAACTGGGATCTATCCTTTGACAGCTGGTACTGGAGCTTTGATGGGTTGCAGGCTGAGAAGTCAACATGCCTTCCCATGTACATCACCAGCCTGTGCCCTCAAAGCCCAAACTATCATAGCAAAGAGAGTTTTTTGAAACTTAATTTATGTTGTCTGTTGCCTTATGGAGCAAATTTGCTGATGGTCTGAAAGGGAAGCATCTTCCTTCCCTGACACATGAATCCTGTCTCTTTCCCTGATACGACTCACGTTCAGTGTCGTGGGTGTTCTGGGATGGTATAACAGCCTCCTGCCTCTCCTCCATCAACATCTGGCCAATCTCAGCCTGACAGCAACTGAGAGACTCTGGCTGCCAAAGACCCTGGATATGCTTGTGTACTGGCTCAGGATAGGAGCCGTAGGGGTCTTTGATAATCTTGAGGAGGAGGTTTGCCCTCTAGTCTGTCTTTGTTCCCATCCTAAACTAAAGCTCGTATGAGCTGGTGGAAACATGCTTGGTCTGGGCATCTGGCTAGCTTTGGGCAGAGGACCACTGATGATTCTGTAGTCCAGTGGCATCTTCTTGGAGAAGATGACATCTCTCGTCTAGGGAAACCTGACGTCCCACAAGGCTGGAGATGAGGCTGGAACTCTGCTGGAGTGGGAATAGGAGTGTTTTGTTTGTTCTGACTAGGTGGGTGTCCACATCACTGATAAAGGAGTTGGGAGTCTAGGATGGAAAGGGCCTCTTGGTGACTGTTTGAGGAGGTTTAGGGGAGGACATAGGTGGGATGGAGAGGAGAAGGCAAATGGTATGTGTGGGAGTACAGAGGAATGGATGGCTGTTACAAAGCTATCTAGACATATTGATTTCTGTTCTGCACAGTGCTGTCTTCTCCGTCTGACTTCTAATCCAGATTGATGACCCTGCTCATTTAACCCATTTGCCTTCCTCTGGCTGCAGGTCAGCTACTCGTTTTATTCAGCCAGCTTGAATCTGTGGCAGACCTCATTCAGTGTGACAGACCTTATTCCCCAGGGAGCAGAAGCGGGACTCAGGGGAGGACAGATAGCCCATTTCCACCTGTTGCTAACAGGGCAGGTCTGGGACTGATGAAAACACCTGAGTGACACTGAAACCAGCAGTATGAGACATGCCCGGAGTGGCTGGAGCACTTGTGGGGTCCTGTAGGACTGCAGGCAAGTGACAGGGTCTCCATTCAGGATGTTTGCAGGATGCTAATTGGGGATGTTGTCATTCTCAAGCCCCCTTTTTCAGGATAGTGCTGAGGTCACATTGTGATTAATGCTTTGAATCTTCATTTACATGCAAATCTACCCCAAAGTTATGTTCTGAGAGGTGGAAAACACTGCCTACTTCGTATTTCTGTTTGTCTTCCCAGTTTCAAAGGGGCTCTGTGCAGCACTCAACAACAGCTGGTTCAGGTATGTGGTCACATTGACCTCTGGTGGCTGCAGCCTCAGCCTGCAAGGAGAGCACTAAGGAAAAGTGGGTGGATTTGGTGCCTGCTGCAATGAAAATGCAGTTGGGCGGGTGTGATCTGCCCCCTCTTTGTGTGTACATCTTCAGTCCATGTGGTTCTCCTCCCTTAGAATCAAATTCCGTTTGCACGCCGACAAAAGACAAAAGGTGGATCCTTTGTCAGAGAGCTGAATTAATGCCCAGTTTCTAAACCGAGTGGGTCATACCCGCAGAGAGCAGATACTGCTCCCCCGAATTCATTTAACCTCTGTACGGTCAGTGTTTAAACCCTTCTTATGCAGCGGTGGGCAGACTTTAACAGCACCTTTGCAAAATCTGATTCAGAAGCAGCCAACCAAATAGGATTCATAATGACCAGTGAGATGGACTCTTGGTTGGTGCATTTTCTGGAGAGAGATGGAAAAAAAAGCTGGGAATGATCCCACAGGGATAATGCTTTATGAATAAGGTAACTGCAAGCAAGGCTGAGGTGGGAGCCAAGCATGAGATTTCCAGGCTCAGCCCTGTTGAGGTGGAGTCCCTTTGCCAAGGGCAGTTGGGCAGCTTTGGAGCAAGGAAGCCCATCCTGGTGACTCGAATCCCGTCAGCCTGCTCTAATTCAGGTCTTCCTTGCCACCCTGCACACCTCAATGCCCTAATGAGGAAGGAAATGTGTTGCCAATAACTTACCAAAAGGCTCCCACACACTTTTGCCTCCTGTAGCTCCAGGCAATGGGTGTGTGCGTGAGGGGGAGGAATGCTGAAGGAAATATTCGCTTGTTTTGCTATCTCCACACACAGGTACATGCATTTCCTTCCTGCCATGAAGGCCTCTCATCCCTTTTTTTGGGGGGGTGCTCATTACTCCTCCCCTTCTGCAGTCATCAGCACCACCATGAAGGGAACAAACCACTATCCGCGTGCTGCCGCTGTTTTACATCCACTAGGAAAAGCATTGGGGAGATAAGCAGGTAGTCAAAGTCCTTGCAAAGGTTGTTAATATAAACACCGAGTTTGATGAGTGTCATTAGGAAAATAAAAGTGGCTTTTTTTCTATGTGTGTTAACTAATCCAGTATGAACCAGTGTATGGGCCAATTAGATCAGGCTGAAGTCGATAATTCGGTTTCACAACCTCTTTGGTGTTTTCAGCACTTGTTTTTGTTCCACACAGGAACAAAACTGCAGAGAGTTTTTTTCACAACACCAAATCGTGTTGGGACAGCTATTGCAGGGTGGAAGTTGTTATTAGGGGGGTTATTTCAAGCTCTCTTCCTTGACCTGACTAGGGAGACCACCCTGGACCTTAGCAAACCTCTCCCCTAAAATTTCATGGGAAGTTGTAGGTCTTTGCAAATCACCGGGCTGCAAGAAGAATAGCATATTTTGATTGGAAAAAAAAAAAGACCAAGCAAGGAATATATTATTAAAGACATTCTGATCAGCTCACATTATGGACACTGCATGGGTAGGAGGTTTCAGGGCAGGTTTGTAAAGATCCTGCGCTTCCCAAAACACAGGGCAGGACTTCACAAAGCATCTAAGCTCACCATCTGTAACCACAGCTTGAGTTTTATACTGGCGGCGTTTTAGCCACACTGTCAGGAATTTAATTAATTCTTTCCCCGCCTCAGACCTTCCTAAAGCTGTCTGCAGGAGGGGATAAACCATGCAGTGCTGTGACATCCCCAGCCCTGCTCCCTGCAGCACAGGCTCACTCGCCTCCCAGGGATCCCGCCAACCTCTTAGTGCCATTGGTTGGACCCACACCGCAAGGTCCTGCAGGAGACCCAGCTGCCTGTCAACGCTTTGTGGGCCACGTGTGCTAAGCCCTTCCTCTGGCAGTGGAAACGACATGTGGCTCACTGTTTGCTGGCCTGTCATAGATTTCCTGCGTGAGCTGGTGTGGCTTGGAAAGTTTTACCAATGCGACTATTTTGGTTAGGATTTGAAAAAAATAAAAACCACGAACCAACAACCCAACACAAAAAAACCCCACCCAAACACCCCAGTGTCATTCTCAGTGTGAACTCAAGTGTGCCAGCACAAAAGTAGCTGCAACCGGTAAAGCTGTTTTGGAAACGTAATACCTGGCTGTGAGCATGTGCAGTCTGGTGGGACCGTGCATCTCACATGAACTGGGGGTGTCTTGTAGGACTGCAGCTTCCTTCCCAAGGGCGAGCTCTTCATCTCTGTGCCTCCAAACCCTGGCCAAAAACCAGGGATGGAACATACCCTTCCTCTCAGGATCTGGCTGTCTGATTTGTTGGGATCGGCCGCCCAGCCCAGAGCCTTCAGGTGTGGTCTGCTTGCTCCTGGCGTACCTGCTGAGCTCAGAGACCTGCTATGATGGAAAGTGGCTGATGGTGCTTGATGTGGGACCTGCTCTGTCTGATGTCTGCCAGCTCTGAGTCACAAAGCACCGCAGCCATTGCCCATGGGGTCAGGGTGGGTGGTTTCCTTGACATCAGCCTTGAGTTTGTCTCTGTCTGGGTGAATGAGAGAAACCAACCCTTGTTATGGGGCTTTTATCATGTCTGTTAAGATCTTATCTTCTATCACCACATAACATCCTGCTCAGGAAGTCTTTTCACTAGAGAGAGAGAGAGAGAATGAGAGCTGGGTTGTTCATGAGAACAACTAGCAGGCAAAAAGTGACATGGCTTGAGTCAGAAAGGGTTCCCTGCTGGCAGCCTTGCTTGTACTTGCTTTTGATCACTCAACTGGAGGTCTCTGGCTGGAGGTAAGGGCTGGAGAGTGGAGCTGTGCCCTACTGCTGGTGGTCCTGGGTCAGCAGGTAGCCTTTGAGGGGTAGCTGTGCACCGCTGGGTTTGCAAGGGAGGAGAAGGTGGCATTTGGGACCCCTCACGGGGAGGGTGAGTCAGTGGCAAATTCATACGCTTGGGGTGTCAACCGGTGCCTGTTGGGACCGGTGCCATGCGAGAGGAGGTAGTGGTTTCTCAAAGCCCTGCGTGTACGCGTGCCTGGTGTTTGCTCAGTACCTGTGTATATTTTGTGACAAAAAGTCTATGTCTTGTCTTGACTTGGTCCCAAAATTTTCCTCTGTGCATCACACAGATACAGATAGTGGTTGTGCTTGATCTTGAAAAGAACATAGCAGCACAGGCAAAGGGTCTTGCCAAAGCCTCCCTTCCCTCAAACCACCTTGCTGAAGATGGTGCAGGAGCCCTGCGGGGACCGGAAGGGATGCGTCAGCCATTGGCCCTGGAGGAGAAACAAATGAAGATGTTCATTCTGGGTGCAGCGTGAATTCTTTAGAGCAGGCATGCAGTTAATACCTCAAGATTGTTTCATATGCCCCCCACTGTGGTTTCTTCACTTATCTAAGGGAAGAGAGAAAGGTTTCCATGCAGAGGTGGGGTCTAGAAGCTGCAGTGGCAGGATGCTGAGGGCATCTCCCTTTCCGGAATGTGTTGGCTGGGGCAGGAGCAATGTTGTGTCCAGAGCCCTGGGGGGATGCACAGTGCTACTCTGGGTTACCCTGTGGGCTGATCCCTAAGTTGGGGGGAATCAGGTGAACTCCCATTTCTTATGAGCTTGATATTGCATTGAAAATCTTTTGCACAGAGCCTGCGCTGTCTGTCCTGGCCACTGAGGTCTGAGGTTTGACACAGTTGAGAGTGATGAAATGAGAGTGAAATGGGACTGCTAGAGAAAGTGAAAATCGCCTTAGCCTTGGAGGGGGAGGCATATGATGTTGGGACTGAAACCTGGTGTCCGATTCCACCTCTCCCAGACCCCTCCTAGTCCTAGTGGTACGCACAGATGTGGGCAATTGGGTACATGGCAGGGGTGGAGGTTACCCTGTGCAGGCTCTTTGGGATGCTGTGTGGACCCACAGATCCACTCCTGTGATTGCTGTGGCCACTCGGGCCGGGGGAGGAGGGAAGCTCCCGACATCTGCCCCTGGCCCGGGGGACTCCGTGCTTGGTCAGGCTGGCGGGTGCAAACCCCTCCATGCCCCAGGGTACGGCTCAGTCACACTGCCCCAGGGGTGCCTCCACTCCCAGCTCCACCCATAGACACTACTGAGGACTGGGGGGGGCAAAATGAAGGCTGTGGGGCTTCTTCTCGGCCTGGATCGAGGCTTCTTTCCACCACCCTCATTTTCCCCCTTCGTTCGACCCCTCCGTCCATCCAGAACCAGCTCTACACCTGGGGTGGACAGGCTACCATTTCTGGAGCCCTTGACCCAAAAAGCTTCTCCTTATGCACCTCTTCCCTGCAGGCAGAGCTGGGGAGGCTGCGCCCTGCCAGGAGAGACACCCCCCACCCCTGCCCAGAGGCCAAGCCGGGCACCAAGGGGATGTCCCCCCTTCCCCCGCCGGTCTGTCGGGAGGTGAAGCCGGGTGAGTTTCGGAAGAGAAGTCGCTGGCGAGCCACATCCTTCCGGAGAGCAGCTCCAGCCCGCGGCTCGGAGAGGGGGAGAAAGACGGGACACAGGCAGAGAAAAGCCCTTCCCCGGCTCGCCCAGGTGAGGAGCAGCCGGAGGGTCTCAGAAACCGTGAGAGGTCGGGGTGGGTGACCGCCCCCGCCCCGCTGGTGAGTGCCACCGCGACCCCCGGGGGCGGGCAGGTCTGGGCTGGGCTGGGCTGGGCTCTCCATTGCCCGGGGGGTTGCTGGTTCCCTCCCAGCCGGCTGAAGGAGGGAGGGCAGGAGGGAGGGAAGGTGCAGCGGGGAGGGGAGAGCGCTTCATACACACCTGCCGGGGCGGCGAGGCGGGCGGCGGCGGCGCCGCGGAGCGGGGCGGAGCAGAGCGGAGCGGGGCGCAGCCCGCCCGGCGGCGGGGATGGCGGGTAAGGGGCGAGCCCTGGCCGGGAGCCGGGGACGGGCGCTTCCCCCCGGGCCTTGCGGAGCCCTCGGGGGCGGTGCAGCCCCGCGGTGCCCCCTCTCTCGCGGAGGCTGCTGCATCCCCCCGGGGCGGCCGGGGCCGTGGGTTTCGCACGGGCTCTGGAGGGAGGGGGTGGGGGTGGTGGGGGGGATGTTTGCTCCTCTTCTCCTCCTCCTTCCCAGCCAACTCCTCCGAGCTGGCCTCCGGCTCGCCATTCCTCGAAGAGCACCTTTGGGCTGGCCAAAAGGGCAAGTGCTGCCTCCCTGCTGGCCCCCTGGCCTGGAGGGGTCGCGGCGGGGTGAAGGAGGTGTACCCCCGGGCGGGAGGAAGGGTACCCCCGGGCGGGAGGAGGGGTACCGGCTCCCAGATACCTTCCTTCTCTCCCTCTCTGCCGACCCTGCCTGCGGAGAAGCTGGTGCTGCTTGCACAGCCGGGCTTGGCTTTCTTGGAGAAACACTTGGATTTAAAGGCATAAATCTGCTGCCGAGGAGTGGAGCTCAAAACAGCGCAACTTCTGCTGCCTGCTGTTGCATCCGCTTTCTGCGTACTCATGTCCCTGTGGCAAGTGAGCCTGTCCCAAATGAGAGAGATCAATTTCTGCAAGAAACGCAGTTTATTTTCTTTATTCAGCCTAGGATGATCCAGATCTGTATCGGTGTTTAGGCTCCTAAGCCCTTTGGTGCTGGAAATCAGACACTTGAGTATCTTTTGTGGATTCAACAATTCTCTCTTCCTGTTATCCTTCATCCAGCAGACCCTGAACCTCCTGTATTTCTCCTTGGAGGATTAACTTCTGCATAGCTCTCTCATCCGTCCTCCTTGCTGTGCTAGTTGGCTGTCTGAAAGAGCATGATATCATTCTCACCACAAGAAAGAAAAAAAACGAAAACCCAAAGAAAGAAAAAAAGAGTAGGATATTTCCTTCCCTCTGCCTCCATGCAATGTGAACCTCTGCACTGGCCCTGGGGATGTTTGTGTGGCTGGGGTAGGAAAGCTGGACTTGATGCCAGCAGCAGAGTGGCAGGTAACAGTGCACACCTCAGAGGAGAGGTGGCTTCTAGGTCCCAGAAGATCTTTGCTGTTCTTTGCCTTGCCAGCTGAAATGATTTGTTCGGGCCTGTGAGCCAGGCTTTATTTCTCAAGTGAAAATAGATATGCTGGCTGAGTTGATACCCAGCTGTGAAGAGGGCTCCTTGCACGTACCTGCTCCGTCACAGCCAGTAGGACTTAATGGAGCAGGTTCACCACTGCTCTAAGGGTTTTAGGTCCACTGACTTCAGGGACTCCCTCTTGCTTTATTTGGTTCACAGTGGGATTGCCTCGTTGCTGCATATTTCCAGGGCTCCACACTGATGTGTGGAAGATACATGGAAGATTTGCTTCTGCGATTCCTCTTTGGCTCCAGTACCTGTAGCCAAGCTGCTCCATGGGATGGTGCCCTTGAGAACTTCAGTTTGGTCACGGACGCTTGGGGCATGCACAGGGCAAATGAATCCCCAGGGAAACCCTCCTCTTCAACCCCACTATGAGAGATCATGTCCCAGGCTGTGAAAACTCTTGGTCCTGAGAGTTTCCCATTCTCAGGGATGGGGAAAAAGGGAAGATGTGTGATGGTTGAGGGGAGTTAAGAATGCTTCAGGAATGAAGATGACATCTTCCCTAGACTTCCTACTGTCTATGCTAACTCCCTTATGTACCACTTGCCTTCTGCTTCTTGCATATCTAAGACCCTAGGTGGACACTCAAGATCTTGCTGGACTCATTCATTTGTAAAATGGCTTCTGATGTATCTAAGTCCCATTTGCAAGACTAACTAATCATTTGCAGGATCATACCTTGACTCATGTTCTCCCATGCCTTTTACCCTGTGTTCCTCCATCATTCCTCAGACCTTCTCTTTCCTTTTACCCACCCAGCCCTGGAGAATGCCCCTCTCCAAGCCTGCAGCCTCTCGGAGCAGGAGGAGGAGGAAGACACCATCTGGGAAAAGATTGAGAGCGCACGGCACCAGCTGACCCGCTCCCTGAACCCTGCGAAGCTCACCCCGTACCTGCGCCAGTGCCGCGTGATAGATGAACAGGATGAGGAGGAGGTCCTGAATTCATGCCGATTCCCTTGCAAAAGCAACCAGACAGGTGGGAGAAAGCACAAACTCACACTGAGTGGGGCCTGGTTTGTGGGGGACAATCTGGTTTTGACACGCAGTGGATGCTAACCAGCATGTCGTGTTGTGGCCTTCTGGTCCCTTGTACTGCAGTGCTACCCCAGCTTTGTTGTTCTCTGAGATGCTCTGCAGCCAGACCTCCCTCTCATCCTCTGTGGGCCTCCCCCTGGGTGCACACAGACGAGGGCAGTGCTCCCACCTCCCATTCCTTCTTCCAGCCATTCCCATTCTTGTGGATGGAAGTAGAACTGGTGAAGATGCTATTTCATATCACGAAGCTGGTCTATGCTGTTTTCTCTCTGGTTTCCAAGGAATTCATCTGAGCTCTTTATCCCTTCTTCCAGGTTACCTGATGGACATCCTCCGGCGCCGTGGGAAGCGAGGCTACGAAGCCTTCCTGGAGTCTTTAGAGTTTTACTACCCAGAGCACTACACGCGGCTGACAGGGAGGGAGCCAGCCCAGCGCTGCTCTATGATCCTGGGTAGGGGCAGGTGCTCCATCCCCACTTCTGTTGCTGCTTGCATGTGAAGGGCCAGAAATCTGTGCATGTGCATGCATAAACCCCTGGTTTATGCTACTGGTGTGCAAGGAACCCTGACAGCTCTGTGCTCTGCATCTGTCAGGGAGGGGGCCAAATGTGTGATGGACCATGGTGCTGTAAGCCTGGGACAAGAAGGGCTGAAATCCCACAGGAGATCTTGGCACCCCTTTGTGGAAAAGAGAGCGTTGGGCCAACCTACAGCCTGTTTTTTTGGGGTTACCCCTGTCTCAGCAGCCAGGACCTGATTCTCCTTTGTCTTCTCGCAGATGAGGAAGGCCCTGAGGGACTAACTCAGTTCCTAATGATGGAGGTGAAGAAGGTGAGGGCTCAGAGGAAAGAGCACCTGCTGAAGGAGCACCAGCTCCAGGTGAAAAACCAGGCATTGGAGCAAGAGCAGGCCCGGCTGGAGCAACAGATGCAGGAGCTCCAGAAGGTGCAGGAGCGTTGCCAGCGGCTCAGAGAGGAGTGGGACTCCAACAGCGTGGAGCTGCTGAGGCTGAAGGACGAGAACTACATGATGGCCATGCGCTACGCGCAGCTCTGTGAGGAGAAGAACATGGCTGTGCTGCGGACCCGGGACCTGCAGCTGGTGGTACTGCCCCAGGGAGTGCGGGGGTTGGTGGTGGGAGGCAGTGGGGGTCTGACGGCCGAGAGGGATGCATGTGTATGTCTGTGCATGGTGGCCCATGAGTGTGAAGGAGCTGATGGCAGGTGGGACGTGTGTTGGGGTGCGTGCTGCTGCTCTTGATGGGAAGAGTACCTTGTGCAGGGCAGGGTGGCCAAGTCATGGGTGTGGTGTGGGAGACTCGCCCCTGCCCTGGGGCAGCTGGAGACACCTCACCAGCTCCTGCTGTGGCTGGAGATATGTCACCTAGAGGAGCCAGAACCAACTCCTCAGAGGAGCTGTCACGGCGATGCCTTCCTCGGCATCTCTTGGCTCTCAGCCTGGCCATTGGTACCATGAGATGCTCCTGCATGGACTTGCTGCCCTGCACTGCCTTCTTCACTGATGGGTGCCTGCACTGTGTCCGGGCAGCACAGGCAAGCAGCAGGCAGCTGATTCTGTCCAGCTGACTATTTACTCCTTCCCTGGGAAAGGGCTTGCATTTTCCTCTTTCTAGCGAGGATGGTGGCTGTGCAGCCACCCTCACACGGGGCGCTGGGTGCGTGTGTGCTGCCTGGAGCTGCCCAGCCTGCCTCACTGCTCATAGGAATGTTTTGGCCCAGACTCCGTCCCCCCACCACTGTTCCCCACCGCCTCCTCATGTCTCTCATGACGTTTGGGAGACTCATGCTGCATACCTGAAGGAATTCATGACGCTGCACCTCAGCTGCCAAGCTCTCACCTCCAGCAAACACGCGCCCATTTCCTGCCTGGGCAAGGACAGCCCTACCTTAAACCTATTAATAACCTGATTTCCTCAGTGCTCTGCTGCCTCCTGGCATTTCCCCTACCAGTCTGGGCCTGGACCTTGCACGCAGCCCTGCGGCTACCTTTCATTCCTCATCCTGCTCTGCCAGCCCTGGGATCTTCCCCTACCTTTTATCTGGTATTCCTTCCAATTCCAGCTCCCCTGGGCCTCCTCTGAGCAGGGAGACGAATCGCTTGTGGGTGACTGTGGGGTGGAGAAATCCCCCTGGGAGCAGGGTGGGCCACCAGATCCTAGCCTGCCTTCCCCTCCTGGCTCCAGGGTGCAGAAGTGACCGGTCCCCAAAAGTCATTCTAGGTCTTGTGGGCAGATTTGCAGAAGTAATCCAGTTCCTGACTCCCTCCTTGGCAATTTTGGCAGTGCTGCTTAGTGCTCAGTGGCTTTGACGGGTTTCCCCTGCCGCATTTGCTCTCAAAGCCTACCTGGCTGTGAAGCTCTGGTTCTCTGAAGAACCTTATCAGTCATTACAGGTCTGTGAGTACATCCCTTACTCCTGACCTCCCCTGTCTCCAGTGATGTGTTGGTGGAGGAGTGTGAGAGCAGGCCAGGGTGTGATGATGCATCTGTGGTACCCTGCAGCCTCCAGCAGCTTGAGCCTCAAATGCTCCCCAGGCCAGAGGTGGCTTCCTCACACTGAATAGCCTCCAGTAGATTTTTCTGCTGCAAATTTGTTTCTCAGCTATTCTAGGAGCTGGGAAGCCTTTGAGAGACTCACAGCTGCTGGCTCTGGCAGCGCACCAGAGATCCCTGGTCTGCCTGTGGTCAAGGCCAGCTGCACTGAGGATGCCCCAAGGTAGCAAGAAAGTTATTGCACCAAGAGAGGATCCTGAGACTGAATGCGCTTATGCAAGTGCATCCTCCTCCTTTGCCCTGTGGTGAAAAGCATTTGTGTGCAGCTGTGCTAACCTTGGCCTAACGAGTGGTTGCCCAGCCCTCGCTTTCCTTGCCTCCAGACCTTTTTTCTGCCCAACGTCCTCTCTGTGTCACTCTCCCGCTAAGGCAGAGGTGCAAGGCTGTGTGTGTCAGATTATGTTTCTTCCCCGGTTTGCAGGTGGACCAGCTGAAATGCAAAGTGACCAGCCTAGAGGAGGAGTGCAGCCTGCTGCGGAAACAGGCGTCTGCACCGCCCCAGCGAGAGGTGGAGGAGCGGGGCTACCCCGACGCCGTGTCTGAGCTGTGGGCTGAGAACCAGCGGCTTACGGCATCACTGCAGGAGCTGCAGGGCATGTTGCAGGTACCTGATGGGGCAGGGCAGGCTCCAGGTCACCTCCTGTCCTGGTGCACCCCCAGTGCTGGTGACATGAACACTGGAAAGATGGGGTAAATCACTGTCCCTTCCTCTGAGCATATTGCCTGCGTGTGGTGGCTGCCATTGCTTCTGGGTCTGGGCAGTCATGGGTCCTTGTTTCCAGCTGTGTGACTCTTGGATGTGCTTGCAAGTGTGACTTTGTGCCTTGGAGCACACAGTAGATTAATGCAGGAGTGATGATGGCCATCATGCCAATCTGCCTGTCACTGCCCTGGTCTGGTGCTCCCTCAATGCTTGTGGTGCAGTGATGGTACCCTCTCACCTCCCAGACACCCGGCGGGGGCCCAGTACCAGGCTCGGAGCAGATCCTGCTGGACATCCTGGAGCACGACTGGAAGGAAGCCCAAGACGACCGGCAGGATCTCTGCCAGAAACTCAACTCCCTGCAGAATGAGCTGCAGTGGGCCGAAGAGCTGAGGGATAAGGTAGAGCATCCATCACCGCCCCCGTCCCTGCACACTGAGCAGGGCCTGGAATAGAGGGGAGGGGAGGGAGGGAGGGGGCTGGGAAGCCACAGCAGTCGCTTCCAGGAGGGCTAATGCTTGCTGCTCGCTGTTGCCAGTACCTCCGGGAGGTGGAAGATCTGCAGCTGAAATACCGGACGCTGCAGAAGGACTGTGATCTCTACAAGCATCGTATGAACACAGTGCTGCTGCAGCTGGAGGAGATCGAAAAAGAGCGGGACCAGGTGAATTGCTCCCCCCCCAGTTCTCCACCTCCCAGAAGGACCAGGGCTTTTGTCTTTGCTTTGGATACCTCCTCCTTCCCCAGTGGATCTTCTCCATCCATGCAGGGTGGGAGGTGGGGATTAGTAGTGCAGTTCTCTGCCTTTTCTCACTCTCAGCCTGGCTCCTTGCAGGCAATCCAGAGCCGCGATGGGGTGCAGCTACAATACTCCCAGAGCTTGATCGAGAAGGACCAGTACCGCAAACGCGTGAGGGCCCTGGAGGAGGAGAGGGACGAGCTCCTAAGCAAGCTGAGCCAGGCAGAAGGACTGAACAGCACACTGGAGGCACAGCTGCAGCGGTGCCAAGGCAGCCGCAGCCTGGGCAAGGTAAAGGTGGCTAGAAAGAAGGGAGAACAGTGAAGGCAGAGGGGTCAGGACTGATTTCTGGGGGACACAATGGAATGATGGAGTCCCTTCTTTCCCAGATGTGCAGCTCTTCCTACTCCCTCTGCTCCAACCTCAGCAGCACCTGGAGTCTCGTAGACAACCCTACCAGCGTTATGACTGGAGTTGGGGATGCGCTGGGTGTTTCTGCTATCCTGTTCCCAGGGGATTCGGCCCTTCAGAGCATGGTGAGCGTTTGACCATGAGAGGCTGACCCTCATCTGAGGGCAGTGGGGACCCACGCTGCTCAAGAAGGGCACAGAGGCATTGGAGTGGGCTCATCATGGGGCTGTGACTTGGTGGAAGACTGGGCATGGGGCAGTGTGTAAGGTGGGAACAGATCCCAGGTGCAAAGCTTTCTTCTCTCAGTCTCTGACAAACCAGCCAATGCTGCACCAAAGTGTGTAGCACTCAGCTGGGTGGGAAAGGGGGGGAAGCGAAACTCTCTTCATCCCATATGACACCCTAGAGATCAACAGCCCCATGTAAGATATTATGCTCCTCAAAAAGCTATTTAATCTACACATGCTGGGGGAGAAACCCCAGCTCTTTTGAATCGTGTAGCAGCATCTTATTGTTTTGAATGGAGTCAGGTTCTTACCAATTTCCTTTTGACTCTTCAAGCCCTCATCCTAGAGCACCCTAAAGTGGGTAGTCCTACAGGTTACTCACACCTCTGTGGTGGCTAAAAGCGAGATGCAATGACAAGGTTGGATATTCCCCTCATCTGTTACTACTCCCATACCTTGTTCATTGCATCTCCATCCATGCTCTCTCCTTGGGAAAACAAGGCACCCCTGGATGTTTGGAGGGATGTGGATGATCCCTGAAGAGGCATGTGGCACCCTAGGAGCTGTTTGCAACCTAGCCCAAAGGGAGGGGAGAGGTGGTGATAGGTGTTGGTGTTAGCAGGCATCTCTCTTTCACTCTGCCCAAGGAGGTGACTCCTGACAGTGAGAAGGATATCAACCGCCTTTCCACCTTCCCTTTCCCCCCTTGCATCGGCTCCATCCTCCGTCGGCAGCGGGAGGATAGGTGCATGCCCTACAAAAGGTGATTACTGGGGGCTGCTTGAGGCTGTGGCTCCTCTGTGGGGGTTGTGGGGGCCAGGGAGAGCCGGCTGGCAGGGGAGGGGGGAGCCTGGAGTGGGGACTGAGAGTGGAAAGGCTGGCTGGGAGCTGCATGCTGGCTGGGGAGTGGGGGAAGGCTGCGGGCATGGGATGTAAACAGGCTTTGGAAAAGCTGCTGCCTCACAGCTCACCTTTGTGTCTCCTTTGTAGCTTGTCGTGTGGCTCCTTTAGCAGCATTGAAGATGCAACAGGTACTGGGGTGGGGGCTTTCCCCAAAAGGGCTTAGCTAAAAATAAGCAGTGGCTGCGGGGAGAGGGGTTGGACAGCTGACCCTGCCTCACACCTTTGGTTAGAGTAGCTCACTGCGACGACTCTGCACCCTGCACGGGTAGCAGGGTGATATGGACCCACATGTCCCACCCCCTGCTATGCCAGGCACAGCAGCTGGAAAAACTGGCTTTTCCTCTGCAGAGCAGGTAGCTACTCACATCAGCTCTGTTTAATTCATGGAGAGCTGCGTTGATGGAGAACTTTATGTGGAGCTGGAGGAGTAAGTAGCAAAAGAAAGAAATGCCTTTGACCTGGGGTTTTATTTGTTCTGGGTGATGGGTTGTAAATCTCATGGAGTGGAGCTCCTGGTGCTGGTAGGTCCTGTGGTGGGTGCTGGTGGCTGATCTCTGGACACATCCAGGTGGCCCTGGCTGCTGCTGCCTTCTCACCGAAATGCTGATGAAGGGAGCGAAGATTTGCTTGTTCTCAGGAGACATGGGAAACTCTTTCCAGGAGGGTGACCATTCAAAGCCTCCCTGCAGCCTCAATTTCCCAGTCAGATGTTAGAAAATGCCCAGGAGAGGGGTGACAGACCCTTGCCACCCTGAGAACGTAAGCTCCCTGCAGCACTCGGAGAGGTGATGTGCCCTCTCTCTCCCTCTTACTCTCTTTCCTAGGCAGTGGTTTTGCTAGTGCCTCGCTTGGGGCCTTCTCCTCTTCTTCCAGCAGCACCTACACGAGGGTGAAGTCGGAGATCTGCTTGTCCATGCTTCCCAGCCGCAAGGAGGTCACTAGGAGGTGACTGCTGCTCTCTGAGCTAGGCACTCTGAGCCGGCTGCTTGGGGGGATATTTCATGGTGCTGGGGGACCATGCTTGGGAAACCCTTCCTTTCTGCCTCTCCCCTTGCAGGCTCTTTCTCGCTAGTGGGAGGGGAGAGAAAAGAAGATCCTATAGTCCTTGCTTACTCGCAGGACTCCAATTTTTTGTGCTGTCCCATGTGTTATGGCAGGGGTGGGGATGTTGCCCTGGGCTGGACACACATCTGTCTAGGTAGGGAGAGGACAAGGGAAGCCCAGCTTGGCTTTGATGTTGGGGCTGGTGGGGTGGAATGGGTCATGGGGGTTCATAAACTCTGTGTGTGTGTCCTGGTGATGGCTGTGAACCATGAGCTCTTACCACAGTGCTCAGTACAATGAACACCCTGTAGCTGGACACAAGGCGTGGGTGACCGGTTCTTAGAAAAGACAGCAAACTTCAGTTGCTGGACTTGACGTTTCTCCTTGCCAGGTCACTGGTGGTACAGCTCAGTAGCATGTGTCACCCCAGCAACCCATCACCCCAGGAGAAGAGGCTTGGAGCAGACATCTCCATACTTGGAGGGAACAGGACAGGGATTTATGTCCAGTGGGTCAAGCCAGGCTCACGAGTCGAGGAGGCAGGACTCAGGGAAGGGTGCCGGCTCATTGAGGTGAGTTGGTGAATGGGCTCTCTTTGTGGGTTTGCAAGGCATCTGGGATGATGCAAAGACTGTGCAGTGATCCCCAGTGCAAGCTGACCTCTACCGAGCTTGAAGTCCACCTCCAAGTCCCTTGTTTCCCAGGACTGCTCCCTGCCTAGAGCTTTATGCAGCACGAACGCCCATCGAGGTCTTGTGGCACTCAAGTGTATCTGTGTGTGTAAAAATGCTGAGACCTTCTGAAACACTTCCTTCAGCTGTGGGAGGGGAGAAACAAAACAGAGCCATGCAGATTAAGACGTCAGTCTGGCTATATGTCCCTGGAGTTGTCTGTTACCTTGTAGTATTTCAGAGCAATTTGCATCCTGCACATGCCTGTTGTGAAGCGATCAATTCGGGAGCAAGATTTCTCAGGCCTTTGTGACCCTCCCGTACTATAGAGAGTAATTGCTCTGAAGAAAGCTCCTGGAGGGAGGGAAGGGCATTTGTTTTGGCAAGAATGACACCACTTGAAATACAGCTACGCTACTTGAATTAATATCCCACCTGTAACTGAAAATAAACCAGCTCTCCACCCTGACTCCCACACACGTTTATGCACACACATTTGCTTTCACAGCAGCCCGGCATCCAGACCGGGTGGTGGCTGGCAGCGGGTATTTCAGAGGCAGAGGAGGGAACCAGAGGCAGACTGAGAATGCCTTGTCCTCAGGTAGAGCTTTCCCTGGGCACGCCTCACTCTGTAACATCTCTTGCATAACCCTGATGGGTGAGGGAACTGGGGGGAGCCTGCTCTTCCAGCTCCTAGGTCTAATGGCATCGCGTCCTTGCTAGCTGAGGGTGCCGTCGCTGAAGGAAGAGGTGCTTTCCCTGGAGAACTGCACACGGGAGGTCGCGTACCTGAGCCTGCTGCATTGGGATGAGCCCTCCAGTCTTGTCTTTCAGCTGGACCTGGAAGGTAAGGCCCTGGCAGCTGGGTCTCCTTTGAGCCTGAGCTCCCTGCTTCCCTTTCCAGATGCTCCACCCAGCCCTGGAGGTAAATCTCAGTTCTTCTCTCTCCTCTCCTCTTTGGTCCTAGGCCACCATGTGTGACACAGGGGTTGGCCGTAGCTCCGGTAGCTTTCCCTGTCTGGTGTGACATGTGCAACCTCTGAGTTACAGGATGGAGGTACAGACCTTCTGTCTGTTTGCCTCCTCTGCACCCCCCACCCCCATCTGTAGCATCACGGCTGTGCTGGGGACTTGCCTATCTTGTCAGTGATGGTTGTGTCCTGTGTCCCCACTGGTGACCTATATCTCCTGCTTCAGGATATCAGCCTCTGCAGGAAGCCCTAGAAGAAGGGAAGAAGTTTTCTGGAGACTCGTTCTACGTACGCACCAACCTGTCCCTCATGGAGCCTTCAGATCCTTATGCGCTGTGCGTCAAGTGTCGGGAGATCCTCCATGTCACGGACACCATGCACAAAGGGCGGCTGGAGTGGTACTGTTCCCGCGTCGATCCCTTGACCATGCGGGACCTGGACAAGGGGACAGTGCCCAACTACAGCAGGTAACCAGGGTGAGGAGGAAGGCAGGGGGTACCTGGGGTACCTGCTTCTTTTCTCTGTGTTGAGCATCCCCTAGGAGTCCTGAGGGGTGTGGTCTGGCCTCTTGATAGTGTGGGCTGCCCAAGCCTTGTATGTGGGACCAGTGTGGTAGTGTTTGGGTGCCCTTGAGAGACTGGGAGGTTGCAAGAGCGCTTTGATATGCGTATGCTTGAGCAGGTCTCTGGGGTTTAGCGAAGAGCGTCACAGCAAGCTACGGTCCCTGGGGGCTCTAGAGTTGCTTGAGTGCAACCTCTCTGTCTTTTCAGGGCTCACAAGCTTTTGAAGATCCAGGAGAAGGGCCAGATGCCTGGGCAGCAGAGGGGCCACAGAAATAACGTAAGCCAAAGAAGCCAGTGTGTGTCTGTGCCTATGGCCACCCCACCATCTTGGCACACAATCTGCCCCACTGTGTTGGTAAACCAACTCTTATAGAGGTGGCAGCTGGGTTAGCAAGCAGAGCAGGGGCTTATAGCCCAGGCAGTGTTACTGCTCTGTGGCTGCTTTCCTACCCCCTCCCCACTTCCCAGACTGAACCTGATGGGCGGCAGACCTGATCCCATGCTTTTTGTATGTGTGCTCCAGCCCCTTTGCCAGTGGTGTTCTGCAGCCAGCTCCGTGTGTGTGAGAGAAATGGTCTATGCTCTCAGCCTTATTGCCCTCACTTTCTCCTCAGCTAAAGAAACGGGCCTTGGACCAACTGCGCCTGGTGAAATCCAAACCGCAGAGGAGCCCAGAACAGCCCTCTCAGCAGCTGTGGCTGAACCCCTGCTTAGGTGAGCTGTTACCCCTGCACCTGCCCGATCACCCTTGGAGACCCAGTTGTCCCCTGTGGGCACTGAAGGGACATTGGCATCTGGGATGCCTCAGTCTCTTTGCCCGGGATCCCTCTTATAACCCCGCTAATGGGATTTTGGGAAGCCCGTGCTCCTTTTCCTAGGCTTTATGGGGCTTTCCATTGCTTCTGTGGTTCTTGGGGCTATTTAAATTTTTGTAGAGAATAAACTGGTGTGTAGCTCAAGGGAGTATCAGGAAATGGGCCAGGGAGGCTACAGCCAGGGAGGCTGCAGCCAGGATATCTGCCTCTGCATGAATGTTGTAACCAGGGTAGGATCTCTCCTGGAACATAGGATGGTTGGTAGGTGCCTCCATGAGTCAGGATGAGGGGATGGTACAGGAAGAAAAAGATGATCTGTAGGCTAGTGACAGCCTCGTCTCCCATTTCTCACATTTGGCTTTCTCTTCTTCATTCCTGCCTTCCAGACCCAGACATGAGCCTGAAGCCTTATAGCCTGGTGCACCCTGTGGTGGTCAAGACACCCCGTCCTGTGGTGCTGTCACCTAACTGCATTGCACTGCGGCTCATCAGGAACCTGCTGGACTTGCCCACCTCTCGCTTGGACTTCCACGTGTGCCCAGCAGGTAGGCAGCAATAAGTGGCAGATATGTCCAAGGCTGTTTTAGGAGCCTGTGGCTGAGTGAGGTAAAGTACACAAGTCTCCAACTTCCCGACGCTGCTTTCCCCTTTTACCCCCTGCCACTTCTTAGCCGTGTGGTTGGAAGCTAAGATGCTGCTCAAGGAGGTCACTTCTGTGGAGGCCTTGATCAGTCCAATTCAGAGAAGAGGTGCTCTTAGTCCTAGAAATATGAGATGTGGTCTCATGGGACTCTTGGAGAGGACATCAGGTGTCTCTTCAAAGGCTAAGTGTGGGGGTCTCTCAGTCTTCCCAAACAATACCCATTGTCAGGTCACGTTTTTGGGCTGAGTGGCTGCAAGACATTCCCTCCTATTTTTAACTGTGTCCTATCCCTTTGGCCCACAGGGAAACCAGCCCTGCCTTCTGGTCCCCTGGGGCATGGGGATCCACTCTCTTCCCTTGAGTGGGTGGCGGTGGCATTGCCTTGCTGCTGTGGGTGGCTCTTCCCAGAGGTAAAGCCCCTGGCTGAGGTGGGATCTGCAGGTTGACTTCATACCAGCCCTTCCTCCCTGGGGACAAGAGCATACAGCCTTAGTGCTGTCATCTTCTCCCTTCTGCCAGCAGCATGAGGCTGACACACCACTGCAGAGGCTACTGGAGAAAGGGCTTTTCTCTCATAGGGAATTTTTATGGAGGACAACTCCTTTCCTCCTTCCTCCTCCCTTCTCCATTTCTCTCCTTTTCCCATTTTTAGAGTTCTCCCTTTGCCAACTGCAGGACTGAAGAATGAGTCTGTATATTTTTTTGGGGGGGTGGTGATCAAAGTAGTGAAAAATCTCTGGTTTGCTAAAGAAGGATGGCTCTGCAAATTTTGGCTACTGGGCTCTTTATCTGAGTAACTTGGCCATATATCCTGCCCTACTGAGCCCTCTGCAGCGTCCTCCTCACATTGCATGGGGACGTGCTTCGAAGCCGTTACTGTGGTTGGGGACTTTACACCGAGGGCAAAAACTCTGTTCTACCCTGTCAGTTTTGCTTGTTGTGAGGGAGGGACGGTGATCCGGGAGCCCCGAGCCATTTCTCTTTCCTTCGCTGCCTATATTTTCCCTTGGAGAACTCCCCAGACAGTGCAGAGTTAATATAAGCCAGCCCAGCTTCCAGAGGAACCTGCTGCCCCTGAAGGCTTTGCAGGATGCAGCTCTACCTGGGAAGTACCTGTGCCACCAGGCAGAGGTAGCAGAGGATGCCCAGCCAGCCTGAGGCTTGGGAGAGCTGGAACGTGCTCTGGACCCGATTCCAAACATGCCTTCTCCTAAATACATTACTTTATTTCTATCTTAGGAGTAAGCAGCTCCTAAATGCCTCATTAGGTTCCCTGCTCGTGTTTCAGTGGCAGTGTGGGCAGCTGCCTAAGGCAGCAGGATGAGCAGGTAAAGCCCCATGCCTGCTTCATATCGGGCTGTGGAGCCTGTGACTCCCAAGTGAGGTCTGTGTGTGTGTGCGTTGTTGTATCGTCTTCTGTTGTGGGTTACCAGGGGCACCTGACAGTCATTGCTTCAACCACGCCAGACCTCGGTGTCCTGACAGCTCTGCCCCCAGTTCTCTGTCTCAGCCTCACCTCTCTGCTGCTCTCCTGCCTGGTGTTGGCTTAGCTGCTGGGTGCTGTCCTTTTACTTCTGAGCAGGGGGAAGTGGCTCAGGCTGCCACCAACAAAAGGAGGTTATCCTTGCCCCCATCTTCCTCACACTCTCCCATGCCAAGATGCACACCCCTCTTGCTTCCCCAGCCCTGCCATTCACTGGAGCCATCTATGAGCCCACACAGCTCACAACCCTGCAGAAAACCTACTTGGAAAAATAATTATTTTTCTGCCATACTCTAAGGGGTGGGACAGTGTGGCAATGAGGAAGCGGGGATAATGGCTGTGAGCTGGCTTAGGTTGCTGCGGTACTGCAACACAAGTGCTGCTCTTGCCCTGAAAGGTGTCTTCATCTGTGATATCTTGCTTGTTCTGTATGCAGAAAGCTGCAGGAGAGCCATGCCAATGTGTAATGTTGTATAATTAGACTCGCTCTCCAGAATCCATAAACACCAAACTCGATAAGCATTGGTGCGGCAGCAGACGTGGGGGATCTGAGGTAGAAAGTACGTGCAAGAGAGAGAAGGGGCTGACGTCTCTTTTTTCATATTTCCTCTTGGCTCACAGAGAAGCTGGCAGAAGGGGATCCCAGCTCAACCCACGCTCAAGAGCATCCTGTGTCTAAAACTGCCCCCCAGGACCAGAGGGAGAGTGGGAGAATCCGCATGATCCGAGAGGCAATGGAGAAGGTGCTGAGCTGTTTGGTGTGGGGAGGAAGGGCCAGGATGGGGTACCCCGTTCAGATTGGAGGAGACGAGGGGACAGCTGAGAGGGGGAAGGGGGAGGGTGGTGTGGTGATAGAGAAGGACCTGCTTGCTTGGGGGCTTTGTAATTTGGAGGGTATTTTAGGTCCAGGTGCAGTGGGGTTGTGGAGCAGCAGATAGAGACTTTTCCCTGAGACTCTGTTGAGCTCAGGTGAACGAAACGGCAACTGGGGATTCATGGGGGAGGCGGTGGGAAATGCCATATGCAGAAGTGACCTCCCTGTTCTTACATTTCTCTTCTTTGCCAAAGTGGCAACAACTCTGCTCAGGGCAGACGGAGAAATGTGGGGCTGTAGGTGACAAAGACGACAAAGGGGATGTGAAGATGGGCTGTGGCTGAGCAAGGGGTCCAATGGGCTCTTGGGTTGGAGGTGATGGAGTGGGTGAACCTTCTCTTTTATTCTCCCCTTCCCTCTTGGCACTGTCTGTAAATCCCACATTTAATGGAATTACTATTGGAAAAACAATGATATTTCACAGTATGGGGTTTGATTTAATGTAACTGTCAGGGGCTGGGGTTATTTTTCCTCCATTTAAATCAGTAAATCTATTCAATTTCCCTTCCAGAATAAACACTGCCTGCTAGAGCTGGGAGTTCAGAGTGTGAGGGATCTAATTAAAAGTGAAATATACCCCATTGTTATCCATGTTGAGGTCACTGAGAAGAACGTTAGAGGACTCAGGTAAGAAAAGATGGAGTGGCATGGATGAAGGGTGTCGCAGGAGGAGAGAGAAGCCATTGTCTCTCTTCAGAGGGAGAGAAAAGGATCAGACTGAGAGCACTTGCTCTGTGTGTGTTGGGGTTGGCTGCTGTGAGGGAGAAAAAGGGCAGGAAAATCGGCTTTGTGTATGTGTGAGGGAGTTCCTGGGTGTTTTTGCCACCCCATCTCTCTATGCCAAGAGTAACACTCATCCCTGTGTTTTCCCCAGGAGCTTGCTGGGGAAGGCAGGCCAGCGGGACTCAGAGGTGCTGAAGGTGTGCCGCAGTGCGGAGCAGGCTCTCCACACTCTGCCGTGCTCCTGGGCCCGTGTGGAGCCCCATGCCTGGAGCCACGCCGAGGAGCTGCCCAAGGTGGTTCGGGGATGCATCTTCCAGGAGCAAACCCGCCCACTGTGGATCGAGGAGAATGACAATTGAGCTGGGGGTAGCAGAGCGGGCACTGCCAGCTACCATCCCCAAGAGATGTTCTCGGAGGTCCCTGCCTCCTCAAGCTCCTCTAGGTAGCATGTCCCCTTCCTTCCCGAAGAGATGCCAGCAGCACAGGCCTCCAGGAGTAGCCTTTCTGGTCCCCTTGAGGCCACCAAGAGCCGGGGAGTAACACATGCTGCCTCCTCCATCTGAGTTTTCTGTATTTTATTGGAGAGATGTCTTCCACTGTCATGGTGAAAACCACCCTCGTGGGCTGTTCCCCATCACCTTGGGCTGCCCTTGTCTCTGATACGTGGTCAGATTGCCAGATGGGGACGTAAGGGAACTGTGTGGGATCAGGCTGTGTAGGAGGATATATCTCACACACATTTGAAGCCCTTCTTCCATCACCTCTGTCTCCCCTGCCCTGCGGCACTCTGTGCTCTGAGTCCTCTCTTCCCCTGTCTACCTCACCTCCGGCCCCACGGCGCAGGGAGCACGGCTGTGTGCCAATGCCCCGCCGCAGCTGGAGTGACACTAAGCTTCTAACAAACCTTCGTTTCATAGGAGCTGTACTCTTTATTGCTTGTAAATTATTAACGGAGCCTTTTATTGGCAAACCACATATAAAGGAGAATTAAATACCATTCATAATGGGAATGGGTGGCAGGCTATGGGCTTGTGTGTTACTGGGAAGGTTCGGGTGATGATAGGGTATTTTTCTCCTCCTTTAGCTGAGACCCATCTGCCCAGCCCTCCAGGGAAAGGAGGGAGCACTGCTTTTGCTGTTGTAGGGTAGCAAGTGGTGTGGGGAGGGACAGGCTGAGCATGCCACAGACCAAGCCCCCTCCCATTTCTACTTGTCCCCTGTTTTTCAGTCCCTTGCCTCTCACCAGTGCTGATGTTGGCCAGGTTGCTCTAGGAAAGCCACGGAAAAGCTCACTTGATGTTCTGGCTGGGGTCCTGAGAGCTTTGCATCCCTCTGTGCCCTGGTTATCGTGAAGTGACAAGCCAGCTACCTCATCTTCCTGGGGCACAACAGTGAGACTGAGCCCAGCCACAGTGCCAGGAGAGTGGGGGCAGTGCCCCTCCAATGGGGGCTGTTCTCACCCTGACATGGGGCCGAGTGTGGGTTCAGACTCCGGCAGAGGGAAGATGGAGGGTTTGGGTAGCAGCAGCTGTGCTCACCCACCCTAGCACGGTCCTGACTCCTAACCAATCACCGTTATCAGCCCTGCTATGGCAAAGGGGTGCCAGAATACCCACGCCATGGAGAGGTGGTGGTTGTGGTGGTAGACGGTCTTTCCTGGGGCATGCAAGAGGAAAATGGAGTTTGTGGCTCTGGAAGACTCTGTGGGGCACGAGGGCAGGCAGAGAGCTGAGCCCCCTGATCCTCGGGTCAATGGGAGAAGATAGGCAACCAGCACCAGAGTCAAGTCCTCTCTGTGTCCTCCTCTCCCCTGTGATTAGGGCACTGCTACTGCCATGCACTTTTGAAGCTCTGAGCAAAGATTAATTTGCTGATCTTCATGGGTCCCCTGTGAGCTGTTATTTCAGGCTCTAAACCAGTTGCCTGTGTCTTTTATGAGGACGAGAGTGAAGGGAGAAGAAAAAAAAGAAAATATTTTAACCTGCAGTCACTAAAATGTAGAGCAAAGTCCCAGCTCTGCCCTGGAGCAATGCAGCTCTCCTCCCAGGGAAGGGGGAGCTGGTGTAACACATGGCTCCAGATGAAAGCTCCCAAATGACATCCACTTCAGGGGACGCAGCCCGAGCATCCAGAGCATCCCGGCACAGCCAGCCCCTGGGAGGGTGCTTGCCCTGCAGACAAACAAAGTGGAACTCTTGTTGAGCTGATGAGAAGACAAGTCCCAAAGCAAGCTCCCATCTACCCTGGCATGGATTTGGAGATTAGAGTTTGCATCTTTGCAGGGAAAAAAGTAGCACTTGAGTACCCAGGGAGAACGCTCTGCAAGAGGCACTCTGATTCAGGGCTTGACAACTCCTCCTGCCCCTGCTGGCACTGGGGACCATCCCCAGCCCTATAGCCTAGGCTGAGGGTGGTTAAGAGCAGCCCCCCCGCACCCCCCCTATTTTGGGTAGTCAGGCTGTGCTCCCAGCTTGGTGCTTGCTAGCCACCCCCCCCAACTAAACAGATGTTCCCCAGCACCTCTCTGGTCCATCAGTGTTGTCAGCTGGAGGGAAAGGAAGGAGAAAGAAGGTTGCTGGGAGGCAGGTTGTCACTGCCCAGCTCTCCAAGCAGCACTGCCTTGCCTGCTCCCAGGCTTCTTCCAGGCCCTCTCTTTATCGGTCTTCTCTCTCCTGAGGCTTTCAAAATCCAGCTTCAACTTGTTCTGGACACGGGTGAGATGCAGGGCAGAGGGCTCCAAGGCAAACATAAGGCCCCCCCCGCTGCCCTGCACACCCCAGCCCACCTTCTTTGTACCTCCAGGGGGTGGCTGCCCCTGGAGGTCACGGGTTAGGGAACTGGCAGAATGCAATTAGCAGCCCTGGGCACCAATTACCAGCTGTAACAGCCTTGTGCAAGCCCCTGTAATAAGTCACGGAGGGCACGATTTCTCCCTCCAGGGAGAGGATCGGCAAGGCAGTGTGTTGCTGCCCTGGGAAGCCCTTTCCACGCTGTGCCCCAGCAGAGCTGCAGCAGTATGGGGTCTCTGTCCCATGCACGAGCCCCATGAAGGGTCAGTCAGACCCACCTCGGGGCAGGACTAGGCACTGAATGGCCCCCCCCCAGAAGAAAGAGGTGTCTCACAGCGCAAGAAGCAGGCTGTGCTCACCTCCAGCATCGGGCGCGTTCTGGTTTGTACGTGGTTGAGTCTGACCTGTTCTGCTTTCTGGCACCGTGCTCTGTATGAGGTAGCTTTGAATCACATTTGTATGTCCTTTGGGGACATCACTAAGGATCCTCTGACTGTGTTCCCCTTTGCCTCCCCGATGATCTACTAGGCCAGGGCTGGCAGGTGCTGCAGGATGCCTGGGAGCCATGGAAGTTGCCTATACAGCTGCCTGGGGCTGCTGGCATGCCGCTGAAGCACTCCGAGAGGTTAATTTCTGGTTCAGGAGCAGCGGCTAGCCATGGGAGCAACCCCAGTATTTAGCACAGAGGCAGCAGATCAGTCATATCAGCTTCACATCCCTGCAGTAATATAAGGCCTGAAGGTGAATGACTTCCCCCCTGCCCCAAATCAGTCTAAGAAAGCATTGCTCTTCAAAGGGATCTAAAAATAAAACCTGCAGGGACCTTCCAAAGGGATATGGGAGGTGCTCTGGAGACATTCTTGCTTCAGGGGAAGGCTAGGAGTTTTGGACACTCAGAGAAATACATGGGAAGAGGGAGGAGAAGTGGATTCAGTGGTTTCTTCCTTACAAAAGAAAAAAGTTGTAGCCAGGGACAGGGCTGGGCTGAAAGTGTGTGTGTGAGGCCTGAGGAAACAGCACACGATTTTAGCCCTGCAGGGAGGTCTTCCCTGTGCGTCTGGAAAGTGTCTGTGTCCAGACACATGGTGGGAGTGAGCAACAGAGGGACCCTGATCCCGGCCCTGACCCCCTTTTCTAAGGTCGCATGATCTGGCATTTGCATGGGGGTGCCCTTTGCCACATGGAGCCATGTTCCCCTGACATTTCCCCTGGGTCCCCGTCTTATTACTTTTTTTTTTTTTTGGTATGCTGAGATTGGATGCCCACAGCTTGCAGCTCCCTGAGGAGGTGCTCTGATTTCGGCAGCTTATCTAGAGCACTACCATCCCTGCTGTCCCCATGCTTGCTGCACAGGGAAGCTGGGGTGGGGGCACGGGTATCGTACCCCTCCTGCACTGGCTGCCTCTCTGTACCCCCCGGCTGCTCTGTAAACTGGCCTAGAGGTAGCGTGAAGGGGACCTTCATGGTCATCCACCCCATATCCAACTGAACCAGCAACAGCATGCAGCAATCTGTGGTGGTGACCCCAGAATTTCCTGTCTGCGGTGGTCTTTGTCTTGGAAGGGGCTCTCATGCCTTTTGAAGGTCTCTGATATCCCTCTTCGTGGGGAAAGCCTTCTTCGTGCAAGACTTGCTCAGCTACACTCAGCATGTTCTGTGTCATGGCCCTAGACTGCCCTCCTGGCCTCATTGGCCTTGTTGGGAGCTGGAGGGCTGGGGTGAAGGTGGCACAGGGGAGATGTACAGCCATGCCCAACAGTGAGGTGTGTGTGGAGGGAAGGAGCTGCAGGTACCAGTGTGCTGCTGTGCCTGTGGGACTCTCTGGGGTTCTCTATAGAGGGAGAAGACACCCCCCTTCCTTGCCTGGGGAAGGGGAAAGGAAGCATCACCTCGGACAGCACGAGGGACGAGTTGCTGAGCTCAGCCCTGCTGCAGGGGGCAAGGACCCGGGTGGGATATAAACCCAATGGTGATGCTGAGCCATGGACATCGAAAGGGAGCTGGCAGGCCCTCCCTCGTGCTCTGCTGCTGCTGTACCTGTTCCTGTGAGTGTCACTGGCTCTGCAGCCACCTGGGCAGCAGCCTGTCCTTGGTCATCCCTGGTGTGGAGGCAAGATGGGGAGGGGGGAGGGATGGGGACTAGAGACAGAGGGAAAGGGACACCTTCAAGAGTAGAGAGGGTCAGGGTCAGGGTTGGGGAGATGGGAGTCAGAAGTGGGTATCAGACCCTAGTGTGAGACTCTGGGGTATATGGGGGGTAGCAGCAGGGGACACGCACTCCTGCTTTGGGGAGGCAGGGTGGGGTTAAAGGGCAGGGACAGCGATTCAGAGCAGTGCCCACAGGAAAAGTCCAGGGCTGGGCGAATTCCAGGGGAAACATTGTTCTTCCCAAGAACAGTACAGGACCCTGTGCCTTAACTTCACCCGAGCCCACCCCCGTGCCACCTTGCCCCCTCCCGCAAGAGCGCAGGGCTGGGCAGGGCTGCAGGGACCGGGCTGCGCTGGCACAGGGGAGCGGGAAAAACAGCCGAGAAACAGGTTTGTCCTCCCACATCAGCCGCTTGTCACCTCGGAGATGTCCCAGCCTGGCCATGCCCTGGTGAGGCAAACCCACTGTAAGACCCAGGGCTCCCTCCTCGCCACCCTCCACCCTCCATCCTCTTCCTCCCCGGGGCTGGCGCCCCGCCCCGTGCCCGGAGGCGGGACCGGGGCCGGGGCCGGGGCTGGCGGGGAGCAGGAGCGGGCTGCACGGAGGGAGCAGGTGGGGAGACAGCCCTGCCACACGCGTGGCCCCCGGCCCCTTCCATGCACGCCTGCGCCCGCCGCTCGCCTTCGCCCCCCGCTCGCCTTCGCCCCGCGGCCCCTGGCTCGGACGTGCGGGCTGGTGTCTTCTGAGGAGCTGATGCTTTCGGTCCACACTCCACACCGATGGCTCTGATCTCCTTTGCCACCCCCTCGACCCCCAGCCTGGCACCCTCGGCCTCTCTGCCAGGAGTGGAGATGCTCGCTTTCCTCCTGGCAGGCTGTGCCAGCCACCTGCCAGACGCCTCGGAGTATTTTCGCTACCTCGCTGGGTCGTCGAGCCCTCTGTAAAAATTCCCCCCACTTCACCTGTATCCTCCAGGGCTACTGTCTCTTAGCTTTCTGGTCTTCACCCACCCCATTCCTTGGCCACATCCTATTCAGACCTCACCCTCAACTTGTCCTGCCCCTTCGGAGACTTTGAGAAGAGCGGACAGCTTCACATGGAGGTACGGGACAGCTTCACGTGGAGGTACGGGACAGCTTCACATGGAGGTATGGGACAGCTTCACATGGAGGTACGGGCAGAGGTTGTCCTTGTTTGATAGGATACTGGCTGCAGCGGGAACGGTTTGGGAGCCATGGGCCGTCGCCTCATCCGTGGTCTCTCTGGGGCCGCAGTCTTCCTTGTCAGCGTGGCTTTCCTCTCCGTGCGGCACCATGGGGCTCAGGAAACAGCTCGGTACCCAGGGCTCAGGGAGGGGATGAAGCTGGAGCGACGGAACAAAGTGAGCCCAGAGGATACCATGGGAGGTGGTGGCAGGGGGCAGAAGGACCTGAAAGTCCATCCTCTGGACAGATACAGGACTGAGGGAAGCCTGACCCTTGGGGACATTTTCATAGCCGTGAAGACAACCAAAAGATTTCACCAGAGTAGGATGGAGCTGCTCCTGGACACATGGATATCCCGAGCAAAAGAGCAGGTGAGCGTGTGGGTTTGGGCTAGAGAGGGGGTGTTTGGTAACGTGTCAGGAATGGAGTGTCAGTGGGGAGGGATAAAGGCCAAAGGAAGGAGAGGCTGGGCACTGCGGTCCCACACAGTACTTCGCTTCATTTTTCCTAATTCTTCCTTCTGTTCATATTGAAAGGGGGATGCTACCCCACAAAATATTTCACCAGTGGCTGGTTCATGGGAAAGGCTGGCAGAGATGATGAAGAGCTTGTGTAGAACCTTCCCATGAAGGCTGGGAGCACGAGTGCTCTTAGCAGGCATCACCTGCCCCTAACCTAAGCCTGGCTCTTTTGGCTCTTTCAGGAGGGGATTTAATTTCCCTTTTTTATCCAATAACACCGGGGGGCTGCAGACTGCCTGAGCCACACTAGACTGTCCTTGGTCTGTGTGAAATGGTGGTTTTTCTACCTCCTAGTGCCATGAGTTTGCTAGGTTTCGACCTGAGTGGCTCCCCCTGCCCCTCCATCAGGATGCCCGCATTGCCCCCGGGCACCCTTGGCCCCGGGACGGTGAGGTGCAGCGTGCAGGAGAGCGAGGCTGCAGGACGTGGGTGCAGGAGTCGTGTTTGCAGCCCTGTTCACCTCCCAGCACATCAGCACAATCCATGCCTTGCTTTCTTGGGCAGATCCCCTCATGTGCACGATCGTGAAGTGATGTGGGTCTATCTTTGACTTTTAAAATATTTTTTTAACTGGGGGCCTGACGTTTTCACCCTTTGCTAAAGCAGAGTTTGGAGAGTTTCTTTCCTGTTAGAGGAACTGATGTG
Source organism: Nyctibius grandis (assembly GCF_013368605.1). Taxonomy (NCBI): domain Eukaryota; kingdom Metazoa; phylum Chordata; class Aves; order Nyctibiiformes; family Nyctibiidae; genus Nyctibius; species Nyctibius grandis. The sequence goes on from NC_090662.1 coordinate 61,380,685, forward strand.
GGGCACCACGTTGGTGGTGCGGTGCAGGCTGGCTCACTGGTGGGCAAAAGTACTCCTGAGAGCCTGTGTACTTCTTCCTTCGCAGAGCTGCTCCTCAAGAAAGAAGAAATCCTGTGCTGCCCCCAAAGGGTTTTTTTTTTTCGCCTCTGCTTGTGTGTGATGAGTGCCCAGAAGACAAATTCAGGCCTCAGTGAGGAGGGGGGGGACGGGGGTGGAGTTATTGTGTAGGAGAGTGCTTGAAGCAGTGCAGGGTTTTCTGGGTAAGGGTGGTTTTCCACTTCATGGTGCTGCAACCGTCTGGTCTGCTGCAGTCGTCACAGGAAGCCATGTCCTATTTTGAGCACACTTCCTCTCCTGTCTGTGTGTCCCTCTCAGCATCTGAGATGCCCTGCTTCCTCCTCCCAGATGCACTTCTCTCTGCCCGACCTCAGCCCAGCAGCTCTTTGGAGAAACCAAACCCAACTGCATGGCTGCACTTGTATTAAGATATTGTGACTGGGGCTTTTGGAGTGGGTTTTTAAGGAGCAGCTCACCTTTCCCTCCTCGTGTGTTTAAGAATTAGGTGCCTGGCCATTCTGCTGATGACAGGAATTAGATACCAGCTCCCCTGATTCATCTGACCCTCCCTGTGGCAGGCAACTTATGTCCAAACCTGGGAAGAGGTGTTGAATTTTCCATGCTGCTGCCAGCCTCTAGGAAAGCTTTGCAGACTGAGCAGGAGAATAGGAAGGAAGGGTTAGAGTGGGAGTGTTAGTCATTTTTAAATAGTGTTTTTTCATTGTTATCGATTTTTTTTGCAAGCTCAGTGTTTCCCACCCCGCCCCTCCCCCCCCTCAATTTTCCATGTTTTTCTTCTGCTTTTTTTACTAAATGGCCTTGAGGGTAGGGGAGCGGGGGTGAGGAGAGAGGTAAAGAGAAGTACATGAAAGTCAAAAGCCTTTTTTTTTAAAAAAAATATGCTGCTGCTGGAGCGTTTTTTTGCAGGTAGGGGAAAGAGCTAGTTTTGAAAAACTGATGATATAGAAACCTCGCTTAGCAAAAAAAAGAGAGCTCTCAATTTGCAAAGGACATTTAATTGTTGTGGGGCCAGGGATAGGGCCACCAGACCTGTTATTGAGTCTTTATGGAGAGGCTTTAAGGGCCAGTCTCTGAGAAATCCAGGTCTCAGAAGCCCTGATGTGCAGAAACTGCCTCCTCCTAGGCTGACCCACCATCTTGCTGTCTCACTTGCCCTTACTCATGGCTGGAGACCAATTCAGTGGTCCTTTCTCTGCAGGTGGCCAGTGGGGAACTTTTAGCAGCTGGGCCGTGCTGCTGATGCCAAGCCTGGTTTCAGAGCTGATTACTGCATGGTGTCCTCCCGGAGGGAAGCAACCCAGACCTCACAGGTCAGGCTTAGGTAACCATAACAGGAGGCAGAAAACAGCTGTGGTTTTTATGGCTAGGACAGACTGTACGGGAGCCAAATTAAAGTCCTCTATGTTGGACTCTGTTGGAGTAGATGATAAGAGAGAGAGACATTTCCCTGAAACTGCACTGTTTAAACAGAAGAGAAGACACGCAGCTGGTGGAGATGGGGAAGGGGAAGTGCGAAGTGAGCACTCTTCACTGGACCACACTCTGACTCTGGAGAAGTGATCCACACAAACTTTCCACCTGGAGCTTGATGTGGAAGTCATTTCAGCAAAAGGCCTTTTCCTCAGAAAAGGTTAATCTAAACAGAAGTGTTGGTTTTGATGATTGTTTAGGCTGGGCAGCATCTTGGAGTGGCTTACATTCTTGACCCCAGTAGTTTTGATGGAGATAAGTCAAGGTTTCTGGTCTGAAAAGGCATTTTGTTTGGTAACATAAACTAATTCTAGCACCTCGCCTCCTTTCAGAAACCCAGACATCCAACCGATTGAAATGAAACCTTTGAATGACTCATCCTGGACTGGCTTTCACATTTTGTGTGTTGTGAACACACCGTAGAATTTGAATTCGTTCTCTGGGCAGGACACAACAATAATCCTGCTGAGGTGTTTGGGGTTTCTTCCTGGAGAAGGGATACCCTGGGAGCCTGGGAGATGAACATGGCCCTGGATTGTCAGATTCCACATCTTTATTCCCTTTTCCTATTTTTCCTTGCTAGGCTACTTTCCCAATTTGGGGTGAGGAGGTCTCAAAGTCTAGTGTTTATCCATTGCATGGGCTCTTAGGTTCATGGAGAGCCACCAGGCAAAGCTGTTTGACATCGGTGGCTCCATATCACCACTTGTACTGCCATCCAGCAGACATCCTTTCCCACCCATCCATCCATCTTCACTCCAGAATGGAGGGATGCTTTCCACGCTGCATCCCTCCTCAGGCCCAGATCGGCTGCCCCGCAGTAGCATTGAGAGCCATCCTGGCCCAGTCTCAGTGCACTGAGGCACCACGATGGGAGATCCTGCATGGCCCCATAGATGGTCTGTTGGAGAACAGGAGGGTGGATATGATGGGGAGGCTGCTTCTGTCTACCCCATTTACCTGCAGGGACACAACTGACACCAGGTGTTTCTCTGCTCGCATGTCCCCAGCAGGGACAGTAGATCTGGCATGGCCAGAGAGACTTTCTGAATCTCTTCCCGGTTCCGTTAGTATGGACAACAGCAGCTGGTGTCTCCCTGAGGAAGACCTGAGTAACTGGGCCAAATGGTCTCCAGGCAGGTTTTTAGCTGGGGGCCTTCTCTCTCTCCCCCATCCCAGCCATTGTGTGTGGCTTTGCTGAGGGACACGTAGTGGTGGTCACTCAGATGCCAGCAGCAGCTGCTGTTCCAGGTTGCCTGCTCTCAGGGGTGTGAGGGATGGAGAGATGAGGATGCAGATGAGGATGTGCTATTGTGATCTCCTTCAGGACAGAGCCAGGCCACATACTCCGGCATCTCTGGAATACTGTAGCCAGGTGTGCTATGGAGACCAGAGTCCAACATTTCTGCTTTTTTTGAAAATGGCAGAAAGTTTCAATGGTTTCAGAATTTTTTTTTCTTAAGACGAATATTTGTCACAGTGGAAATTTCTGGCTCTGACACACCGGCGAGGGAAATCCCGTGCCACTGACAATACCTGCCTTGCCTGAAGATTGTGATATGGTCCCCTGGCCCAGAGCGACTCCTTTACTTGAGGCTTAGCTAATTGCTTCTTGTCCCGTGATCACCTTGAAAGTGGTTTTAACTAAGAGACTTTACTGGTGGGGTGGGGTAGGAACGTGTGCGTGGCCTGTTGCTGCAGCTCAGCTGTTGGAGGGTAATTCGCCAAGTTGCTGTAGCACCTACATTTGGGATCACAAAACCATCCTGCTGTCTCTGCTCGAGCCAGGTGGTCTCTGAGGGTCCTTCATTGCGTTCTTTTCATGTGCAGAACATTTATCTTACCACGTCCTCATGGTGGGGCATATCTCCCAAATGCTGGGTGGGTTTGGGGAGACTTAGAGACTCTCGTCTTCTCATCAGAGCCTGTGGGAGCAGTGACAGCTCCTGGAGCTGTTGTCTGCCTGCCACATCCCCTTTGTCCCTGCCCAGGTGCTGCATTTAACCAGCCTGTGGGCAGCTGGTGGAGAGACTGTTTACGGCTCACGACTCCTTTTTGATTTAATGAAAGCTCATTTTCTGCCTGAGGAAAGCTTTTCTCCATCAGCCCTGATCCCTGCCTGGCCCTGAAAAGGGGGAGATGTGCCTCATAATGGCAGCGAGGGGGATTAGAGGGGCCTGTGGGTGGAGGAAGAGGAGGAGGAGGAGGCGGGAAGTGGCAGGGGCTGTGCACACTTAACACACAAACACATGTTCTCCTTTTAACCTGAGCATCATTCAACCACAGTGCTTTCTGCCACTGGCACCTAAGCCAGGGCTCCCTCACCCCCTCACTTGGTGTCACAGGTCCCCTTCTCCCTGTTCCCAAGGTGGTGGGGCAGGGGGGAAATGAAGCCACACAAGCGGTGATGATTGTACCATATGGGAAGGGAGAGTGTGGCCAACTCTCTGCTCAGCTGCTGCCTGGGAGGGGGACACAGCAGCAGAGGATGGAGTAGGGTGACCATGGTGAGTGTGTCCAGCTGTGGGGAGAAAGGAGTGGGTGGCCAGGAGCAGCACCAGCTTCAGCCCTGAGAGTAACCTCCTTTCCTTGTTTCCCCAGACCTATGTCTTTACTGATGAAGAAGATGATGTCCTGAAAAGAAAAATGGGTAACAACCTGTCCTATAACACCACCTCCCCCCCTCCTTCAGCCTCTGAACTGCCATGGTCTTGGGAGGGGGTCCAGCCTGACAGCTGGCTTTCCTACACCAGCGCTGCCTCTTGAAGCACACCCCTCGCCACATCCCGTGGGAGGACCCCAAGCTGCAGCAGTGATGATTTGGGTTTTTTGGCTTACCCCAGGACATGCAGCCAACTGAAGGCAGGGTGCTGTCTGCCTTAAAGAATCCATGGGTAGAAGCAGCCCATGAGAGAGCTCTTCAGTTCCCACACCCTGGCTGGCAGTGAGCAGGGTGGAAGTGCGGTTGGCAGGTGTCCTAGACTTGGCCAAGATGCTTGGCTTTCTCCAGGTTTCATCTCCTGGTAGGGGGAAGGATGGAACCCACATCACCATGGGTTCGGATGCCTTTTTGGGGGGCCATGAGGAGGTTGGCTGTGAACAAACCCCTTCCCTCCTGCCCAGAGGTCCTGCCCATGACTGTGTGAAGTGGGCCAGCCCTGAGCCACAGCTTTCCCTCTCCCGGCAGGTGACCACGTGATCTTCACCAACTGCTCTGCCGAGCATAGCCACCTGGCCCTCTCCTGCAAGATGGCTGCTGAATTCGATGCCTTCCTGGCCAGTGGCCGTAGGTGAGGCAGGGCTGCTGTGAGGGGACCCCTGAAAGCAAGAGGCACTCTTCTTACAGCAAACCTCTTGTGTCTTCCCATCTCCCCCCAGCTGGTTTTGCCATTTGGATGATGACAACTACCTGAACCCTCGGGCCCTCCTGAAGCTCTTGTCCTCCTACTCTGCGACGTGGGACATTTACCTGGGGAAACCCAGCCTGAACCGACCCATCCGGGCCTCTGAAACGCTGCCAAACAACCAGACGGTACAGCCCATGGTGGTGGTGAGGGGCCAATGGGTTGTTTTTAGTGCTCTGGCTCATCGGCCGTAGATGTACCCCAAGGAGAGACAGGTCCCAAGAGCAACAGGCAACAACTGAAAACTCACCAGTCTTGTCTAAACATGGTTGTAGGTGTTGACTCAATCCGATCTACCTAGAAGAAGAGTCCCATGTTGCTGCTGCACCTCTGGGTACCTGTCTGCCAGGAGATAAGCCTGCCTTGGGCAGCCCACCTGCTGCTGCCAGCAGGAACTTGGCTGCTCCAAATAGGAGAAGGTCAAAATCCATGCTGTACTGCTGGCAAGTCCTTCTTCTGGGCAGCAGTCAGGGGGCTGGGGTAACAATAGGGCTGTGTTTATCCTGGCATCAAAGCTGGATTTCCAGCATTCCCATCTCGGGAAGTATGGTATCATCTGAGTCTCTGCCATTGATTTTCTTTGCTGTTTCTCTCCAGAAATCTGTGCGCTTCTGGTTTGCCACGGGAGGGGCTGGGTTCTGCATCAGCCTCAAGCTGGCAAGCAAGATGGTGCCGTGGGCCAGGTGAGCTGTGCAGCTGGTGAGTACAGGAGCCTTTGGGGATGAGGAACATGGCTGCACATTAATTCCTGGCGGTGTCAGATCTGGATTTGTGTATGTGGTGTTTGCAAGGATGCTTGCAAGGGTGCAGAGTGCCACATGCTACACATCTGCAAGCACGTGGGACTGGAAGAGGGATGTAGTGGGTGGCTCTGTCACTTGATTAAAAAACAGGCAAGAGCAGGCACACGTCAGCAAACGTGATCATACGATCATAGGATGACATGCTCCCCTTTCCCCAACTCCTTTCAGCTCTTGGTTATTCCTCCACACTCCTTCCCATCCCTTTCAACTTCCTTTGACTCTTCCTAAGTGCTTTCCCTGTCTGCCTATCTCCTCTCCCCTTAATCTGCCTCTTTCCAACCTCCTGTAACTCCCTCCTGAGCTCATTTCCCATTCCCCCACCCCGAACGCTCTTCAGCTTCATACAGTGGCCACTGTCATTTCCTCAGCTCGGTGCATGGAGAACAGAGGTAGGTCCCAGAGTCTCGTGTTAGCCCAGCCTACAACAAGATGATGCTTTCCATGATACCCTAGGTTATATCACAGGCTATATGCACATGTACTGATAGTCAATGGCTGTGCCAGTCTTAAACAGATCTGTGCATACCCAGAAAGACAGATCCAATCCACACCAGGTGGCTGGTTTAGCTGAAGCTCATGATATATATTTTATGATAGACCCAAACAGGAGGATGATCTGTGATCTAGATTAAAATGGAAGTGGCATGGATAGGTAATGCCTAAGCTGGCATAAAGTCTGCCACTACTGTATTAAAGTGCTTAAAACACATTTGAACTAGGTGAGGGGTGTTATAATAGACAGTGCTTCATGCTGTGTGGCTGCTTCCAGTTACAGGAGCCTTAAAATTGGGTTTAGCCTATCATCAAGGGATGGGCAAGTGTGTGGTGTTACATTACAGTGGAGCCATGGATAGCTTATTCAAGCTGCACGAGACTGTCCTGTTTCTTCTTCCTCCTGGTCCTGGACATGTGGTCCCACTGTTTCTCTCATGCTGGCTTGTCTGACTCCTCAGGGCTCCGTGCAACTCACCAAACAGGTGGAAAAGTGACTTGGCAAAGTCTGCCAGCTCTCTGCATCTGCTCACTGGGGAGCTGGATATGTATCAGGGACAGCACCTGACAATTGGGGGGACAGCATGGCTGGGAGTGGTCAAAGAGCAAACACATTCCCAGATCTTTGCAGGTGGAACTCAGGGATTTCTTGCCTAGTTCCAAGATTTACTCTGGTTTTCAATTAAGTCCTTCATTTATCTCACACTCAAGTGGATGCCTACATCCCCCCACTACCCTTTTCCTAACCCACGCAACCCTACCCTTTTCCAGTGGCAGAAACTTCCTGAGGACTTCAGAGCTCATCCACCTGCCGGACGACTGCACTGTGGGTTACATTATTGAGTGCAAAGTCGGCGGGCAGCTGCTGCCCAATGTGCTTTTCCATTCCCACCTGGAGAACCTGCAGCTCATCCCCCCTTCTCGGCTCATGCAGCAGGTGAGGAGGGGAAATGGAGCAAGAAGGAGGTGTGTGAGGAAGGAGAAGTGGAGGGGAGCTTACAGGCACATTGCTCTGTTGGTGGCACTGACATGGACTGAATCAATCGTCTGCTCTTTTGGGGAGGCTTTCCTGTCAAACGCTTCTTTGCAATAAGGAGCAGATGTTGCCTGCAGCACAGATGCCAGTCACAGTGCCTCTGGGGTCAGTGGTGAGGAGCACACGTATGGGGAGTGCTAGGAGGCTTGAGGGCATCCTTGGGGGAACATGGCACAAGGACAAGCAGAAATGATGAATGACTGGGGAAGTGGCTTTGACATGGCACCATGTCTGCCTTGCGTGGGGAGGTAACAAGGGGTGTATGGGGCTTGGAGAGGCAAAGGACTAGCATGGTGGACCATCAAGGGAAGGAAGACAGGAGAGATGTGGAAGGCAGAGGCCAAGCCAGCAGAGAAGGAGCCAGAATGGGAGCTTCGGTCACCCAAAGCAAGTTCCTTGCTCCTGAACTCACCTCTTCCTTCCTGCTCCTTTCTCACCACCCCACTTTGCAGGTCACCCTCAGCTACGGTGTCTTTGAGAACAAGCTCAATGTTATTGAACTCAGCGGTCCCTTCTCGCCCCAAGATGATCCCTCAAGGTACGGGGCATGAGTGCTCTGGGTGTTGCTGCAGTGTGAGCCCTCAGACAATAGGCTGGGAGGGGGAGGCAGCCAAATGGGGTGCAGGAGGTCTAGAGTGAGGGACAGAAACCTTGCCGTCACATGGCTTATTGGGTGAGGGTCACACTAGCATTAAGCTGTTTGCGAACGCTTACAAACTTTGCAAACCTTTTTGGATGAGTGGGAAGAAAAGGAGTATCAAAACATTTTATTTGGACAATTCCTGAGCCAAAAGCATTGCCATTTATTTCACATGTTGAGACTGAACAAGCTAACCTTTTACCCCTGGGACAGGAACAGAAATGTTCTTTTAAACTCAGGAAAGGAAATTCAGCTTTTTCATTTTTGCTGAGAAAACTGAAGGGAAAAAAGAAAAAGGTTCACTTCAGGCTGACTGCAAGCAAAAGTGTTCTTTGATTTACTTTCTCTGCTTTGAGTGAACAAACCTAAAGTTGTTATTTGCAGAGCATGGGTAGGAAGCTCCTGGGTGGAGATAGCAGGGGTGGGAAGCAGCTGGGCGATGAAAAGAGCATCAACAGAACCATGCACTGGGGGCTGGTGCAGTGCCCATCTCCCTGCCTGTGATCAGGGTGAGCCATGGGCTTGGGCTACATGGGCCAGAGCTGGATTCAGGTGTCGGAGGGAGGCTTGGCTGCTTAGCTTTGCTGAGAAAAGACATCTTGAGGTGAACAGCCAGTCCTGGAGCTCTGTAGTGCAGGGTGGGTGCCTGATGTGGGATGGGACATGGGGGAGAAGTCTTCCATTCTCCAGCTGTGCGCTGGTGTAAAAACTGTCACCTGACCTTCCTTCACTCTCTCCCAAACAGGTTTCGATCACTGCACTGCCATCTCTATCCTGACACCTCCTGGTGCCTGCAGACTATTGGCTGGTGATGCCTGAGCCTCAGCTACTGTGGGTCTTGGTGACGTCCATTCACCTTGTGCATGTAGGGGGTGGGACACTGAAGAAGCTTGGTGCTCCCAGTTTCCCCTTTTTGATGGTGGTCTTGGGGCTGTGTGATGGCTTTTTTGGTCCTCACTGAATACTGGTGACACAGGGCAAGAGACAAGATTTGTCCCAAAGAAGGATAGCATGGGCTGGACACGTGGATGGGCTTCCCATCTGTGCTGGGATACGTGCAAGGGATGGGAGCAGTATGCCTTCCTGAGCAGATCAAGGGCTGGGTGGTGACTGCTGGGCATCTGGGTAGAGATGGAGACCTGCTGCTGCTCCTTACTGTGGATTCATCTTGCTGGACTAGAAAGGCCTGGGGTATGGGTAAAAAGTGCCCAGCTGAGGATGGCTGATAGCATGTCGTGACTCCAGCCTCTCTGAGCAGGCCCTCTTCTTCCATATCTGCCTGTGATTTCCCCACCACCCACTCTTCCCAGTCACAGCCCCATTGGCTGAGTCTCTGCTTAGTCAAGGTCTATAGAAATGGAAAATGTGACTATTTCTGTGCTGAACGAGTGCAGGAAATGCGTAGTCCTTTCCTGGCAGAGGGGAGATGGGCAGGAAGTTCAAAAAATCAGGAATCCCCCTCTCTGCCGGGACAAAGGAGAAGGTGTGGGGTTGGGGAGCCAGGAGGAGATAGATAAAGATGAGGATGGTGCCTGCACCGAATATTGAAGGCTTGATCCTGTATGGCTCTGCATTATTCCTCTCTTTTTACCTTCTTGATATGGGGTCAGGATAATCTCTTGCTCTAATTACCAACCTGTCATCTGAGATTAGGCTCCAACTCCTACCTGTGAGAGATGAGACATAAAGGATTAGGACTGGCTGAAAGAGAGGAGAAAGGAAGAGATGGAGAAGGAGCGCTCAGGAGCGGATTAGAGGTTACAGCTTTATAATCTTCTCTGTGCCCTGACCAAAAAAATTAAGTCATGAAGGAATGGAAACAGCAAGGCAAAGAGCTTTTAATCTCTGCGTTTCTTTCCTCCAGATGCTAAGAGCAGCTTTCTGCTTTCCTGCTGTCCCTGCTGAGCGCAACAGGGAGAAGGAGCAGGCCCAAATAGGTTACAAGCTTTCTGGCATGTTTGTGGAGAGTCTTTTTCTCAGTACAGAGCCTAGCATGAAAGCTGGGCAATTCTCCTTGCTGGGAATGAGCTTTGGCACCATTTTGTCCTTGTACACACAGTTAAACAGCTGGGGGAGAGTGTCGCAGGGAAAGCTGAAATGCAAAGAGGCCGTTTTAAATGATAGGTGGTGCCACAAACAGGTATTTCTCTTTAAAGAGCCTTTCAAAACACACTGCTGGGATCCGTGAAAGATTCCTGTAATCTCCAGATGAAAGGACAAATGCCCTTTCTCCGAAGAGCTGCTCAGCTTTGATGCTGCTGATGTGACTAAGCCTGCTGCTGGTGGGCTGGAAGAGCCAAGGGCAACTATCACTGGCCTCTAGCGTTTTGAAAACTGGCCACCCTGTCACCTCCTCCCTCTGATGCCCAAGCACCAGCATCTCCTACACAGCAGACACGAGGTTTAAAGGAAAGGCATCAGAAAGACCTTCCACCTCTGCAAATCTAGAAATGAATGAGCACTTTAATTTTTGGAGAAGCAGAAAAGAAAAAATAAAAGAGCCCTGCTTTCTTCCCTTGCACAACATGCCTTTGACCTGGAAATTCATCCTGAGCAGGGACAGGGGCTAGCTGATGCCAATGACCGTTCCTTGAGTCGTGCAAAGCACCTGGCTCACACAGTTACGTGAACCTAGGAACCATGCGGCTCAAAACGGAGACACCCAAGTATTGGAAGACAGGTGCAGCACAAAGAAGTCCTGCCCCACAGGGCAAATGATTTGGCTTGAACTTAACCAGAAGATGAAAAATGCTTCTGTGAGAAGAAATGAGGCTCTTCAAGAAAAATTTGCACTAGCCAGATATCTTCTTTTTTCCCCATTCAAACTCTCATCTGTGTTGTTAATCAAGCCTTTGAGCTAAAAAGCCAGTCCTATCTGTAGATGTTCTGGTGACAATCAGAGCAAAATGCGGTTCATGTACCCGGAGAAGGAGAAGAAACTGATAGAGAAGACTCCCTTGCCCAGGGAAAAGCAAGGCAGAGAAACTGGAAACCCGCTTTGGATCCTGGCCTCAGCTGGTCTGAACTGGCCTGGTGCCTTTTGCATGGCTGAAGATCAGATGTTAAATGGGTTGAGTCCTTGAGTGGCTGCATGGGGAGTGGTTTAAGACTGGACTTCGTTGCTGGAGCAGTTAAGTGTCACTTCTGTGGAAAATATCTTGTCTCATAAGGAAACTGAGAACAGATGAGAAGACGTCTGGGGTAGGGCATCTCTTGGGCTGTAGAGATGAATGACAGAGAAGTCTTGTTATGCCTGTGATGACAATGCACTGGAAAGAAAATAGCTTCTTGGAGTCGACAAAAGAAACCAGGTTTTCTCTAAGAACAGAGAGACAGCTTAAGGGTACATTCACCACATGAAATCTGATCAATGTTAAAACCTGAGTTAAAATTAGTTTCAGGAACGGTTCCTGCCCCTTGGGCTTGCTGTCAGATGTTGTGGTTTTACAGTCTCATTTTCCTAGTTTATTAAAATGTTTAGCTGCTTGGGAAAATAAGAAACAATCTCACGTGAAACTTTTCAGAGGACTGTCTTTTTTTATTCTCCTTCATGATTTTCTGATGTAACTGTTAAAGTTTTTGGAAAGGTTCCATTGGGCCTATTAAATTTTTTTCTTTCTCTTTTTCTTTTTTTACATCTCTCTCTCCTTCTCTCTCTCACACTTCCTTTTCTCATTGCAGGAAAAAAACCCCTATCCCAAGAACAAAAAGGAATGGAGATGTGGTCTTTTTATTTTACTGGGAAAAATGAGGTCAAAGTCGAAGGTGGTGGCATGACCCTGCTGTTGAACAACATTAAGTGTCATTCAAGATTTCAAGTAGAAAGACCTCCACCTGCCCAACACCATAGCAACCAAAACTATTAATGGTGTTTAAGCTGTATACTGAAGATTCAGAAAAAGGAGAAGGAGGGGAAAAAAGCAGTTACAGTATTTGAAATGTAAAGTATTAAATGAGGCTTTCATGTTAACAATATCCTTTCTTCTCTTGCCCCTTAGCTGTGAAGAATTTTTATAAGGAAACCCCTATTTGACAGTGCAAGAAAATGCTAATGACTATCCTTTCTTTAGGGGGAAAAGAGAAGTTAGTTGAAATAGGTGGGAAACTGCAGTTGTTGCTAAAGGCTTGAAGGGGAAGGAGAAGAACAGCAATGCTAGACAATGCTTCTGTCCCTGGTGCCAACTCCTCTTAACAGATTTCTAAGCCACTGTGGGATTTACTTGACTTGTACTCAGATCGCAGCCTTCAGCTCTTTCCACAGGCCTCTTGCTAAAGATGCAGCCTTCAAAAGATGAGCAGTTTAGTAAACAGAAGCCAAAAGGTGAGAAATAGGAACAAGAAAAGGGAGGTTGGAAGGAAAGAAACCACTAAGCAGGACCTTGGAGGGGAGCTTAAACAGTGCATTGAAAGTACTGTTTGGGAGCTGCCCAGCAATAGTGGGAAAGGGGTGTTGCCTGCAGCCCCAGCTCTGGACGTTTTTGTGATCAGGACAATTGTAGCCCACCAGTGCCAGAGGGGATGCCAGCCTGTGAGTCAGAGTTCACCTTGGAAGAGGCGAGATGAGGTTGGTTGGCCCCAAACCTCTTCTTTTTATTGTCTTTTTTAATAACACTCCAGGGAAGTCGATGTGTTTTCATCTGACAGTTACACTCAATTCCTTACAGCAGATTTGGCCTCTTAATTTCGAGGCTTCCTTTGCCCTTGCTTACAATGCAGGCTCATCAGACAGTCCAGAGGTGGGACCAGCATCTCTTCTAATTCACTTATTTAATTTCTTTGTCTTCAATCCCTGAAAAACCCTACAAGACAGCTGGCTTGCCCTTTTGCACCACTGGCCACCAGGGCTGTACACACCTGAGCACACTTCTGGGGTGGATGCAAAGGTGAAGGAGAGTGACTGACTCCTCCATTTGATAAACTGCATAGGCAGAGAGAAGGCATGGACCATCCTCATGTTCTTCCTCAAGGCACCTGCTAGCAGCTGGGTGCCAGAGGTGGGATTTCATACTAACTGGGACTTTCTTCTGTCCCAAATACCACTGGGCTTATGGCTCCACTGAAGAGGTTGTATTATGTAGGCATAAGCAAGGCCAGGAGAAGAGTAGCATCACAAATGTACAAATAACTGTGTCTGTTTTCACCAGCTGGTGCAGGAATTTTTCCTCTAGACTTTCTGCCCAATTACCTGGGAGGTTAAAGGAGTGCAGGGCTGAGCTGTTGTTGCTCAGCTGCTATTGCCTTTTTAAGGCTGTTCCTTGACAGCCTGAGATTTTTGTTGCGCCCTGTTTGATCCAGCTTGAACTCCAAGAAAGCTGGGAACTCATCTCTCTCCTTGTTTGAACTGTATGTGATTAATTACAGGCCCCAAGAATGGGCTCCTTGCCTACCTCTAATGTTTAAATTGCCTTCCAGGATTTTGCAAGGCTAAGGAGCCCCTTCAGATGTTACATCTGACTGTACCTCGGTCAAGCCTCCCTTGGTTTTGCTGGGAGTTGCATCTGATTCATAGTGAACTTTGAGAACAAATTAAACTGAGTGCTTTGTACATGGATTTGCTGACCCTGACCCTTCTGCTGCTGCTTGAGAAGAAGACACTGTTTATTTTAGCAACATAAGAAAAAGTGCAACTAAACAGGGCAATTGGATGGGGAGAGATGCCGCTATTCTGAACCCCTGCTTTCCCCATCCCACCCCTAGAAGTGGGGCACAGAGAGAATCTACAGCCAGTGCCTTTGGCCCCAGTGATTCAGGTGGAGGATATGCCATGAAATATCCAGCATTTGCACTGGCAGAGAACCCAGCAGCCCTGGTTGTGAGCCAAGGCCGGCTTGTGCTTGGTGCAGGACAGAAAGAAAATAGTCCTATCCTGAAGCACTTAGAAGAAGAGACAGGGTGGGGAAGGAGGGGAGGGCTTATCAGGACTTGATAAGAGAGTATTGTCACATATAAGCAGGGTGAACAAGATGGTCTCCAGGACAGTGAGGGGAAGAGTTCAGGAGCAAAGATCCCTCTCCACCCAGAAATACCATGAAGCAACAGATCTGAAGGAAGGCTGATACAAGCACATGGAAAGGGAGAGGTGAGGGATGAAGAAAGTGGTTTGGATAAGAGGAAGTACCAGAACAAAATCCACATCCTCTTCATGGCTGTGTTGGCAACTGATGAATGCTGGCCTGAGGACTGGTACCTTGGGGCTTAGAGGTTCAACAAAAAGAGGGGAAAGCTGGAAAGCAAAAGGCAAGGACTGTCTTCCCCTACCCACACATTCAACACTGCCCTGTGGCTTCTCACTCATGGCTGCCCCAGTAGTGTAGGAGGAGATGTGGGGCTTGGAAAGAGCATCAACCTCTACTCTGTGCTGTTTGTCTTCTGCCTGGGGACACCACACACAACTCAGCTTTCATGAATGCTCAGGGAAGCAGCAGTCTGGGGACAATGAGCAGGAAGGATGTGCTGAAAAGACTCTGCCCCTTCCTCACTGCCCCACCTTCCCCACATTACCATCAGGTTTGGCTGGAGCGAGGCCAACTGCAGAAGCTGGCCAAGCTGTCTCCACTTATGATGGTGTTTCTTCTAGTGTGCAGGGGAGAACACTCCCCTCCGGGCTCTCGGACAGGCCTGTTTCCCAAAGGCATGGTGTGGGGTGCAGACATACAAGGTCTCGCTGCAGCTGGTAGGGAGAACAGGGCCCCTCCATATCCCCCTCCCTTTCCCCCAGCATTCAGCTAGTGTTGGACGGTGTCTGTTTTTAGAAAAATCGCAGAATCAACAGCTGAGCTGATTTTCCAAAGGGACATATAAAACAAACAGCCTGCCATCTGCTATATTGTCCTGGAACAGCGGCTTGGAGGGTGGGGGAGAGGGAAGGAGGAGAATGAGGGGAATGAGAAACAGAGGTGGGGGAAGAGGGTGGGAAGGAGGGCAAGCAGAAGAGAGGAAAAGGCAGAAAGGGGAGGCAGGGAGGTCATGGGGGGGAGAGGAGGGTGAAGGTGGAGGCTGAGGGAGAGAGATAAAGAAGGAGGTAAGAAAAAGGGAAGCTGTGTGAAAGGGGATGTGGTGAGGGGAGAGGACCAGAGACAGGCATGGGGGCAAAGAGGGCTTGCTTAAGATCACACTATCTGGATCCCTGTCAGCGCTGTGAGCCACAGGGGCAGGCACTGCCAGCACCCCTGTCCTTGCTGAGCCAGAGCCTGTCTGCAAAAGAAACAAACTGGACTTAGTGGCCTGGATAATCGCTCCCCTTCCACCCACACAGCCCTGCCTGCTTGCCTGCTGTACACCCCCCGCTCCATGTTGGCTTTTATTGAGTGCTGCAGGGCAGGGATTGAACTCCAGGTTTGGCAGCAGAATAAATAACAGCAACATTGGCTCTCCAGCCCGGAAGGGAGGAGGGCTGATTTTAATCAAAGGTAAATAACAGTCAGTATTCTGTGACCCTTAATCCAATTTCCTGGAACTGGAGAATAATGTTCCAACTTAGACACGTGGCGCTGGCCCACAGGAGTGGGATGGCTACTCAGCTAGCCAGCTGCTAGGCACAGCACAACCAAGGAGAGCAGAACTGAGGGAGATGCCACAAGGCAGGTAGTTCATCCTAGCTGGCCTGAAACTGTGCTGTTGTCTTCTGTCTCTTCCTTGTGCATTTTCCTTGCTTCAGTCATCCCCAAAGATGAGACTGGTGTGCTGGCAGGCAGCACATCCCCATGAAATGTAGGCCCAGTTGATTAAAGGCTCCCTCATTTGCTCTGTTGACCCAAGAGTTGGGGGCCAGCTGCTGTCCCACATCTGCATCCCTGAAGGGCATTTTGCCTTCCATGGTGACCTGGAGAATGGTGATTATGAGGTCATGCTTGCTGTTATATGGTCATAGTAGGAATCACTATGGGTTCCTGCTATATGTCAAGTGTGAGCAAGATTTCAGCATTGGAAAGAAATGTTTGTGTTGTTACTAGTCTGGTAACACAAGGGTCTGTGTGATTGGAGAGTTTGCCCTCTAACTTGCTCACATACTAGAATCACAGAGAGTTAAGGACGTGGTGCTATTGAGCTATTGGGAGGTTATGTAGTCCTGCAGGAGGGCCAGCCACCTTACACCCCTTCTGTCAGATGTTTTTCCAACTGACTCTTAAAACACATTCTTTGGTGCAGACTCTTGGCATCAGATTGGAAAACCACGTTGCTGGTAACTAAGTACTGGTACCAGGTTGATCTTTGAAAGACAGGTTTGTTCTGCAACTCTGTGCTAACACCAGTTTGTAGCTGCCCGTGGAACAACTCTCTCAGGCTCTTGGGCACTGCTTTCTCCTCTGCGGGGCAGATGATTTGCAATTCTCTGGAACAAAAATGGCCTGGTGAGGCCAGGACATGTTTGGAAAGAGGCAGAGACACATCCTAGAGCTGAGGACAGAGGAGGCCAGCTCCTTTGCAGCCCTTTCATCTTGCAAAATGACCTGGCACTCCACAGGAGGGGCTTGAGCTGCTGTGGAGACAGAGCACCTGTCCACTCTGTGGGTGGACCATAATTTTAAGACCACTTTTCAGATGAAGCCTTTTGTAAGCTTCAAGGCTATGGTGAGAAATCTCCTCATCAAAAGCTTCCAGGTGGCAAAAGTGGCCCAACACACACAGCACTTGTGTGACTGCCAATTCCTGGTCATACAATCTGCAGAGATCAAGTTCAGGTGGGACAGCAGAGTCCATCCTCCCATCTCAGTCTCTGCTCTTCCAGTGTGGATGCTGAGAGCCCGGGATCCAGCAGCAATGGGGACAGAGAGCACTCAGACACATCCAGGGCAACACAGGCTAGAAGTACTGAGAGTTTAGCCTGAGGAGGAGCAAGGTCTGTCCTGCTCAGAGAGGCTAGGAGGGTGGCTGATCCTTACAATGCCCTATACAGACAGGTCAGAAATGCAGCTCCAGAGATGCCTTATGCTCATTCAGCTCCCCAGCCATGGGCACACACTTCGCTCCCAGTCATCCAGTCGTGCCCTTAGGCAGCCCAGTCCCGCTGCTGAAATTATTGGCAGAAGAGAGGAAGGGGAAAAAAATCTTTTACATCTAGTTAACTGTGTGTTTTTTTTTCCCTTGCTCAGCTCACTCCAGCAAGCACACTGCTTTGGTAACTGTTTGAAGTTCCCGGAATGGCCACTGCTCTCTGTGCCCCAGGAAGGGGCAGGAGGAGGAGAGGAGCTGTGGGCCGGGACCGGCGGGCCCTGATCAGCACCCTGGACAGGGACGGGCTGCCGCGCCCTGCCTCGGCTTGCCTGGCCCTGCCTTGCCTTCCTTTGCCTTCCCCTGCCTTCCTTCACCTTCCCCTGCCTCCTTTTGCCTTCCCCTGCCTTCCTTTGCCTTCCCCTCCCTTGCCTTGTCTTGCCTTCCTCTGCCTTGCCTTGTCTTGCCTTCCCTTTCCTTCCTTTCGTCTTGGTCCAGGCTGGCGGGCAGCCTCCTGGTATGGTACCACCCTGCTTTGGCTTGCAACCTGCCCCAGCCCTTTTTTGTTCTTGCTTAAGATCAAATACACAGTGCTGTGGCTCCATACGCAGCTGCTCTGAAGCTGTGGCTTAGATCTGGGTTATTTTTTGCAGATAAATCCTCTTTTCTATCAGATTTGACATCAGGCAATCCCTCCAGATCCCTCCCTTTCTCCCTGTCTGACTTCCCCCTTCTCCTTCCTGCCCTGTGTTCTCTTTCCTTGCATCTGTGCCCTTCCCTCTATATGCCTCCCTCCCCTTTTCTTTCCCCATAGCCAGCTCTCTGTGAATATCATTTCATCTGCTTGCTTTCTGCTGCTCTGCGTCTCCCCATCACTCTGTGTTTTCGCTGCCCTCAAATGTATGTATTTCACTGCTTTCCTTTCTGTATATCTTTTTTTCACCCCCTCTCCTGATTGTTTCTCTGTGGTCATTTCCACAGTGCTGTGAGTTTATCAGAGAGCCCTCTCTGCCCTGGAGATCTGCATGTTGAGATCAGGTGAAAAATACCTAGTAGATGCTTTCTTTTTGGGACCCTGCTGCAGCTGATGGAGATTGGCATGCCCTTCAGGGAACATAACTGATTCACACACTGCCCATTGCCTTCCAGATGACCTGAGGAGGAACTTCCAGGGTGGTGGAGGCAGAAAGCAATCACAGAGAAGGAATTAAAGCTACAGGCAGCCTGGGAGAGATTTGGAATCACTGGCTGATGGATGGATTGATTGGGTAAGGCTCTGATAAAAAACATTTCCCATATCTCAGAAGAACTCTGGTCTTTGTTTCTCTCACAGTCTGTGCCCACACAGAAGAGCCAGCCTAGGAATGGGGCAGAAGGCCATAAAGATCTGAAGGGAAAGAAAAAGCTTGCAGAGAGTTGTAGTCAGGGGTCATTCCAGGAATCCAGTGTGGATTTCTATCTCACCGCTCTTCTCCTCAGAGGCCAGCCTGGGTGGCACAGGAATCATCCCTGGCTTCCCCCAGGAGCTTTGCAAACCCTGAGATGTCCCTGAAGCAGGTCTCCAACACTGCTGTGCGACACCAGCAATACATATTGATGTATTTGGTAGGAGCTGGTGCCTAGCGGGCAAGAAAACAGGCTGAGGGCTTTGATGCCACTTGGAAGTTATCCAGTTTGGGATAATGGGATCTCAATTTCAGTTGCAGAAAATCATTTTCATTTATAGGAGCCCAGAGAACTTCCAGCCTGACACCACTTTGGTTGGGATTTAGCCAGGCGACCATGGAGAATGGGATCTACACCAACACCTTAGGCATCTGGATTTGAGTAGTGAGGAGAAAGGAAGGAGATCTTGGCTGCCTTTCACTTTTTTTTTTTGATGCCTTTTAAAATGGGAGCTCTTGTGGCAGTGACAGACCCATCCATGGGTAAATGGACTGCAGCAGTTGGGGACTGAGTAGATGGGTCTGGAAAAACAGCAGTTGTATTCCACCTTGCTTGCTCAACAAGACACAGCATGGCATCCAGAAGAGCTCGCAAACTGTTTGGAAGACGCAATGGATTTTCTGTCAAGCTGGAGTGGTCCTCTGTAAAGTGACATTTACATTTTTACCAGACAAAGTTTTTCTGGCCTGTGATTCTTCCAGCACTTTGGGTTAATAGGAGCAGAGGCTGGCTCCGCATTGTCTGAGGCTCGACTTTTAGATGGCTGTCAGAGGGAGAGAGAGGGCAGTGGTTTCAGCAGTGTTTAATGAAAAGTTGAGGGAAAGTAAAGTTCTTGCTCCATCTTGGATGCTCTCCTTTTTACATTACTCTAACCAAGGCCAGGGAAGAATGTTATCCCCTCATAGCTCCCTCCCTGGCAGAGAGCTGCCATGCATGGTGTTTCAAGACCACAAGCACTCCCAGTGAGGGTGGCTACACCATGTGTTAGTCCTATGCTGAAGTCTTTTGATGGACTGCATGTCTAAGCAATTTGAGTGTCTTCTTCCAGTGTAGGACACAGAATGTTCCACTTGCTGAGGCTGCAGGACACCTTTGTTTGCTCCTTTAAAAACAAACTCCTTCCCCTGCATATGCTTTTTTTTTTTGCTGTCACTGTTTTGTAATATTTACAAAAGGTGGTTCCTGATGGAAGTGCTCGCAGAGCTCAACTGCCTGCCCGTGACATGTGGGAGGAAGTTTGTGCTCAGGGACTCTCTTCCAGGACTCATCTGTGACTCCTCTCTGCTCCATCAGCCCCCCTGGTACTGGCACATCCGGCACCTCATTGCATCTCTCTCTCATAGGCCCCCAAATACCTCAACACAGCACCCTAGTCTCAAATCCAAGCCAACTCCCTGGATAATCCATTTTCCATTACCTCTTTCCAACTAAAAATTGCCCTGAACAGTAACCAGACCTGGTATTCAGTATTTCTGCAGCACTTGAGATTGGAAGGAGCCTGACGAGAGCACTGCTAATTAGCTCACATCTTATCTATCAGGTCAGTGTTGTCCCTGCTTGAACGACTTAGATACCACAGCACAAAGTGACCAGCTTCACAGAGGGACCTGAACTCCTTGGATTGTAATCTCACTCTCTCCTTCTCTCTTGTGCTGATAGCAATAGAAGGTCACCTCTGCGGTTCTGGAGCCCAGAGATAGTGTGTCGGGTTTTCTGCTAGTGTAAATCAGTCTAGGTCCACAGGGACATCAGACCTCCACTCAATGTGCACAGTCTTGGGAGATTTCTTAGCACAACCTGGGAATCCACCATCAGGTCTGAACCTGGGTGTCCTGGGTACAGGCAGAATGATCCCAGCCTTCCTATAGCAGATTGGGATAGTCAAAACACAGGGAGCTCTGGAGGAAAATCCAGGATGAAGAATGAAGGCATGCACATCCCGGTGTGATGGAGGCTCCCAGCCACCCAGAGAAGGTGAATGGCCAGGATATTTTGCCCCAGCTCTGGAATCATAGAATCATTTTGGTTGGAAAGGACCTTTAAGATCATCAAGTCCATCCATTAACCTAACACTGACAAATCTACCACTAAACCATGTTCTGAAGTGCCACTCATTCAAAGTGGCCATACCACCCTCTCCCATCACAGGGTCAACCATCTGAATGGCACCAAGCCTCAAGGGGGGAAGTGTGCTCCTCCTTTGCCCCTTTCACCATACCTCTGATTTTCTTGCCTTTTGGAGCAAAGGAGTGGGGGATGGACTTATTCTCCCACAGAACTGGGAACGTATGGACTGCCATAACTGTGAGTCCCCACCACATCTCTGTAGCAACACTCGTAAGCATGAGAGCTCACACCCATGCACCCACATACGCAGAGCCAAATGCTGACTTACAAGCATTTCTGTCCTGGCTTCCCCATCACACTGGCTCCTCTGGGGCTGTGACCCAGCACTGACCGGACCCCATGCTGCTTGTGGGCTGTCTCGTATCGCTGCTGGAGCAGTGCCTGCCATGGCAGGGGTGTCAGGGCCTGGCAGGGGCAAGCTGAGACCCAACTTTCCAGAGGTAGTGGGGGTGTGCAGGGCTTGGACGGTCCAAATAGTCGAGAAATGGGGCCAGCAGAGGGCACTCCAGTACCACCGCTCACCCACCAGACCGAGCCCTCAGACGGGGAACGCAGCCACCCCCAAAGCCCTACAGCCCTTCTGGGCTTTGCCCTGGCTGTAGGAGGCAACGGTGATGAAGGGCAGCAGCCTGCACCCCTGCTTTCTTCACTGCGGGAAGGGGAAGGAGAAAATGGGTGAGGAGGCTGCACGGGAGAGATGTCCCAGAAATCTCCCTCCTACTCACGTCTTCCTCCATCAGCTCACAGCAGTCCCATCGCTCAGACAAGGATGGTGGATGAAGTGCATACAGCCCTGGGTTTTCCCCTCTGAGCGATGGGTGCAGCGTGGCTCTGGCACAGGGCAGCTGAGGGGAGGCACTACCTTCCCTTCCTTGGAAGGACTGCTGAGCCTCAGGCTCAATAGCTGTGTGCGCATCGGTCCCCAGTGCCTAATGCTGACACTGTCCCTCCTTCCCCAGCTGCCTATCCTGGTGGTGTCCCTGTTGCTCGGATAGGCCAGCTCTGGGCATATCCCAGCCATCCCCACCTTGCAGACAGCCTGCATGAGTGTCACCAGGACTGACTTGAAGGTGGAAGATGGTCAAGGCTGGTCCCTTGGCAGATGAGAGGATTGCCCTTAACGGAGAGGACAGCAGCCATTTCAGCACTACTGCTCATGACACAGGGTGGCCATGGCAATGGAGAGAGGCCTGGTGAAGCCTTGATGGGTTGAGACATCCTTGTGAGAGGTGCCTGGCAACAGACTCTTCTGGAGAAGAGTTTTACGTAGGCCACAGTGCAGTAAACCTTTCAGGAGACTTGCTGGCAAACCTCACAGGAAGCCGAGGATCACTGTGGCGAGCCCTCCTGTCCCCGTCTCCTTAACACCTGGAAGCTCTTTGCAAACAGCTCAAGGGGTGCCACACGCCAGTGCAGGAGGTATCGCTAGTGCTGTGCTCACAGCAAAAGGGAGCAGCGCGATGCTTCACAGACATCACTGGGCTGCAGCCACAAAATCAGAGGTGCCTGAGCTGGCCTGCCTGTTTCTGCATGAGCTCTGGACACTTTCCCCATCATAAAGTAGTATGACAGATACATGGGAAACCAGGATTCCCTGAAGCTCTTGGCGAGGGGGGGGTCTCCCTGGCTCCTCTACAGAGACAGTAGGAGCAGAGCACCTTCCTATGTGCTCTGAGAGGCCGAGCACCTTGTGGTTTTGCTGCAATAAATCTGGAGCAGCTATAAATCTGAAGCAGCTGGCTTAAGTTCCTCCAGGGTTCAGAAGAAAACACATCCAGCCTGATGTGTTTTGTTTGCCCACTCGCTGTGTTTCTAATTGGAATGTTTGTAGCTTGGGAAATTGCTTCTTAGACTACAGTACCCACAGTCCTTCACTGGCAGCTCGGCATAGCCTGTTAGGGCAAAGCAAAACCCAGACGTCTGAACTGGGTCTTTCCTTACCTGACCCATGCAGGCAGCTGGAGGTCTTCAGTCAAGCCCAGTGTGCACTTACTCAGTTCATTGGGAAAGGACTGGTGAGATCAATGAGTGAGAAATGCAGCTGTGGTTCCCTACCTTCTCCCAGAGGCCATTTCCAGACCCTGGTCCTTGCAAGCAGGGTCTCCTGAGACTATTTGTCCTCCATTTCTGCAAAGCCCCATCCAGAACTTTTTCTAAATGAACCCTGAAGTCCAGTTTGGGAGAGATCACAAGGCAAAAACAACAAGCATAATGAACCATATTTAAAATGATATTTTTTCTGCCTTTGGAGTTTGGTTAATTTATAATCTATAAAAGTCTCTGCATAATTGTGTCTTGATTAAAATGGTATAATTAGGCGCTCTGGATCTCTCTCCCCTTTCCCTAAGATTATTTCTGTCTAATTGCTTTAATCTGTGTTTTCATGCACCCACTAGAAAATCAAAGCATGCTCCCATGAGGATGCGGGTGAGAGTGAATAAAGCTGACGACTCATTAAGTGCAGCAGAGAGAGGAAACTGCATCTAAATCACCACTACATTAACGAGGTAAAATAAAAAATCGAAATGAATAAATAACAGAGAGATAGAGGATTTAAGAAAAAAAACACAACAAACCAACCTGACATAGATTTTAATATTAATTAAGAACACACTGAATAGCAAATTGTCTGTTGTTAAAGCCAACTTCCTCCATTGTTGATAGAGAGCAAAAGGTCTGGGAATTTTAATTCTCCAAATCTGGAGGGGGCAACTTGTGCAGAATAGAGCCTTGCTAGGGACAGAATAAAGTTGACTGAGGAGGGATCGAAGGACCTTGGTAGGAAGGGTGTCAGTCCAATCCATCAGTTTAAGCACAGTGCCACAATTAGCCTGGATTTGAGTGAGACCTGGATCAGACTCCAGAGAGACCAGCACTTGCAGTGCTCTTGGCCCTCAAGAGTTGATCAAGTCTGTCCCCTGCCCCAAGACCAGAACAACTTCATCTCTCCCTTCCAGGTCACTTTCTGTATTATTATCAATGATATTCAGGCTACGGACTCTGCCAGGTAGCCCCAGTAACCTACAAAGAGGTCACTTATTTCCCTCCAAGTGAGAAATCAGGAAAATAAGATATTTTAAAAAAGCTTCTGACTATGTGTATGGTTTGTGAACATCTGCTGTAGTCTCCTGAGGAGAAGTTCAAGGCAGTGCTGTCCTACAGCTTCTCATTGCAGGGGAGACTGTGCTGTTTGCTATTTGCCTAGCTCAAGTGCAAACTCCCACACACTGCAGTGTAGACAGGTTGATTTTTACCCCAGATATGATTGAAAAACTTTGTCATCAGCTGTGAACAGCACTGTTTATTTTCAGCAGTGCTAATCAGCCCAGGCAGGTCACCGTATGGGTGCAGCTACTCTGCGCTGTGTGACACAGACGTGGTCCATGGCAGGGCTGGTGATCCAGCTGCCCAGAGCAAGGGTGAGCACCATGATTTCATCTCCAGTCATCAGTGACAACATGATTTGCCCTTAACCCATCCATTCCCTCTTCATTAGTATGAGATGCCATGGAAATGTGCATTCATGTGCGGTTCTGTAAAGGTCCTCAGCCAGTTGCCTTGGACAAAAATTGGTCAGCCTCTGTCTGCCTGTGACCTTCGTACTCATTGCTGTTACTCCATTTCACATTTTTTCTTGCCACGGATACACAGGTTTTGGAAAGTGAAGGCAAAAGGCACATGAAAATGGCAAGGAAAGCTAGGAAGAGCATTGCTTGACCATTGAATAAGAGCTGTTGTCTCAGCAGAAAGGTCATTCCAGCTTCATCCCCTGGACCCCGGTTGTAGGACTGGCCCCAAAGCTTCACCCTGACTGAGGGAACACTTTGCCCCTACTCCATCAAGTGGGCACTTGAGTGAAGGATTAGGGGCACATATTTAAATGTTCTGCTGGGTCACTGCTTGACAACAGCTTGGTCCCCCAGGGTTTCCCTGTCAACATCCCTTGAGGACCAAGCATGGAGGGAGGCTTGATGTTCATGTCAGCATGGCAGCTGACATGATAATACTGAAAAAGAAAGGAGGATCAGCTGCTTGCAGCCCTTGAGTTCAAGAAGAGCCTAATCTAATTAAGTGGAGACTACTATCAAATTACCAGCTCTCTTTTAACGTACCCATTTTAAGTGGTTTCGTGTATTTATAGTAGGTGAGTTAGCGAGGGCTTTTCTCTCTCGAGGTCTTGCTTGTGTGTAAGGGAGAGAAGTATAATGTTAAGACTCCTGCTTTGAATTAGTTTCCATGCCCATCCTGCAAAAGATTTTGCACAACCAAAATCTGATCCCAGCTGGCCTCTTCCTATGCCTATGAAGGGAGTGTCTGTCTGGGTTGTTTCTGAATCTTGCCCCAAGCCAGCAGCACAGAAATTTCCTTTTGGGATTAAGCTTTCCTTAAAGCAAATGTGTCTTGTGCAACTATCTCAGGTCAGTCAACAGCCTTGAAAGGGCAAGAGGAGGGGCTGGCTTGCCACGGTCAGAAATCAGCTGCCCCTTTTCTGCTGAACTTTGATGGGAGTGGGATGGACCTGTCGCTGTTGGTTAGAAGTGAGTGGACAGGCTCTCAGCCCCATAGCCCGGCGTGGGTTGCTGGTTGATGGAGTGCCCCCAATTTGTCTTCCCCTGATTAGTGTCTCTGGCAGCCTGCAGCCTTCTCTGTTACTCTCCCTATAATTCCATCTCTGGGGGAGTTCCTGTGCAGCAGGATCTGTGTCAGATGATCCCCCAGGCTCGAAGGAGGGAGGAGGTGGGAAATGCTCGTTAGGAGCTGTTTCCATGCATAACAACAGTAATAATCCTTAGCCCTTTATCTAAAGCTTTTACGAATGTTAATTCGTTAACCTCTCACAATCACTCTCCGAGGTGAGGATTATTATCCACAGGGCTGGACAGATGGGGGAAGCTGAGACGCAGAGCGCCCAGCCTGAGGCTGTGGGACGAGGCAGTCAGATGCCACCAGGTCCTCCTTTGCCCTCCAAAAACTTTTCTCTCTTCTCCGGGTAAGGGGTGGGCTGGCTTCTTCAGGTCACTCTGACACTAATGAGATGAGACCTTGCTGGCAGTGTTTGCTGTTCATCTCTGGCTCTGAAAGAGCCTTTCAAGATGGCTTGGGGCATTGAGCATTGTGCCTCTGTGCCACCTCTGTGCAGGCATCGCACAGAGGCCATGGCACTGACCTTTCTTCAGGTGCCAAGGCCCTCAGCGTGTTTCTGTGTCTGTCAGGTCACTACCTATAGCACTGCTTGTAAGCAGAAAGGAAAAAGGAAGTGGGGGGAGAGAGAGACTTACAGAAAGGGAACAAGGCAGAAGGCCTAGAAATAAGAGACATTTTTGTCTCCTTTGCCATCCCCATCTCCCTTCCAAATGAGATTTCTTCTACTCTTAATGATGTCTCTCATTCTTGATGTGAAAGATTAAAAACCAAGAGATTAAAAGATTACACAAAGTGGATGAGATGGACTTTGCTGCCTCCCTCCCTCTTGCTGAGACAGACCTCTGGGAAACCTCTCCTGCTTTTCCCATCTTCCTTCCCGTCTCCTCCTTTTTCCCTCCCACCCCTTGATCTTTACAGATCAAAAGGTCCTTGCCTTCTGATGGTTTCAGCCATTCTGGGCATCTTCAAGGCCACTCTCTAATCCTGGCTCAAGGACAGGTGGAGAGAGAAAGGATATGTGTGAGCCTGCAGGAACCACTGACATAATGTCCTAGCTGTCCATCTTCAGTAAATCTAACATTTCTTCTCTGAGGAACCCTCCTTCCCCAGGCAGTCTCTATTGTTGGAGAGCTCTGTGACAAGGCAGGAAAAAGCTCCAAGGCATCCTGAACCCATTGTGATGAATGTACCACCCACGGTGATGTGAAGCCCCTCTTGGGAGGTGAGCGCATGGGAAGAAGGCTGGAGCAGACCAAACTGGTGGTCGGTTCCCTTGGCTATTCCTCCTCTTGCAGGGCAGGTGCCAGCACAGGTTAGGGACCCTCTGAGTAGATCTTCAGCTCTGACAAAGGGATTTTTTCAGCAGCAAGTCTGACAGAGCAGAGATTTGCTCCTGTTTGTTCCCAAGGTGTTGGGGGTTTGGAGAAGAATGTGTCTGTTACACTTTGGGTTGGTCCTTCCATTCTCTGCTCTTCCTCAGGACACTAATTGCTCTAGACTGCCTTCTGCTAATGGGGCCTTTGAGGACTTGAACTGTCCCAGTGTGGTTCCAGACCAGGGCTGGAAAACCCAATGCCTTTCTGCCCTTTAATTTCACTGCTCCCTCCTTGGTTGAGTTCACTGTTGCTCTTCTTGGTGGCACAATAACCAACAGAATCAGGACTCAGCTTGGCTCCCCCTGGGCAATGTCTACAATATCCACAGCCAGGAGAGGGAAGAAGGTTGATTCCATGTCTGGAGATGTTATCTTATCCCAGGAGAACCTCCTAGCTGTGGCATGCTCAGAGACCTCTCAGCCTGATGGAGACAGAATCGTACAGCCTTTGCCCCCTCCTCTAGGTCCGCAGCTATTAGAGGAGAACCTGGAAGCACTTCCACCCTGGAGGCTGTAAGTGGGTTAATGTCCAATGCCCTCAGGGGATGTTATTTCCAAACATGCTGCCCCTTGTAATGAAAAATGGGCTCCCTTCCATTCAGCAAAGAACAAGGCATCAGCATAACGGTGCAGGAACCGTTCATGGTACGTAGAGCTTACACAGTACCTACCATCTCCACAGCCATTGCAGTGTGCAGCTACCCATGTAGAAGGAGCCTCATGTCTTTATTCCTGACAGCTGTCAGTCCCTGGAAAACAATCCCTTCCCTCCCTCTTCCTGGAGTCCCAAAGCCAAGCTGTGAGGCTGGGAGTACACGGGCAGGGAAGGAAATCTGCCAACTTCATCTTTCTCCCTCTCGCTCTCTCTTTAGCTGCCTGTGAGGGAAGTTGCAGGAAAATAATGAAATAAAAGCCAAGGCCCAGAGAAAGCTGATTCATCCACAGCCCAGGGCCAGCGGCCGGCTCCAAGCAGAGCTGTAAAATCAATCTGTCACTGCTCACCGCAGTATAGATCAGCAGAGAGATTCTGACTGCAGCGAGGGCAGAGCCCAGCCTCCTCCCGGGGCCCATTTTTCCCAGCTGTGGGACCCGGTTGTACCCCTGGGGGAGACAGGCAGACAGGCAGGGGAAGAGGCAGAGAGGGAGAAGGGCTGATCCGCTGGCTCCGTGAGCTGGAAACCCTCCCAGCGAGACTCCCTTCCCTGGCAGCACACACCGAAGGCAGCGCAGGCAGGCTGCGTGGCTGCCTTCCCTGCCTGACTCTTCCCTCCTCGTGTGGGCAAATGGCACAAGGGCCAGGTGATGGGGGAGAGGGGGGGATGGCTGGCTGTCATCCCAGCCCTTGCTCCCTAGAGGTACCGTCCATGCTGAACATTACCTCCAGTATTCCCCAGTGTGGGCACAGAGGGTTAAAAAATCAGGTTTATCATCACCTTTGTGACTCCCAGATTCTGGGCTATTCTGGGACCAAACAGCTCCCTGGCATATGTTGGAATAACACTAGGGAATTGCTCTAATAAGGTCAGCTCCCTTGTTCACCCCTAAGAGCATCCAGTCTTAGAAGATGTAGCAGCCCAACAGAGCAGCAGCTGAGCAGAAAGGTGTAAACCAAGGTGTTTCTCAGGGCTGTCTCCATCCCTGTTTAAGGGGGCAGAGAGGTCAGACCTAGCTGGAGGGTGATGGTCTCAGGCACATTGGCACAAAAGAATTAGAAGGTGATTCTTCTGTAGTGCTGGACATAGAGAATGAGGCACCTCTGCAGCTGACTTAAAAGTATCTATGACGTCCTTAGGAGTTTGTTTTTTTCTTGGTGAAGTTGTTTTCTTTTTTTTTCACCTGTGAAGTAACAGAGTCTTTCCAGGGCGTTTGACAAGGTCAGAGCCTTTGCAAAATAAACATGGGGATAAGCTTCTGTACCCTCTGGATGATCATCTGCAATGGGACGAATAAGCATTGATGGCCTGGCTTCGAATCAGATCGAGGATCCAAATGTCCCACACCACTGGGGATGTGGCACTTGCTTCTGCTTGTTTCCTGGGGCAGTTCTGTTCTGCTGGATTTAAGTATTATTCCTGGGTCAGTGGGAGTATGAGCAGGTACCATTTGACCCCCATGGGCCCTGGTAGCACAAGAAACCTGCCCCAGCACTTCTGAGTCCAGAATGGATCTGTGCCAGCAAGAGAGCCTCTGGAAGACTCTTCCTGAACAGACTGCAGGATGATTCTGGAGCAACTCAAGCAGGAGCAAATCCTGCATTAATTTGGAGTTGGAAACCTTTTCTCGTAGTTCAACACCCCCCAACATTAGATAGCGTCTGTCATTGGAGAAGGTAGAGAAAGATGGAAGCAAGTCTCCGTTCCTTTAGCTTTTACCTTCGAAAGAGCTTGGAGGAAAAACTCCACGGTCATAACCCCCCAAAATGACAAAGGCAAGGAAACTAGAGTCTGTAGTTGCCAAGACAAGCTTCCTTCTCCTCTCATCCCGGGTGGAGTTAGTAGCTTTGGCATTTAATCCACTGGGAACAGACATCTACAGATGGTCCAGGGAACATCCAGAAGTGTCCTCAGAGCTGCTCGTCTCTTGTCTCTCTGAGGAGTATGTGTGTTTCTGTGTGTGTGTATATGTCTGTGTGTTTTTTCCCACTTGGGTTTGCAGGTTTGGAGTAAAAGAGGATACAACAAGCTTCCTATGTGTCATTTTCAACAGGGCTGATGACCTTGTGTTTGTACCAAGGTGGACCAACTTGTTTCTTTGTGCCATCTAGATGGTGTGTGTGATACCTCGGGCTAGTTTTGTAGATGGGTCCTTTGCACCTGTTGCCTGTGTTTTGAGGAAGACAACTCATTCCTGTAGGGCTGCTGATTGTTTTCCCCCCATGTACAGTGTTTGTGGGTTTGGTGTCCTGTCCCTGAGGCTGTTGTATGCACGTGAGAAGGCTAGAGGCAGTCCCGTACTTGCTGGGTTTGGATTTGCGTGAGGTTATTTCCCTCCCGACACAGAGAAAAATGTGCAGGGGGGTTCAAAGGAGCTCACCACCCCCCTAGAGCTCTGCAGGTGTGAGATAGATGGGGTAATTACATTGTTCTGTACTTATACAATAACTAGCAGGATGGGGAGGTGGGCCACAAGTGAGCTGCTTTAGATGCAACTGGACATCACAATATAATGCATCACAATAGTGCTGCTTGCACTGGGGACTGTGTGGTGGAGGAATTTCTCTACAGTTCTAGGACTGCATGGAGTCATAAGTTTCCCATCAGAGGTTACATGTGCTTGTATGTCTGTACCCGTGTGCATGTGAGTACTGCGGGTGGCAGGTTAGGTGTCTATTCTCCTAGAAGCTGTTGCAAGCATGTTGATATTTACACTGAGGGAAATGACTTCACCCAGCTGTTGCGTGTGTGTATGTTTGTGTGAGGCAGGGGTGCAGATGGTGGCTGTTCAGATGCTAGCAGAGGTTTCAGAGCATTTCCATTTGTTGTTGCAACGTCTATGCGTGCGCATGTGAAGGACACAGTCAACTGGCACAGGAACATGCAGGTGTGAATTGGTCATGAGTAAATGTAGGTGTTGGGGCAGGTTTCTAACATCAAAGCAGCCAGGGGCCAGAACAGCCTCTGATCAAGGAGCAAATATTCTCACGGTGCTAGAATGGACCTTGAGACATTTCTGAGCAAGATTATATGATATGGTTGCCTGGAATAGCAGGAGACCGGATTGCACATCCCAGGAACCCAGCTCCCATCCGATGTCCTATGTTCCTAAGTTTCTTTGCAGCTGTTGCATGTCTGTGCGTGTCCGAGTGAGCCAGGCAGTCCCTCCACAGCTGCGGTGAGTGTGAGGGGTGCATCGTGTCCCTTCAGTCATGGTCAGGGGGTCTGCATGTCTGTGCAGGGATTATTTATGTCTAGCTGTCATGTGTGTTTGTGCTTTCTGTGAAGGGGCTGGGGGAGTAATTTGTTAAGAGTCATCCTGTGTTTGATAAAGTGGTTTCCTAGCAGCTATTGCCTGTGTGCAGTATTTGGGGGCTGTGCTGTGGCTGGCTCCCCAGCACCTGGTCCACATGGATGTTTGTTTCTGACTGTAGGCAAGATCTTCATCAGCGATGGCATGTGTGGGTTTGGGCATAGGGAGGTGGAAGGTCTTCCAGTAAGCTGTTGCATGAATGTGAGGGTACGTGGTTACGGGTGATTCCTGAGGAGCTGTTGCATTTCTGTGTGTGGTGATTTGAGGAGGTGTATGAAAGACGGTCTCCCCAGAGCAGTCGCATGTGCGTGTTTGTGTGTGGATGAAAGGTTTCCCCCACCTCCTGTTGCATTTTGATGTGTTGATTTTCTTAGCAAATACTGCAGGGGCATGCATTGAGGTGTAGTTTCCCCACGGCCGTTGCACGTACCTGTGTCAGTAGGTGTATAGCTGTTGCATGCATACGTGTGTGTATGTAGCTCCTCAGGAGCTATTGCTCATACCAGTGTCGTTCCTAGAAGATGCTGTTGTGTTTTCATGTGGGTGACTTGATTCTGAGAAGCTGTAGCCTCTCTGCGTGTGTGTGCGTGTGAGATCCTCCAGCAGCTGGTGCTTGTGTGTGTTCCCAGGAAGCTGTCGCATGTTGTGTGTAGCTCTTCAGCAGCTGTTTTGAGGAAATTGTGTGTGTGTGTAGTTCCCAGCATCTGTGGCTTGTGTGCTTGTGTGTTTTCGGAGGTGTGCATCTCCCCAGCAGCTGTTGCATGCGTGTTCATGTCCCCAGTGGAGGCCCACCCCTTTCCGCCTGCACCGGAGCGGTGGCTGTACGGGTGAGGAGAGCTCGGCGCTGGCTTCGTGGGAGAGGGACCTTCGCCTGTCACAGCCTTCCCAGCTGGGAGAAGCAGTGCCAGCTCTGGTCCCAGAGCCCTATCAGCCGAGCCTGTGGTGAATTAATCACTCGCGTTTTAAATGCCAATACAGCCCTTTCTGCCTTCTTCCCCCAGTGATGCAGATGCAGCGAAGGCAGCAAATCCTCTGGCTGTGCGTGCCCTCCCTGGACTGCTGCTCCGTCCCCGCCTGTCGTGTTCGCGCGTGTGCGTGGCTGGGAGCTCTGCCTAGGTACAGCCGGGAATGAGACAGCTGTGGGGCAGGGGACTGCACAGCTCCGAAGGGTGACACAAGGTGGGGGCATACCCCCACACACACACACCCGCAGGGCTGCAAGTTGCGCGAAGACAGGGGTCTTTTGTGCCTCCACTTTGTCTCTGTCATGCCGCGTATGGAAGCTGGGAGCAATCACCCCTCCAGAAGCAGGTACGTGTGCATGTGTGTGTGTGTGTGTGTGTGACACATTTTTGTGTGCAGTCCTTGTGCAGCTGCCTCGCGTGTCCTCAGCTCCCTGTTGTCGTCCCTGTCGCCTCTCGGAGAAGCGGCTGAGATTGGAGGGGGAGGACCGAGGAGAGGGAGAAGGGCAGGATGGATGGATGGATTGCCTTTCTCCTCCAGCCCGTGCACGTACTGCCTGGGGGGTGGATGTCTCTGATCTGAGGATGAAGGCAAGGGGTGAGTGCAAGGGAGATGAGGAATTGGCTGGGGTGGGGTGTGGGGGGGAGATAATGCCCACATGGGGTGATGGGAGGGAGAGAGGCTTGGAGACTGGTCTTCCTTTCAGTGTGTGTGCGCACTTGCTTAGGATCAGAATGCTGAATAGGTCCAGGGCTGGCAGCACACAGCTGGGTTTGACTGGTCTGCTTCTATTCAGACCTTGCAAGACGAGGTGATACACGTATATGTATGTATACATATGTGTGTGTCTTTGTGTGTGTATACATATACGTATAGCTATAGCTATCGGTATATGTATATACCCCCACACATGCATGCATGTGCATATACAGATATAGATACACAGGCATATATGGCTATTGCCTGCAGTTATGGGAGGGAGAAGGAGACAACCTTCTCCATCCAACAACCCCCTGCTCCCTGCCTCTTTGCAAACTTTGTCGGGGAGCCTTTGCAGACAGTGATGTGTGTGGGGGTCTGTGTGTGTGTGTGGTGTGTGAACATTCGCCTGTTTTGGATGCAGGGGAGTGAGTAAATTGCTGCTCTGCTTTTACACTGCTCTGCTGGGAGGCTGACTGGCTGCAGAAAAGTCATTGCGTGGTGTCTGTCGGGTGCGTGTGTGTGTGGTGGTGGGAGCTGGATATTTATGCAGGGGCCCAGGACAGCTACTCAAATGCATATGTATGTGTATATGCATTGCTTGCAGGGTGTCTGCATGCCCGTTTATTCCACCAGAGAAAGCATGCCCACATTTTTATGCATAAAGATCCTCCTGCTTTGGGGCAAGGGATGGGGGGAGGAGAAGCTGAATGAATGAATGGGAGCAAGAGGAGGGGGAAGGAGGAGGCGTGGGGGTGGGGGGAGAAAGACGAACAGACACATCCTATTCTCATCCCAGGACAGGCAGGAGTGCACTGCTGCTGCTGTTCCCATTCCAGAGCTTGGATCTGGCTGAGGAAAAGGCAGTATAAATCTGCTCATGCTGCAGCAGGCAGCGTATTCAGGAGCTGCTGTGCATAATGCCCTCTCATGTGTGCGTGCTGGTGTGGCTCCCCCCTACCTCTGCACGCATGTGAGCACACATGTGTGCATGTGTGTACGTGTGCGGAGGCAGGGGGGGCTGTGCACAAACAATATGCTTGCAAACATCCTTGCAAGCACCCAGGGAAGGAGGTGTCGGCGATGGGGAGGAGAGCATCGCTCCTGCGCTGCGGGCACCTGCATCTTGTAGCCGTGCACAGCCCATGGTCCATTTGCACCCGCTCTGGGCTCACACAAGTGTCTGCTGCTGGGGGCCGGTGTGTGCACACAAAGTGGGTGCACATGTGCAGGCCAGACTTAGAAGCTGCTCCCCCTCCCTTTCCCCTAAAGGCTGGAGAGCACAACCCTTCTCCCCACCCTGCAGGTAGGGAGATATAAGCCAAGCTGTGGAGCAGGGAGAGGATTGCTGAGGTTGGACGGAGGGCAAAGATTTTGTAGGGGGTGTTGAGGTCCTTGTCCCTGGAGGGGGCCTAGGGGACTGGGGAGCCTGGCTGCATTGCATGCTGTGAGCCAGGGAATTTGTCATGTACCAAGAGGTGGGAGGTAGTGGGAGTGTGTGTGATGTGGGGGAGCTGGGGTGGAGGGGGAGAAAGGGGCTGTGCTGGGGTATGAAGGGTTTTCGGGTGACCTGCATCCCCCTCCCGCCTGCCCGGTCCCCACACACACCATCACTCCTGGGTCCCAGGAATCGCAGCCTGACAGCATCACTAATGTAATATTCAAAGGAAGCTGCATTTGCATGGAACATGCATTATTAATATATTTAAATACAGCCCCCCTCTCGCCTGCCCCCTCTGTGCAGACTGTACCAGCAGCAGTGAGGAAGTTGCAGGGAGTGGAGGGGTGCCGATGCAGTGCCGGGGGTGAGAAACAGCCACTTTAATCCCACTGATTTCCCCAGCCTAGAAACCTTCCCCCTGCCCCAGCCCCTTCCCCACCTGCCACCCTCCTCACCCCGTTATTTTCCTTTGAGAGGTGGTTGCCTTCCAGGGCATCCAACCCACAAGCACGCAGATTTGTCGGTATGAAGCAAGCTGCCTTCATTGCACTTCCCCCATCAAAAACTACGACACTGGGGGGAAGAATCGTGGATGTGTGGCCTTTCCCTCTCTTCACCCAGCTCCAGGCAAAGTGGGTATTTGGGAATCTGCTGTCTGATCCGCTGCACCGGTGCAAAGCTAAGCTGTGCAGCTGAAGCTGCTTGGAGGGTAGAGAGAGCGTTTGGGAAAGGGGGACATATGGAGGTGTAGTTTTTGCTGAGGGGCAGCTTGCGGTTAAAATCGGAAACGTAAATATCACAGGCAGAGGGGGAAGGCAGGAGGGAGGGAAGCATAGATGTGATGATGTCCGTGGTGTTTGTTCCTACCTGGGTCACGTCAGAAGCCAGATGTGGCTCCAGGCAGAGTGCAGCTGCCTCATCTGACCCTGTTAAAGAGTGGTGGAGCGCATTGCTCACCTGGGAAAAAAGCTAGTGGTCACATTAGGGCCTGTTGAAACCTCCCAGTGCTGTCAGCAGCCGTGTCAGAAAATATCAGCCCATTTGCTGAGAAAGAGAGACCAGGCTGCGCTCTTCCTCATCCCAAATATTGTGTTTTTCCTCCACCCCCTGCAAGTGTGGGCCTGGGCTAAGTTGTTTCTTATGTTAGTGTGAGGGTGGCAGAGGACATGCAGGGAACACCTCTGTTCTCACACTCTTGTGAGCTGATGAGAGGCACCCAGCTCTGTGAAAGGGATGTGATGGCCCCAAAATCACTTGCAGCCCTCACCCATGCCCAGGCACTAGAGTAGGACAGGAGCAGCTTAGGTGCAGGGAAGTGTGCTCCAGGAAAAATCTTTCTTTTTCTGGGAACAGAGGAGCTTTTGCTTTTCTCCTCCATGGAGCAGCAGAGCTGCCCTGAACAATGAGGGATCCCAGGCTGCTGGCAGGTATGTGGAAAGCTGGAGCTTCCCCAGTAGCACTGCGGGTTTTGCTGGTGAGAATTGTCCAGGCTGGTCCCAATGCTAAGTTACAGCGGGTGCTTAAGCTTTCCTTGGGGTTCTCCCAGCACCCTGTGAGCAGGGGCAGGGCTCAGTATCCCCTGATGCCTTTCCGTGTGGGAAGAGGGGTGACTGAGGACGGGGAGTTGAGCCACTGAAAGGAGGCAGGTTGAACGCACAGGAGCCATCTCCTTCTCTGGGGTGGGGTGAAGTCCTCTCTTTGGGCTGGAAGGGGAGAGCGTAAAACTCAGGGAGCAGATCAAAGGGCTGTGACCCACCCCCAGCCTTTTCTCTCTGCTGGGTCAGGATGGGTTTCCTGCAGCTGTGAAGTAGATCAGGGCTGTATTTAAGGACCCAGATGAGTCAAGCTTGGCACTTTGGAGGTGACAGTGACTGTGGGACTGCTGTTGTATTTTCTTCAGTTGTGAGATGGTCTGGCAGCGGTTACAGCTTCACTTTAGCAGAGCTGCATTTGTCCCATGGCTTTCCTGTGCTCCCCAGCTGGTGTTAGTTTTGTGGCTTGTTTTGTCGTTCCCTGACATCCTCTTTAAGGGATTATAGCAGTTCTTTGGGTCTCCTGGGAGCTCAGGGGGACCTAGCCATTGCCTGAGATGAACTGCTTTCCTCGCAGACAGGACTGACCAGGTCATTTTCTGTCACTGAGGAGAAATGACCTCATTTGCTCAAACTCATAAGCCAAGAGGAAACCCAGTTCCAGCTGACCAGCTGAGGTACAGAAGGAGGGAAGGGCAGTTGTCACTCTTTCCACAGCATTACAAGGGGTGGGAAACAAGCTATTAAGAGCTGGGTTGAGGTGAATGACTTGATGGGTTTGATGCCTAGGCATTGCCTCTTGCAGGGAGTCTTTAAGGTTTCCAGGCAGCCCTGGTTTGGATAAACACAGTACCTACATGGCACTTTATAGCATAGCACCAAATGCCATGGAGATAGACAGAGGATAAAAACCCTGGAGGAGAATCTGTGCTGCTGTTAAAGGTGAGGCCCATCCATCCTCCTGTGCTGACCCAACGGATATGCTGGGGCCATTCTTTCCCATCTGCAGTCACCCTGGGGAGTGCATCTCCAGCTTTTCAGCCACTCAGCATAGAACTTTATTCCAGGCGATGCTTTGAGGAGCTGATGGTGCAACATGAATTTCCCAGAGGTGAGAAGAGGTGCCTGAGGGCCAAGAACTCATGTTCTTCCCTACTGAGAGACACCCATACACAAAGTTAACACCTGTCTGGTTTTGGTAAGCTGTAGGGGAAGGACTGTTCACAAGAAACTGGTTCGTTTTGACTCCTGTGGGTGTCAGTTAGTCTGATAGCAGAGAGATGGAGAAAATACTGTTGTGAGGAAGGGTCATCAGTAGCGTGACTTGGGGAGGGGGTTACAAAGAGGCAGGAGGGATCCCTAGCTCTGCCACAACTGGCCTGTGGGGAAATCCCTTCCCCTCTATAGTCCTCAGGACTCGACTCGCTTCTGAATGGCTTTGGTGATAAGCTGATCACCATGGAAGGTGCTATAGATATGCAGACTGTGTCTCAGGGTGATGTACAGGCTACCAGTTGGCTTAAGGCAAGGTGTCATATGTTTGTGTTCATTCTTTCCATGGCTCATGCACTCAGTCTGTAGACCAGATGGGTCAGAGCTGCCTGTGTATTTTTAGGTTACTACGAGGACTCCATGAGCTATCCTTCCTCTGGGAACATTGGTTTATGCATGAGAACGTGGATGTCTGTGAACAGGGACAGGACCATTTTCTGCTAGGCTTTGTCTGTCCTATCCTCTTGTACGCACAGGTTACATCTGTGTGTGCACAAAGTCTGTGTGCGCATGTATGTCATTCCCTCCTCAGCTTCGTCTGTATTATCCATGTATATGTCTTCCTGTGTGTGTTTGTGTATGTACCTGTATGCCATGCAGGTAATTGTAAGTGGGTTTACTTGTGAGGTGAGCACGTGTGTATGTGTGTGTAAGTGAACCTTTTCCGTCTCTGGGACTTGATGTCTCTTCTCAAGGTGTGTGAGTATGTAAGTGTTTGTAGTTGTGTGCCATGTTCAGCTGGAGGACATCCATCCTACCTGTCCATGTATCTTCTTCTCCGCACCTCTCATGAAGCTGCTTCTTCCTCTCCCTGGGGAGAGGTCTTGTGCTTTAAGAGATGTAGTCTTGAGTTGTATTACCTGGTGCCCCATATATGAAGTGAGTTAGCTTTCCTGACATCTGTGTACTCAAGTACATCCATAAACATCAAGCCTTGAAGCACAAGGGAGGCCTGATTCATGTTATTTCTGAGGCTTTAGTGAGACCGTCTGGAAAACCTGGCATTCAAACCTGGGTGCTACGCTAGCTGAAGGAGGGTGATAAATTGGAGGGAATTCAGAGAAGAGCAACAAAAATGATGAAAGGGCTGGAGGGACTTATTTATGAGGAGAGATTAAAAGAACTGAATATGTAGTGCTTGGCTAAATGATGATGCAATAACAGTTTACAAGTATTTGAGGACTGTAAACACCAAGAAAAGGAAGAGATTACTTAAGGTGGCAAAAGATGGGCAAAGTCAGAGGTATGGGATGAGGCTGAGCAAAGAGGAGAATATTTGGCTGGCTCTGAGGGTATGTGCAAGCTTCCTCGTGTGAGTGCACAGACCTACTATGAAATAGTCTGGCAGGTTTATGGAGATGCAACTGCTTGCAGCAAGAAAACACATGGTGGTGCAACATGGTGGAGGGAATGAGCTAGACCTGGCCAGTGGTGGAGGTGGAGTGATCTGCAAGGCCTCTTCTTCTTATGCAGCATGGCCAGGAAAATATTGAGAGATGTTTGATTGTCTTTCACCTTTTATTGATTCCCTGTCTCAAGGCTGGGGAGAACCTGCAGACACAGTTGTTGAGGGAGCAGTGAGGTGGTACAGGAGGAATGAGTAAATGGAGTCTGATGGAGGTGGAGGACATTATTCCCTCCATCTCTCCATCCTGTCTGGCTGGAGAGACAGTCTAGGAAGCAATCCTGTAGGAAGTGCCTGTAGGTGAAAAGGGGCTTTGCCACAACAGCTTTCTAGGAGGGTACAGGCTGAACCTACCAAAGCAAGCGGTTCCCTCTTTACAGACCAAGATGGTTTGCCATGGGGACAGTGGGGTCAGGAGGATCAGACTTCCCTCCTCTGACTTCCTAGTCACAGATGGTACAGAATTGGGACAACAAGGTCAGAAGGATTAACACCCCTCCTTTTTTTCCCCATTGCAGGCACAGGCCAGGAAAATTGAGTCAGATCATAATAAAAGGATTAGTGTAGAGAGGCTGCCGTGAACAGTGTGATAGACAGGTCAGGGAAATGGAAGGGAATTTGAGGGTGTTGGCCCTGTTACAGATGATCTGCTGAAAGGGCTCTGTGTTTATCAACAGGGAAAGGGGATTTGGTCTTAAAAAGTCCAAGGCATTGAGGGAGCTCAAGCACAGATGTTATTCTCAGCAAGGATCTATACTGGGATGACTGGTTGACATGACCTCAGACCCCCTTCCAGCTTTAGGGCAGAGGGAAAAAAAATCCTTCTTGGAATGGGCTCTGCTGTTTGCTCCCTTGTCCATCCATCTCCAATATGATCTAATGCACCGAAATGATATTGCTACTCATAGCTACTATTTGCCCATGACTTCTGGCTCAGCCTGTCTATGGAAAGCCATAAGAATATAAGAATGACCCTACTGAGCCAGGTCTGAGATCCTTCCAGTCCAGTATCTCTCAAAAGTGGCTGAAAGAGGGAAGGGCATAAAGACGGGACAATCGTGTAGGAGCACTTCCTCTGAACAGTCTTTTAGCCTCCAGTGATGTGTGTCTGAGGGACCTTGTGCTAGAAGATCTGTTGTACACTTTGTACATGTCTATGGATTTGTTTCTTCCCTGAATCTGTCCAGCCAATTTTTGAAGTCAAGTAAAGTTTTAGCATCCACAAAATCTCATGGTAGGAAGTTCTGCAGCCTAAACATGCAGTGTGCAATGCAAGACCTTCTGTTGTTCATCTTGAACCTGTTACTTTCTGGTTTAATTTCCTGACCCTTGATTCTTGGGTGGGAAGAGACAGTTAACACCTGTCCCTTCTACTCTTCCTGTGTCACTCGTGGTTTTATAGACCTGTCTCATTTTAAGGTCTCTGTTGTCTCTTTTCCCGTAGTCCCCCTTCACCTTTCATCTTTCTGCATCTATCAGCTGCCTCTTTCTTGGCCACAACAGTGCAGCTTTGTAGTCACAGAAGGACATGGGGCATTGCTAGGTGGGAAGTGACATCGCAGAGAAGAGCTGTGCCAGGTCCTACACAGGTGAAGACTTTTGTGTCAGCTGCAGTGGCATGGTGTAGGAGGAGGTGAAGAAGCTGGGCAAAAACTCTGAAACTGGTTGAGGGTGCCCTTGGCCATCAAGACAGGACTGGGCAGGATCCTAGGAGGCTTGAAAAACAGGAAGAGGAATTTTGAAGTGGACCTCAGGATGTGGGGATAGTTTCTTTGAGCATGGGTGGTGGTGGTCAACACAGGCAGGAGTTGGGACTGGTCAATACAGAGCGAGTGAGGGAATTGCAAGGCCAGAGGTGGTGGAGATCTGATTGGGGCTCTGACTGAAGGATATTCTGATAAGCAGATTGATGGTGAGACGGTCTGCAGACATGAGGGTCTTGGGAAAATATGGCTTGGATATTCTGCTGGTGTGATGGGCAGTGGAGGAGAGTGGGAGGAGAAGGTAAGAGGACATAGATTGTCTATGAGGAGGCTCTCAGGCCTAAGCATAGCACAAAGACATCCTGACCCACTTGAAAGATATACACAAGAGTCAGCTCCCAGCTCAGGACTAGGCTCTTCTACAGCACATTGAGAGATTTAGTGACAAAATCCTTGCTGAAACTAAGATTTTCTTATATTTCCTGGCTAGCTGAGACCCTCAGCCAGGTGATGGAGAAAAGATGAATGAAAATAAAATATCAGCCATCATGTGAGTGGCCTTCAAACAGGATAGGTTCAGAGGGAGGAAACAGGTTCATGCCAGGAAGAAAACCTTGCAGTGGAACAACCTTGCAGTATTGGAGGGTACAGGGAAAGAAGAAGGTGCCCTCAGTAACCCTTATTTCTACATTTCCTACTGAGTAAAACTGTTCTGAGTAAACTTTGAGTTAAGGGCTGTAGGGGACTGAGGTGAATGGTGGAAAGTCTGCTTAGATGCAGTCAAATGTGACCTGGGCCAGGACAGGCAGCAGGGAGAGTGAGGGACAGTACTTTCAGCAAGGGGAGGAGACAAGGGGAGAGGTTTGATGTGAAGGAAGGGACAAGGGGTGAAGGCAGAAAGGGGCAAGGGGTCCCTCAAGGGGGAAGCGGAGTCCCTCAAGGGTCGGTACTGGGACCAGTACTATTCAATATATTCATTAATGACTTGGATGAGGGAATAGAGTGCACTGTCAGCAAGTTCGCTGATGACACAAAACTGGGAGGAGTGGCTGACACACCGGAAGGCTGCGCAGCCATTCAGAGAGACCTGGACAGGCTGGAGAGTTGGGCGGGGAGTAATTTAATGAAATATAATAAGGGCAAGTGTAGGGTCCTGCATCTGGGCAAGAACAACCCCATGTACCAGTACAAGTTGGGGACACACCTGTTGGAGACCAGCGTAGAGGAAAGGGACCTGGGGGTCCTAGTGGACAACAGGATGACCATGAGCCAGCAGTGTGCCCTTGTGGCCAAGAAGGCCAATGGCATCCTGGGCTGTATTAGAAGGGGTGTGGTTAGCAGGTCAAGAGAGGTTCTCCTCCCACTCTACTCTGCCCTGGTGAGGCCGCATCTGGAATATTGTGTCCATTTCTGGGCCCCTCAGTTCAAGAAGGACAGGGAACTGCTAGAGAGAGTCCAGCACAGAGCCACGAAGATGATTAAGGGAGTGGAACATCTCCCTTATGAGGAGAGGCTGAGGGAGCTGGGTCTCTTTAGCTTAGAGAAGAGGAGACTGAGGGGTGACCTCATTAATGTTTATAAATATGTAAAGGGCAAGTGTCATGAGGATGGAGCCAGGCTCTTCTCAGTGACATCCCTTGACAGGACAAGGGGCAATGAGTGCAAGCTGGAACACAGGAGGTTCCACATAAATATGAGGAAAAACTTC
Organism: Nyctibius grandis; assembly: GCF_013368605.1. Classification (NCBI taxonomy): domain Eukaryota; kingdom Metazoa; phylum Chordata; class Aves; order Nyctibiiformes; family Nyctibiidae; genus Nyctibius; species Nyctibius grandis. The sequence goes on from NC_090662.1 coordinate 61,421,820, forward strand.
TTTACGGTGAGGGTGACCGAACACTGGAACAGGCTTCCCAGAGAGGTTGTGGAATCTCCTTCTCTGGAGACATTCAAAACCCGCCTGGACGCGTTCCTGTGTGATATGGTCTAGGCAATCCTGCTCCGGCAGGGGGATTGGACTAGATGATCTTTCGAGGTCCCTTCCAATCCCTAACATTCTGTGATTCTGTGATTCTGTGGGTGAAGGCAGAAAGGCCTGAACACCATCAGAAGAAGAGACAGTGGTGGCGAGATCTCTGTAGCAAACATTTATGCCTCAAGATTGCAGTTTCTGCTCGCCACTGGGTGCCTCTCACAGGGCAAGGAGCTCTTCTCCAGTCCCAGCAGCCTGTTCCCAGCCTGGCCACACCACGGAACAGTGCAGCTGCCTCACTCTTCTTACAGACCGAGGAAGGTGGTGGGACATGTTGTTATCACACCACGTGTGTATAAAGCTTTTCTGCCAGTAGTCAAGCATGGAGATGGTGAGGGAGAAGGTTTTTTTCTGCCTTCCCTCTCACTTTCCGTCTTTTCTTCTGTCTCCTCCCCCATACTGGTTGTAAACTTTCTTCCCCTCCCCGTCTGCTCACCTAACACTGGCTGCATCCTATGTCTCTGTTTGTTTTCCTTTAATCCACGCGAGGGATCAGTGACAGAACCCCACTGTAATTTTTTAAATCAAAGCCCTTTATCTTGAACTGAGCAAGGTCAGGGGAAGCATCTTAAGGCATTGGTTGTATTTTCTCTCTCTGCCTTAGAGCAACTTAAAGGATGGCTCAACAGGATTAGTAGAAAGCGCAAGATTGGACAAATGGATTTGGCAGGGGCTGGCTGGTGGGCCTGGGGGAGCTTTCTGTGCTGGAAAAGTGGGAGACCCGGGCTCCGCTCAGGGCCTCCATCATTGCCTGCTGCTCACTGTGCCTGCGGGCACGTGAAGGCAGCTGGGCTGATGCTGAGCACAGTCCAGACGCTGCCCTGGGAGAGAGCAGCCCCAGCCTCCAGCACCACTCTTCGCCAAGCAAGGCTGCTTAGCGCTGGCTGGGTGCTTTAGGGCCAAGGCACAGGGGATATTGCTCTGCGCTTCAGGGATCATGGCCCCCAGCACAAGCTTCTCTGCAAAGCCTAGAGGGACACGCTGATCGCAACGGAGCTATGTGCGGCTGGAATAGCGTGGGTCAGGCCTCAGGAGCAAGCCAGGGTGCCATTCCCTGCGGGTGCAGGTCCCCATGGCAAGCTTCCCACTCCGTCCCCCACCTGCTGGGTGCTGCCGGAGGGGTGAATTAGCAGTCCAGAGGCACCATCATTAGGCTCTGCTTCCTTGGCTTGGCTTCTGCTTCCCTCGTCCCCTGTTTTGTCTTATGCCTTTGCAAATGCATGTTTTATAGGAACGTGTCAGGCTTATGGGATGACAGAAGGGCAGCAGGCCATACGCGAGCTCTCCTCGCACAGCCTGGCTGGCACACTCTGCAGCCCTGACTGGTTTGTGGCCTTTGCTCCTCCAGTGCCTCGCTGCTGCTGGCCGCACCAGCTCTCCCCTCCTCTCTCCCGGGGTATCTTCCCCCTGGGAAGCGGCTGGCTTTGCCTGGGGTAGGAGAGAGTCTGCACCAGGCTGCCCCTTCTCTTGTGATGACCAAGCTGATTTGACTGGCTACCTGTGTACCCAGCCACCATCCTGTCCCAAGAGGGACCCATCCCTTCCCCACTGCTCAGTGAACCTGTGCCGAGCAGGAGCCCCAGTCCATCTGTTCTCTGATCCTGCAGGTGACTGCTTCCCTTCCTCACCTGAACCCTCTCTGTCCTGTACTGTGTTCTCAGCGTGCTGGGGCTCAGTGGTCAGAAAGGACACTCACGAGGAGCACCTTCCCTGGCTGCAGCCAGCTACTACAGCCTGTTCCCCATCAGGCAGACACCCCCTCCTTGCACGTGGTGTTCAAGGTCATATGCCCATCATATTATCCTATGTGCCACATATGGTAGCATGAATTGAGCTTTCAAGGGGAACAGAGGATTCAAACAAGCTTGGCCTTGCCTTTCCCCAAGCCTCCCAGAATGATGGGATGGCTGGATTAGCCAGGGACATGGCTGCTCCTCCCCAGTGGCAAGGATTCCATCACAGGACTTGCCACAACTGTCGTCTTCTCATTAGCAGCCCTTCTTCTCCCGAGCAGATGCAGGGTCTTTCTGGATCCTGTTTCCTCTCCATTGTCCCTCACTGCACCAGCCTGCTGTATGTCCCCAGGGCTCATCTTTGGCCTGGGGGGCATCCCAGCCCCTCAGCGTGCGCTGGGCATGGGGGAAGATACATGCACAGAAGAGGATTTGCATGCATGGTGGGGGAGACACAGCCTGGCCTGTTTTATTCTTAACGCTCCATATTAATCTTCATTAATAACGCCACCTCTGCCTCACAAGCTAATTAAGGCTCAAGATTGTTAATGTAATAGGGAATTCGGGCAGAGACCACACAAGACTGGTTGGACTAAGTTAACCTTATGGACTGTTAATGGATCTCCTGGAGGGGCATTTCTGCCTAATGAGAATCCAGCTGGAATGGTAATCAGGGGCTCACTCTCCGCACGCCCAGCGGAGCTGGGAAAGCTGGCGAGGCTGCAGGGCAGGACGTGGGAAAGGCATTGGCAGGAGCTGCTCGTGAAGCTGAGGAGGGGAGTGAAGGGTGCAGGGCTGGGGCGAGAGACCCCCAGGTGAGGGAAGAATTGGGGCGAGTGGAGTAGTGATGCTGGTGGTGCTGCACAGGTGGAGCCCAAATAGGTGCTGAGTCCGGCCCTGTGCCTTTTGTGGTGGGCACTTAAATATTAACACAAAGGGCTATTTTTCCTGGTCATGATTGCCAGCAGTGAAAAGGTCACCCAAACTGCATTAGCCATGAGCAGGGCTCCTCTCTAGGGAAAAAAACCTGGAAAGATCCTGGCCTGGCTCCTGGAGACCTGCACCGTGGCTCAGGGCTGCTGCTACCCAGCGGATCAGAGAGCCAGACTTGCCCTACATGTCTTGTTGTGTGGTGTGGGAAAATATCGGGGAAGGGATCTGGCACTGAGCACTCTTGTTCAAAGAGTACACTGACTTGCTGGTGAGCAGCAAGGTGAAAGGCTGGGTCTCTGTTCAGAAGAAACCTGAGGACAAATTAAAGGGGACAAAATTGAGCTTAGAGGCTAGGCTTTCAGTGTACAGAGTTGGGCGAAGTTTGGGGATATCACAGATTCGGGACTGCAATCAAGGCAAAAGAGATGAAGGTTGAGTGTTAGGCTTCATTTTCAAGGCAAAACCATGAGATCCTGGGCCTGGATGAAACTGGGTCTTTCTGGGAGCCCATGAAGCCTTTCAGGGAAGGCGTGTGTATTTTCACACCTGGCTCCTGTGTGCTAGTTTTGCCCTCCAGAGGGAATAGGTGCAAACTGTGATATAGGGCAAAAGCAAAGCCTGAAATGGAGGCCAGTTTGCATTTCAATTTGTAGATCTGAGTAATTTAGATCAGCCCCAGAACAAAGATGTAGAGCTCAGGGTAGGGTGTTTGGGAGGAAGGTAGTGATCTGCAGAATCGGTTAAAGGAATAAAGAAATGTCTTTGGGGTTTTCTTCTTGCTCTAGTCCCACTGCCCCAGGAGGTGCTCCAAGTGGGCAAGGTCTGTGCTTTGGATCCCAGCCTGCAGGTTACTCAGCATGTGTGGGATCTGGCTGAAGGTTTAGCCTTCTGATGTGGGAGCAATGACAGAGCAGCTAAGACATCTTGCTTTGGCTCCAGAGGCGTGAGTTTGAGCTGTGCTGACTGCAATTGGTGTGAAAGGTTTCTTACACCAAACCCAGCTGTGGGTGATTCTGGCTGGGGAAATGGAAGTCAAACAGGTATCACTGTAGCTGCAGGAGCCTCTCTATATTCCTGGCTATAGGGACTGCTGTCTCCTCACTCTGTTACCTTGAGCTGCCTTACCTGAGCTGTGTCAGCTTTAGATAACCCATGGCTTGGATGTGAGCCATGAGTCTGGTTTGTCATGCTCAGGGTTTAGGGGTGAAAGCTTGTAGGTTTGGGTGAAAGTTTGTAGGTTTGGGTGAAAGTTTGTGGGTTTATGATGCAGTTCCTGAGGGTTGGAAATGGGTGACAAGGACACGGAAAGGGAATAGGTCCGGTTTAGGTTGCCCAGCAAGGTTTTTCTTCACTTTCTGGCTCTTGGTACAGGAAGATATCAGGGAACTGCAAGGAAAGGAGTTCCCTTGCTGTGTGTTGGTGTGTGGGAGTTGGTTCCCAGGGCAGAGTATGCTGCTGCCAGTGAGTGAGGGGAACTGAGGGAAGGTGAGAAAGGAAAAGCAGAGACCAGGAGGAGAGGCAGTGCAGGAGCCAGACGGACTGTTCCACCCACAGAGGGATCCCGTCCCTGCAAACCTGTATGCACCCAGGGGTGCATGCAGCATGTGCACACTTACCATAGTTTTGTGCTGTACTCATAGCGTTGCTTTCACGGGGATGCTCACTCTGCAGGTGTGCAGTAACACACTGGTGTTGCACAGAGGTTGTAAAATGCTGCCACACACACAAGACAACCCACAGAGGACACATCCCTCCCTATGACACCTCACAAATGCACAGACGTTTTCAGCAAAGAACAGATTCACACACATATACACTGTTCACCCTATAGTACAGCACTTGGATGCACACACATACACATGCACGTTTGATACATAGATACCTGGAGTCCACTGCCAACAGCAAGCACGTGCACAACACCAAAACACAAGATTGATACTCACCAGAGGCCACACACGCCTGCACACCCATGTGGACACACGACACCATGTTGTCCATGTTGCCCCCTTTCAGCATTATCCCACGCAGATGGACTCACTCATGGCAACACTGACAGACACACGTGTTTTTGTGTCTTCCAGGTCTCCTTGCTTGCCAGCACAAAACAGACATGTGAAGGTGAGACCAAACACATCCCTTTGAGATGAACAAGAAGAACACCACACAGACGTACATGTACAAACACACATACGCATTCCCCTTGGCTCCTGTTTGCTTTGCTTTCACTCTGCCTTGTCCTTTGTTTAGCCAGTCGTGGTGCTCTTCCATGCCCATGAAGGACAGGAGAAGATGGTTTGGAGGTCAGTTTAGGATGATGGTTCCCTTTGCCACTAGTGGCTCTCTTCAGTTGCTTAGGTCAGTGCTAAGTATCTTGGAGATGAAGATCCTACTTGCGTACCCACACATGACAACTGTGTGTTACCTTTCAGCACCTATTAGAAATCCTGAGTTCAAAAGCCTCTTTAAATTGCCCTCATGATCATACTTTAACCCAAGAAGCACTTCAGGCCATGGTGGCTTTTCTAGGTTCAGCATTAGCTTTGACCAAATGAGGCAACTCCATCACCACTGTGCTCTGTACACGTACCTTGCTGAGGCCCAAAAGGCTCTCTCACTTGTCCCCTTTCAGCCCACATTATTTGTCTCCTGTAATGCACAATGGATGTTTGTGGGAAGAGGCATGCAGGTACAATTAAGCGTAGTGCTGAGGAACAGACACTCCTAGCAAGCCGAAATTGCTTGGGTGCACAGGCCAAGTTTAGCTGAGAGAAAGGAAATTCTTACTCCTTCAAAGCACTTCTGAAAAGTGAGTGGTGGCAGTGGTGGAGGTAGAGGGGAAGAGGGGGTGGTTTGGAGGGGTTGAGGTGGTGGTGGGGCCTTCCCCACATGTTTCTTCTGGCTTCTCTCATGCTGCCACACAACATGCGTGTGGTCTGGGCGTGGGAATGTGGGAGCGCTCTGGGGGAAGGTGTGAAATAGATGGCTTTGGGGAGCGGAGAGTTTGCGTGCCTGAGTAATGGTGGGGAAAGGTGTGCATTGACAGGCTCTGGGAAGGGGACTGGGGGTTGTTTCGTGAAGAGCTGTGGAAGCAGGGTGGCTGAGGCACACGATGTGTGGGAGGGCAGGGAGCTCCTGGAAGAGGCTATCACAATGCACGCTTCAACTGACTTACACTGAGGTGTGCTTGGAGCCCATGCCCATCCACAAGCACAGTAACAAGAGCCTTGTGAACTCCTTCCTTTTTTCCTGGCTTCTCCAGGGGTCAGGGATAATCCACTTGCTCAGTTGTCCAGAGAAGGGCTGGGAAGGCCTGTGAGTCTGGCTGGGGCTAGACCCGACTGCAACCCCTTCATTGCCGCTGTCCAAGACACCCCTATGCCAGCCCCTTCGTGTGTATGGGCTCTTCACTTTGAACTGTGCCGGTATCCACTGCTCCAGTGATCCCAGTACAGCCATGGACCCCTGCACCACATGCCTGCAGTTGCAGCCCGCACCCAGCTGCTTTTCCTCCGCCAAAAACCCCATGCTTTCCTGTACCTCTCCCGTTTCCCAGGGGCACACAGTACACATGCTTGCCCTGATACCGAACCCTGATCGCTCCCTGCCATCCGCTTGCAGGATCACGCTCTGGCACTGATGAGCTTGTTCAACAAGGCTGGCAGAGCGCTTGCCACGTTGTCCCTGTGTGCCGGGGCCGATCTCCCCTCCTTCCCTTGCCCTTGTTACCTAACTCAACGCCCGGCGTCTCCTTGTCTTCTGCTGGGGCCTGGGGAAGCTGGTGCCTTCTTGGCCAAATTTCTGCTTCCTCTAAGGGATCTATGTACTTCTTCACCACACTTAGGTTTTGCAGTCGTGTCCCCTGATGCACTATCAGGCAATTTCAGAATGGCACTTGGGGCTAGTGGGACCTTGCACTCTTCTTCGCATGCAAATTATGCCTGTCAAACACCAGAAGAAAGGAGGAAAGGAGAAGGGATGAGTGTGGGTGCTTCTAGAGCTTTCTGGGTCCAGAGATTTTGCCCTCAGTAGCTGCAATATGTGTCAGCGAACAGATACATGGCTTTGCTGGGAAGAAAGGTAGAATTGGCAGAACTAGAGAAAGTGCAAAAAAAAGGAAGATCTCAGAGATGCAGGCAGTTTAAGCAGGGTTGGTGAGGCAGTGGTATGTGTGCGTGTGCATGTGCACCCGTGCAGGTGCACAGAATAATACATCTGTCTCCAAAGTGAGTTCCAGCTTCATAACTTTCAAGAATGTCATTTTTTTTCGGGTGAGTGATACTGACTGTCTGCGTTTCATGTGTAGTTTGTGTTTGTCTGCCTGTGTTGGATGTTGATGAGTATTTGTGTTTTCCATGTGACAGAATATGGCTGGTGTTTGATGATGCTGGGGCTAGTGTTTAGGATCCAGAAGGATGGTATGCCACTGTGTGGGCCGAGTTAGGTAGGTAACAGTATCTGATGCGATCAGTTTGTATGTTGCAAGGCAATTTTCTCGTCTTCGATATGGAGGTGGGCTTATTAAATTATGTGCATTTGTGCAGTGGACAGTTATGTTATAAGTGGTCAGGAGTTTGCGCGTGGTGGATTATGTTTTCAGATATTCATCATGCACTTGTGCAGTGGTCAGTATTCGCTGTGTTCTGTATAAATGTTTTTTGCCTTTGTACTCAGGAGAGTGGTGGAACAGGCTGGGTGGAGTTGATGTGGTTGTGTGACAGTTGTCTGAAATATCACGTATGCATGTTAATACAGCAAATATCCACGTATGCATGTTAATACCAGCGTGCAACTCATAGGCGCAGGATGTGTGTGAAGAAGAGAAGCACCTCACCCTTTGGAGGGACTGGATTTTTGGGGGATGTATGCAAGGCGGTGCGTGGGGGTGTTGAAAGGCCGGTGAGTGTGTGTGTGTGTGTGTGTGTACAGCACGTGTGTAGTGGTCTGCATGTGAGCAGCGTGCTTGCAGGGGGGACGTGCCCAGGTGGTGTGAGCAGGGCTGGAGGTGGCGTGTCTGCAAGGTGTGCGGGCGCGTGTGTTAGGCACATTCACCTTCTCCCTGTGCAGTGGCTCCGTCCAGCACCTTGTCCTGCACTGGGCCAGGTGCTGCTCATTTTTGTGTGCTGTGGGACAGCTAGGCTCCTAGGATGCAGGCCATCCTCTTTCTATCCTTTAAATCTCTTTCCATCCATCTGTCCTGTCTGCCTCTGCTGCCCATGTCCAGTTGTCTGTTCCCATAATCACCGATACGACCCTGGATAGCTCACACCCCACACTGCCTGTGGACTCAGCAGCTGTGCATCTCTCCGGTCCCTCCCACACACACATACAATTCACACACACACCCCCCCCTGCATCTTCATTTGTGCTATATTCAGTTGCCATTGGAAACCTAAGAAAGAAGTAATCTACCCTCCAAGTCTTAAGCTGGTGGATTTTTTCCCTTTTTTTTTTTCCCCTCCTCTTTCCTTCTCTCCTCACAGAAGGCGAAGTCGTTCGCAATGAATCTGTGGCAGCTTCAATCGAGCGGTGAGCTGGAGCACCTACTCACAGGCCACTCCTTGATGTGACTGAAGAGAGGCCTTTCCCAGTGCTCGCTGAGGAGAGCAGAGCCCTGGATTTACCTCCTGCGCACCCGAGCACCCCCAGCACACGCACCGCTAGGTAAGCCAAGCTGGGCACCTATGTCTGTGCACCTCTCTCCATCCTTCCCTCCCTCTTGTTGCTTGTTCCCCAGAGGTGCGAGGGAGGGGAAAGGCGGGTGTTTCTGCTATACGGTGAACAAAATCTAGGCTTTCATCAGCCCTCCTCCCCCCCATAATGGAGAGATTCTCCTTCTCCGACCCCCTTTCCTTGTAGCTCTGTATGTGGGTGCGGGGAGTGGAGGGGTTTTTTGCAGAGCAGCAGGGGGAAGCACTGTGGGTCCCCTGCACGCAGTCCCGAGTGTGTTCCCTCCTTTCCCATCCCTCCCTTGGCACACACCCGTCTGCTCTTCTCCCTACGGCATTTTCCTTCCCCTCCCCTGTTTCTCGGTAGAAGGGGCAGCCGGGCTGATGGTGCTGCAGTGGAGCAGCAGGCTGGTTTGGCCAGCAGCACGGCCAGGCTCCGTGGCCCTGGCGTGGGTCCCCTCAGGGACCCAGCTTGCAGCAGGGTAGAAGTGGTCATCACACTATGCGAGTGGGGCATGCAGGGGGAGGTTCCCCCTCCCTCCTCATCTCTTGGATATTTTGGGTATCCCTATTCCCCACGGAGGCCTCTGGCCTCCATTTCCTAGCCAGGTACCTCCTCTGAATAGCAGCCCAGCCTGGCACAGCTTTTGGGGTGATGGGCATGCTGTTTGTCACTGCTTATCTGCTGTCCCCTGGTGCTCCTGCCCAGCTGGAAGGGATGTTTTCCTGACAGAGACTGTGTGTTTCATAAGCTGGGAACGCCGTGTGCCCGGCCCAGGCAGTGACGGGGCCCTGTGCCGAGCTTGACCCATTTTGGGGCGCAAAGCTCTTGGGAGTACCTCAAAGGGCCTCCCGTTGCCTGGGGCTGCCCTCGGTGCCCCTTTCCCCAGGTCCTCTGCGGGGAAGGCAGGAAGATCAGCTGCACTATTTCCATGCCACGTCTCTGTGCTGCTGGAGCTGCTGCGGCGCAGGGATGGGATAAGAGCAGGGAGCAGCTGTTTCTCCCATCACGTGGGCAGGCCCAGCCATGCTGCTGGCCCTGGAGGAGCACAGATGTGCCAGGAGGTGTCCTTCCCCAAAATAAGACCCTAAACCAACGAGCTGCTGGCAAGGCAGCGAGCAGAGGGCATCCTCAGAGGAGCAGATTTTAGAGGGGAGGTTTGGGGGTTCACACCTGCCAGGCCATGGTTTCAGGCTCTGCACAGACTCTGGCAGATGCCGGGGTTTTCTGAGTCAGATTTTGGGGCTGCTGCATTCCTCTGAGGGGAAGGGGTTGGCAGGGTCTGTGCTTCTGCACAGCCCTGGCAGTGGTGCTGGTACGGTGTCCCCTGAAGAAGGTGATGGGTTGCTCCCCTCCTGCTCAGGTCCAACCTGGTGATGCCAACAAGGAGCGTGCATCTTCCAGTGCATCTCTCTGCAGCCACCGTGGGACCCTGCTGTCAGCCCTCCCTGGCTGCAGTTCCTCGATTCCCCCTCTCCGACTACCCCGACACCTACCCTTCCACCCAAACTACTGCCTTCAACTTCTGTCTGGTGGCACCAGCTGTTTTTCTTCCTCTTTTGGTGTACCCCTGAGCCCTGCTTTTCCCTCTTTCAGCAGCACCCCTTCCTCACTCCCTCTCCAGCACTTCCCATCCCTTGTGACCCCTCCGTGCATGCTGTGCTGGGCAGGAGCAGCTCTGGGCAGCCTCAGGAAGGGCTGATGTTTGACAGAGGGATCGTTTCTGGATGCTGCTGCCAGCTGACAATACTGTGAAGTGATCTTTTCCTCTGTGCTTCCACACCCTTTGGTGGCGCACACGTGGTGTGTGTGTTCGGGTGACAAAGTGACTGTAGTGTTGTTGATGTGTCACTCTTCCTCTTGGCCGGGGCCCAGCAGGGAGGGTGACCATGCAGTCGCACTCGATTTCATTACTGGGGAGTTTGCAGAAAGCAATCTTTTCCCGGATGGAGCCTCCAAAGCCATTTGGCATTGGTTAAATTCCTCAGCCCTCTCAGGACATGGCTTTGGCACTGGCTCAGGGTGGACAAGACAATAAATCCAGCTCTAGGGAGGTTGGTACTGGGTCAAAACTGCTGCGGCTACACGGTAGAAAATGCCGATCCAGTATGAACTCACTCTGCTGCTTCAGAGTTGTTTAGAAAACAATGTTGGCTTAACTCTGTACTGGCAAGGTTTATGTTGTGTTGGGTATTATCTGTCTGCACCACTCTAGCTTGATGCTGGCTCAAGTGTTGTTTGTCCTTCCACATCTAGCACGTACTCTGGATGGTGTGCGTTCTGGCTAATTTGACGGATGCAATTGCATGCTGCAGCCAGCCTGGTTCAGTCCCTCCTGTCGGGCAAGCTGGTTTGAAAGAGGGTTGAATTACGCTCTTAGCAGGGAGCAAGTGATGTCCCACACCAGGCAGCTGCCCTCTGCTTTCAGGAGTTACGACAGCCCTGGTCTCCCAGGTGCCTTGAGAAGTGATGCACTGTGAGGCGGAAATGCAGCTCTCTGTAGCTCCATCTCTCCTAGCACCATCCCAGGTCCAGGGAGATCCTAGAGAGACAAGTGTGTCCTCTGGCTGGTGGCCACATCTCTGCCTGGCTCTCCCCAAGGGCTTTTAGGTGGTGTCTCTCATGCTGCCTGCTGCCCTGGAGAGCATGTGTGTGGGGACAAGAAGATGACACCAGCTGTGAGGAGGGCAGGCATCGTGCTGAAGAGGAAGGGGAGGGAAGCATCGTCTCAGCAGGAGGATGTTGCTCTCCAGCCCTGACCACCCCACAGCCCCATGGTCAGTGCACAAGGCCTGGGAGAGGTGTTATCATTCCTCATAAGATCATATTGGCAGAAAACAGGGTTGCACCGTGGGCGGAAGCTGAGACAGCCCCGTCAGAGGCAGGTGCTCTCTTGGGACGGAGTACGAACACAAACCCTTACTGTTATGCTGCAGGGACTTTTTCCAGACCTGTTGCTCAGGTGCTTGTGTTGCTGAGGGAGGTAGTTTTGTCTGCGGGAGGGCAAAAGGACAGGAAGGTGGTGAGGGATGGTTCGCCTCATGCTTGTGTGTGGATGTGTGCAAGTCTCTGGTGACAAGGAGGAGCGTTTGCTGACCAGGTTTTGCAGTCCGAAGCCAGCTTTACTTTGAAGCATAGCAAGGTGAGCTTTTGGAGGTTGAAGGCAAGAGATGACAGTGCCTACAAAACCTTGTTGCTAAGGTCTCCTGCATCCTAATCCCAGTGAGGTCTCTCACCGGTCACCATGCTGTGCCTCAGTTTCCCCTATCTTTATGTGGGGCAGGCTGAAGACACAAACGCTGTGGGAGCGGAGGTGGATGGGGAGGAGGGATGTGAAGGTATGCTTACCATTTGCACAGTGCTTCATGCTGCACAGATGCTGTGGGGAAAGGGAGGTGTAGCCTGCGGACTCTGCTGGCACGGCTGCATGTTGACCTTTGCAGGGGGCTGGATGCTGGAGGAGAATCCATAATGACCAGGGTGCTATGTGCCAGGGCTGAGGCAGTGATTCACTCAAGCCTTTGTCCGTTTGGGAAGAGAAAGGGAGTTTGTGGCTTGTCACTTGGGAAACAGAGTGGGGATTCAGTAGCGGAGGGCAGGCTTCTTGGCTGGGCCTCCCCGAGCAGCCACACCGCATGTCTCTGTGTGTGTCGGGGGAGCAAAGGGGACCCTGGTACAGGCCATGACTGGTGGCCGGCCATCCCTGGCCCCCGTCACTTCACCTCCCCCCTGCACCCTCTGCACAGCCACTGCTGAGCCGCTGAGAACAGCCCGGAGATGCACAGGCATGACAGACCCATGTGCATGAGGAGAGGAAGAGGAGTAAAAGCCTTGTTAGAAGAGCAGCTGGATGGGATTCATGCTACCTCCCTGCCCAGCTTAGCCTGCACGTGGTAGCACAGCATCTGTGTAGGTGTCCATGCTGCCTCACCCCAGCCCAAGCAGGCACCTTCAGCAGGGTTGTGCCTGGTGTGTGGGGCCAAGTCACAGGTTGGGGAGTTGTGTTGGGCTAACTAACTTGGGGGATGAAGAAGACGTCTTCCTCCCCTGAGCTTCTCCCCTGTCTCATCCCTGCTGTGCTTCTTCAGGTGTGAGCCCTGCCTCTTTTCTTGGAGGTGAAGGCCTGCAGGCAGTGGAGGGAGGTGTCGCAGAGGGTAGGGCGATTGAGAAGCACAGAGGGGATGGAGACACTAAGAAAGAGGGAAGAACTGAGAGAAAAAGGGCAGAAGCAGCAAAGGAAGAGAGGGATGGAGAGGGAGGCAGGAAGAGAGCAGCATATCCCTGCGGTGACAATGTGGTGTGGAAGTCTCTTATATAGGTATTGCAGGCTAGAGTTCCACCTGTTCCACTGGGCACAGACGTGGTCTGAAAAACTGTGGCAGAAGGACCAACTCTGCACTGGGGACTGCTGATCTACCATACACCTCCTTAACCCAAGGAATAACCAGCCTAAGATTCCCCTCTCCTGCTCTAATCTGTCTTCTCCTGTGCATGTCCCTCTGCTCCCGATATGGAGGAGGGAGCATGGCTGAGAAACCCTTCCCCATGTCCTCTGTCTTCCTGACCCTGGCCCTGTGGAGCCAGAGGAGGTGAGTGTGCTGCCCAGCACTGCTGGGAATTGCCTTGCTCTGTACTGGAGGGATGTTGGTGAGGTCTTACGAGGAGCCACAGACTTGCCTTTAGACTGTTCCCCAGAAATACTTATGGCCACATTATCTCACATAGGCAACTTCTGCAGGGAATGAATTCAACATGCTACATGAGGCAGAATTTTCTCTACAATTGCCCCATCAATATGTCCCGTAAGAACTGAATAACAGCAATTAGCTAAGAGGGATTTATGGAAGTTTCTCTTCTACAAAATATGGAGTATGTATCCATCAGGTAAGGTAGGTATGTCAGGTCTGTCATAGGGTAGGTAGATTTCATACACAGATGTTCTGAGTGTCATTTTTGGTGGGAGTATGGCAGTTCCCAGAAGCTGGAATGCCAGTGTTGGCTTGCAGACAGGCTTGCAGGTGAACATGTACCCACAGCCGGTCATGTGTTCACTGTGGTGTACCTATGACACAAACCTGTGGGTTCTTCTTGCCCACCTTGAGCTTCCTCCCTGTCCCCCTGTTGTAGGACCAATGGACCATGTGGCTAGAAGGCAGTGGCACAGCAGGGCCATCAGGCTTTGCCCTGATCTGAACTCCCATGCCTTTTAAAGCCAGCCAGCATGGTGAGAACTATCAAGAATGAGCCTGGCACAAAGAGAGAAACACTTTTATAATGGGGCTATTTATTTGAATTCCCCAGCATTTCCCATTGCGTTTCATGTCTTGGGGCTGATTCAGCTGAAAGGCAATCAACGGAGCTAACAGCCCGGCATTGTTCTGCTCACCCTCTGATTTACTTCTTTTCATCCTCGCTGGGTTTCATCTCCTCCCAGGTTCATGCATCCCCCAGCACTGTCAGTTTCTTTTTATTGCACCTTAGGCTGTATGTAATCAAGCTAGCTCCATTCCTGCCCTGAGTCTTCTGGGGTCAAGATGGAAAACACTATTCTGCAAGAGACCCAAACAAATGAGCAAAACCAGCCTGGTCAGTCAGAACAGGGTGGAAGTTATCCAAGAAAACTCGCACTGATCAATTCCAGTCACCTCCTGTGTTTGAAGTGACTCAGTATCTCCATTTTTAGGATGTTGCTGGGGAGCTGAATTCTCTTATGATTTCTCTTATATCAGCCGTCCTTACCAACGGTGTTTGTGAGATTCTTTTCCCATATCTGCTTAGATAAGGAATTGTTGGAAACCATGCTGGTAGAGTAATGGGTGCTGGGACAAAGCCAATCATAAAAAAACCCAAAACCCACTGAAAAAAACCACAAAACCTCCCCCCTCCTATCCCTGAACAATAAGTTATCAAGTCCAGATGGTTAAATCCAAGAGTTTGGAAGGAGCTTAAGTGACTGAGCTGCTAACAAAAATATGGAATCTCTTGTGAAAAAAAAGCTACCGATTTGGGGAATTGGAGAAGACCAAATGTTGTACCTATATTTAAAATAAGGCTCCAGTGATGATCTGGGGAATTAAAGATCAGTAAGCTTTGCATTTGTATCTAGTAAACTGGTGGGAATGATAATTAAAAAGCAATGCTTGAAGACATCTGGAAGATTGTGGTCTGATAGGGCCTAACCAGCATGGGTTTGGCAGAAGAAAACTGCCTCTTGCTAATCTCCTACAAGTCTTTGAATGTGTCAATAAAGCAGTGGATAAAGGAGAACCCATTGATGTAATGTATTTAGACTTCCAAAAGGCTTTTGAAAGATTCTGCACAAGAGCTACTAAAGAAGCTAAGTAGTCAGTGAGAGACAAAATATTGACATAGATCAAAAACTGAGTAGGAGGCTGAAAGAATGAGGGGATTAAACAGTCAAGTTTCACCATGGCAAAAGGTATGTGGCCTCCAGGTCCTCTTCCTAAATCCTATGTGATTTACTGTATTGTTTAAATGACTTGGACAGGTGGAGGAGAGATATGCAGCATGAAAATTTGCAGATGAAGACAAAGTTATTAAGTTGGCTGTGGCCAGAAAGGGCTGTGAGAAATGCTGGGGAACAAGAGCTAAGTTAAATGAATGTGCTGTGCTCTGTGAACAAAACTCAGCATTGATTATGCTTCAAAGTAATGTGTGTTGCAGGGTAGACTCACAACTCTTTAGATATCCACAAAGGTCCCTGTATGAAGGGGTATCATCAAATGAAAGTGTGGGCAGATGTCAGGTAGCTCTTTGCAGAGCTCTGCCCCATCTTGTGCTGCCCTTGAGCAGGCGAAGTAGCTGTATTGGCTGCAAGAGGCAGTGGGTAGAGAGTACTCTGGAAGAGCTGCAAGGCTCTCGGTACACCTGCAGTGCGCCTCATTGTGGAATTGCACACTGAACCCGGGCCTCAGCCTGTTTCCAAAAGGATGCTGGAGAATTAAGGGGCTCTGAGGTGAGACAGAAAGCCTGTGAACATCCCCAAGTGAAGAGATGAGGAGACGGGGGTTGGTGGTGTCAGATAGTGGACTAGGAGTGGATGTTGGAAGGAAATAAATTATGAGACTTATGAGTACATCTGTCATTCCTTTCCATCATCACACAGGAGTGAGGGATGGAATAGTGAAATTAAAATGCATGGGATTCGGTTCAAAAGTTTGGACTGTGGAGCTCTAAGTCATGAGATTTTATTGCCAGGACCAAGAATTTAGAAAGGTTCATAGTGGGCTTGTGTATTTTTGTGGGAGAGCAAGAATACACAAATGACCTTTACTAAGATGAGCCCAGTTTGTGGTGTGTGAACCTTCAGGTTCAGTCTTCAGAGAGCCTACATTAACCTGCAACTCATAGTGGCTTAGTATAAAAATGAAAATTGTCCCTCATCTGTCTGCTTTGAGGTTTTTTCCACCTTTTTCCCCCCAAAAATCCAGAAGATGTCTTTCATGAGAGTCAGTGTGGACATCTCTCTGATCTGGAATGGTTTGTCCCCCAGCATGCATCTTACCTTAATAACACCTGCTGGGACATAAGCAGTGAAATTCTGTTCACGTCCCAACACTTCCTAGCATCACATGTGTTCAGGAGCATCCTCAAGCTCGGGGAAGAATGGGGTTGGATTCTCTCCTAACATAAACTGGCATAATCACGTTGAAGTCAATAGTAAGAAGCAGGGTTTTCACCCGCTGAGTTTGAGAACATTTCCAGTGAAAACCAAACAACACACACATGCATAAAAAAAATGCAAGCTCTTGAAATTGCCTGAGATCAGAAACCTAACCTGGAAAGTTCCCAGAATTCCTGGGAGATTGCCCATGCTTCCACCTCCTGCCTGAGCTATGGATGCGGGAATCAGCGCCAGGATAACAGGGTATTGCAGCCTTTCCATTTGCCAGGCCAAGTTGGAGCCCAGAATTAATAATCTGCTGGGGCTGAAGGGAGAAGAGGAATCCCCGAGCTTATAGAAACTCTGAAACCCTACCTGATTGTTTCCTCCTCTCTTCAGTGTAAGGAGTCAAATCTATAAACACCTCCTCCCTGTCCTACAGCACTCCCTACCCAGGAGCACAGTTCCAGTTCTTGGGTTTTTTTTACCGAATACATAATGTGGGTGCTGAAGTCATTAACAGCTTGGCTACTGAGCCTGTTCACAGAGTTTGATTTTTTAGCTATTTGTGCATAGCATACATAAATCTCAGAGTCCTCGTAAGTTATGTCTCCTTCCGGGGCAAGCCCACAAGGTGTGAGTGGAGTGACTCCTTGTGCAGGGAAATGTTTTTTAAGCCAGGAAAACAACAGTGAGGATCATCTCCGCATGCTGCTCTTTGTTGGATCTCTGAGATTCTCTTGTATTCTTAGAGCTGTGATTTGTTTTGGTAGTAGCTCAGAGCTACACCCACTGCAGCTGATGTAGATAGAGTGGGAGCAGCCAGGCTTGTGTCCCAGTGCTGAGAGACCTGGGGTCAATATCACACCTTTCCACGGGGTTCAAAGCTCCTGTACGGCCAGAGGGAATTTTGACAGTGTTTCAAAGATGACACTGTCACAGCCCCTGAGGACCTCTGGAGTGGAAACAACACCTCCATCACTTCTCCTGGAATCCAGGAGCTGGGTATTGCAGGGGCTGAGAGACGCTGACGTCACCCCTGCTGTGTGCCAGCCACCCCAAGGCTTTGGAGACGGCTTGGTCACCACTACTCTATTATAGCACCTAAAAAGACCTCTGGGATCGGAAGATGATTGCATCTCTCTGCTCTATTACAGCAACCAATGAACCTCCAGGGCCAAAGGATAAATGCACCATCTCTGGAGTATTATAGCATTTAGAAACCTCGCTCACTGCCTCACAGCTGTCTTCCTCCCTCCACCACCACCACCTTCACCTTGTCTCGGCATCCAGCCACCTTCTCTACTGAGGTGTAGCTGGATAATCCCTGTGCTTTTACAGTACCTGGCTATGTGCAGCGCTGTGATGAGACCACACTACCTTTTCACTTGTTATGGTACTGGGTAACATCAGTGTTGTGATGCACTTGCTACCCTTTTGCTCTACGAGTGCAGCAAGGGACCACTGCAATAGACCATTTCCACTCTTAATACAGCATCTGTGAACTTCTGCTGCTGTTCTGCTGTGGCAGATGGTCTGCTCTTGCCTGTTACAGGGTGGGGACTCTTCTCACACTGTTATGGATGTTTCAGAAGACAGCTCAGCACCTGGGAATGGCTGTGCCATATCAGCAACTGGAGCTTACTGACGGGAAGGGGGATACTTTGAATGTCTGGTCAGCGATCCTGGCATTTAGAAAGCACAAATTAATTTCTCAGACACTCTAGAGAGGTGGAGTTCTGTTATGTTACGAACCTGACTTGTAGATTCTGGGGAAAATCCTAAAAGCTTTTGGTAATAGAGGTTTTAGTGAGTTTAATGCCGATGGAATTAAAAGTCTCTAGGCACTCATCATGAATGGATTTACATCAGGGAGATTAGAAAAGGGAAAACATTATTGGTGTCCAGGAAACTCAGGAGAGCAGCTGTCAGCTGGTTTAGATGGAAAGTTCCCCAGTGGGCAGGCACCCTAACAGCCGGGCAGCACACACGAGCACATCCTATGGGGTCGGCTCACATGCTCACAGGCTAGGGTCACATCCCAGGGCCCACTGCGTCACCTCACATGTGAGCATTCACAATGGGATGTTTGCACTAGCCAGTTTTATGGACACATCGAACATGAGCGAACGCAGTCATGGTCTCTCCGTTTTGGCTGGCATGCTCTTACACAAAGACCCACACATCTTACCCAAGTTCTACTGGGCTTTCTCAGCATGTTCATTACCATTTGCTCCTACTGAGCAGCACGGAGGGGGAAGACTTGCCTAATTCCCTGCCTACAGAGACACACTGCACTGGAAGGACTGCAAAACAGCCTCTTCCTTCATGGATGGGCCTTTTACTGTCCCCTTTCTTCCCACCAGAAATGCACCTGGCTTGTAGCTATGAAGTGTAACTAAAGTGAAGTTAAAGGGGAGACTGAGCAAGATCTTTACGGAATAATTTTGTGAGGTTTAGTAAATTCATAGTAAATTTCAGCCCACTCACAAAATCCACCGGCTTCAACTTGTCTGGGAGAGCAACCTGGGGAGGCATCACTGTATGTTGGCCAGGTTCTGCTCCTTTTTCCAAGGCCTCAGTGTTTGTCACTGCTGGAGAAAGCATCCTGGGGCCAGATAGCCCTTGCCTGTGCTCTTAGATAAGAAAGGCATGATCCTGGAGGGTTTGGCCATTCTTGGACTTTCCTGCTGGGGCAGGTTGCTGAGGCTGTGCTCTTTGCTGAGGGATCATAGGGGCAATAGAAGAAAAGACACCAAGAGACCCACAGGGAGAGTTAGAAGGGTTTTGGCCTTAAGTACATGAGCTGGTTATGCTCCTCTCAGGAAGATTCTGAGAGCCGATTTGTCTGCTGTCCCTCTTGTTACTTCTCTCCAAAGTCTTCATCACTTGTTGGTGCATCTCGTTGAGGGCAGAGATCAGGGTTAATTCACCCTGGCTTCCTCCTTAAGTGGGACATCATCAAGCTGAGAACTCAATTCAAATCCTGCTTCAAAGACCTTTATCTCCTCTGCAGCCTAGGAGAGCTGGCTGGGACATCAGGCTTTGCTAAAGCAGGGAGGTCCCTGCCCCAGGGAAGATGGGCAGGAGGGAGAGCAACATGCCTTTTCAGGGCAGGGAGGTAATAACCTGACTTTATCAACTAAGTGTGCACAAGCAAGCCAAGGGCAGAGCTACCCTTCCTTTGTAGGGTGAAGATAATGCCCTGTCACAGAATCACCACAACATAAAGCAGTGAGCTGGGATTCATGCCATCCCTTTTCTTCCTACATAGCATGGGTCGCTGCCTGTTGGCTGTGGGGGGCTCAGTGGGAGGGAAAGGCTGCTGGAGTGGTTGACAGTGCCCTCAAAACTAAGTATCCAGTATTGAGTACAAGGGGCAGGGCAGGCACGATGTCTCTGGTGTCCCCTCCCTGTGAGTGGGTAGATGCCACCAGGAGGTCCACACAGGGGGAGGAGGAGATGGGAGAGAGGAAACAGGTAGGGAAGAGGGTGAGCAGTCTCAATGCATCCCCAGGGGCCCCTTCTTGTGCTGGCAGGAGGTGGTGGGAGTGCAGGGATTCAGGGAGGGAAGGTGGGGCAGGGGGATGCTCTGCTGGCAGGTTGGCACCCCACGAAGCAGCAGGGAGTGAGCAGGCATTGTGGCACACAGCCCTTGTCCCTGGGCTCCCATTCGTCAGCTGGGAGATGCAGCTTGGAGAGAAGAGGGGCTTTTTAAAGTAAAGCACAGGATTTAGCAGCAAAAATATTAGTATGGTGGTTGGGGACGCAGCAATGTGCAGTGAGCAATCAGCAGTGATGTCTGGGCAGGAACTGGAGCTACCCCTGGAGATGCAGCCCTAATCTGTGTTGGGGAAGGGAGTAAATCTATTGTTGTGACCACTTATCCTAGGAGGTGTCTGACTTGGCACTGCTGAGGATATACTTGTCCTGCAAATGTATTACACCCTGAGCTGCTGGGCATGCAGATGCCCTGCCTTTTGGATGGGTACACAGCAAGCTTGGGGCACACTTCTGCCTAGTTTGCATCGGCACCGACAGAATGTGTGTATCTTCTCAGACTCTTCACAGTGGTGCCCAGCAACAGGACAAGGGGCAATGGGCACAAACTGAAACATGGAAAGTTCCATCTAAATATGAGGAAAAATTTCTTTACTTTGAGGGTGACCGAGCACTGGAACAGGCTGCCCAGGGAGGTGGTGGAGTCTCCTTCCCTGGAGATACTCAAAACCCGTGTGGACACGACCCTGTGCAACATGCTCTAGGTGAACCTGCTTTGGCAGGGGGTTGGACTAGGTGATCTCCAGAGGTCCCTTCCAACCCTTACATTCTGTGATTCTGTGATCTCAGCAAAGGGAGCCACTCTAGAAATGGCTTTGCAACTGGCACTGCAAAAATGTTTTTGTCCTTCCTGCATCCCGGGTGAAAGAGCTTCTATCCCACCATCGTCTTTCTTGAGACATCTCTGTTTCTGTCGGTCTGTCCACCAATGCAAAGAGAACATTGGTGCAGGTGCCTCCCCCTTGCCAGACGATTGTGCTGGCTGTTGTAATAAGCTCATTCATGCAGGATGTGTTCACCCTCTGTAAACAGTAGTTATTGTCTATTCCCAGGCAGAACCGTGCTTCTGGAGGACATCTAGCACAACTAACTCATCATGACAACCAGCAGCAACTTCAGGCTGCTTTCACTGAGCTGTTTGTGGATCACCTCAGCCCTTTAGCACAAGATGTACACTTGCAGGAAGCCCTGCCGCTACAAAAGAGAGAGGCTTCTGCTTTCTGCGAGTGATGTGTCCCTGGCAAGTGCTGCACCATGGCTAACATGTTGACTGCTGACAGGGCAGCTATCGGAGCTGTAGCAGTAGCAATGGGTAAGGCAACTTGTGCTGCTGTGAGCTTTCTTAGCAGGTGTGACATGGGAGAAAGGGGTTCTTCAGCTCAGTGGGACTGCTGAGAGTGTATGGGCTTTTGTACTGTAAGGATGCCATGATGCTGTCAGCTGCAGAAGATTGGTCCTCAGGCCTTGACTTAGACAAGGGCAGGCTCATGAACACAAGATGCGGTGCACTCACCGCTTTCCTGGAGTCAGGAAAAGTTATTTGAGGGCAGCCCCTAGGATTTTCAGGACCTGTCAGTTGCTTTCTGGTGCTAGGGAAACGTGATATTTTCCTGTTGGGACTGACTAGCAGAGATTCAAAGCCCTCTCATTTGCATGATTAGCAGTGTTTATGCTCACTGTTTTTTCAGGGACTGCCCCGTGTGTGAAATTGTATCCTCACCATGGAGCACTGGGCTGAAGAGAGTATAGTGGAGGGTGGAGGCCGAGCGCACCTTCAATTTATTGGAAGATTATGACATTGCCTGCAAATCCATGTGCATGTCAGCATGGTTTATATTATCTGCACCAAGGCGGCATGTTACATTCTCACAACACGTGGAAGGGTGAGAAGGGGCAGACTTTTCATGGGGAGCTGCCTCTGGGCATTGCTATTTTTTTACTTCATCCTTGGAGTTGGTGAGCCTGGTAGTGTTGCAGGGTGACATGTATGAAGAAACCAGACACCATGCTGGAGGACCCATGAGGCTGTGTCGTGATGTAGCCAACAAAGTGAGCTGCTTGCTCTTGTTTTGATGTGATCATATGACAGTTTGATGCTTTATTCAAAGCACTGGTTACAACTTCCTTACTCTTCTTTCCCAAGCACTTCGAGGCCAGACAATGCATTAATAAATTAGAGGGATTAAAATAAACAGTGCTTTGAAAATCATTAGGCATCCCAAATGCCTGGAAACAAACAGCAGCTGAAGTGAAAATACAAAATGCAAATAGGCTAAAAACTGGGCCATAAAATATTGTAGCCTAGCCCTGGGGCAGCTCTGGAAAGGAAAAATGTGTTTATTCCCTTGTCTCTTTGGGTTGGGACAGATGAAGTAGTACTGGGGTACCGTGAATGAGGAATGGTCCCTGCCTCACTTCCTGCAGTGGTACAGAGCCTGCCCCACCAGTGGCTTTACTGGCTGCAGAACAGGGATGTGGGGAGATGAGGCCACAAGCACCAGCCACGGGGCTGGAGCTAAGGCAAGATCTGAAGGCTGCAGACTGGAGACCATCTGGGTGAGCAGCTGTCCTAGGCAGCTCCTTCTGCTGCTCTTGATCCTGACCCTCACCCTCCAGGCACTGCATACCCAATTCTCTCCTCGTTTTAGCTCATTGCCTTTCTCACTCCAAGTCCAACTCCTCTTTCCCTCTCTGGAGATCCAGGGACTGGCACAGCCAATTCACACAGCATCCATTTCGTTTTCCCTCAGTGGTACCAAAGGTAGTCCCCCAAGTCCTTGGTGGCCACATCAGCAGAGATGCTGGCTGCTGCCAGGGCAATGAGGGAGCATGTTACCCTTCCTCTTTCTGCATCCTGGCTGGGGTGATACTTTCATTGTTGTGACCTGCCTTTTTTTGTCAGTCTGTGCCAGCTCACAGACATACCATAGCAGCACTGTCCCAATGAGGGATCACAGTCCCCAGGGACATCATGAGCGGTACAAGCCATGGATGACAATGTGGCTGATGATCTGACTGCCATGATGTTTTGGGTGGTGTTTACAGGGGAGTTACTTGAAACAAAGGAGATGATTGAGAACTGCATTAGGGCAACACATACGTCTTTACTGTGTTTAAAACCTGGTGTGGTCCTGCTTAAAATGTGAAAGTAATGACAGCAGTCAGTCTCAGCTCTGTGACGGCAGGATGATTTTAGGCTAGAGAAGTGCTAAGGAATCACAAACGGCTGATGCTCCCAGCCCAGCAGGGAATGAGGAGATCCAGTTTTCCAGGCAGTCGTTGGAGTTCCTGTGATGGTGAAGGGTATAATCACTGACTGTCAGCACTTGGAGAAGACCGTCTACTTGTGAGGAGGAGGAGGGGATCAGCTGTGAGAAGTCTGCCTGATTCAGGAATTGCCCAGACCATCTTGAGCTTCTCTTGCATGACTGACTTCTCGAGCATCACTGGCCAGGGAGAAAGCAGTCGGACAATAAGAGAAAGCTGGCCTAGGAAAAGGCAGAGCCTGTCTGATAATTGAATACTTCTCCCTGCCTGGCCAGCATGCTGTGAGTGGAAGGCATCATGAGGCCAAGTGCCTGCCACTGCCAAGGGACTTTTCCCCTCCACACAGCCACTGGTATTTCTAATCCAGGCTGGGTAGAACAATGCTGTCATGTTAGTAATGGTATAACTCTCTTAGCAGTCTACCGGTGTGACAGAGTCACAAAGAGAACAGTGTAGGCTGAATATGCACTCATGCTTGCTAAGCCTGTAATCCCAGCTTTGATTTTCTCTCCCTCTCTTTCAATTTTTTTTTTTAAATAATCAGTTCAAATTTAATAAGAATGATTCACTAGTTGCCTGTTTATCTATCCTTGGTATGGCATCCAATTTGGATAGCACAGGGCAGAAGGATGGCGGGGAGAAGGAAGAACGGGGAGAGGAAAGGGGAGCTGGAGAGTGTCCCTGTTTCCTCTCTCCGTGGAAACTAAGGCTGGTATCTTTCTGTGAACCTGAAAATCCTGGCTGTCATTTCCCCCACGGTCAGAAGAGGCTGGTGATCAGCTCTGTTCAACCACCTTCTGTGGCTTTCTTAGGAAAGGTTCAGCAGCTGTTAGCAGCTGATGGGAAGTGTTTGGTGGTCTGTGGGATGGAAGGAGGCAGGGCGGACGAGTGCCCTGAACTTGTCTGGGCTGTTCTGTGGTTGTTACACTTGCACGAGACAAGAGTCACTGACGGAGCTAAGCCCTTCCAAGGCTGTATCTTGCAATTGCATCTGAGACTGTGTCTCTACCTCCTCGAGGCTGATCTCTTTTCTCTGCAGATCCTAGCAGACCCCAGGATGTTCCTCAGCCTAGGCAGCTGCAAGACCTCCTCTGGGGCTGATTCCAGCACAATAATGTGTTTCTGCATCAAAACCTTTTTGACTCTGTCTGCCTAGGAATCTGACCACCTCTTCTCAGAAATGGCTTGGGCTGGTCAGTAAGATTCACAGTTACGCAGTAGTAAGAAAGGAGACAGGGAATTGCCAGATACGCATGTGAAGACTTTTGCCCAAGAGCTGATGTTAAGAATTGCCTTGCACTGCTCTTCTTGCCCTGGGCAGTCACTGGCCTGAGTCACACCTCAGCCAGTCTCACCCCAGGTGCTTCTCCCAGGGTAAGCCTCCTCCCTCTTTGTCTCCAGCAGTAGTCAGAGCCTTACTGCACTGCTCTGGGCTGCAGGTGACTGTGCTTTTGGCTGGGTGACACTGAACATGGGAGACATGGAGCAGGTCATCCAGAATAAGTGGTTATGTGTGGGCTGGTGCACAGCAGGATAGTGAACAGGAGAGGGCAGAAAGGTCAGAAAAACTACAGGTCTGGACAATTGTGAAGCAGCATTAGAGGACTACTGAAAGATGAGTTCAGCTAGACTTTTGCTTCACATTGTTTAAATATTGTGTACCCATGGCTCACTGTGGCAGGCCTGGTCCTGACTCCCAAACAGCTGCGTCCAGGTGACGCGTGCATGGTGTTGAGACAGCCTGGCACAGAGAAGGCAGCTTCCTCTGAAGCTAAGGGGAGCTGTGGGGCACTCCAGCAGCTTGTGGGATGGTGAGTGATGGCAGGGAGCATGCTGTCGTGCAGGATCACTGAAGCACTGTGTCTATCTCAAGCTGTCTGCTTCTGTTGCTCTTTGTGAGTCTCTTCTCAATTCTCCTTCTCGTGTGCTCATATCACCTCTCTTTTCTCTCCCTCACTTTCTCTCTGTGCTTGATACATGGCCTGGTGAATATAATCCGTAGATAACTCTCTATTCTCTCTTTTCTCTTCCTCACCATCCTTCTCACTCATCCTTTCTTCCTGTCTCTCACTAACGCTCTGTTGCTCTCTCTGCCAATTTATTCTTCTCTTTCCTCCCACACTCTGTCCCCGTTTAATCAATCTCAGCACAGGCCTGTTTTCCACCAGAGCTGGTGTTTCATGCTTACTCCCATGGAGGGAGGGTGGGCAGGTGTGCGGTTAAGGTACCAGGTAGGAAGCAGGAGAGCTGAGCTGAGACTCTCTTTGGTGGCCACGGCTGAGTCATGTCACCCATTCTGTGGCTTGACTCCTTCCCTTTGACATGGGAACGCTACAGCTATGAGTGAATCTGCAACACTTAGAGATTGTATGGCCAAGGTCTGTGAAGCTCCTGGAAAAGGGCTAGGGATCTTTGGGTGCCCATGCAGTGGTTGTTTGTCTTTGATGCCCAACTAAGCCCAGAGCCTTGTGCCCAGACTGACACATTGGAGGCACATTCTCTGCCATGCCCATTGTCCTGTTCACAAAGTTTGTACCATCTAGTGTCTGATGAGAAGTAGCGCCGTGGGATGCAGTTGACAAGACTCAGCCATGGTGTTTTGATCTGTGGTGATCCAGAGCTTTATTCCCTGCAAGTCGCTGGAGACTAAGGACAATGCCTGTTCCCATAAGTGCTACCTTTGCAAACCAATCACACCGAGTCCCTGCCTCTCCCCTTCGAGCTCCTTCTCTTTTCTCTCTTTCTGCCATGCTCTATGTCCACCTTTGCTTCTTTTCCTCTCTCCTGTCCCTCCACTTCCACTAGGAGCTTTCCCCTCCCCACGGCAGCACGCACTCCGTACCAGAGCTGAAGCTGCCAGGTGCTTGCATCTTCTTAGCTCTCATGGGTAGGAGTTGCTATGGGAGACAGGGAGAAAGAAAAAGTGCCTTCCCCAGCAGCACTAGGAGCCAGAAGTCTTCCATTGAGTGGAGAACACCCCCCTCTTGTGCTCCTTCCTCCCCTCAGCCCCCCTTTAGAGAGCATTCTGCAGAAAGCCGCCTTTGAAGCCCCTTAATTAGTGTCCCGCGTGTCCTGAACGGAGCCCTTCATTACCAACAGCAAGAGGCACAAATTGGCATGTGTTTCAGGTTTGGGCTCAGTGCCAGAATTTTGTTCCAGACCCCTCCCTCCAAACCTCTCCGGCTTCCCCCCCTCCTCCGCACACATGCATGCAGGCACACACTTGCTCTCTCACAAAAAACCCACATACACACAAGGGATCCTGCCAAAAAAAAAGAGACATCCCCCTTCCAGCATCCCAGATTTGAGGGAAAAAATCAAATGGCAAAGGTCACTCTGCTCCCTGCCCCCCCTGGCTTGCTCTTGGCTCTGCTGACCCTTCAGCATATGTGACTGCAGGTTGGGGGTCATTATCAATCCCAGAGTATCTCTCACAGCCTGTGGATGTGCTCAGAGGGTGCTAATTAGCGAGAGAAAGGCTGATTAGGTTAGAAATTAAGTGTTTATTTTCTCTTCTGTTTTTGTGTACGTGTGTAAAAAGAGTGGATCCAGATGGAGTCTCAGGAATGATGGGAGAAAAGGCAGCCAGGAGTCAAAGGAGGGGAATTTATACCCCATCTCGCTTCTCCTGTGTGCACAGGGCCCTGGGTGGCCAGGCACCCTGCAAACTCGCAGCATTCCCATAGCACACATGCAGGCACCACACATGCCCCGCGGCTGCGTTGTCCTCATTGGGATTGAGCTGGACTTCTCTCTGCACAATGTTCTGGAGAAGCTTTTCATGCCTGCAGAGCCTCTCATCTCCATCATCTCATCTTTTCCAGCTCAACCTTAACCCCTTTGTTCCCCCCCCCCCCTTTTTTTTACCTCAATGTCCTTCAAGTCACGACTAGCAGCAGCCAACAGGTTACAGGCATAACCACCTTTTCAATGCCATCCCTTGTCTTGGCAGTGTCTCAGACCCCCTGTGCACTGTCCCCATAGAGACATCCCACCTCACAGGGCCTTACCCTGCCAGACTGAGGAAATTCAGTCTATCTCTCCCTTAGGAGATGGACTTTGCCTCTCCGTTGTAAAAGGTGCAACACAGGACTCCCAAATCTGATTAGGAGTCTGATTTCCAGGAACACCAAGGCTACTATGCCTGAGCAAATCCTGATCCTCCCCTGACATCAGGACATTTCTCCGCTGCACCTTTGCTAGCCTCTGCCTGTTATGGGCTGTAGGATAAGGAAGAACAGATCATGATGTGACTGAATAGCAACTTTGCCTTGCTATAAGGCTATTCGGTCCTTCCAGCTCTCCAGGGAGCAGCTTTGAGCCTGTGAAGGGCAGCTGAAAAATCATCTCCTTCCTTCCACTTGACTGAAAACATATCTCTGGTGCCAGTACTTTGGATGCATCGGACATTGAGCCTTTCTCCAAAGGCCACAGTTTAGGTTGAGAGTACCCAGGTCCCAGCAGGCTGAAGGAGAGGGAGGGAAAGAGGGTGTACATAACTCTGCTCTACAGCTTGCCTTCTGGGGTGGGAATTGTGCTGGCAGACTCATAAGATGGTGGTGTCTCAGCTGGAGGTTGGCATCTGCAGCAGGCCAATTTATGTGCCCTGAGGGCTCACTCTGATGTTAGGAATGGAGGCCATATCTCCCAACTGGGGATATGACTGTTGAGTGAGGGCTGAGTTTGTTTTGTTGATGACTAGTCACTATGACGTGCTGGAGGAGTATTTACAGGGAGAAGTACTTGCTCAGCAGCCAGTGTGGGGTTTGTGACCCCTTAGCATCATGGCTAACCGGGATGCATGGACCCAATGGCAGAGCAGATCCTCTTGCTGACACAAGCTGGTGGGACCCAGACTCTTAGTTGTGCTTCAGAGCCCTCCTAGAAAGCGTCTGGTGCACAGGGGCTTTGTACCTAATGAAACAAGAAGTCTGGCTTCTTGGGACAGTGGGAGAGTAGCCAGGGGACCCCCAGCTCCAGAGGTGTGTGTGGTGGGAAGAGAAGACGTGTATGTGCTGGTGTTCCTCAGGCTGTGTGCTATGAATATGACTGCATGCATGACTATTTTGCTGTTGCATGAGAGGAGGGCATATTTGTCTGGGTACAATTTGGGCCCCATTCCCTTTTCATTGTGACAGTGCTTTTTCACCATGTGGCTCCTGCAAACGGCCGAACAAGCAAACAAACAAACACATGGGAACCCAAACTCCCTATTACCACCACATCGCAGATGCAGCCTGGTTTGGCCTGTATTTCTCCCGTTGCCACAGCAACGGTAAGCCAGGGAGTAAATCAGAATATCCTCTCTGGTGCTCAGCACCCCCATATGGTAAAATGATAGTGACAGTGCGGAAAGCCTGCTCTATCTCCCCTACCTCTCCTTCCCAACTCCAGTTCAGCAGAGACCCTCCAGAGGCCTGTCATATGCCTGTCAGAGCCCCCAAGGATATCACAAGCCTCCTCCACAGGGGATGAAGGAACACCATCTTTGCTGTGACCAGCAATCACCCTTATTCCCTGCTCCAGTTGCTGTGTCTCCCATGGCGGGTGTTTAGGTCTGAATCAATGTTCAGTGTTTGTGGTCTCAGCTCAGCTGGCTTTTAACAAGGTAAGTCCCATCAGCTCCGCTAGAGACCAAACAGCATCCAAACCAGGCTTAGCAACCTGCTTCTTGCTTCAGCAAACTCTGCTTACAGCTGGGAGATACAGAGCCTTTAGAGAGGAGCAAAGCAATCAAAGCACATTTAGGACCAAGACTCCTGTCCAGCTGAGCTCAGAAATATGCTCGCTGGGACAGCTGCCAAAAGGGCTCCACCAGCTATGCTTTATGTTGGCCTTGGGCATTTCCGAAGTCGGCAATGTGCTTATGAGAGAGAGCTGTCTGCCCAGAAAGAAGAGTCCTTGGGAGGAGAGGAGGGACTGCTGTCCCTGGAACAGGTGTGGGGCAGTCCCCTGGATGGAGGGAAGAAGCCAGACTTGCATTTTCTACAGCAGCTCTTTCTATGCACGTCCTAGTCTGGAGATTTCTAGGTGCTACTAAAGACCTGGAGGACAACCTGCATTCCCTTTTCTGCCAGCAGGCGATTATAGTGTATCCATCACTTGTGCCTCCCCCAGCTCTGGCCACGAGTACCTTCATTAGGAATCTCACTGTGTTCTTTGGCTGTATTTCCCCTGAGAATCCGATTTTAAGGCTCCCCAGTGATTGCCAACGTGTAAATACAGTGTGCTTCAGCATGGCAATGTGATTGCCCGAGCGGATTGGAGCTGTTAACTCTTCAGCAGCTGAAGATCCTCCCCATGTCTCCCTGTTGTGACAGCCATCTTGTTTCATGGGTAGATGGTTGGTGGGATCCCAGCCTGGCTCTAGGCGTGCTTACAGATCAGTGTGGATGAGTGGACCCACAGGTCTCCTCATGTTTCTGTGGAGAGGAGGAGAAGAGGCAGGAGCAGCCCGAAGAAAAGACAAGAAGGGACATTTGATGATTAAATGCTAGAGCACAGCGGCAGTGTAAAAATATACATATATCACAAGCCTTACTTAACACAAGCGAAGGGAAAAGAAGGAAAAAAAGCCACTTTTTAAAGGTTTCACAGAGACTATAAACAGGCAGCAGAGAAAAAAAATATAATACATGCAAATTAATGGCATAAATTTAGGGTTACTTAACTTCACAAATGTTAACAAGCTCATAAAAAAAAAAGTTATTCTTTCCCAGTTTCCTGTCGCTGTTTGTTTAATTCTCTCTCTCTCTCTCTTTTTTTTCCCTCGTTGAGAAGATTATGTTTTCAGTATATTCCTCCTAAATTAATTCTGCCTCTCTCTCTTCCTTCTCCCTCCCTCCTTCGTCTCTGTCTCTTTCTCTGTGCCTGCCTGTGTATGTTTGCCTTCCTTTCCTGCCTGTCTATCATATTCTTAATGTCCTCCTCATCATAGTATCTAGTCTTGGATACAATACCCTCTCATTTCTCTCCCTTTTTCCTTCCCTGTCTCTCCCCCTGCTCCCACCCCACCCTTCTCCCCAGCTCTCAACCTTCTCCCCTCTTCTCTGTTTTTTGTTGGTTTTTTTTTTTTCTGTAGCAGTCAGTATAACTCCAGTCTGGTAATGCTATACACAACACTGCCAATTTCCAAACATGCATTTTTCCCTGCCACCAGCAGACAAAGAAGGCAAGGAGCAAATTAAGTGGTCTCCAGCTGAACTGCTCGTTTATCAACAATTTGAATGGCTGTTTGTTGCTGCAGACCATGTAGCTGGAGGAAGAGGTAAGAGTGTGTGGGCAGGCTGCGTTGGTACGCCACAGCCCCGCTTTGAAACAGCTGTCATGGTTCCCCCGACCCCATCCCCTTTATTCAAGACTCTGCTTCCATACAATGGTGGATAATAAAGGGCACAGTAGCTCCTTGCTGAGCCCAGGAAGTCATGAGCCTCTGAGGTCATGGTTCCCACGTGTTTCTTGCTTTGCTTGCAGATAAAACTAAGTTTAGAAAACTCAGGCAATTGCCAGTTTAGCTCTGCCAAAACTCTTTTCTCCAGACAGAGGATATGTGCCTTTTGTTCTGCTTCCTTTAAAGCCACCAAGGACACCCCAAGTTGCATTACTTGTGATGTAACCCATCCTGTCCGTGATGCTACGTCGTTCTGTTCTTAGGCTCTTGTTCTCATTGCTTAAAGGAAGGATAGTTAAGAAAAAAAATCTCATTTTGACTTATGGACCAGACTGAGTCATAGGAAGACATCATTAAAAAAAAAGAGGGGGTGGATATCATAATTTTTGGCCACAAGCCATCCCTGGAGCTTTCAAAGTAGCCTGTAAATATTACTGCCAGTTCTGTTTCAGTATCAGAGACAGCAGTCCTGGCCAATAGCTTTTCCCCTCAACGGCCCAATTCGGTATTTCAGAATACCGGAGAGCAGAGGGGGAAGTCAGTGTTTATTCAATATACCAATCTCAGGAAAAGGTAGGTGAAATTACAAACTGGAGTCCCCAGGCAGCAGTAAAAATAAGAAAATTGAAACAAACAAAGGGAAAAAAAGGAAAAGTCTAAATTTCTCAAAGTGAGAGGAAGGATGTTGGTGGGTGGGTAACAAAGCAGCTAGGAAGAGGAAGCACAGAAGGAGAATGTGTGGTGTTTGAAAGATGTGGGAACCAACAACACAGATGTTGCAGAAGAAAGCCACTGAGAAGCTGAATGGGACTCGCATAGGTTTACAGTTGGGTGCGTGCTTAAGTATGTTGCTAAATGGAGACCTGAATGAGTGACAAGAGAACAAGAAATAATCTTGCGGGAGTCCCCGTGCACTATCAGTTTCTGTCCAGATTGACATCACAGGTTTTCCCACTGATTTAAATCGTTGCTTTTCCTGGGTAGGAAATGAGTCAAGGTGACTACAGAGCTTAGGGTTTGGCCTATGCAGATTAAGAGGAGTAGTAAGAAATAAATAAAATACGGCATATGCAAGGGTGACTAAGGACTGGAAGAGAAGCAAAGAACAGTGTGGGGGAAGGAATAAGGGCTACGGTGAGGAATGAGGGACTGCCAGCTGAATTATTTGCTAGGGCTACCTGATGAAGCCCCTGGAGAGAGATTTACAGGGATGTGGCATCACTCCCTGGTCATGGAATGTATATTACCTGGTTTAGTGGGTGACACATTTACGTACCCCTATTAGCTGAGTGATACTCCTTTTTTTCTGTCCTTTCAGCTTGGAAACAGTGTGGAGCAAAGTTTGTTTCTCACTGAACATATTTACAGTACCTAGGAAACCAGAGGCCCAATACCAATTGCAGCCTCCATGTACTTTGCTACTAACAGCATTGAAAAAGGCAGAGCTGCGAATAGGTGGGGGAAAAAAAAAGACTGAAATCTGGACTGAGCAAGAACAGAGGAAAGGGTGGGGTGTTTTTTAAATTAAGTTGTCCCCTATTTTTGATTGCTTCATAGCTTGATTTAGCTTTGGCCTACATAATGAAATGGAGGATGACAAGGTACCAGCAGAGACAA
The DNA here is from genome assembly GCF_013368605.1 of Nyctibius grandis. Taxonomy (NCBI): domain Eukaryota; kingdom Metazoa; phylum Chordata; class Aves; order Nyctibiiformes; family Nyctibiidae; genus Nyctibius; species Nyctibius grandis. The sequence goes on from NC_090662.1 coordinate 61,453,768, forward strand.
TTATTTTATTGGGTTATTTGCATGTATCATCTGTTTGTTGCACGGCTGCTGTAGGAAATGCAACACCATGAGTAGATGTATATAATTGTAGAGAGGGGGAATGAATAAACGTATTTCAAAGAACAAGGAGAATTTTAAATGTCAGCAAAGGGGTATATGACTCATTGGGAAAATACTATTATTGGATACGTAAGTAGGACTGTACAAAGCACTCAGAGGAGGGATGCTACTAGAAAAAAGGAGAATTAATACGTGAAGATAGCATTTGAATAAGTGACAGTGAATGAATGAGGACATGTGCTGTAAGTGCCACAAGCCAACACAGGGCCTGGAATGAAAGCAGAGGGAGAATGCAGGGTGAGGGTGGAAGGATGAAAAGAGTGATCATGGACAATGAGGAGGAGCATTACTGGAGACTGCTGAAATACAACGGAATGTATGAGCGTTTATTAAAAGACTCTACTTGGCTTTTGGCAGAATAATGGTGACAAAGTGTTTCTGTTCCACTGAGTCGGGATTAAGGAAATAAATGAGGTGGAACTTCATGGGAGGAGAGGAAATGGCTGTGCCGAGGAGGCAGGAGGAGTCCCAGGACTCAGCTGGAGCTAGCCTCTGCAGAGGTGGGTTAGGCTGCAATGGATGAGTGGTGTGGAGGAATACTGCCTTGTTTTTCAAGAGGAAAAAGCAGTGTTTAATTGCAACACACAGTTTTGTATAGATTACGGACATGGTTGAAATGAGCAGTGCAGGATCAAGGCATTTTGCACGAGTTTGAGCCAGGCGTAGAGAATAATCGACTAACACTCCTGGTACATTCAACAACAAAGTTGCAGATTTCTTGAGTCCAGAACATGTTTAACTTGAAACCTTTCAGTTGCCAAATCCAGGGCACCATCCCAGCAAAGCTGTTCCATATCTCTGTCTGGTCATCCTCACAGCCTGAAATGCTGTGTGCTAGCATGTCTGCCTGAGCAGAGGCTGAGGAGTCCGGCCACTTTGGTGAATGGATCAGTCAAGTTTGCAGCAGGGGCCAGGGGATCTCCAGTCCTGGAAAAGGAGATTTCCAGAGCCTTTAGTTTGGGTCCAGCTGGGAGCAGCACCAGTTCTTATTTTGGTTTTGAAACCCTGGATTTCCAGCAAGCTGCTTTTTTGGCTGGCTTGGGTTGATTGAGTCGGTAGAGAGACAGATGTAGGTGGATAATGGGGAGAGGGGGTGGTAAGTGGCAGAGCTATTGCCTTAGCGAGAGGGAAGGATGCTGTATGGGCACTGCCAGTCCCCATTCAGTGAGCAAGTGGTGAGTCAGGGGCAGGTACTGAGTCAGCAAGAAGGCGGATGGGTAGGTGGGTGGGTAGAGCACCCTGGCTAGCTCAGTACAAACCACTCAGCCACACCACTGCACTCAGCTCCCTGTGGAAAAGTTGCAGGCAGCGGTTCAGGCTACTGCATCTCTTGTTTCTCCACTGCCGATGCAATTCTTTGGGCTGCCTTTCTGAGCCAGCGGGGCTTCAGAGAGGGCCTCTCATCATGGCCAAAGCAAAGCACATTTTTTCCTGACATGTTTATGATCCTACTTGCAAACACTGCCTCTCTGCAAGGTGTGGTAGTAAAAGAAGAGGAATGAAAACAGCTGATGAAGGTAGAGAGAGCCCTTAAGCCTGTCTCACCCTAAAGATATCACTCATGCAGTCAGGGAGCTGGTGAAAGGTAGGAAGGGGGAGAGAGAGAAGAAAGAAACAAAAAAGAAATGAGGTAGAAACGAGAGTGTGAGAGAGAAAATATTTGAGAGATGAAAAGAAATTACCATACGGCAGGATCCTGTTATTCAACCTAATTTTCAAAGGACTGCAGCTGTCGCACTGAGATAATCTGTTAATTATAACAGTCATTGTGTTTTGGCAATGGAAGAAAAAAACAGGCTCTAAACAAGGCAAGGTAGGGGGAAAAAGAGAGGGGAGGCATGGCTGTGTCAAAATGCGTGTCAGATGTTAGCTTGAAATATAGGTGGGAGAGCTGGCCAGGAGGAGGATCCCTCCCTAGTGGGGCTGAGCTGTGCATTGCCTGAGTGTGGAGGATGGAGGGAAGGTGGAAGCAGCCATGTGGAAATGTAATGTCTTGTCCACCGTGGGCCTGCTCCTCTTGCTGAATCCAGACACACATTAACCAGAGGAAGAGCTTTGAGGGGCTGAAATGTCCCCATTAGCCTGTGCTGCCACAGCATTTCATTCTTGGGTCATCCAAAACAGCCTCTCCATGTTCCCCCACACCTTTCCACTGCTTCTGCCCCACACCAGATCAGGACTGCACCTGCTGTATTTGAACCATGATCTGTAACAACTTCTGCTTCTGGTCGACTATCCATTTGCTGGAAATGTGAGCACAGGGTCTACCCCATCTTTTGACATCTTGCAGACTTGTGACTTGGTGTAATGACACGTGACTGTCTGAGACACCCTGTATTCCATGGCATACCCTGGAAACACCATGCAAGGGTAGCCCCTTCCTCTCACTGGAAAGGAGGCTTGTCCTCTGGACTTTTGCTGGAATTATATCGGAGTGGCTGCTTGTCCTACTTGGAGGGATGTCTCACTGCCGGTGAGGGAGCCTCTCTCAGATGGCTGCCCAGGGGAAGGTTGGCTGGAAGCTGAGAGCACGTTGAAGGATGCTGTGCCGCACGGGAGTTTGCAGGCCTGAGGTATACTCCCCAGGACGACTGGCTGCTAGTGCACCTTGTGAAGTTATTGCTGTCCTCAACCAGCCCAGAACCAATGTGATTTCTTAGGCTCTAAGTCCCTCCAGCAAGAGACAGTAGTGAGCTATAATGCAAGGACTAACCACCTCCATGCCCGTCCCTGCCCTGCCTGCAGGGTAGCATGTTTGAGAAGCACTCCAAACTGGCACTGGTGGGTTGCTGGGAACATATTTGGCATCCAGAAATGCTGGAAGGATGATTGGTTTCAGTGAGGGCATCTCTCTAATAGCTTGTGGACCCTGCCGTTCACAGCCAGACCAGTGAAAGCCAGAAGTTGCTGTTGTATGAAATAGGGCAGCAAGTCCAGCACGGGACAGCAGAAGTGTCATGGTGACCCTGAGGGGATGGGGGTCTTTGCAGTGACATCACATACAGCCCAAGAATTTCTCCTGGCCTCATGCAGGACATGCTGCCCTCCCCTGCAGCAATGCCCCGCACATGAGCAAAGCCAGTGCTCCCACCCTGCTCCCCACACGTACTCCCTACATTGCACCCAGAGCCCCCACTCCTGGCACGTTACCTGCAGCAGCTCACACGCACTGTCATGCAGAGCTGCTGCTCCTGTCCTCTTCCCCCTGACAGCTTGCAGAGAGCAGAGGTCATTCCCTGTCCCTTTCAGCAACTCCCTCCCACATGCACATGCACAGAGCCAGCCCTCACACCCTGCTCCCTGCAGTGATTCACGTCGGGGGACACATACAGAAGCAGCGCTCCCACCCCTTTTCCTAGAGCCCTTCTCTCGTACACACGCTCGCACAACCGTGGTTGCCTCCCATGATCCATGCACACCCACGCACAGCCCGCACTCCCACCCTGTTCTCTACAGCGCCTCGCACACAGCCAACCCTCCTACCCCTTTCTCCACGGTGACTGCTTCATGCAAACACACATGCACACGCACGTACACTCAGAACCAGTGCTTTGCCTGGTTCCCCATGGCAATTCCTCCCCCCCAGGAGTCAGCACTCAGTCGCTGCTTCACAGAGTGATTAACCCACATACGCACCCGGCCCGCACGTCCTCCCCATCATCTATAGCAGCTGCCCTGCATATACTCCCCCGCCGCCTCGCACCCCCAGAGCCGACGCTGCCACCCCTTTCTCTGCAGTGACTCACACACCTGCACACCCCTGCACGTGCGCGGGCAGAGCCAGTCTTGCTGTTGCGCTCCTGATGGCAGGTCCCTACAGACAGTCACACAGAGCCCACGCTCCCTCCCCATTGCCAACAGGAATTATTTCTAAGCCCCTTCCACTGCCTCATGTCTGGGCTCATGGGATGACACCAATGGGAGTGATGTTTTCCAGGCCCCCCTTCTCCCCTGGAGGGAGACTGATGAAGGTGGCTTTATTGCTGCTCATATTTTTTATGGAACCTGTAATCTCTTGACATCCTCTTCTACGTGGAGAAGGCTGTTCCCTGAGCCTACCCCCATGCACACACTCCTGTGGGCTACTGCCACGGGCCGTCAGGGTGGAGCTGGCTTGATGCAAATCCCCCTTAATCTTCAATAATCATATTAATATAAAAGGTAACCATTTCACTTTGGAAAACAAAGGTGGCTCTCTGGCCTGCCAGGGAACCACTGGCATATGAAAGACCTTTCTGCCAGTATTTATTACTCTAAAATAAGATTTATGCTTCTAAAGCTCTCTCTTTTCTTTCATGCTTCTGAGCTGCTTCATTTTTCTCCCCTGAGCTTTCCCATTCTCTCTTTCTTGCTGCCTAACAAATTAGGTATCTAATCGCTGTTGGGGAGGCGCGATGGGAGAGCAGGGGTTTTATATAGAGCATTGCGGGGTTTTTTTCATGTTTAGTCTTTAAGCTGTTTGGCCCAGTAAGGTTTCGGAGTCAATGGCTGTGCATTTGCTTGAGCCTGGGTGCACGTGTATGGCAGATGGTAACTTCAGGTTAACACCTGAACTCTTACCATGTCCCAAACTGGCCAAAGGGCAGGACTGCAGAGCAGCATGTCCTTGGGGTGGTCCTACAGCGCAGCATGTCCTTGGGGCAGTCCTACAGCCTGTATTTCAGCCCTCTGCCCATCTTCTGTGCAGGGCCCTATCATTGATGGCTGGAATTTGAGCGCTGCGAGCATCCTTGCAACAGTGTCCTGTGAGAAGCAGCTGAGATCTTGTGTGGTTTTGTGGGCTTCCTCTCTGCAGTGTCCTGCTGGGATCCAAGTGCTTTGGGCTTCCTTGTGTCAGGGACAGCTGGAGTTTGGGAGCTGCAAGCTTCCTCCCCACTCATGGCAGGGCCAGCCCAGCTTTCAGAGGGTTGATTTTTCTCCCAGTAGGCACTGTGGATTTGCATATGGTGAAATGAACCTGCCGAGAGCTGAACCAGGAGGTTTCTCTTGCAGCAGCATTCTGCCAAAACTCACAGAGCCTGTAACATTGAGTGGCCACCCTTCAGCAGGACCCGTTGATGCCAGTTAAACCCCTGTAAGGGCTGAAGGCTTTGTCTGGTCAGTGGCATGAAAACACCTTTTATTGCATGAATTTCTAGGGTGGCTCTATAGCTTTTTTTTTTCCCTTTTAATGTTTTTTACCTAAGACAGCTCCTCTGTCCTCTAGATTTTTTGAAGCTACAGGGCCAAACAAATGTAACATTGGGATGGATCTCAGAGATGCTGAGATCTTATGTGTTTCATGAAAATAGGGGTATCAATTAGAGAAGAGAGAAAGAGCGAGAGAAACCTTCACAGAGCCCCATTAAAGGAAAGAGTGCTTTGTGAGCTCAACCCTTGGTGGACATCAGAGAAGCTACAGTGGAAAACATTCTCTCTCACACACACATGAATGTCTTCCATGCCACAAATCCACAGGTCATCAGGCTTCCTGCTCCCTCTTCTCTTGGTTCCAAACTTCTCAGGGCTTCTGGAGCACCTCTGAGCACAGCCACAGGTTTTTTGCTGCATGACTTGGTGGTAACTCCTGCAATAAATGGGAGCATCCCTGGAAGCAGTGGGGCAGAGAGGGAAGGGACTGCTGTTGTGTAGTGCCACACCCATGCTGTGAGCTTCTCCCATGGCACTGTCCTTTCACTGTAGCCAGAGGCAAAAGCAAGGACCATCTCTGGGTGATGATTTGAAGCAGCTGCAGCAATGCCAACAGATCAGTGTGTATTATAGAAATCATCCAGCAGGTGTGGAGAGTTTCTTCAGGTAAGGCATCAACTCCCAGTACCAGGCACCCCTGGGAAAGACAGCTGCCCTTTTTCAGAAAGTGGTTAGAGAAATCTTGGAAGGACCTTGAAGCCAAGAGGGGGGAGCCAGAGCCCCTTGGACATGGCATTTGTGCCCTGAGGGCTGCCAGGAGCAGGCAGTGCACTGAGCGGGGAAGAAGGGGAATGCCTAGCTGCAGCACAAAGCGTAAGAAAGCAGCAGGAGATTTGGCCTGGTTTCGGGGTGTCCCCAGAGAAGCCAAGAGTGTTTGGCAGGTTTTTAATGCATGCATTTCTAATGGGAGGCTCTTAGCACCGTTTAAGCAATGGTAGAATTAAGTGCTGGCTTTTCCAGTACACTGGGCCCCAGGAGGACAAGGTTGACGAGGTCAGGATTTCAGGCCCAAATTGCTGCTGTGTGTGGCTTTTCTGGTTGCCTTTTCACAGCATGCTCCCTAAACCTTCTATCCTCCCTCAGTTGTGGCCCTTCTACCACCTCAGCCCCCCAGCTTGTCTCTGTCTCCCTCATCCGTGTCCACACTTTCAGTATCTTAACCTGCCCTCATACCTGCTCATCTAACTAGTGACCATACTCCTGTGTCACCCCCTGTGCCACCTTGATCCCCGAGCCAAAGAGTTGGCTGTGGCTATCAGGACATCCAGCTCCTGACTGAGATTTGGGGTTCTGCTCTCTCCATTTCACCCTCCCTGCTCTCTCCTCTCAACAGGGGAACCATCCCTGTGGCCTTCTGCCCTTCCCCAAAAACTCTGGTGCAAAGAAATGCCAATAACATTGAGGCATCCATTAGTAGGGAATAGACCAGAGGGAAATCCTTGGGAGCTTGGAGCTGATGGATTGACTTTGTGCCAGCCAAGGAGGGTATAGCCATTCATGGGCACAATGCCTCTACTGTTCCTTGTTGCTTTCGCATACGTGAGGATGGCCAGGAGCCAAGGGCACGTTGTAAGAACCATCTTGGGTTACACTGAAGAGCGTTGGAACCTTACAGCTGGGTAGGCCCAGCACATGGGGTAGTGACCTCGCACCTGCCCTATAAAACTGATCCCGTATCCCAACTTTTCCACTCACAGAATCACAGAATCACAGAATGTTAGGGATTGGAAGGGACCTCAAAAGATCATCTAGTCCAATCCCCCTTCCGGGGCAGGATTGCCTAGACCATATCACACAGGAACGCGTCCAGGCGGGTTTTGAATGTCTCCAGAGAAGGAGACTCCACAACTCTCTGGGCAGCCCGTTCCAGTGTTCGGTCACCCTCACCGTAAAGAAGTTTTTCCTCAAATTTAAGTGGAACCTCCTGTGTTCCAGCTTGCACCCATTGCCCCTTGTCCTGTCAAGGGATGTCACTGAGAAGAGCCTGGCTCCATCCTCTTGACACTTGCCCTTTACATATTTATAAACATTAATGAGGTCACCCCTCAGTCTCCTCTTCTCCAAGCTAAAGAGACCCAGCTCCCTCAGCCTCTCCTCATAAGGGAGATGTTCCACTCCCTTAATCATCTTCGTGGCTCTGCGCTGGACTCTCTCTAGCAGTTCCCTGTCCTTTTTGAACTGAGGGGCCCAGAACTGGACACAATACTCCAGATGTGGCCTCACCAGGGCAGAGTAGAGGGGGAGGAGAACCTCTCTCGACCTGCTGACCACACCCCTTCTAATACAGCCCAGGATGCCATTGGCCTTCTTGGCCACAAGGGCACACTGCTGGCTCATGGTCATCCTGCTGTCCACTAGGACCCCCAGGTCCCTTTCCCCTACGCTGGTCTCCAACAGGTCTGTCCCCAGCTTGTACTCATACATGGGGTTGTTCTTGCCCAGATGCAGGACTCTACACTTGCCCTTATTATATTTCATTAAATTTCTCCCCGCCCAACTCTCCAGCCTGTCCAGTCTCTCTGAATGGCTGCGCAGCCTTCCGACGCGTCAGCCACTCCTCCCAATTTTGTGTCATCAGCGAACTTGCTGACAGTGCACTCTAATCCCTCATCCAAGTCATTAATGAATATATTGAATAGAACTGGTCCCAGAACCGACCCTTGAGGGACTCCGCTAGACACAGACCTCCAACTGGACTCTGTCCCATTGACCACCACACTCTGGCTTCTTTCCTTCAACCAGTTCACAATTCACTCACCCGTAACGACAACCTCCCTCCAAACCAGGCTCTCTGCAACTCATGCCTCCCCCTTCCTCAGCTCTCTGCTGGGCTGGAGTTGCTTGCCCTTGCTCTTCCTTCTCACACTCCATCCCTGTGTCTTCTTACTCTGTTGCCTGAGAAGCATGGGAGGGAAACAGCCAACTCCACTGTCAGGACCCTTCAGGCCAGCAGAAAGGACAGTGTTGCTTCCTTATGTTGTTGGACTCTAATGCTATCTGATTTATGTTCATTTGGCTCTAGACAGCTGAGGGAGGGCATGGTGCAGACCTCCATCCCTGGCCTCCCCTTGCCTGTGAATTGCCAGTGTCAGGGAGCAGCTGCTCCCTAAAGGGCAGGGCAGGGCTGCGGTGGATCTGGAGACTGGCACTCCTATGGCATTGCTGTGGCACAGATGGACGACACTGGGCTGAGCTTGGGTCCTGGACCATGGGCAGGGGTGGAGGAGGCCACAGATTGCGTTGGCCTTGAGGCCCTTAAAAACAGTACGATAGCGAGGAGACAGGAGCTGTTGGGGGAAGAATGGCAGGGTTTGTGTATTTCTTGTACATAGCCACCTTGGGGACCCAAGGGGACCAATGAGTTTGGCTTGAGGAATGGTTTGTTCTTTCCTTTGGCCTTTGGCTGAGGTAAGGTTGCACAGCCAAGGTGGCAGGTGGATGGGAAGCGGGTCTTCTCTACATGGTCCTCTTGTTTTCCACATATAACAAGAATAAACACTACCTTCATTTCCATCCTCCCCCTAACCCAGCCACCTCTTTCCTTTCCAGGCTGCTAGGACATCTCCCCTTCCAAGCCCTCTCTGTGCTGCCTGAGCACATCTCCGTGAGTGGGATGGGGGTGGTTCTCAGCAATTGCTGGGGCTGCTGCAGAGGAACGTGGCCCTGGCCTCAGAGTTTCTCTCTATGTACCACGAACAAGCTACAGCAGGCAACGATGACTTCAGCACAGCATTTGGAGCAGCCTGCACTACCAGAGGGGTCAAAGCAAGGGGCTGGGATGTTCCTGTATGGAGTTGGATATTGTGCAGGGTATTTGGTGAGAGAAGAAAGGCCAAAGCACAATGCTCAGAGAACGATGCTGGCTAGAGAAACATGGGCTAAGCTTTCCACTGCTTTGCTGCCTTGGCCTTCCTGGGATGGACCTATTTTGGGCACCAGTGGTGCAAAAAACATGATAGTATCTGCCACTCTATTGTTCAGTGGAAGAGACTGGACAAAGTGAAGGAGCAGTAGAGAGGAAGGTAAAGGGACAGAGACGGTGTGTGGGATTGGCTGTATCTCTGCATGGAGTCACCTCTGCAAGAGGTGGAACAAAGCAGGGGACTAGCGCTGAGGAATATCAGAGGCCTGTGGGTCCCAACCTGTGGAGAGCCAGACGTGCCTCCTATCTGATGCATCTAGGTAGGCCGTGTCAGGAAATTATTTCTCATTGGATTATAAGGCTGAGAAACAAAGCAACAGACTGTAAAAACCTCTGCCTTCTGCTTCGGTGCTGGCTGATATAAAGCCGAAGAAGGAGCTGGAGGCCATCATACGACAACCATAAATGACATGAGTTTGGTGGCCTCAGATGATGAGCTGTGGGGAACAGAGGCTTTCTCTCTGTCTTTTCCATTGATTTAGCTCCTCTCCCCCTCCCCTTCTCCATCTTGGCTTTACTTTTTGGATTATTGAATATTTAAGTGTTTCTCTGTGACACTATCTCTGATCCCTTAATCCAGCTGGCCTGGTAATTCCACAGACCCAAATCAGCTCAGATTTCTCCACAGACGTAAGCCTTGTTCCTCAAGGGTTCACTCCTCCTCCATTTATCTTCCTTCATTTTATTTCTGCCCTTGTGTCTCTGTGCTAGAAACTGGTTCAGCTTTGCAGCAAAAGCTTAAGCGGTATCTTTGGTGAGCAGCCTCCCCCAAAATAAAAAGGCAAGAGAGGATCTTTATTTTCATTAACTAAGAATCCTTTTCTTCTTTTTTTAAATTGTTTTATTTCGCCTCAAAATTAAAAAAAAAAAAAAGACAGTATAGTGCCCACATGTTTTCTCTGCTGTATGAAATTATTTCCTCTGTGCTGCCTGAGGACACCTCTGCCAGGCTCCTGTCTCAGCACAGTGGGAGAAGGGTTGAAGCTGTACCTGGAGGGACAGGTGCTCCAGGCTGCCCTTCCCAGTCAGGACCAGGAGCTTGCCCAGAGCCCAGAAATACATTGAAGTAAATGTCACTTTGCCCCTGATTCCCGCAAGGTGTCCTTTCTCACAAAGGGGCAGTGTTCATAGTCCCCAAGGAAAGGTGTGAAGTAGGAAGGTGGAGACTGTGCACCTCTCTTTTTGGTGGGGGGTAGGTGGCTGATGTCCTCCAGCTCAGGACTGCTAGCATTGCTGGGTGAGAGGCTGGAGACTGGTATTTAATACCCTGCCTACACCCTGCACCCCCAGCATGCTCAAGCAGGGCTGGCTCACCTCAACAGCCTTGTCGCTGCACCAAGAGGCATAAACAATTTTTAGAGCACAAGTGGTTACACGTGGCTTGAATTATTTATTCCTCTTGCATAAAGGAAGGAAACAAACAAAAAAGTGTTTTTTTTTCGGGGAGGGCGAGGCTTGTCTGCATTTTCCCTTCTTCATGTATTCTGTGTACGTCATTTTCAGGCAGCTGAAGATCCGTGGCTTTGCCTGTGCTTGGGGCTTGCCTTTGTTTACACTAGGGGTTCTGAGCTGCCTGCAGCTTATGTTTCCCGTCCTCCCTCCCCTTCCCCTTCTACCCTTCGCTGCTACCTTCCCCCAGGTCTCTGCCTGTGATCATGTTACTTAAGGGAGCTTGCGTGCCCTTCTGCATACCCCTGAAACGGAATTATACATCGTGAGGGTTCCCTTCTCAAAGGCTTATCAGCATGGCAGGCAGTAGCACTCCTCTCTTGCTTGCACCCCCCCATAACACTGTCTCTTCCCCATCTCCCTCTTCTCATGAAACCTTGCTGTCTATACTCTTATCTCAAAGATCCCTCCAACTGATGCCTCTTCTTGTCTCCTGTGTGCTTTCTTTTCCAGATTCCAGTGACAGATGGATCTTTCTCATACGCGCTTGCTCTTTCCCTCTCTGTATTTTTGTTTTCGACATGTTTGATCTGAAGCTCTGAAGCTTCTCAGAGGGAACCTGGGAGAGAAGGAAGAGAAGGAGGAGGAACCGAGGGAGCGTGAGCGACAGAGGAGGCAGCCTGCCTTGTGCTTCCGAATCACACCGTGGAGGGGCGGGGGAAGACTGGAGGGGGGAGGACCTGGGTTTGTTTTGCGGTGGGTTCAGTGTGGGTGGGGGGTGGGTCGGAGGGAGGAAAGTGGAAAAGGTGGGCGAGTCACTCATGATCATCAGAGAAGGTTTGTTATCCTCGGTCTGAATTTTTGTTTATAAAAGAAGCACAAGGTAGTTCCCTCCCAGACCCATCATCCATGGTCATAGCTTTTGGGTGTGCTGGAAGCAAACTGAACGTGTTCCCCCTGCTCCATTCTCCTGGGTTGACCCAGAGGGCAAGAAGAAATAATGGTGACGATATCCAATAGGACTGGGGTGTTCATGCCCTTTCATTGCTAAACCCTCAGTTACTGCCCCTTCTCTTCCCTCTGCCCCTTATTTTCCTTTTGCTGTGGTCCTGACATTTGGGGTTGTTTTTTGTTGTTTTTTTTTCATCCTGATGAGGGCACCACTGCAGACCATGATGTGCCTGGGGTTGTGGGCAGCTGCCCTGCTCTGCTTGTTTTCCCCTGGCACTGTGCAAGGTGACTGCTGGCTGATTGAGGGGGACAAAGGTTATGTCTGGCTGGCCATCTGCAGCCAGAACCAGCCCCCGTATGAGACCATCCCCCAGCATATCAACAGTACGGTGCACGACTTGCGTCTGAACGAGAATAAGCTCAAAGTGGTGCTGTACTCCTCCCTCAACCGCTTCGGCAACCTGACTGATTTGAACCTAACCAAGAATGAGATCTCCTATATCGAGGACGGGGCTTTCATGGGCCAATCAAACCTCCAGGTCTTACAGTTGGGCTACAACAAACTCACCAACCTGACAGAAGGCATGTTGCGGGGCATGGCTCGTCTCCAGTTCCTCTTTGTGCAGCACAATCTAATTGAGCTGGTCACTGCTACTGCCTTCTCAGAGTGCCCCAACTTGATTAGCATTGACCTGTCATCTAACCGTCTCAGCCGCCTGGAGGGGAACACTTTCACCAGCTTGAGCAATCTGATGGTGTGTGAGCTGGCTGGCAACCCCTTCAACTGCGACTGTAGCCTCTACAGCTTTCTTAACTGGCTGGCACTCTTCAACAATGTCACCAAGAACTATGACCGGCTCCAGTGTGAGACTCCTCGAGAGTTTGCTGGGTACCCGCTCCTGGCACCTCGGCCTCACCACAGCCGTAATGCCATCACCATCTTCCAGTCCATGTGCAGAGGTGGCACCATACCCTCCCTCTCCAGGGTCAACCCCACCCCTTATACCCCTGACTCCCAGCGAGACCTGGATGAGGGCTCAGCCATCAGCCCTGGGGAATTCCTCTCAGTCAAGCCTCCAGCCTCCTCCACCACTGACTCCTCCTTCAGTCCCAGCATCAAGCTCCATGATGTCACCATCACCTCAGCTATCCTGATGGTAACCATCCCCATGCCCTACAGTAAGATGTATGTGCTGGTCCAGTACAACAACAGCTACGTTTCTGACATAGCAACACTAAAGAGTAAGAAGGAATATGTCACTGTCAACAAGCTGAAGGCCCACACTGATTATACTTTCTGTGTGGCCTCCATCCGCAACAACAGGCGCTACAACCACACTTGCCTGACCTTTGCAACCCGGAGCAAAGGCAGAGAGGACCCTATTTCCAGTACTTCCACCACCACACACTATATCATGACCACCTTGGGTTGCCTCTTTGGGATGGTCATTGTTCTGGGCGTGGTGTACTACTGCCTGCGGAAGCGGAGGATGCAGGAGGAGAAACAGAAGTCCCTCAATGTCAAAAAGACCATCCTGGAAATGCGTTATGGATCAGATATTGATACCCAGTACCATGGTCCATCCTTTCCCAGAAGCTAGGTGAACCACCAGTCATCCCTGTCTCACGGATGTCCTCCATCCCTTCCATGATTGGGGAGAAGTTGCCCCCGTCAAAGTCAATGGAGGCTGGGATGGAGACTCCTAAAGTCACTACGAAAGGTAACTACATTGAGGTGCGGACTGGTGGTGGGGATGGGCTGGAACGAACCCAGCGGGATGAGGACCTGAGGGAGCTTGACAATGGGCAAGGCTCAGCTGCTGAGATCTCTACTATAGCCAAGGAGGTAGACAAGGTCAACCAGATCATCAACAACTGCATTGATGCCCTCAAGCTGGACACAGCTTCCTTCCTGGGTGGTGGGACTGGTGTTGACTCAGACATGGCCTTTGAGTGCCAGTCCATCCCAGCCAGTTCCTCGGGTGGGCTAGAGCGGCCCAGCTTTCTTTCCCCACCCTACAAGGAAAGCTCCCACCACCCTTTGCAGCGCCAGCTCAGCGCTGATGCTGCCGTGGCCAGAAAGACCTGCAGTGTCTCCTCTAGTGGCTCCATCAAGAGCGCCAAGGTCTTCAGCTTGGATGTGCCTGACCACCCACCACTCAGCAAGTCTGACTCCAAATACATTGAGAAGGGCAGCCCACTCAATAGCCCTTGGATCGTCTTCCCTTGGTGTCCCCGGGCGCCATCCACCACTTGGAGGTCAAGCCTTCTTACCATTGCAGTGAGCACCGTCACTCTTTCCCAGCCCTGTATTATGAGGAAAGTGCTGACACCCTGAGCCAGCGGGTGTCATTCCTCAAGCCACTCTCCCGGTCCAAGCGAGACTCCACGTACTCCCAGCTCTCCCCCAGACACTACTTCTCAGGCTACTCCTCCAGCCCTGAGTACTCGTCAGAGAGCACCCACAAGATCTGGAGCGATTCCGGCCTTACAAGAAGCACCACAGGGAGGAGGTTACATGGCGGCTGGGCATGCCCTGCGGAAGAAAGTTCAGTTTGCCAAGGACGAAGATCTGCATGACATCCTGGATTACTGGAAAGGAGTCTCTGCTCAGCAGAAGCTGTGACTCTCCCTCACTCTTTCCAAGGAAAAATACAAAACAAGACCCCCCATCCCAACAACCAGAAAAAAAATATGCCACTTGACTGTGAAAAATAAACCAACAGCAAAATACTCCCAACAAATACAAAACTGACAACATAGTTTCTTAAAGTTTACAACAACAACAGAAAACTCTCACACACACAGACACACACAGACACACACATGCCGAATTGTCTCTACTGTGTTACAGGGACCATTGTTCTGCCTGCAGATGGTTGGAGGAGCGTTCCTGCTCTGACACTGTGGTAACAACACTGGAGTGTGGGTGGGTGGGAATGACTCGGGAGGGGGTGGCAGTGGTGGCAGGGGAAGGGCAGGGATAGACGCTCACTGGACATGAAACTCAGCTGTGAACTATTGCTGTTTCTGTTCTTTTTGGGTGGGAGAGGAGGACTTTGGTCTAGAAAGTTTTTCTGCCCACCTGATACACCTGCTTTTCCAAATCTTTCATCACTAATTTTTCCCTCATTTTCTTTGGCAGTGGAGGCTTTTCTCTCTCTCCTGTCCCCTTCCAAGATAGGTGGGATTTGTCGGAAGAAGTTGTCTCACTTCTTTTGCTTTGCTCTTCCCTACCCCCTGTTAGGGCTCCCTAGGCTTGCACTTTCTGTCTAGATATTTCATGAACTCCATCCTCCTCAAAGGAGAGGAGGTGTGAAGGACCAAGGGAGGTAGGACCTGCCATACAACAGGCTCTGCGCCCTTGCAGCTCTTCCTCCTTCCCTTCTCCTGCCATGTTGTTGCTGATGAACACCAGAAATTCTGGAGTGACAGGCATTTTCCAGGCCTGCTCAGAGCCAGCTTTCTGCCAGTTGGTGGAGGGTTATGAATGTGCTCTTTGGCAGGGCAAGCCAGGTCCTCAAGAAGTGGTAGAGGAAAAGGCAGGAAGGTCCGGTCTCTCAGAATTGTAAAGAGCTCCCATCTCTCCATGAGTGTCACAGGTCAGAGGCCCTCCCCACCATACACACCTATGCTCAGGTTTCCCTTCTGCAGTAGTTTTGATACTGTCTGTTCACGTCTCCTTGCTATGAGGAAGGGATCTGGAGAGGAGCTGAGTATAACAAGTAAGTTCTACACAAAACTTCTGCAGCTCTTCCCAACAGACTTGCACCATGGGGTGTGAGGTGTGGGGGTGTGCATGAGAAGAGCATCACCCAACCTCCTCACTTGCAGGTGGATGTGAAGAATAGGATTTCAGTTGCTCACCTCACTGGCATTGACAGACAAGCCACCAAGTGGCTTCCCCTTGAACAGTCCGTGGACATTCTGGCATGGATAGGAGACAGCCTAGGGTGAAGGCAGGAGCACAGGAAAGAAAAGGGATATAAGAATGGGGCCTGGGAGTAGCCCAAGAGGGATGGCTTCAGGAGAAGCTCCCTTTGTTTGTGCAGCCACACTGCGTGTGCTGGGATAGAAGAGGATACCAGCCTCTGGATGGCAGTGTTCCTTTCAACAGTTAGAGGTCCTCATGAGAGTAAGAGCAACTTATCACCTCCTAAATCCTCCACCTCCTCACAGTTAGCTGTGACAAACTTTTCTTAGGGATCCTATAATGTCTTGGCAAAAACACGGTCTCACTTGCTAGGTCCCAGCCTCTGTCCCTTGAATAGAAGATCTGCCACAGAGCTGGGAATGAGCCTACTGCCCTCTTCACTTCATCCCATTTCTGAGCAGCCCCAGCAAAGCACAATCTTAGCACACTTTCTTCCAAAGTTTTCCTGTCAGGCAGGGGTGGCTGCCTGCTGAGTGCATCTTTATGCAGCCACAGTGGGCCTCCTGTCCATGAAACCGCACACTCCAATTCTTGACAATTGTTCATCTCTATCAGGATGAGGGTGAGGGCCTGTGTTGTGTTGGCATTTCCCTAGTGGCTATTTCCTTTCCGAGGCTCAGAATCCCCAGTGTTTTTGGGGGCCCTGGGAGAAGGATGAGGGTGTAGGAGCTTCTTTGGGAGAGATTACATGCTGCCTTCAGGGAACCTGACTGTATCTGTCAGGTAGTAGCATTGCCAGCTGTGAGATCTGGTTTCTGTGCCACAAGTGACATGACTTCATCTTCTGTAAGTGAGGAGCAGCAGTAGACAGAGCCTGGTATGCAAAAACCAGAGGGGAGATCCCCAAGTTCTAAACCTGTGAAGATCCTTGAAGTTCCTTCCTTGTAGGGATACTGATGGTAACAATCCTAAGCCAGATCCTGATCCCATTGCCTCAGCCTCCTTCACTGTCAGCCTGCTTCCCCACGGTTCAAGCATTGTTTTGGCTTGAGTCCAGAGATATTCATGGGACTGACTCCACACTGTAAGAGCCAGTCCAGCCCAGAGGAAGGCATTTGTGTGTGTATGCATGTGTGTATGTTCAGGAGGATGGAGGGGAAGTCACATCACTGCTGGCAGGTGTCCCTCCATGTTGGGGACAATCAGCCAAACCAAGACAGGTAAATGCTGTGAGAGGTGCTTAGGCACAACAGAGACCTCTCCAGCTACCACATGGAGCAGGCCCAGCAGTCTTCCAGCGTGGCAACCATCCATGCAGGAAAGACTAATGGCTGGGGCACAGAACTGGACAGGAAAAGGGGGATGACAGGCACGGGGGGACAGAATCCTTTTCCTCTCCCCACCTCTTCCCTCACTGTGCTTCTCTGCTGTATGGTCTTGTAATCAGTTCCACTCAGTCTATACTTTTGGGGGGAGCATTAACCTGTTTCTGCTACCTCCTCCATCACCCAACAAGGCAGAAAGAAAGGTCAGGGATACAGCTATCATCAGGCCTTTCTTTTGCTTATGGTGGGGGTAAGGGTGGGTAGGAGGGACAAGCCATTTCTCTCCCAACTGTATCCTCCCACTCCAAACCAGTGGTGAAGTTTGCACAAGATGGACTGTTCTGTGGAGGAAGAGGGCAAGGAAGGGGAGCAAAGTGTCCCACCTTCCTTCCTCCTCCCTTCTTCCTTGTCCTGCTCCCTCCCCAGGGATGAGGGCTTGCAAAAGTGATGCCAGCCCTGCGGAGGAAAGCAAATTTAACGTTCTATTTGCATGACAATTTTACTGTATTTTTCTGAGCAAACACCTGTTGTGTATGTGCCGGTTTGTTGGAATTTAACCTCCTCCCCCAAAGTCTCTCCCATCCTTCTCCCTGTTTCCCTGCTCCTTTCCTTCATCCCTGATGTGTTTTTATGAGAGGACTCCTACCAGTTTGGGAGGGAACACATCCCAAAGAGAACCCAACCCAATCAGGCCCCATAAAAAACATTCCTTCTTCTTTCCAGTGTCCCCCCAGCTTGCCCCACATGTGGTCTCTCAGCTGCTTTTCAGGGTTGTTTGCGTGAAGGGAAATGTGTTACATGCCAAAGGCCTGCCTCTTTCTAGTGGTCATCATTTCTCCTAATTATTTAGAAACAGGACGTGAGGCCCATCAAGACAGATCTCTAAGAGAAATGGTCACTACCATCCCCCATGCCCTGGTTGCTCTTTCCTCAATCTACCAAGCAAGGCTATTCTTGGGGGGACAAGGAGTGTTTTCAGCTGCGGGAAACCTCTGATACAGTGAAAGCTTGATGTGGAACTGGTTTGCAAAGCACTAGGAGACCTTCCACCACCTTCCGCTCATTGATTGCACGGAGCTCTGGATTAGTCTGTCCTACCCCCTCCTCTCCTGTGGGTGGCCCTGGCAGAGGGCAGGGCATGATGAAACCTTTAAGACCTCCGTGGTGGGAAAAAGCATGGAGAGACTGCCTGAAGTTTCTAAGCCCTCTATGGCTTGGCTTTGCCAAGAGTCTCTCATCCCTGCCTTCTCCCAAAGCAAAGTGGATCCATGGGGCAGAACCAGGACCAGCCCCTTTCACACTTCATTTCTGGGTTGGTGACTCTTGGCAGGGAAAACAGCGGTTTAGTTCACCTCATTGGAAAGCGTGGAGGGTGAAGAATGATGTTGGGTGCTGACCTGCCCTCTTCCCCCAGGGACAGGCTCTGGGTGGGGTAGCCTGGGCTGGGTTCCTGCACCCAGAAGAGTGAAGGTGAGACCCTAGGTGTGCTGTTTCCGTGAGGCAGAGCTCTTCCCCATCCTTGCCAGAGCTGCTCCAGCTTATGCTGCGGTGCCACATTCCCCTCTCCCCCTCCCCACTCTTCCATGCTGCATAAATCCCTCCTGAGGCAGGTGTGAAATATTCATGACTGACAAATGAAGATTTATGTCGGGCTGAGGAGGCCTCAGTGCGTTTGCAATGCTAATCAGCCTGCCTTCCTGGAGGAGGCTTTGCTAGGCAGGCTTGGGGGAAGGAGGGGGAGGCACAGGAGTGAAGGGGGAAAAGGATCTGAGGAAGGGAGAGGAGGGGCAGACACAGCAGGGGTGAGGAGGGTATGGTGGGAACAATGAATAGGGAAGCAAGGAGGAGACAGATAGAGGAAGATGGAGAGGGTGAAGAAGAGGGACAGACTGGAAGGGACCAGAGGAAGAGATGTCCCGCAATGGAAAAGCTGGAAAGGTCAGACAGAAAGGGAGGAGAGGGAGAACGTGTTCAGTACAGGGGTGGAGGATCTCTAAGAGGAGGTGGGAAGTAAGTCGGTAATGCCTGAGGAAAAAAGCTGGGCAGACTTCATGATGAGCTGTTGGCCTCTCTCTAGGGCAGAGCTCAGTCCTACAGGGCGAGCACCTGCCACAACAGGCAAGAGCTGGACCCAGGGCCCCGAAAGCACGTTTGCTATGCTTGTTGCTGACCAGAAAGCTCAGCTGCATCTGGAAGGACACATGGCCTTCGGGAGCCTGGAGAACACCCCTTCACCACCACCACCTCCTTCAGCACAAGCTGCACGCAAGAAGAGCCTCATGGAGCCGTGCCATCTTGATGGAGCCAGCCTGCTGCTGTCCCATCATCTGAGCAGGAGAGGAGCATCTTCAGGGTGGCTTGGTGTGGGATGGACCCTGAGTGCCACCCTCCACTGGGCTATGGGGATCTCTTATAGGGCTGTTGGAGCCTGCCCCACCTCAGCTGCCCCCTGCCCACCCTGGCTGAGGCAGGTGTTTTTGGGTCTTTCCCTGAAGAAGGGGCAGAAGGGAGCGTCTGTTACCTCTCCCCATACACACACACGCACTCCTGCACCGTGTCCCTCCAGCCGCTTTGGCCTTGTACTGTGAGGGGCGTTCTGGGTCTGCCTCCCCTTGACTTCCCCTGCCGCACGCCATGGGGAGATGTCTCTATACCTCTCCACCCGCAGCCCCACCATGGCAGCTCTCTGCAGGGCTGTCCCAACCCACCCCCCTGTCCCCAGGTGGAGAGAGGGCAGTCTCTGCCTGGCTTCTTCTTCTCCCACTGGGTGGGCACCTCCTTTCCTCCTTGCCCTGCCGGGAGGTAAATCATCCCTTCTCCCCCTTACAGCCCCCCTCCGTCTGTCCCCCATCCTCGTGAGTTTGGCTTGGCCCTGCCTCCCCTATAACAACCACCACCACTGTGAGGCCTTGCTCTTGGGTGGCCTGTCCTTGCCACCTGCTCTCCCACCTTCCCCGGGGGGAAGAGGAAGAGGCTGGCAGGGCCAGGCCAGACCCACCAGGGCTGGTCTGGCTGGTCCATCCACAAGCAACAGCACTGGGGTGAGGGGGTGGGAAGGGACGGGCAGCTGCATGGTGCCGAGCTGGGGCTATCAGCCCTTGAACGTCAGGAATGGCCTGGGAGGCAGCTGCTGGGACTGGCTCCTTGTGGCCTCTTTGGTGTTCCTCCTTCCGTAACAACCCTTTGACCCCCCCTGATTGTGTATGGACAAATTTGAGCTGGAGTTATGCTCTTTTCTTCTTTTTTTTTTCCTTTCTTTTCTTCTTTTAAATTTTTATTTCTCTTTCTTATCTTTCTTTTTTTTTCTTTCTTTTCCTGTTTTAAAACTGAATGGCACGAAATCGTTTTTTCCTCAACTCGCAGATTCCTGTATGGAGAAAATCAATTTCTATATTTGC
Organism: Nyctibius grandis; assembly: GCF_013368605.1. Lineage (NCBI taxonomy): Eukaryota > Metazoa > Chordata > Aves > Nyctibiiformes > Nyctibiidae > Nyctibius > Nyctibius grandis. The sequence continues at coordinate 61,473,937 of NC_090662.1, forward strand.
AATAAATTTCTTATTTAAAAAAAAAACAAAACAACAAAAAACCCAAAAAACAACAAACAAAAAATATGAAAGCTGCTTCTGAGTCTCATTTGTCCCAGCCTTGTCTTGTAGAGGAGGTGGGATGGGATGGGAGGGAATGGGTAAAGGGAGAAACTGAGAAAGCTGGGTCAGGGCATGAGAGAAGGATTGTGGATTCTCCGGGGCACCAGGTGATTATCTGCTCCCCCCAAACACACTGCCTCTGCCCTTGGATATTGCCTTGTTTGGACATGTCCTCATTTTTACTGAGTCCTCAGTCCTGCCATGACATCGGTTCTCTCCTGCACTGATCAGCACCCAGTTCATGCCCCATTCTGGGCATGCATACAGTACCACCTGGGTGCAAGGCAGCACTTCCTTGCCCATCATCTACGCAACAAATCCTCAGCTGGCGGTGAGAGGCGTCCCCTGCCCAAGCTCCAGAGCTGTCTGGAGGAAGGCAGTCCAAGCCAGGTGATTTGGCCACGGATAATGACTGAGCAATCTGTAGCCTGATCTCAGCTCTTCCGAAGCATCAATATTTAATGTCAAGAATACGGCCAACAAATCCATGGCTGTTGGTGCACTTAGACACATAATTAGGCAAATTTTGTGCATGGAGGACATAGCAGCCATTCCCTTTCATGTCTTGTCTCATCTCCACCTTCTGTTTTGTCTCATTTATAGTTTCTCCATGAATGGCACTGCTGTTTGGCTCACAGGGTTTCTTCTTTTGCCTTGCACATCTAGCTTTGATCAGACAGGACTAACCGTGGCTTCTGACCTTCCTTCTTGGGTGTGCTGAGCTCACAGCCTCTACTCCTAGTGTAGAGAGGAGCAGGAATAAATGGACTTGAGAGGTTGTGAATATGGCCACAACAATGACTTTCAGCTCCAGGATGTATATATGCCGCAGTAGTTGATAACTCTTAATAATGCTTGAATTGACTTTAGAGCAGCCTTGGGGACAGATGCTACTATGGGCAGATGCTTCACAGTCTGACACATGTCTTCGTTGGACTTGGGAAGAATGATTGAGTGTGGGAAGGAATGGTGCTGGGCTGTGGCATTCTCTGAGGGATGGACAATGGTGCATAACAAAGAGGAGCTCTGGTGAGGTTAATCAGAGCTTCGCGTGCTTGGTGGAAAGCTGGATCTTTGGGTCAAGGTAGTGTTCCTGGCATCTGCATTTCTGCAGTGCAGGGATATGGGCCTTCTGAGGCAGGGAATGTCAAACCTTGGAGGAGTTAATACACAGATTATAAAGAGGCACAATCTAATCAGTAGAGTACCCCCATGCTGTTTATTTTGTTGCTAAATTAAATTTTGTCTCCACAGTCCCTACATTTCATCTGGTTGCTCTGCCACAGGGATGAGCAAGGACAACATGTATTTGCAAATGCTGTCTAGAGGGAGCAAGAGGCTTTGGGAAGGAAAGACTGTCAGGGCTGAAGTAATAACAAATGGCCTCAAGCCAGGTGGGGACTGTGGGGCTCGGGGGACATGGAGGCATGGTAGTCAGCCCTCTGGGCCAAAATTATCTATGATGAAAGAGTTAAGCAGTGCTTGTATTTAAGCAGCCTTTGGCTGATTCCAGTCAGAGACCTTGTGAGTCCTCTGCTCTGCCCAGGGTTGTGTGAGCCAAGTGTGTGTCCAGGTAAGGAATGAGTTATGAGCTGCATCTGGGAGCCTACGTTGTTCTCTCAAGTGCCTCTGGATATGACTGTGTCCAACTGATGCAGTCTTTGCAGCAAACCACACTGACCTCTGCCTCCAGAACCTGCTTGGAGGACCATGGTGGCTGTGTCACGGAGTGGGAGAAAGGCCTGGTGCTGTGTTGTGAACAGTGATGTAGCTGCAGTGGGCAGTGTGAGGGAGGGAGTCACCTGGGTGGCTGGTGTGAGCTGGCCTGCTAAGCAAACCCATCATGGAGACAAACAGTGCAGCTTTGCGTAGCCTCATGTTTTAGGCTGGCTGCAGACTCAGGAAGACCATTTTGTGTTGCCTTGTGGTCGGTTCATGCTGACGTGGCTCTTTTTCACTCCCATGAAGTTCAATAACTTATCCAAGCCATAATTTGCTGCAGCGCAGAAAGAATGGACTTAGCCACAGAGCCTTTTGCTGGAAATCATACGGGAGTTGAGATCTCTTTGCATACTGTGTGCACGTGCATGTGTGTGTGTGTTGTGAAACGGACAGGCAAGTGGGCAACATTGCCCTCTTCTGGACTGACTGTCAGGACTGAAGAGCATCTCTGGTGGAATTGCAGCCTGGCAGATGAATCCTGTTTCCACTGCAAAGGTAACATCCTTTCTGAGCCTTGGTTTCCTGTCCAAATCACAGAATCACAGAATCACAGAATGTTAGGATTGGAAGGGACCTCAAAAGATCATCTAGTCCAATCCCCCTGCCAGAGCAGGATTACCTAGATCATGTCACACAGGAATGCGTCCAGGAGGGTTTTGAATGTCTCCAGAGAAGGAGACTCCACAACCTCTCTGGGCAGCCTGTTCCAGTGTTCAGTTACACTCACTGTAAAGAAGTTTTTCCTCATATTTTTGTGGAACCTCCTGTGTTCCAGCTTGCACCTGTTGCCGTTTGTCCTGTCAAGGATGTCACTGAGAAGATCCTGGCTCCATCCTCATGACACTTGCCCTTTACATATTTATAAACATTAATGAGGTCACCCCTCAGTCTCCTCTTCTCCAAGCTAAAGAGACCCAGCTCCCTCAGCCTCTCCTCATAAGGGAGATGTTCCACTCCCTTAATCATCTTCGTGGCTCTGCGCTGGACTCTCTCTAGCAGTCCCTGTCCTTCTTGAACTGAGGGGCCCAGAACTGGACACAATATTCCAGATGCCTGATGACTTTTACAATAGCCAGGTCAGATTAGGGGATACCACTGCTCTCTGGAGCTCCAGTGCCTGGGGACCCTGAGCAATCATGACTCCTCAGGGTCAGGCCAAACCTAAGAGAGCAGAGTGAGGAATCTCTCCCTTCCAGATAAAGTTGGCTCAAACGGAACCAGTAACCAACAGCTCTGAAGGGCACTGAGCAAATGGATGAGGGTGTGAGGGTCACACTGCTGACATTTGTCCCAAGGACTGTCCCTCAGCGGGAGGAGAGCGTTGCAGGATAGGGAATGGTCAGGCAAACATCTTTCCTCAGGTCTTGGATGCATGCTCAATTAAAACACAAAGGTGTGTGTCATGCAGAGCTGGAGGACAGATGAGATGTCCACAGAATCAGGGGGATTTGGGAGTGTAAGTGCACAGGCCATGCCCATCCTTAGCAGGGGAGCAGAGGATGCCGCTGAACAACCTGTACATCTCCCTTCTCATCCTTGGAGGAAACACAAAATGAGAGAAAGCAAACCTGAACAGCCTGAGGGGGAAAGATTTAGGAGTGAAAGGGTAAGAGAGATGGAAGGAGGACTCAAATGCACAAGAAACAGGTTCACATACATAGTTAAGATGATGGATGGATTAGTATCTGGTGCTGCACTATAGGCCAAACAAGGTTCTGCCACAGGCTTGGTGGGACTATGGCAGGGTGCAGAACTCCTCCATTCCTTGGCTTCCCAAGTAACCAACAGGGATCTGTGTTTTCCCCTTCCCTCATCAGGCTCCCTGGGACAGAGTCTGTCTCTCACAATACTGTTACATGATACCTCTTGCAGTGGGATTGCCAGACTGCTCAGGACTGATAGTTAACACACATCCTTGAAGGAGGAGGGAATGCATCAAAAGTGAGTCCGAGGAGCTGTATGGCGACTTCTGCTAAGTAAGGCAGGGGCCCCAGACAATGCTACTGTGGAAAATGGATCAAAAGCCTCATCACTTTTTAAATAAGAAACACTTTAAAAAATAAAAGCATTCAGCTCCATCTCTCTTTATATGTTGCCAGAAAGGGCATCATTAAAAATTCATTGCAACTTCTGCACCCAATTTTCCAGCCCAGTGCCTTGTCCCGTTTGTCTTGCTCCAGCACCAAAGACAGTGGAGGCTCTGCCATGAGTATCAAGGGATGAACGGGACCGGAATAACAAGATGAAGCTTGAAGAAAGGGTGGGGGGAGCTGAGGACCTCTGGTGTGAAGTGGCTGAAGGAGGGAGAAGTACAGCCAGGCAGGGAGCATGAAGAAGAGCCATAATTGCCTGCAGACTTGTGAACAAACAGGCACAAGCCTGCCCCAGCTGCCTGCTGTTATCTTCTCACACAGGCCTGGGGATTTCCTTCTACTCTGTTCTTTCCCTTCTTGAACATCTGGAGTTTATCCAGGGGTGAGCTTAAGGGTGGGGATGACTGGGGTTTCCTAACAGCTGAAAATTGCTTGTGTGCTGTTGAACCAAGGTCCTGAGCTGCAGGACAGTGATGCAGCTGACAAAAATGGCCAAGCCGAGCAAAACTGTGTCATAGGGCGGATTCATCAAGGCAAGGAGGTGCTAGGCCTAGCAGGTTAAAGCTATAAAGGCTGAAGTGGCTGTACCTGTTCTCTATGAGTGCCTTCAGTAGAAGCAAAGTGGCTGCTTAGTGTCATGATATCTGTTTGTCTGGAGGAAAAGGGGTTAATTCTGGGCTTGCTCAGGTTGGGCGTTGGGCCAGAAGAGACGCGAGATCCCAGCTTTCATCCCTTCCTAATAAGGTAGGGAGAGAGCTGTTGCCTCTGTTTCTCTGCCATACCTTTTCTGTCTCTGTCTTGTGTCACCAGGCTCCCTGCCCATGACACCCGTTTCTCTTTCTGTCTGCTTCTCAAGTGGCAGCCAGGGAGATAATTGGTATTTTTGACACTGTCTGTTGAGCACTTTGTGGCAGGAGCTGCCAGAATGAAGCCATGAATTAGATAATTAGGGTTAATTAGAGGCTTTCCAGGGCTATGTTACCATACTCCAGGAAGATTGTGCCCTCCTTCCAGGGCCATTGTAGGAAAGGGTGCCTTTGGGGGATAGGAGAGGAGTAAGGAGGTGTCAATGGCATTGATGGTGGTTGTGGTGGCAAGGAAAAGGGTGTTCTGGATCCTTAGGGGCATTGGAGGTGCTGAGGTAGAGCAAACAGCTCAGAAGAGTGAGAAGTAAGGCTGGACACAGACTGCAGTGGGGCACTGGGGGGACGTGATGGTGGAGAAATGCAACTGAGGGGAGAGAGACAGTTCTCAGTACCAGCTGATGGGCATTTGGCTTTTGCTGCAGCAAAGCAGTGTTTCTCTAAAACCCAGCAGGTAAAAGAGGCCCTGAGGAGACAGATCAGCCTGAGGTGGTCCTGAAGTTTAAAGACTGATGTGATGGAAGTGGAAGGTTTTTAAACTCCTGTGGAGCTGTGGTCTGATGTTGGAGGGGTATCTGGGTTGCAAGTCCCTCACTGGTCCTCATTCCTCCCTCCACTGCTGCAGGGAGCTGAGCTGGAAGATAGAACTTGCAGGGCAACATCCATAGAAACTGAGGCTTGACTGACCTCTGAAAGGCACTTGGCCACTCACAACTGCCAGATACAACTCTGCTCTGGCATGTGTAGCCTGCTTCTGTAAGAAGGCATCATGGGCCCTTCCTGCTTCTCTAAGAAGGTCGGCCTGTCTGTGACTGAGTGTGCAGTGGAAGAGAGCACCTGTCCAGTGGTGGAGTGTGAGAGGGAGAGAAATGATTCTCCAGGTTTTGCTGTCTCCATCGTCCCAGAGCTGCTCTGCCTGCACCTGTCTTCACTCTGTCAGTGCTGAACTGTTTTGAGACTGGGGATGATGAGGAGACACTGCTCCTTCACCCCCAGCCAGATCCTTAACAGAGAAGGAAGCACTAATTTCTCCAGCCCTGTTGTGCAGTGAGTGTGCCTGAAGGTGAAACTGCCTGAGGCAGGTTAGCCAGCCTGTGAAGGAGGTTTAGATGACAGATCTCCTTCCCACTTGCAATTGTTGCTATGTAGGGATGCTCTGAAGAGGTCTCCTTTGCCAGTACAGCCTCTCTACACCCCCGTACCCTCTTGGAGGAATCAGAAACTTGTCTTGTTGCTAGAAGGCCTTGGAGTGATCACTCCAGCATATTATGGGGTCTTTCCACAGAAGAGTATAAACTTCAAGGTCACTACATCTGTGAATTTACACTGTTATAGACCTCCTGGGCCTGAAGAAACTGAAGAACTCCCTTCTGGATCTGGGGGAGGGACGGACTTCTCCACGTCTCTTGGAAAGTCACATCCCTTGTCCCCCAAACAGACTTCAAGAAGTGTCTTTGGGAAATGGAAGAGATTTGTTTCCCTCACTTTCTGTCAGCATCACTAAGTCCCAAGTCTAATCAGCGTGGTGGATGGAGGGAGGCAACACGTGATGGCAGTCAGACCTCTGGGCCTCTTCTGCCTGGCTGCTTACCTGCAAGAAGCAGCCAGTCATCTGAGCAGTGTCAGAACAGGACACGGGTTCTCCTCTCACCTCTGCTTTATCTTCTAGGCCACCACCTCTCTCTTCCTTTCCTGCATACTGTATTTTCCTCACAATTCCCACCCACCACTCCCTTCACACTTACCTTTTTTCCTGTTTTCTCTGTTCTCCACCTTCCTTCACTGTCCCTCACCTCTCTGTTCCTTAGGGAATCATGACTTCCTCTATCTCTCCTCTCCTTCACTTTCCTGATGCTTTCACTCACCACCTTCCATCTGTTGTCCTTTTTCCATTTTTCCATTTCTTTCCCTCCATTCAACCCCTTCTGTCTCCTCCCATGTCCACATTTTTCCTCTCTCATATAATATCTAATATAATTATTCACATCTTGAGTCATCCAAACCTGCAAGGAAATGGTTTCCTGCAGGGAAACAGAACGTGAAAAGTATCTTTGTTCACCAGAAATTAAATATTGACCATACGGAGTGGAAAAACCCCAACAAACTAGGCAAAAAAAAATGCCAGCTCATTGCTCAGAAAGGGATGAAGAAAGGCAAAACTTGTCTGAGCAAGTATTCACCACTGAGTTTTGTGCGTTTCTGCATCAGTGCATTACCAAAAGTCCTGCTAAGATTCTCAGCCAGTCATACACTGCAGTGGGGCCAACTTCAACTGCAATGGGTGTTGACAGAAGGTGGAATATGGGGTGCAGTCAGTGTGTGAAACAAACTTAGGATGTATCTTTCACACACACACACACACACAGACCTCCTCCCCAGTCCTGCAGCTTTGTCCTTCTAGGCTGAGTCAGGAAAGAAATTTAACTTTAGGGAAAAAATACAGAGCCTACTGAACATTGAACCTTGCTCTTTTCATAAACAAGGTCTGGAATAAAGTGAAGTTACAGCCTTTCAAAATGAAGAAAGGAAAAGGGAAATGCAGCCCACCAAGCACTGGATATTCTCTGCTTCAGTCACTTCTGAAGTGATGCCTCTGCACAAATTACCCCAGTTGTGACTCTTCTAGAAGTGGCCTTGATTGTGGGGTAGGAAGGGCAGCGGTAGGCCCATTCTAACATGGTGCCATACCATCAGAAATAGGATCCTGATGAACACTCAAAGCATCCCTGGAAAGTACTTCCATGAGGGATCAGGCACCTTCCCCTACAGATGGTCCTGCCAGATCCCCAGGTCTCTCCTGGTTCCTTATTGAATGGTCTCAACTGTAACCAACTTCTCCCACATCTTGATCCCAGAGATGACCTACTGCAGTGTCTGGTCATCACCCATAGGCTGGAATTTCTTAACAAAGGCCACAGTACAGAGGAAATCCGGTAGATCTGGGTGGGGACATCACCTCAGAAATGACTGAAGCAGAGAAAGTAACATGTTGTCTTACAAGCAGGGGTCAGACCCACCACCTCTATAGGTTCTAAGCTGGGCAAAGAAGAATTTGACTCAACACATAATAGCTCAGTCAGAGAGTAGCTTTGGTGGGCAGAGAAAGAAAATCTCAATCCCTCAGACCTTTGTGTTGCAATGATCTATTAAACAAACCATATCTGTGTACAGCAAACACAGGCTTAATCCCACGTGATTCTGGTATTTTTAGCAGCTTGTTCATGGATAGGGTAACAAGGACTCTTTCTTGCTTCACTTGCAGGAGCCCTGAAGCCAGACTCAAAAGATCCCTAGTAAATAGGAAGATCTCAGGTGAAAATCAAGGTCTCTGAGAGCAGCAGTGAGAGACACAAGATGTCCAATTAAAAGAAAAATGTCTTAGGATCTAGCTAGACCAGGTGTTCTACAGCTGGGTCTTCAGCTAATTCACTGTGTGCCTCTATTGGGATCCATCAAGATGAACAGAGGGTGAAGAGGTAGGCATCTGCTTTGCTTGACATTTCATGTGATGGTGATGAGGCAGTGTTGGGCCTTGGAGCAGAGTGAGGCTGCATAAAGACAGGAGATTGGGACAGGGACAAAGGCACAGTGGTAGCAATGGAGTGTGCCTTCTAGCAGACATGATGTGAGTGTGTGGGTCTTGCTCTGCAGGGCACTAGATCTCTCACCTTTACCAGGATATCACAGCCCAAGCTGAGTTATATGGTCTAGGACATAGAGTCTCCAAGCAATGTAGAGGCTATGGCTGTGCTGCCAAGTTGTGATGTTCTGGAGTCAGATCCTACCGTGATCATGCTCTGTAGCTGCAGCAGGGTTCCTCTGGTGTGTGATGGGGAGCATGTGCTACCCACCTGCTGTTATAAATGAAGGGGCTGGTGGGCAGGAAAGGATTCCACTTATGGGTCAGCTCCTTCTCCCAGCCTCTGCTGGCACCACCTGGCACAATCTGGACAGAAGAGATTCCTTGGATCTGCACCAAAGTTCCTTGGACAGTGCACATCCAGGAGGGTCTTGCCAGAAAGATTTCCTGCAGGAAGCCATGATGTCAGGGTTTCTCATCCTCCAGATGAGGCAGCCTTCAAAACTACTCCTCCATTGCTAGTGTCTCAGGCAACAAAAAGGCCCAGTGGAAGAAGACACCTGGTCTCTGTATGATCATCACCAGGTGACCACCAGGCAGATGAGGCAAATTCATCTACTCAAGGAACATGACCTTCCACATTAAGGAAATATTTTGCGGAACAGCAGCAGAAAAATTGCCATATCAGCATGAATCAAAGCTGTTTGCATCTTCTCCTCCACTGAGGATCATAAAATCACAGATGGTCTCAAGAAGGCAAGCAGGGCAAAAATACTGACTATCCCTTGCAATGTGAGAACATCAAGTATCCTTGAAATGATCAGGCATTAGGTTTAAGAGAAAATCCAAGGAAACATAATATCATAGTACAGAAATAACTTGCGAAACTACTTGCCAAAGTGTTTTACCAAATCTCTGGAAGTCTTAAATTGCTGATGGCCAGTATCAGGGAAAAATAAACAGGGAAGGTTCGTGCCCTGTTCTTGCCCAGCCAGCCAGCCCTCTACATCATCAGAGACAGAACACTGGGACAGAAGGACCTTCATGCTGATCCACTACATCCATTCTTCTGCATTTTTGCACATCTTATTCAACCTCTGTCAGCCTTGCACCAAGGTCTATCCAGCAAGGCTGCTGCAGTGGTTTGAAATGCCAGATAGCCCTTAGCCTGATGCTAAGATCATCTGACAGACCTGATGGGAAAACAGCTGCATCTGAAGCTTCGCAGCATTGCAGCAGTGAGACTCACGGTTTCAGAACAGAGTTTCTGCAATTGCTGTTGATGGTTCTCCCAGCAAACAGCAAGCACTTGCATAAAATTCGAGCCTTGTAACTATTTGGCATGGACTGAAAGGGCAAATGGCGTGTTCAGGTAGAAAAAAGCTTAAACGTACCCAGCAGAAGTCAAATGAACAGGAGACAGAACTACATTTAGCTTGGGCTTCTCATCAAATAAAATCATATAAGTCAGGGTAGCCCTGGAGACGTACTTGCCTTGGGCACCAGAGTCTTAACAGTTACTCAGGTCAGCACCTTAGCAGGTGTTGTGACCAAGGCCAGGCACATCAGATGACGTGAGAGAGGGAGAGCCATGGCACCAGGGCAGCAGAATCCTCCTAGCAGCAAAATTTGCCTCATGATGAGAATGCTAATGTCAGCGATTGCTGACACAGGAGTGTATGTGGGGAGTGGTAGCATAGAAGAAATTGAGGTTTTATTTGTGACAATAGACAAGGAAGAAGCTGAAACATATGGCTTCATGACCTAAAGCCCCTTCTGAACCAAGATAGGTCTTGAGCCAGAAGAGTCCCTGTGGGATTGATCCTAGGAGATGTAGGTCTATGCTAGATGTGCTAATGACCTTGCTTGCAGTGAAACTTCACATCCTCTCTTGAGCAGATGGTAGGTACGCTCTGCACTACTTGCCTGTGAGACACAGTGCTGAGTGTCTCTAAGTAAGCCTCCAGATGAGTTCCCCATGACTGTCCAGAACCTTAAAACTGACAAAAATACAGATTATGTAAGTGGCAAAAAGGAGACTTGGGAAAATGTGGGCCCACTGCAAAATGGGGAGGTGCCCTGGTGACACAGGACATGGAAAAGACTGACGTGTTGAATGCCACCTTCATCTCAGTCTTTACTAGCAAGGCTGACCTTCAGAAATGCTAGGCCCCAGAGACCAGCTGGGAAGAATGGAACTGAAATTCATCTGTCTTCTTAGAGGCATTCACCCCTAAGAGGGGTGACGCTGATGTGAGGAATCCATGCATTTCTGATTCCCTCCAAGTTGGAACAATGTTGGTGAGGCAAGGTTTATAGAAGGAGATAAATGTCTTTTTTTAGACAAGCCAAATTAAAATGGATGAGCTCTTCTTCAGGCCTGCTGCATTTATCTCCTCCAGACCTGCTTGTGTGCTCGACACCCTGTCCATTTCTTTCTGCTTGTATCAGAGCTGATCATTCTCTACAAACCTTGCCACTCTTACAGTCTTCAGACATCACACTTAGAACAATACTGCTGTTAAAATATGAATTCTGATTTTCACAAGGAACCAGCTGTAAAAACAACGTAACCTACACTGATTGTTGAGCTGGGAAGAAAAGGAAATAGAAGATTAAGGAACTGTTTGATGATCCATTTGCATACGGGTACCCACTGTGATAACCCACACTTGGAAAAAGAAAGAAGAGGATCAGCTGCTCTTCCACGTATTTGAACTGCAGTTCAACAGTCAGTTTTTCAGAGCTGATCTTTGCTACTGTATAGCTTGTTTTCACATTAAGCTCACCTGGTGTTCAGGTTGACTCATGTGAACCTGTCACATGCTGGAAGCATCACTTTCTGACAGGTAATACAGCCAAACAGAGCAGGGTCTAAAGCAAAACCCTCATGGACCTGCAAATGAAGGCATGTCTGGTGAATCCTAGGAACTGGGATGTTTCTTGCTAAGCCATAAAGGTTTGAGCTCCTCCTTGAGGGAAGGGAACTGATCCCTAAGCAAAGAAAATAGCAATAACATAGCAAAACAAATGATACAGACTAGCAGGGAGGGAGGCACTGTGAAGAGAGGGAATAAGAGAGACTTGTTCTCTGAAACTCCCACCAGTGCCAGAAAGAGAAAGAGGCAGCAGAAAAAGAGGTGTATTCAACCACGAGTGTGAGGGAGAGAGACTGTGTGTGTGAAACAGACGCTGTGTGAGGGAGAGGGATCCTATACAATTCGTGAGAGACATATATCCTATAGCCTTTGTGTTTGTGTTAGAGCTTGTGTATGTGAGAGGCAGACTGTGTGAGAGAGCCCGGGACAGCTACAGCATGCATGTGAGCGGGAGCACAAGAGGCAGGTAGAAGGAGAGGGGTGAGCTGCAGTGGAGCCTCTCCAACCCCCTCTCTGCCTGGGAGGCCACTTCAGGAGCCTGGAGTTGTGGTGGGTTAGCATGTTTCATGTGGGTGTGGGGAGTCCTAAGAGCCATGTGCTGACCCTTCTGGCTCTAGTCATTGGTGCCAGGGGAGCTGGGGAGTTGCAGCAATCTCCTGTCTGTACACATGACATCGCTGTTATGATGCTTGTCCTCCATCCCCACCAAGCCTACACCACCACCTGGCTGGGCTGTGATGGTGACAATGGGAGCAAGGAAGGATGGGATGGATGAATAAACCTCTTCCCTCCCATGTACACTGGGAAGCCAAAGAGGACTAGTCCAAAGACCCCAACAGACAGCAGCGGCTGTTCTGCTCACACAGCCAGTCCTGCTGCCTCTGTGTTTGCGCTCTTTGTAACTGGAGCAGGAGGCAGTCAGCCTTCCTCTTGCTTGCCGGAGGCTGCTTTACAAAGTCAAATGGCCTGCGCAGCACAAACAGGTCCCGCAGCTGGCCAGACCCAGTTCCATCTCACCACAAACTCCCAGTCTCAGGGAGATTGTGCCCCTTCCCAGCACCTGCTTGGCCTGAACATATCAGCTATCCTGCTCCTGCTGCCTCTGCAGAGAGGATCATCTGCTATCTGATGCTCAGACACCCTTTAGTTTTGGTCACAGCTCAGTGACGGATCCTTTCTGAGCCCTGCAAGGGCAAGGGAAACAGAGGGGTGGTGGCAAAACAAGGATTTCTGCAGTGCTTATGCACTATGAAATGCAGCTCAGCTCTCTGCCAGCTGCAGGGACAGTGGCATGAGACAGGTGCTGGGAACAGCCCTCCACATTTGAATGGCTGCCCTCAGAAGAGAAGAAAAGCTGAAAGAAAGGCATCCCAGCAAGGCTCTGGAGATGGCATCATTGCTGCAGGCCCTCAGGGATCTAAAGGGTGAGATCTGGTTCCCAGAGGCATTTTTTGGTGTGGTGCGGTATCCAAAACATTTGCTCAGTGCTGACAAATACCACACAGGACCAGTGGGAGATATTCTGGAGGAGAAGCTGAAGGCACATGGGTGACCTTGCACTGAAGACCAGTGTTTGGGCCTCTGACTCACTGCTTGACTGACATCATCTCTGCTAACCCTTAAAACCAGGGACAGCATCAGCACTGCAGATTTTCAGAGGTACCATGTGACATCATCCGTCAGAGCTCTTCAAAGCCTGGTGATGTCAGCACTGCAAAGTCCTGGTGCAGGGCTGATGAGCCTGTTCTTTCCTTGGAACAGAGCAGGTCTTTCCAATACCTTTTAGCTGGTCACAAATTCACACATACCTTAGCACTGCACAGCAATAGCAAGAAGTGAGAACATCATGTGGCTTTCAGTGCTGGTTGGGAACATGATCTGTGAGCTGTATCTTTGATTTGAGACTGTGATGACATATGCAGAGACCCTGGCCTGTGCCAGGGGCATCTCATGTGTTGCCCAGGTGCAGGTCTTTTGAGCATGTCAAGTGTCTGTGATATGTCCCAGGCCCATGAGCTCTTGTAGGTGGGCTTTAGGTCTCCCACCCTTGCTTTAGACAAAACAATGAGGTCATGTGTGGCAGCCCTCAGGATGAATGCGAAGACAGGCCACCAGCATGAGCTTTCTAAGGAAATGAAAACATCATTCTTTCATTCTACATTGAGAGACTGTGAGTAGCAACTTTTAATAAAACGCAATGATATCACTCATGTGAGCCTCTAGAGACACTGAATGATGTCACCAACTTGAGTAGCAGTCAATTGCAAGGTCAGTTCTAGAGGTTAAAGACTGGTGAACTACTTGAGCACAGTGTAATGCCCAGCTGACCACTCCTAATAAGTAGGATGTCCCTGCAGGCACTAATGAACACTTGTTGTGATTACTGAATCAGAGCTGGCTGGGGAATTTGAGCACATGCCTTCTCATTGTACTGCAGGGCAAGTGTCTGAATGCAGTTACTAGCAGGAGTGCCTCAGGAGAGAGTTACAGTGCTAGATAAATGCCTGATTTTAAGCCTTCCAGAAATCATTGGTCTATGTTAGAGCCATGTGGCTGTAGCTCAGACTCAGAGAGCCATATGTCCCTGGGGTTGTACCTCTCCCATCCAAATGTGCATGTTGCTGTTGTCTGTGGAGTGAAGGAGTCTTTCCTCATCACTGCTCCCATGAGAGGAAGCGTATCCCTATGTGTCAGGCTGGGCTGTGGGTTATTTCAGCTGGGCTGAGATCTTGATGAGCCTCTTGGGACATGCAGGTGTGTCTGCAGTGAAAGCTATGCCCACCTCCTATGAATGAAAAAGCAGGATAGCTGTCTGTATTCAATTCTGCATAGTGTCAATGTGTGCACAAGGGTGTGAGATGCTACTTTCTCTCCCACCAGGCTCCCCTTGGGCAGCCTAGCACTGCCCAGGGTGCTTGCTGTAGTAGTCTGCTGTTCACAGCAGTTCCGTCTCTTCAGAGCCAAAACGTGAATCGTGCCTTGAATGTTCCCTCTGTGCACTTGCTCTGTGGTGCCCTGCTCCACTACTTCTCCCTGAGTCCAGTGCCTCCTCCTTGGTCACATTCCCATGCCCGTGACCTCCGTCAGTATTACCTGTTCATCCCCATCATCCTCTGAGAACAGAGACAGCAAACTGACAGGCACGAGCCATTCCTGATGGGAGAGAGAAGATAGTCCCCACAGCTCTCTCATCAAGAGACCCCTCTAAAACCATTCTAATGAGATTCTCCTTAGGGCCCCTGTCAGCTCTGCTTTTCTTTGCAGGCTCCTCTGACAGATGGATGTCAGTTCAAGGAAAGCTATTTGATGTTCTTCATCTTAATGAAACTGATCCTCAGGCAGGCGCTGTCTCCTTTGCCTCTAGGCACCTGTGGTCTAGCAGTGTCAGGCTACTCTGTGCTTTGTCATACTGGATCCTAATTAGTGGCTGGTTCCCACTGCCTCTGAAGTCAACAGGGAAGACATTCCTCTGGCTGCAGTGGAGCAGGAGGTAGAGGATGGGAAAGTAAGTCAATGTACAGAGAAATGTCAAGGGTCCAGGTGAGTTCCTTCCCATCCTCTCCAAATATTACTGTCATCTCCTTTTCTCCCTTTCCTCTACTCCTCCAAAGACAGGGATGGATACGTAGGCAGCTCTATGTCTGCTCCCTGGCTACTGCTGACCTGTTGTGGACACACACGCTGCTGCGGGGGAGAGAAAAAGAGTAGAGGTCCCCTCCCAGGCCACTCACCTAGGGCTAGCTAAGCGCTGAAAAGAGGTGAAAGTATGGGATGGACAGAGAGACAGAATGGGATGAGGTGCTGAAGAAGGAGGAAAGAAAGAAGTACAAAGATGTTCTCTTTATGCTCCAGGAAGGGGGAATCAGTCCCCTGCCCCTGTAGACCCTTGAGCAGAGCTTGCACTTTGATATTTCTCAGTACCTGCCAGCAGCACAAGTTTTTATTTGGTAAGCAGTGACTTACCAGGTTCAGATGAGCTCTTTGGCTGTTATTAGCAAATACTGGCAAATCTAGATGACCTGAGTTATACAGGAGGTCAGGATAAATCAAGGTCACAACATTTTATGCTGGGACTGGTGTGGTAAAAGGTGCAAGTAGCAGCACGTATTTTATGGTGGCAAGTGCCTTCACTCACACCAGCAGCTCCCAGCTCCTCAATGAGCACATACTTTTTGGATGTATCTGGCATCCCCCTAATGGGACATGTGTTATAGGGTGAGAAGATGTACATTACAGGATTCCTGCTCCAGACTTAGGCCCAGAGACTGTGTTTCATCTTTTTGGTTCAAGTTGTTGGCTGAAGTTCAAGCTCTTGTACATTGTTTTCCTTTAAGGAGACAAATTAATGGTGGATCTAGGAAGTTCTCCGGGGACACCCTCTGTTTCCCAAGGAAGTATAAAGCGCTGCTTTGATAAGTCAAAAACTAGGAGGCAATTTCTTTGCTGCCCAAAAACTTTCTTCAGCTGTTCTTAGTGCTTTTTTACTTCCTGTCTGTTATCTCGTCCTTTTATTGGACTACACTGCTTTCTTAGTCCTCTCTCAAACATAGCTCTTCTCTCACGTACCTCTGTTTCAGGAAGTGGTGTATGCCTGTGTGTAGGTGATGACCACTAATGCTGCATATATGAGGTTAATTGTGTCCTGGAACCATCTTAAAGAAATGCAGCAGCTAAATCCACCTGATTGAAGGACATTTGATCAGTTTGTGGCAGAACTCATTCAAAATCCAGTCAGATCCTCCAACCTTATCCACAACCAAATGCAGGCTCCCTAGCAATCATTCAACCTGCAGCATCTTTTTATTCATCCCTGTAAGACACACACAGCCCTGTCCTGGATTTCCTCCTGCCTTCCCAGTGGGATGTGCATGTGACTGTACAGTCCAGCATCTCTCTGTGCTTGTAAGCTGGAGCCTTTGAGGTGATTGTTATATTGCTAATGCAGCACAATGAATGAGTAGATTTTTTTTTTTCATAGCTCTATGATTTCCCTGGGATACCTGACAAACCCTTGGTCCCATTACAGCTTTGAGGCAAGGTGTACAGTGAGCTGCCTCACTCTGCTGCCCCTATCTGTCAGGTCACTTTTGGTCACGCGTAGGCTACAAGAAGGCCAAATCTGACTATGTTGTGGGTACATTGCCAGTCAATCAATAGGGAAGGCACTGCTGGGCTTTGGTACTTCAGGGCTACAACCTGGACTGCTGGAGGTGTTGGTAGCACTGCTCTAAAAAACAGATTTCTGGAAGCTACTAGAAGGCATAGATGGGTAAACATTTTGTGAGGCATGTGGCACCACAAATACTCTGGTATAATGGAAGGTCGTTGGGTTCATGCGACTGAGATATGCTTACCATAACGGATTTTAAACGATAATTGGAATACTTGGTGGTTTTTGTCTTTGAGCTTTGTTTGTACATGGGCTTTTTATTGTCAAACTTTTCTCAGCCACAACTTTCCTTTTATTTTAGAGAAACACATGTACTTTTATACATGATTCTCAAGAACTCAAAATTGTCTCCTCTTCATTCTGACACTAGTAACTGGTTCTTTAAAAGAGAATAGCCTTTGAGAGACCTGGAAGCAAATTGCTAGGCTTGGCAAGGGCAGGAGAGAAGGGAAGGGTGGAGAAGTTACAAAACAATATCCATAGCTGTTATTTGGAGGAGATGGAGTGGATTAGTGGGGGTAGAGAGGGAAATGGTTATCCTTAGAGAAGCATCAAGTCGTGGAACACAGCTGCTGGCCCCTCTCCGGAGGGCTCCGCTTGGCTGGGCAGCTTATTAACTGAAATTGAGAGAAAATGGAGAAGATTCAGGGTAGATCATCAGATAGAGGGGCAAAGGAAGGCCTGACTGATGAGGGAAGATTAAGCACTAAATGTGTTTAGCTTTGCTAAGTGATGACTAAGAGGAGGCGGGATAACCATCTTCCCATCTGAGAGACATGAATAACTGTGTGCAAGTGTGTGTGTGCTTTAGGGCAGTGACGGGGACAAGGCATTGCTGAAGAGCCAGACCACCAGTGGTTACCTCGCCCCTGCACAGCTCAAGGAAGGCAGAGTTCACCTCACAGCACCAAAGAGGGACCAGTCCTGCTGGGAGTCAGAAGAGATGAGGGTAGTGGGTTTGGATCAGGTAGGAGATGGAATGGAAAGGAGAACGAGGAAATACCGCTGCTCCATCTTGAGATATAGTGATCTCTCCTACCCTGCCCCTCCATTTTTCATGTAAACCCTTTTGGGTTTAGTTGCTCTGCCTCACTTAGTCTCCCCATCTCAGCCTCTTCAGTCTCTCCCCCGCTGCCCCCCCCTCCCCTTCTCTCTGTGTTTCCTGTCTCCATTCTTGCTCACTTTGTTCATGGTCTCTTTCCTCTGTTTCACATCCCCTTCTTCTCCTTGCTTTTAGCTTCTCTTGCCCATCTCTCTCTCTCCCCCACCTTCTTTCTCAGCAGGCAGATCTGCGTCTGTGATTGAAGGTTCATTTTCCTTTAATTCTGTGGGTGACAAATTCTGACCTCGATAATCATTTCTGAAAAATCAAGAGAGAAGCAAACAGTTACAGCAGCACAGACACTGGCTGTAATGTTCATGAGGACCGATGGC
Source organism: Nyctibius grandis (assembly GCF_013368605.1). NCBI lineage: Eukaryota > Metazoa > Chordata > Aves > Nyctibiiformes > Nyctibiidae > Nyctibius > Nyctibius grandis. The sequence goes on from NC_090662.1 coordinate 61,491,780, forward strand.
AGACAGGGTGAGGGTTGTGAGGGTGCTGTACAGGGAAGGCAGGTGTTCGTGTTTCACTTCTCAGGATGGGAGGGTGGAGGGGGGTGACAAAGGTGCTGAACAGATTTGGGGCAAATGGGAAATCTCTTCCTCAGGCAGTTTTGATCCAAGTGAGCTAAGTGGAATGTGTTTCCTGAGCTCTGGCCTCCCAGGGAAAAATGGGTTTTGACTTCAAGTTGACGGGGGAAGATGTTATACTGGTAGAGCCGTGTAGAGGTTTGACCACATTGCGAGGTGTGGAGCAGGTCATGTTTTTCCATATTACTGGCTCTATCTTGAATTAATGTACCCACAATGTGCTTAGACAGAGCCCCACTTTGGTGTTGCTGGTACACCACATTGAAGAAAGCACTTGTACAGGCCCTGCTCCATCCACACTCTGTGTCCATGGGCCTAACTAAGATGTCACCATGCAGGTGACATCCCTTCCACAGAGCGCCAGCAACCTCTTAGCACTTGAGTGAGTGGTTCTGATGTGGACAATAAGCAAGTCTGGTTCATGTTCGTAGGACTGACATTGGCAGGATTACCCTCCCACAGAGCTCATGCTCTCTGTCTCTAAGGAAACGGCTGTATGTAGTATGATCCTTCCTTCTACCTTGCAGGAGCTGAGTCAGTGCTTGTTACACAAAGTGGGAACTGTCTGTGTCTCATGGCACAGTGGTGCTCACAAAAGCAGAATCATGGTGATGACACAGGGACTCTCTGATGCTCTCCCCTCTCTAGGGAGAACTTCTGTCAGGCATCAGTGTCAGACAGAGGATCTAGGATTGGTGGTATACCACAGTGAGCCTCAGCATCATCAAATGGAAATACTTCTGCTTGCTTCTCTATACATATAGCCCATGTGGAGTCACCAGAAAGCCACAAAGTTCTCAATGTGAATAAATCTGTTACAGTAAAGTGCTCATTTCTTCCACAGAGGCATCCCTTTTGCTTTTAGGCTCTGGGGCTTTCAAAGCAAGAGGTTCACCATCTTGCTGTTGGTGAACAGGAAGGGTCACGACTGTGGCATTAGAAGACTATGGCAGATCAAGATTAAAAGGGGCCACTGAGCCACCCATCTGTCTTTTTCTTCTTGGCAGCTCAGTCCTTGGAGTCTCCAACCTGCCAGCCCCAATGGCATGGCAACGCTTATACTCTCAGCACTTATATTTCTGTTTGAGAAGACATTCCCCTATGTTCTGGAGGAAGCTTTCTTCCTGGGACACAAGGGAACGAGCAGTGGGTAAAGACAGATGGTAGGAAAGGGCAGACCTTGGGGCTAATTTGCACTGTTCCACCTTGACTTTTCTAAGGCTCCTCTCCAGTGCCATGAAATTCAGTGTATAGAGAGGTGGGAGAAGAAGAAACATGTTAGATATAAGAGAAAGAAGAATTTAGGAGGAGAAGGCAGCATGGCTAAAGGAGGTAGATGAAGGCAGATCTGATAGGGGCTAGAGGTGACTGTGGGACTTGGGCTGGTAGGTGTGCAGAGCTGTGGCCAAGCAGAAATAGAATTAAATGAAACATGGCCATGAGGAAGCCATAGGGGCAAAAGCTAGGGGAGTTAGAGAGCAGCCCGTCCTGCAAGGGGAGACCATAGTTCCCTTGACTTAAGAGTTCACGCCCTTTGCTCCCCCTACCTCCCTCTCACCTTAACCTGACTGCCTACAGCTGCAGGACAGGTGCTGCCCAACTCTTCCAAGAGCAGCACACTTAATAGCGCCAAACATCTCCAGCCCCTCTAGGACCAGACCAAGGGAAGGAGTAACTACGTTGTTAAGGAATACATATATGCATGAGGACCTGGAGCTGTAAAAGCCCCGTGTTTGATGGATTCCTGAAGAATCCAGTACACAAATGAGAAATACCAGTACACAAAACAGATCCTGTGGGTGGCAGAGGCTGGGGGGTAGGGGTGGTCGGGAAAGGAGGGCTAGCTGATTGCCACGAGTACCAGAGCTGTCCAGGCAGGGATCAAGGAGGAAAGGGATGTGTGGGATAGGAGAAAAGGCAAGAAAGAACCAAAAAAGGCTGTGTGTCTTTGTTCATTTCTCCTTATTGGTTTATTAATGACAAACTAATGACTTAGTGGCCCTCTCCCACTCTAGTTTGCTGACTGCCCTCTGCTCTGCAGCCTCCATTGGTGGGGTGGGACAATGCTACCGAGGGTGCCTGGGGGGAAGGTGCTGGATGGCTGCCCTGGCTGTGCTGTTTTCTTTCACTCCTTCAGCCTCCTTTTTTTCATTCACCAATATGGCATTGATCTGGCTCAGTAAGAATTTCCATTTATATTTCAGCCTTGCCTGTGACACCGTCTCTGCGTCCCTGCAGCTCTGACGTGTGCTTGCCTGCTCTCCCAAATGTGCTGCTTCGCTCAGCCCCTCCTTCTCCTCAGCCTCTTTGCTGAGGAGATTGCCATGCAATCCTCCCCTCTCCCTCTGACCATCCCCATGCCTCCATCTGATGTCTGCTGTCTCAGTCCACTCCATCTTTCCCTGACATGTCTCATCCCCTCTCCCTGTGCTCCCAATTAGCACAGTCACCAGGTTTAGCTTGGGCAGCTGGCGCATCCCAAGTCTGCATGATGAAAAGATGGGGATTTCTGCTTCAGAGCAAAGCTGCATATGAGCTCTCTGGTACCTGGGGCCGCTCTAACAAACGCGCAGCCTTTAGTCTTGCCTCTCAGCAAACAAGTCATAGCCCAGGGTCCTAGGGTTTGCCAACAGGCAGAGTGACACCCCACCTCCACGTTCACAGCTCCCCCCAAACAGCCTGTCCTAAGCAGCTGGAATCTGACACAATGGGCATCCCTTGCTCGGTCTGGCTGGCTAGGTAATTGGAGGAGCAGAGGATCCCCCAGAGAGCCTTAAGAAGTGTAGATGTGGCATGAGTACTAAATCTGTGTCTCCCAGATTAAATAGACTGGGCAGGCCTATGCTCCCATGGGCTCTTGAAGTGTACAGGCTATGAAATATCCCCTGGAGGTTTGATATGACAACCTGAGCATTAGATCCTGAATACCCAGAGACTGAGGTCCAGAGTTTTGCAAGTCTCCCGCACAAGCAGCCCTGCTCCCACCTGTAGCCAAGAGAGCTGCTGCAGTGGTTCACCCTCTGCACCCAACACCTGGACAGGCAAACTGTCCTCCAGGGGTAGCTACCTGCCCTTCTGTCTCTTCGTCAAGCTCGTTGCACTTGCTGGGGAAGGATGCTCAAGGGTTCAAATGAGGCTGGGAAGCAGGTGTTGCCCTCATTAGAAGAGAAAACATAGTACACAGAAAAAAGAGAGGAGGAGACAGAGGAGAATGGAGGTGGAAGCCAAATGTTCTCACTGTCAACAGGGAAAATTATCTTGGTTTTGGGAAGAAGTGGGGTCTTCCTGCCCTGCCTCTCTCTTCATCACGATTAGAGCAGTGAACAGTACAGGCAGGCAGAGCCTTGAGATGAAGATGAGTGAATGAGGCCGTGCCATCTGACTGTGGCGCTGATTACACATGGCCAAAGGGGACAGAGAAGCACTGACCTGGAAGGACAGAGAGTTCCCAACACACTGTAATGCACACGGGGTGAGCGTGGCAGCACCTCCAACAGCTCCAGGGAGCAGGGGCCACTGCATGGGGCCTGCCACTTGCCATCTCTCCCAATCCATCTCTCTCTGGTAGCATTCCCACACCATCCCTGCAGTTACTCACACACAAGGAGCCAGTGCTCCTGCCCTGCCCTTTACAGCAGCCCCCTGAAACAGTACTCTCTGCACCTCAGGAAGCAGAAGCCATATAAGGAGCCCCTGGGTAAGGCAAATGGTGCATCAGGAAACTCTAGGCGTCTCTTGCTGTTCAAGGATCAGGTGGGGCTCACACTGATGTAAAGGAAGGAGAATATCCAGCAAAAATGGGGCAAAAGGAAGAATGCTGGAGACCAACACCTTAGGAAAGCTGGGTCGCTTGGAAGCTTTCAGAGAAGATGGAACATGGCATAGTGGCAGACACTTGCCACAGACAGTTTAGCCCTAGATGGAATGGCTTCCTTTTGCCTCAGAAAGCAGTCCCAGCCTCTGAAAGGGAGACATTTGGCTGAGAAGAGATCTGCTGATCTCACTACCTGCAGGGACCATGTGTGGCAGTGTCTTCCTCCTGGCTCTGTCTCTACCTGTTCCCCATCCCCCAAAGCAGCGACCCAACCCGGGGAAACAGAAGGCTGCAACATTTCAAAGTCACTTTCTCTTCCTCCTGTCCCAAACCGTGGTTCTCCCTCCCTTTCCCCCCCTTGACCCTGCATGCACTCTCTCCAGTGGGTAAGCTCATTGCAGCAGCCCTGCTCATCAGCACAGCCAGCGTTTAGAAAACGCCACAGCTGAAAGTATCCTGTCGTCAGGTCCCTTCGTAAGAGGGCTGATGTCACTGTGCCTGCCAGCAGCCAAGCAGAGAAGGTGCCCTCCCTAGGCACCCCTTCCACCTCCCTCCCTGCTCCAGCCCTCCTCCCTCTGCCATTCAGTATCTAGCACAACTCCTTGCTCTATTTAGCCTACCTGCTGTGTGCTCTCTAGGAGTCTTACACGTTCCCTGTTGCCTTATTTCAGCAGACCTCCTTGAAGAACCTGCAGTGAAAGCTATATTCAGTGATTCTCCCCACCGACACATTAAGAGCCTCCCTGCCACCCTCGTGTTTGCATCCGAGGGGTGGTAGTGGGCAGTGATTCTGGGAGCTATGTGGTAAAGGGTGGTGAACTCTGACTCTGCATTGTCCCTAGAGAGCAAAAGAGGGAGCAGGAATGGCCACACAGGAACTTCTGTTGTACAGGGCAAGGCTGGGTCAGAGGCTGGAAGTTAAAAGAGAGAGGATTGATGGCCATGTTGGGAGCTGGATACCTGAATCACAGTGGGCTTCTTTTGAAAACCTCAGCCAAAACACCTCTGTAACTCTGAAAGGAGCATTTGCTTTACAGATGACTTCATGATCGCCTCATTTCCAAAGATCTTACATGGTAGTAACACTGAGTTCCTGCTGTTCCACTTGAAGAGTTCACCTGTCATCCTGTGTCCTTACCCCAGCTCCCTGACACTTTGGAGAAGGCTATACTTGAAAAATGCCAAAGATGCAGAGTGTTAAGGTGATGCAAGTTGGAGAGTAGGTGACTGCATCACATGTACTGGGGCACTGGAGGCTGAGGAGTGATGAGAGGTCTCATCTACACACACCAAACCTGGAGAACCACCATTAACTCAAAAGGCATGCAACTATCAAGCAGGGCTCCTAAACCTCTAGACTCACGTGCTCCCACACTCCAAGGCTGCTCTTATACAACGGAACTTGCACCCGCTCACTGCAGAAGTACAGCAATGCCAAAGGTATCTTCAGCCATGCAGGTCATAACTATCTAAACTAGGCATGTAGCTTTTCCTGCAGTTCTTGGGTGGGTTTACTTTGACTCAGTCCTCAATTAAAGCTTAGCCTGGCTGTGATCCCTGTGTTCTTCCTGGCTGCCTGGGCTGAGATTTGCAGGGAATGGCTATACTCACTCCATGGCTGGGATGCCCCCAAGGAGCTTGTGTTCCCAACCAACACATGCCCAGAAGAGGTGAGAAAGAAAACTTGACACTTAATGAGTAAAATTGGTACTTAATGAGTCCTACACCTGCAGGAAAAATGGTGCAAAGAACAGAAGGGGATTTCCCTGGGGAACATTAAGAGGAAAAAAAATGCTGTGGGAACAAACTGGGAAAAGTACAGTGCCTGGCAGGGGAATCTGAGAAGGCTGGGAATGGAAGGCAAAGGGTGAAGGCAGCCATTGAGGAGCAGTGGCAGAGCAGGGGACAGGGTTCTGGGATTGCAAGGAAAGGAGGATGGGGCAAGGAGGAAGAGTAGAAGAGGGAGAGTCAGAGTAACAATGAGGGTGAGGCAACTCAATTTTCATGCTTGGTGCTGTGCAGACACAGGTTACAGGGTAGAGTCTGAATGCCAAAGGCTCTAATCCCAGGATGGAAGTAAAAAATAGATCTTCACAGGACTGTGGAATGTTCTGCCACTGTTTTGCACTTAGATCACCACAGGACAGGAGATTGGTTGGGCAGAAAACTGATGATGGGAATGTAGGTCCTTCTGGGGTTGAGGGGTCATCTATGCAGCCTACCCCCTGCATCAAAACCACTCATGCTAAGAAAAAAAGTGTACTTGTCACAGGTGACTCCCTTCTGAGGGGAACAGAGGGCCCCATATGCTGACCAGACCACACCCACAGGGAAGTCTGCTGCCTTCCTGGGGCCCGGGTAAGAGATGTCACTAGAAAACTCCCTAGTCTGGTGAAGTCCTTGGACTATTACCCGCTATTGGTTCTTCATGTCAGCAGTGAGGACATAACAAAGAGAAGTCCTAAGGCAATCAAAAGTGACTTCAGAGCTTTGGGGAGGATGATTGAAGGAGCGGGTGCTCAGGTAGTGTTTTCCTCGATTCTTCCAGTAGGAGGGAAGAATATTGAACGGTTTAGACTGACCCAGATGATCAAAACGTGGCTCTGAGGTTGGTGTTGTCAATGGAACTTTGGGTTTTTCGATCATGGGATGGTCTATTTATCACCAGGTCTACAGACTTCCGATGGGATGCACCTTTCCCAGAAAGGGAAACAGTTATTTGCTCAGGAGCTAGCAGGGCTGATTGACAGGGCTTTAAACTAGATTGGAACGGGGAACTGGGCAACACCAGGCCAGTCAGTGACAAGACATGGGATGGCACGACACAGTTCGAAGAGCTGAGTGCTAGTGAAATTCTTCAAGCTGTTCCAAGAGGTGATGTGCACAATGAACTGCATTTGAAGTGTTTCTACACAAATGTGCGCAGTATGAGGAACAAGCAAGAGGAGCTAGAAGCACTGTCCCAGTCCCAGGGATACGATATTATTGGCATTAGCGAAACCTGGTGGGATGTGTCCTTTGACTGGTGTGCCGTGATGGATGGTTACAGACTCTTCAGGGGGGATAGCCAGGGCACGCGAGGCGGGGGGTGTCACAGTATGTAGTGGAGGGGCTGGAATGTATGGGCCTTACAGTCGGCAATGGCACAGTTGAGAGCCTCTAGGTAAGGATCAAAGGACAGACAAATAAAGCAGATGCTGTTGCAGGAGTCTACTATAGGCCACCCAGCCAGGATGATGATGCAGATGAGTTATTCTTTAAGGAACTAAAGGATGCATCTAAGTCATCTGCTCTTGTTCTTATGGGGGACTTCAATTTGCCAGATGTTAATTGGGAATACCACACAGCTGGTACAAACAGGTCCAGAATATTTCTAAACCATCTGGATGATAACTTCTGGTTCAAGTGTTAAGGGAACCGACCAGGGAAGGGGCCTTCCTCAATCTGTTGCTTGTTAACAGAGAGGGGCTTGTGAGTAAAGTGGCTATTGGTGGCTGCCTTAGCCATAGTGACCACAAAGCTGTCAAGTTTAAAATTTATGGTAACAGGAGGAAGACTACCAGCAAGACCTCTACTCTGGATATGAGGAGAGCAGACTTCAGGCTGCTCAGGGAACTACGTAATACGGTTCCCCGGGAAAAAGCTTTTGAAGGGGCCAGGGTCCATCACTGCTGGTCACTTTTTAAATATCACCTCTTAAGAGCACAGGATCAAGCAATTCCAAAATGTTGGAAGTGAAGCAGACGAGGCAGAAGGCCGGCCTGGCTGAGCAGGGATCTTCTTCTTGAACTACGGCAAAAAAAAGAAAGTATATAACTGCTGGAAGCAGGGTCAGGCAACATGGGAGGATTACAGAGATGCTGTTCGCCACTGTAGGAAGGAAATTTGTGTGGCCAAAGCTCAGTTAGAGCTGAAGCTGGACAGCACTGTGAAGGACAATAAAAATTTTTTTTTTAAATATATTGGTAGCAAAAGGCAGGCTAGAAATAACATTAGCCCATTACTTGATGAGCATAGTCGCCTCACATACAGAGACATAGATAAAGCAGAGACGTTTAATGCTTTCTTTGCCTCAGTTTTCAACACTAATGATGGGTGCTGGGACCCCCGGGCCCTGTGCCTGAGATCCATGACTGTGAGAATGATGATACACTCCTAATCAACCCTGAACTTGTGCAGGGTTTGCTGCTCCAGCTGGATCCCTACAAGTCAAGGGGGCCCAATGGGATTCATCCAAGGGTACTTAAAGAACTGGCTGATGTCATAGCGAGACCTCTCTCAATGATTTTTCAACGCTTTTGGGAATCTGGAGAGGTCCCAGTTGACTGGAAGTTGGCAAACGTTGTCCCCATCTTCAAGGAGGGCAACAGGGATGACCCCGGTAACTACAGGCCTGTTAGTCTCACCTCGGTGCCTGGCAAAATTATGGAGAAAATTATTCTGGGAGTTATTGGAACACATCTCAAAGACAATGCAGTCATTGGTCCCAGCCAGCACAGGTTCATGAGGGGAAACTCCTGTTTGTCAAATTTGATTTCTTTCTATGACAAGGTTACCCACCTAGTTGACCAAGGGAAGCCAGTCAATGTAATCTTTTTGGATTTCAGTAAAGCTTTCAATACTGTCTCTCTCAGTATCCTCCTGGGCAAAATGTCTAGCATACAGCTGGATAAACACGTAATGCAGTGGGTGAACAATTGGCTGACGGGTAGGGCTCAAAGAGTTATAGTAAATGGGGCTACATTGGGCTGGCAACTGGTCACTAGTGGGGTTCCTCAGGGATCCATCTTGGGGCCAGTGCTCTTCAATATTTGATTAATGATTTGGACACAGGACTGGAAGGACTACTATCCAAATTCGCCAATGACACAAAATTGGGAGGAGCTGTTGACACTCCTGAGGGCAGAGAGGCCCTGCAGAGAGACCTAGATAAATTAGAAAGGTGGGCAATCACCAACCGCATGAAGTTCAACAAGGGAAAGTGTGGATTTTGCACCTGGGACATGGCAACCCTAGATGTACATACAGACTGGGGAATGAGAGGCTGGAGAGCAGCCCTGCAGAAAGGGATCAGGGGGTTCTGGTCGATGGCAAGTTGAACATGAGCCACCAGTGTGCCCTGGCACCCAAGAGGGCTAACCTTGTCCTGGGGTGCATCAAGCATAGTATTGCTAGCCGCGCAAGGGAGGTGATTGTCCCACTCTACTCTGCACTGGTGCGGCCTCACCTTGAGTACTGCGTGCAGTTTTGGGCGCCACAGTATAAAAAGGATATGAAGATACTAGAGAGTGTCCAGAAGAGAGCCACAAAGATGGTGAAGGGTCTAGAGAGGAAGCTGTATGAGGAGCAACTGAAGTCACTAGGTCTGTTCAGCTTGGAGAAGAGAAGACTGAGGGGAGACCTCATCGTGGTCTACAACTTCCTCCCAAGGGGAAGTGGAGGAGTAGGCGCTGACCTCTTCACCCTGGCGACCAGTGACAGAACTCGAGGGAATGGCAGGAAGATATGCCAGGGGAGGTTTAGGTTGGATATTAAGAAAAGGTTCTTCACCCAGAGGGTGGTGGAGCACTGGAACAGGCTCCCTGGGGAAGCAGTCATGGCGCCAAGCCTGACAGCATTCAAGCAGCATTTGGACAATGCCCTCAGACACATGGTGTGAATTCTGGGGTTGTCCTATGCTGGGACAGGAGTTGGACTTGATGATCCTTGTGGGTCCCTTCCAACTCAGGACATTCTATGATTCTATGAAATAACACCAAACCAGGCAGATACCTTTAGAAACACTTTCTCCTTTACAGCAGCAAACTAGGCTGGGAAGGGGTGAAACCAGGGAGTCAAAGAAAGGCTCTGAGAAGGGGTCAGCCTGATCCCAGCAATGCGACCTCCAGCGCTGGATTCAGTGAGGTCAGAGCTCTGCCTTGGAATGATCTCCCATGGTCCCCACTGTGCTGCCCCAGGAATCCCCTCCTCTCTCCTGGAGGAGAGAAGGTTATTGCCCTGGACTTTCTCTTAATTCATTTTAGAGGTGACCTTTTCTGAGAACCACTATATTCATTACTCTTCTGGCCAGGTCTGGGTTGGCATTGAGCTTCTCCAACAACTTGATAGGCTGTTGTTAGCATCACTGACAACTGACGAGGCACAGCCCTTCACATATGAATGCTCTGAACCTCCTTGTCCTTCTTTTGTCCTCTCCTGATTGAAGAGTTTCCAAGCCGAGTGTTGCTGCTTCCAGGTGTCCCTAAAGAGCATCTCTGAACGTTTCAGGCAGTAACCTGGAGAGCACTTACTTTCTGATTAAAGACATGAGGCTCCGTTAGTGGAGAGAGGTAGCAGAATGTGAACGAGAGTGGGAGCCTGCCATCAACAGAGTCCCCATTCTGTGCTTTAGGCTGTCCCCTCTCGGTGCCATTCATCAATTTAACCCAATACGATGCTGTGGTTTTAAGTGACTGCAGCATTAGAAACTCTGTCAGGCGTGAGATTTGTGGGGTGATGTGCAACAAAGCCGCTTCTTCTGCCAAGTCACACATTGTGCTCTTTTTCTTTCTTTCCCAATCTTTGTGGAGGTAGAAAATTGGGTCCTCACTTGCTCCTCCAACTGGTTTGTGAGACTGGAGAAAGGACCAGCATTCCTGCCGTGGACTGAAGGAAAAGAGGGAGGCTGCAGAGAAGGGATCAGTGTGGGGCATGAGGGGTCCAGAAAGACTCACAGTAGACTCAGGATGGTTTTCAAGAGTAATCCAGAGTACTAGGTTTTCTGTGCTTGCTCTCAAGCCCTCCTCTCCCCTACCTGTACCTATCCACAAGGATGAACTTTATACTGAGGCATCACAATCCCTTTGGATCTCCTCAATAGGCTCAGAGCTATTACTGTTTTCTCCTTTATTCATAGCACGAGGCTCACCAGTGCTGTCAGAAGCCTTTTGGGAAGCAAAACCCAAGCAGTTTTCTGTGATAGCTGGCAACCGGCCTGGCTCTGGGGCTCCCAAGGTTGCTGAAATGAGTGTGGCAACAGCAGGGGATGACTGTAGTGTCCTCTCAGATTTCTTTGCCTAAAGATATCCAAAGGGCCAGTCCCAGCCACACTGGAAGTTCCAGCTTTGACAGTATCCTGACTGGATGCTCAGTGGGGCCATGGAGGGAAGCTACTTGGGAAAAGGCAAGAAGGATATGGTGGAGGTGGGGAGGAAGATACACCAGAAAGCTGTGCTGCCATTCAGCGAGACCTGGACAGGCTAGAGAGTTGGGTGGAGAGGAACTTAATGAAATTCAACAATGACAAGTGGAGGGTCCTGCACCTAGGGAGGAATAACCCCATGCACCAGTACAGGCTGCGGGTTGACCTGATGGAAAGCAGCTCTGCAGAGAAGGACCTGGGAGTTCTGGTGGACAAGTTCACCATGAGCCAGCAACGTGCCCTTGTGGCCAGGAAGGCCAATGGTATGCTGGGGTACATTAGGAAGAGTGTGGCCAGCAGGTTGCGGGAGGTTATCCTCCCCCTCTACACTGCCCAGGCCACACCTGGAATACTGTGTGCAGTTCTGGGCCCCCCAGTTCAAGAAAGATAAGGAATTACTGGAGAGAGTCCAGCGAAGGGCTACAAAGATGATCAGAGGACTGGAGCATCTCTCTTATGAGGAGAGGCTGAGAGGGCTGGGTCTGTTTAGCCTAGAGAAGAGAAGACTGAGGGGGGATCTTATCAATGCTTACAAATACCTTAGGGGCAGGTGTCAAGAGGATGGGGCAGACTCTTCACAGTGGTGTCCAGTGACAGATCAAGGCACAATGGGCACAAACTGAAACATGGAAAGTTCCATCCAAATATGAGGAAAACTTCTTTACTTTGAGGGTGACCGAGCACTGGAACAGGCTGCCCAGGGAGGTTGTGGAGTCTCCTTCTCTGGAGATATTCAAAACCCGCCTGGACGCGACTCTGTGCAACGTGCTCTAGGTGAACTTGCTTTGGCAGGGGGTTGGACTAGATGATCTCCAGAGGTCTCTTCCAACCCCATCCACTCTGTGATTCTATGATTCTGTGAAAAGAAGGAGCAATGGAAGACAGAAGGGAAGAGGAGCCCTAAGAAAAGAAGCAAGTGTGAGAGGAATGTGTATCGGCAGCACATGAACCAAGAAGCGTGCAGCTCTTGAGTGCTTTGCTTTCCTGATGCTCTTCTGCTTGATGCACTCTGTGCTTGTCCCCTTAGATCCCATTTCTGTTGGATTTAGCAGTGGCCCTGTTAGCCTCACACTAGGTAACCAGTTTGTGGTGAAAACAAGAAGAGAGAAGCCCCGAACTGGCCCTGGTAAAGCAGCTGTCATAATGGATTGGATTCCAGCCCCTTGCCAGCTGCCCCCAGCACCGGCTGTCTGTATGAGTTAAGAGTCTTCTCCTGAGCTGCTGAGAACTGCCACAGTTAGCCTGTATCATTCACAGCATCTGTGAACACAGAGCTGCTGTCCGGACATCGTATGCCCTGCAGCTTCTTGGGCACTCAGCTGGTACAGAAGGGAAGCAGCATCTATTTGCGTGCACGCTTGCACACACACTTAGCTGCACAACTGTGCAACGGCAGCCTGGGCTAGCACCTTGCAGGCACAACTCCAAGCTGCCACTTAGACTTTCACAGGCTCACACTGAGCAACTGGGCACACGGGGTGGGTGAACATGCACAGACACACAAAGCCTGAGCATGCGGGGAATGAGAGGTCTGTATGTGTAGGGGCACATGGCACGTGGGCACAAAGCAGTGAGCACACAGTGAACAAACACGTATAGGCACATCACAAATGTCTTTCCCTACCCTCTCATCCAGTCACTGTAAGTACAGCTTGTTTTCTGTTATATGACATTGTGTCTCCCCCTGCCACATCATGGTTTTTATCACCCACTCACTCAACTATATAAAATGGGCTGATTTGACCTTTTCCCACCAAAACCTCCTGCCACCTCTGTATGCCCATGCACATGGCTCCATTCCCCTTCCACACTCCTCGCCCCCATCCTCTCACCTTCAGCCAGGTGTGTGCCCATGGATGCCAAGGCCTGACTCCCCAGACCTGGACTGGGGTTGTTTACTCTGTGTCAACCAAAAGCCCGATTCCTGAATTCATCTGAAAGAGTAAAAAAACCCTTGTGTGCTCCACTCCTCTCCCCACCCCACACCCCTGCATCTCTCCCCACCCCTCATGGGGTATGGCTGCTGCTCTGGGCTTTGGAGACGTTATTAACATTACAAAAAGGGCTGTCACTTCACAGCAGCCAGGTGAAAAACAAGAAGTCGCTGCAATTAGGAATTTGTTAGGGAAGCCAGGGGGAGGCAGCACCCATAGGGCGATGGAGAAGCAGTGGGCTGCCCATATCACCCTACCTTCCTTCCCCTGTCCCCTCCATTCCTACTCTCGGTCTTCTTCCACTTGTCTCTCTGCCCTCTCCTCTTTTCCTTCCCGGTCTGTTTGCCTCCCCGCTGATGTCCTGCCGTGGTACTAGCCACCATGGGCAGCATCGCTGCACGTTAATTAAGTCCTGCACAGTTCTGTGGATGGATGCCGCTGTCAGCTGGAGTGTAGCTCCAGCCTCCTCCACCTTCACGCACACAGGCTCCTGCTTCCTCCCCATCCCCTGGTAACTAGAGCTGTCAGGAGATCATTTATCCATAATGGCCCTCTGTGATAATTTTTGTTTATGGGGGAGTCGAGGAGGAAAAAGCAACAAAGATGAATATGGCTCTGTGATGGTAGAAATACCTGCTGCGTACCACATCGATTGATGTCTGTGGGGAAGCCTGTTAGGAGAAAGAGCATGAGAGTAAGGGTGGGTGAAACACACGGAAGGCCCAAGGGTTGATCTGCTGTGCCAAACCTTGACTGACTTTGCCAGGAAATGCAGCCTTCTTCCCCCAGACCCGCTCTCACATCCTGCTGGCATTTTCCACGATGGTGGAGGAGGGAGATGACCATGCTCCACCGGAGGGAGGGAGCAGGGCTGGGAGGTGAGGGGAGAACTCTCAGTGTAAGCAGGAGGCAGGGGAAATTCTGGTTGTCACTAGATGAGAGGGACATATGGCGGGCTGTGCATGGGATCAGACATGAAAGGGTCAGGAGCCTTTCCTGGCATCTTGGGTACCCACTGACTTTGTGAGAGAACTCCTACTTCTCCCTGGTCTTTCAGCCTGGCAGCTGGAGAGGATGCTCAGCAACAGGATGACATTGTGATTAGTGTCTGGGGACTGTAGACACAATAACGCATGTCCAGTAACATTTTTACAGGAAAGGGTTATCCAACATGGAGAAACAGCCCCTTGGCAGTGCTTTGGGGGGAAGAAGAAGCTGAGAAAAACAGACAGAGGAGGCAATCATCTCCTGGAAATATGAGAAGGGATGCAGGAACTGGAGGGGAAGGAGGGAGACAGGTCAGCTAGAAGTGTGGGAGGCAGAGGGAGGGAAGCAATGCCCTGAACGTGAAATGAGGCTGTCTTTCTTCTCTTCTTCTCTGGTTCTTGGCTCCTGGGCCAAGCCTATCTGTTGCTGTGCAATTCCGTGATCTCTGGCTGCCCTGCCCTGCCACGGCATGGCAGAGCTGGCAGTGATCCACACCAGGTTCCCTGGGCTGTGGCCTTCCCTCCCTGCCCTGTCCTCAGCTGCAGACCTCCAAAGGCTGCTGCAACCCAAAGGAGGAGACAGGCAGAGCTACCACAGCACCTGGTGCGGTGGCAGCCGCGAGGGACCTTGTCTATTCAGCAAGTGCTGGGGCAAAGGCAACAACTCTTCCCATCTTTGGCAAAAGCCACAGACAGCTCCAGCAGCAGGTCATGACAGCAACCTGCTTGACGTTGTGGGAGCTTGTTCTTGCTCACAGCGGAAGCAGTCTGGAAGGAAGGATTTCAGCTCTCCTCCTGTCACTACTCCTTGCCTGCCCTGTTTTGACCTAGATACATTACAGTATAACAAATCTGTGACTCCCCTCAGGATTTCACAGTTGTTGCTGTGCTGCGTAGCACAACTGCTCACGATTTCACAGTGGTGGCAAGGCTGGTGGTCATGTCCTCCTCCCCTGGAAGGGCCCTTGGGGACAAAGGAAAAGCTCTTTCAGGCTACATTTGACCTTCAGCACTCAGAATACTTCTCAGCTATGGTCACTGCTCTGCAATGTACCCCTGTCCTGTGCTGAGCCCCTGTGCGGTGAGACCACATCATCTGTGCCTGCCTGATGTGGCAGGGCAGGGATGAAGGTGGGCAGGGAGCCATGACATGCTACAGTCTCCTTGGCTTCATTGACGTAGGATGAGAATACCATGGTATGCTGCAGCCTGTCTTTGCAGCCCAGTCTAGATGTAGCCTTTGCAGGAGCACAACTGAGTCTCACAGGGGAGACAACCTCGAGCCTTCAGCAGAGGCTGGTAGTGCACAAACATAGCATGTTTGCAGACAGGAGAGACTGTCCCCTCTTTCATACTAAAACTTGCAGTCCTATAAGCTGGACGCAGCTTAGATGACTTCATTTAGTGCAAGTGGGACTGTAAGTATGATCCTCTAAGTATAAGAAAGATGGCTTAGTCAGAGCTAAGCATGACCTAGCATATTATGTGGGAGCATAGCTTCTCTTTAGGGTTAAGAGATCCTACCTTGTGTCCTTTGAGCTCCTTAGTCCCCATTCATCTCCCAGAAAGGACCAGTTTCTCTTTTCAACCTTTCCATCCCTCCTTTGCCCAGATCCCCAACTCATAACACTCTCTGCCTGCCTGGACCACGTTTTTGGCATGAAGCAAGCTATGTTCTGACACTTTCTCCTCCCTGCTGCCCTGGCCTGATAGCCATTCATCACTGGTTGAAGACACTAGCCTCCAGAGCACAGGAGCACTTCCTCCTCATGAATTATTGACACAACCCTTTGCCTTTCCATAGCCATGGACTCCCCACCCCTCTCCCTGCCTCTCCTCACACTGGCTGTGTTTGTCAATTACCTCTTCATCTAGCCTTTCTTTTCAAAAATTCTTTTCATTTCACACAACCTTTTTATGTTTTCTTTTCTTCCTGGGGAGGGGAGTAGGGAGAGATGGCATGTGGGGAAGGCACTACCCAAGCCACTGCTAGAAATATGAAGGCAGTTTGTGCATGACATGGCTCTCAATTGGCTGCAGTCTGGGACTTTGGAGCCCATCCCCAGTGATGAAACAGAGATGTGCAGTTTCCTCACAGCGGACAGCATTGCAAGGGCAGAGATTCCCATTTAAGGGGAGAGAGGCAAGGTTTGAGACAATATGTCCACAAGGCATAGAGTAACCCCAGCCAAACCCAGTTCTCCTCTCCTCCTCCTGCACTGGAGCCAGCTGTTTGCCTTCCTGGGGCTTTCCCCTCCCACCCTATGCATCTGGTGAGCTCTCCCAGGAGGCAACATGATTAAGTGTCAATGTGGGAATGAACATGAGAGCCGTTAATTGGCTTGATTGTATAAACAGTTTGGTTTGAGCTGGCAGGGGAGTTTGGACCCTGCATCTTGAGCGCCCAGCCCTGGATTTTGATGAATTTGTCGGGGGAGTGGGTCTGTGAGTCCCTATTCCCGATACATCGCTAGAGGGAGTGCAAGACCTGCCTTCTGCTGCAGCTCAGCTTGACCCAGAAGCCTCTGGTGATGGATAGGACTGCTTAGTTGCTGATGTATGGCAGGTATAGGGAACCCCCACCGAAGGCAAAGAGCTGTGGTGGGGCAGGGTTTAAGACTCTCCCTTCCCTTGCCATAGGTCCTGGATAAAGACAGCCCTGATAATTGACCTGTGTGTTCGGGAATAGATATAGCTCCCACTTGCTGTGATGCAGGGCATGAAAAGGTTATGACAGCTTCCTTTCTGCCTGTGAGAGACAGAGTTTCCCCTCACTCATATGAATCGCCCTTTATCTGCTATCCCAAATCCCAGTCAGGAATTCACTGTAAGAGAGAAGAAGCTGCAACATACACTCAACCCTTCCTTTCAGCAGCACATGCTACCAGACGAGTACTATGTCCATGGCCACAGATCTGACAGTTCCCCATCCACCATGCAGCTTCCTCAAACCTTTAGCAAATGTTTTTCAGGGAGGTGACTCCAGCATGAGATAAGAGACAGAGTGCTCTTTTGGGTCAGGTGAACACCTGAAACAGAAAAATGAGCATTGCAAAGTATGGTGGGTGCCCGACAGCTGAGGACAAGAAGGAGACAAATTGTGGGGTATTGTCTCCCAAAGAAGATGAAGTTAATCCGTATGCCAGTGAGGGGGGGTGGGGATTTTCAAGTGGGAGGGGGATGCCTCAGAAAGAGTTAGTTGGGATCTGTGGAAAAAAGGGTGCAAAAAGCAGGTGGGACTTCACACCTCGTGGGACCAAGACTGGGGTGTTTATATCAGCCCGTCTTGCTTGGATTTTATTCCGGTGACAAACGTGTTCTGAAAACAAACAGAACATTGAGGAGGGAACTTGTGGAGCGAATGACTGTTTTTTTGGTTGCTAAGCCATCTGTTCTGCTCCAGCAGCTCGCTGAGGGCTCTGCCGTCGCTCTTGATCTGCATGCGTGTGTTTTAGCGTGGGTGGCTGGTGCTGGCTGGCGTGGCAGGAGGGAGTATTGGGGCGGAGGGGAGGATGTATTCTGGGGAACTCGGTTGCTTTGAGCAAATTTGCTTGGGAGGGGAGGAGGAAAGTTGGCTGCAGCGGTGTATGCAAACATATGTGGCAGAGGCCAAGCCTGGGAGGGGGGGCGGGGCTGTGCTTTTTTGTGTGCATGTAAGGTGTGTGTGCCTGTGTCTGGGGGTCTAGGATCACAGACACGGGGGCGGGGGGGTTTACATCAGGATAAGGGACCCCACCTCCACAGCTCTGCAGCTACAGGGCTGTGCGTGGCAGGGCTGGTCAGTGCGTTGCAAACCTGCCTGCAGGTGGGGGTAAAGATATGTGTTTGTGCATGCCAAGGAGGAGCATTGAAAAGACACTCGTGGAGACCATATGTATGTAGGCAAGCGCAGCATGCCACCCACCAGGCGGAGAGAGGCCCTGCCCACGCTCTCATCCTTCCCTGCTCCTTGCCAGACAAGGCAGGGTTGCCATAGCAGCTGACAATGCCTGCTCTCCTACCTCTCAGGAGGCCGGGAAACAGCAGCAAGATGGGTTGTAGGAAGAAACTTATGGCCTATTTGTGTCCTTGTCTCCTGGGAACAGCAGCTGGGACTCCTTGGTAACCTTCTGAGGCTGGTGGTAGTCACCTCAGAGCATTCAGGTGTCATACAGGGGGAGAGCTGCTAGTGTACTGGGCATGCATGGTGCTCCTTACCCACACCCAGTCTTGTCCAGCTGCTGGGTTGGATTCAGCGGTGCCCCCTTCTGAAGGCTAAACGGTGCTATGACTGCATTAAATAAAGAAGGGGTCTCCAGACCACTCCCAGCTGGCAGTGCAGACATCCGCTGTGCTGAATCGTACCTCTTCAGGAATATTCATTCCTCTCTCTCCCCCTGTCATGCAGACATGCTGCTACACTGCAGAAGCAAACAGGGCATCAGGTTCCACCTCAGAAGCAGCTGCATTAAAAGGTGAGCTGAATGCCACCCCTGACTGCTCTAAGCAGCATCATTTGAGGAATGCACTTGATTGGTAGCAGTAAGAGAGTTGGTGTTGCTTTGTACAACATTTGGTGTCCTCTGAAAAGATGGCACCTCATTTTGGGGATAATATTGAATATTTATATGTTTTTAGGCATTCCTTCCTTAGGAAAAGATTCTAGATCTTTGATCCATCCTGAGATAGCCATTCTTATATTTTTAATGTGTCATCATGTCCTGTGCACCTTCTCAAACCTCTTTCACACAAACATTTCAATGACCTTTATTTGTATAACTCAGGACCTTTTTACAGCATGCTCCCCTCACCTAAAAATCCCAAACAGCACAACAACCCACCTCCAAGAAAAAAACAAACCACAAAAGACCTTCAGATTAAGAAACATCACAGCCTTGTGGGATCTGGTAGATCTAAGCTCTGTCATAGACCTGCGGGGCAAATCACACCCTTCTCCTTCATCTTTAAGATAATGGTGGCAGTGCTGCCTCTCCATTCACTACCCTCAGGGTCCCAAGCTTGTGGATGGAGTATTATTGCATGCACTCAGCTTCTCCCTGCCTCATTTGAACAGCAATCTCTTGGTGCTGTTGGAGACAGACAACAAAGAAATAAGTGTCATGTCTAGTGACAGCACATCAATGCTCAAGGCTGGGCTAACCTTTGTGTGTGTTAGCGACCCAAAAAGGTTGAGTGAAAACCTCCAGAGCCAAGGTGTCTGGCCAAGAGTCCATGCAGGAGAGCAGCAGTTGGGCATGATCAACACAATCATGATAACAGCAAACAACAGAAATCTCCTGCAACCCTTGCTACAACTGGCCCCAGGTTAGATATTCCCTCCACTTTGAATGGCCACAGGAAGTTCTGCATTCATAGTGGAGGTACCTTTGCCACAGTTGCATCAAAAAACATCTGGGCATGGAATTGCAGCTGATGTTGCAAGCAGAGCTGCCAATTGGGTCAGAGGCAACCCTCACTGAAGGTTAGCAGAGTTTCAAGTGTCAGAACAGAGAAAGGAGGCCCTGGAGAGGGGATCTGTACCAGTTGTGAGCTGTGTCACTCTTTGGGAATGCATGCAGAATACTAGGGGAGCGCACAAATGGATAGTGTTAATGCAGGGGAGTCTTACTGACTTCACCACCAGAGATAGGGACATAGAATTAGATTCAGAAGAAAGCAGTAGGGGAAGAAAATAAGTGGGTTCTGCTGAGATAGAGAGGAAAAGAAGATGGAAGAAGAGTTTGGAAGAAGGAAAGTCATGAGAAACAGAGGGAGGCCAAGGCATGTGAGTGTGGTGGGTTCTTATATTTAAATAGAAGGTGCCGTAATCTCCCAACGTTTAGGTGGTGTTTGAGAGAACCTGATTGGGATTTATTAGAATATAAAAATGCTCTAATTGAAAGCAAGTGGAGGCAATTTGTATTAATAATAGGAGAAATCATCAAATAATGGAATTGTTTAAAATCTATTAGTTTGCTCCATGCAGTGAGAGGAAGGGGTTGATTATCTTGCAACAGAACATATTAAAAGGAGACCCCAGCCTGCTGGTCCCCTATGCAGATTAGAGATGTAATTTATGGAAGTAATTTATTTTCTGTTGGGAAGAAGAGGGGGAAAATGGAAAAATATGATAAGAGCTGCAATCAGGTCTTGGTTTCTTAATTTGAAGACCTACCTCTTATCTGTCTTCTTGCAATCATTAGAAAAAAATTACTCATTTCTTGGTTGGGTTTAAAGCTGCAGGAGCAGACAGGGTGGCTGGGAAAAAAAAAAAGAAGATCTCATGAGAAGGCCTGTTACTCACCTCTTGAGGTTTATATTATTGACAGCAGTTGCTTCAAATCCAAGGCAAATCAACCTTGGGCTGCCTGGAGGAGCAGCAGGTAGAGCTTAGAGATCAGGACCAAGGCGCTGTCTATCTAATCCTTCCCGAGGACAAAAGAAACATGTTGCGAAACTGGAGATTAATTCAGAGCTGCTTAATTCGTTCACTCTGTCTGTCTGTCTCTGTGCTAACCTGGCCCTTACAAACCACAGTGAGGGAATGACAAATGACTCTAGTATTCACACTTACAGTCCATTCCAATCAATGGGAATTTAGGTGCCTAAATAGGAATTAGGCACTTAGTGGTGTGCCTGGTTCTGGAGCTCTCCTTGTCCCATGATTTGCCTGGTGTGCCCACTGAAATGGCCTTGCAGGTTTGTGCTTTTGCTCTTCTTTGGTTTTCTCAGATGAAGGCCTAGATCCCTTCTTGCCTGTTTTCTCCTGGCTCCATTGTGATCCCACCCAGTATCATCACAGGGGTCTGACAGGACTTCACAACACTTCCTCCCTCCTGCTTCCTTGTGTCATCTGCTCACACTCTTCACTTTGCTGTATCCAGACATCTCTTACCTGTCAGCCTTGCCTTGTACCTCCACACTGATCTTGGCTTGTAGGCAATAGGGCATGAAATAACTCTCAAGCAACCTCCAGCAATCCAGACCCAACAGTCCTTCCTTCTAACCTCACCATCAAAAGCTGTCAGAAGAGTGCCATTATAAGGGATGGAATGAGGGAAGAGAACAATCAGAGGCAATGAGATTGTCTCACAACAATCTCAGTACTGAGGACAAAACAAGGGGACAAAGAAGCCAGGCAGCAACAGTTCTCACTCTACTCACCATCCTTTTCCGTCCTCTAGGTCTGAGCTTATGTGTTGTTCTTGAGCAGGCTGTGGCTTGGGGAAGAAAAATTTCTGGCCTGTCCAAGGGGACTTGAGCATACCCATATGCAGAAGAAGCAGTTCCAGGCTTTTTGCAACCCCAAGGATTTTTCTGCTTGGTGTCTGAGCACTATATTGATAGGAGACATTGCGAATACTCTCTCATTCTCCTAAGATAAATAGCTGGATTCTGCCTTGAAAAACAGTAGACAGAGTAAAAAGGAGACATCAAATTGCAATTTCAGATGTTTTAAGAAAACTATCTGAGAATTCAAGATGAACTTAGTACTGCAAATACCACAGCTAACAGTCTTCTCTCTTGTGAGAATCCATTACATCCTATAAAGAGGATAAAAACCATTAGAGAAGGTATAAAGATAATAACTAGAGGTATGGTTGGAGTGGGTCTATCTCTGTGTGAGACAATGGCTTTTCACACCTATGCTTTGCTATGACATGATTTTTACATAGTAACTCTGTCTATCTAGATGCTTTGATGAACACTTATTTCCTTTATTCAAGATTCCAATCATTTATTCTTTTTCTGCATCTATGGTCCTTTCAGACTTCTGCACATGCCTCTGTACCTTAACAACTGTTGATTTCTGTTCTTTGTTTTTGCATCTTTCTTTTATCTCTGCTTTGCATAGGGAGAATGTGACAATATTATCTGCCTGCAGGGAGGAAGTTTTTATTTACTCTCTCTCACTGTGAGAAGCTCCTTAGTATATCCTATTAAAGTGGGTTCCAGATGGAGTGTGTCTCCCCACCTTCAAGAAAAAGCAACCTGTTTTTCCCACTTTCTAGCATAGCTACAAACTCTTTAACAATCTGTCCAGCATCTTTCTAAACAGGGATCACTCAAGCATATTTGTGCATTCTACTTCTTCTCCAGGTACAATGCTTGACAGCCACTTTGATTGAAGCTCAAATACAACAGCTTAGAGATCAAGAAATTAAACACACTTCAGGATAAGACTTCTCTTTCTGAAAAGATTTTCCCATCATTAATTTACCTAAACTGAGAGCAATAGCAAAGGTAAAAATAACCCACCTGTGCTTTTGAAACCAGATCAGGTTACTGGGTGAGTAGTAGATGAAAGCAGCTCTGTCAGCTACATTTTTTCATTTTGGATTCAGTAGCCATACAGCTTCATACCAGTATGCTGACAGATAGTGCATATACAAACTTCTTCATCATAGAGACACACTAGAATATAACTGTATAACCACCACCACTGCCACCATGGCCCACTGCTCCCCCCATCCCAGTCACAACTGCAGTAACTAACACGTTCAAAGCATAGCATTAAGTAGTATTAATTAGTGTCAGGGCCCTGAGTGCGCTAATGAGCCTTAACTGCCCTGACCAGTCTCACCTGGGGCTTCCACCCACACATCCTCTGCACGTGGCCCCAGAGGTCTATTTAAGCTCAGGCCAAGGCATCCACTTTTGGTGTATTGTAATTGTGTTGCTCCTGAGCGGATCTGAGGCCCTGTTTCATCACCCTGGTTTACCTAATTTTGTTAATAGATATTGTAACTGTCACTAGCCCTGCTCAGGTAGTGTGGCATCTCACCCCAGCCTATGGGGTCACTGCCTTGCCCATGCTTATGTTATCCTTGGCTCCTGACTCATCCTTTTCCATGGAGCAGTCCTGCTGTTGTTGCTCCCTGACAACTGGCATTCATCTTTCTTTCCAGCCATAACAAATATATATTTGCCCCTCTTACCTGTCTGGTGAGGACAGTACCACCTGAAAATGAGAGAGTCTGTCAGTATTACAGGGTGACCAAAAACACATTTATACTTGCTTTACTGCAAACAGGTGGGTATTTATTCTTTATGAACACAAACAAGTATAAATACACCATACTGTACTCCCACCAAATCCTTTCTCCATCATTAAACACATGCTCACAAACATGTTTCCTGATAATTCCTCACTGAGGTAACATAATGACTGTAGTGTATCACGACGATCTTGGCTTGCTACGTGTAGTGGGTAACTATTGCCTTGTTTTTCCTTTTCTCTGAACCTCTGCGGGTGGGAGGGGAAAAGAAGATGGATCCTGATATCAAGATTAGGAGGTAAATCAAAATGACTGTGGGTGAAGGTGCATGAGTCTCTAGCAGCCTTTGATATTTCTTGGTTACACACATGCATTGGTACTCATAGTCATCCATCCAAAATGAGAATCCTGATATAAACTTCCTCCTGTCTCTGATGTTTGACAGCTGCACAAACAGTGCAGAACAAACTGCACTGTTCCCAAAATCATTACCTTTCTTTCATGCCTGGTTTGAGGGAAAGCCAATGCCAAGGGTCCCTGTTCGTCTAGAGGAGAGTAGAGTTTAACTATCTGAGTATAAGCTGTTTCAGGTCACTTAGATTTGGCAAGTAGCACATTGCGTCTATGTCTGCTTGACCAATGCGTGGACGGCCAGCTCCATCTTCTAACCTGGTCACAGACATCCAGAGCAAATCCTACTCACTTTCCTCACCTCTATTCACCCCTTGCAGGGGAGCACCAACCATCCTACTTTTGGATGCTCAGTAGTCCAAGCTAGTGGAAGGATGGCAGGGATGGCTTTGACAACTCATTTTTGCACAGTGCCTTAAAAACAAATCTTGGCAGAGGATTCTGCTGACCCCTGCAATGCAGCCAAGAGGGAATGCCAGAATCTGTATTTCAAACTTGCTCCTTCCTTTGCTCCACTTAGTGCTCCATATCTGTTTCTTGGAGGCAGAAGAAAGTAAGTCTTGCCTTCTGTCCTTTGCTAGGTGTGTGTCTGGGTGTGGGTCCATGTGCATTGTGTGAAGACACATTTTCCTCAAGATACAAAAATCCTTGAAAAGGAGTGGAGTGAAAGATGGCAATGACAGATTTGTTGAAGAGGATTGTTGAACCTTAGATAACTAATGTTGTAGGTACTGGGAACAGCAGTCAGTCTGGGTTGGGGAGACAAAAGGAGGGATGGTGGGGGCTGGGGCTAGGGATCAGGAAAGGAGCAGTCCATTTATCTCAGCTAATGCTCTCTGGCAGAGTAGCAACGCTAATGGATATTAAAAGTGTCAGCTTCAAGATTTAGCAAAATGGTACCTCTCCTGATGCATCTCATCCTGGCACATAGAGCCCAGAGCAGAGAAGAAATTAGGGCCAACAGACTGTATGTGCTGAGTACGGGATTGCCCTTTCCTCTTGTCAGGGACCTTACTCCTGTGACTCCACATTTCAAAATGACAATCCTGTGCAGTGCTGTTTGCTAACAGCATGGCTGTTTCTAAGTGGGAAACCATTCTCCAACACTGTCACGGATCTGCTGTCCTCCTCTATGCCCAGTGGTGCCTTGCCCTTGAGAACAATAAAGGGAGACATGTCCATCCCTCAAAGGGAAGGAGGAAGCTTGGGTATGGAGCCATCTCCCCCTGCCCCATGGAGTGGGCTGAGGTGGAGAGATGGCAGGAGTGGCTGGCTGCTGGCCGGAGGCCTGTGAGTTGGGTCTTTCCAGCCTGTCCTGGTGGCAGTACCATCCTCAGTCAGGTATGATTTGCCTCTTTGCTTTGTGGCAGAGCACTGGCAAATGAGATATTGCCATTCCCCAGCCCTTGGACACCCTCTGTAGAGAGGTGGTGAAAGGAAGGGGTTCACCTGTCTTTCCTCACTGAGCACATGGGAGACCACTACACATGGGGTACCAAAAGGAAAAAAGGAAAGAAGAGAGCATTTAGGGAGAGGTGGAACAATGTACCCTTCGCTAGTTCCACCCCTGCTCCCCATCAATCTGCCCTGCCCTTCCCTTGTATCTGTGGCGGTAGAGTTTTGGCACAGCAGTGGTGTCTGGTTTGAGTGCTGGAAGGGAAGGCTAATGAAGGGGTAAGTATGATGCCCCAACCCTCTCCTGCTCATAGTGACACTGTGATTCACCCCCTCCTATCCATACCCAGGCCTCACCCTCCAGAGTGCCAAAGAAAAGACACCACTGAGTTTTGTCCTACTGCTAAGCAGCCGCAGCCTGGCCTGACAGAGTTGGACTCCATCTCCCTCCCAGGTTTTCCTTGGCTGTGTTATGTTTTGATCCATCTTTTCACCAAGTGGCTGACTGCCACACAGCCAGCACTGGAGATGATGGATGCTCGTTACCCAGCCAGCTAGGGAGCATTACCCCTGGGGCTCTGGCCAGTAAGGTGTCAGTGACGCAAGAAATGCGGTTTTCCTTGCAAGCTTACTCACAGCTGAACAGAAAACCTTCAGGTACCATCCTGGCTTCCTCTGGACTAGAAAGGAGCAGTGTGCACAGAAGTGCCTCACTTTCCTTGTGCTCATGCCCACTGTGTCAGATGTGGCACCCTAAATATTCCAAATTGCACTGACAAATCTTCCCTTGCTTTAACCCACATCTCTCTCACTTCCACTCAGGCTTATATGTTAGGTTGAGGGGGATGGAGAGGGAGAGAGGCTAGCTCTGACTCTGTCATGATGGCCAAGCCTGGGGTCAGATGAGCTTTTGGGGCATGCATCTTGATGGCAGATAAACCAAACCAGTGTGGCAGGGAGCTTCCCCAGAGGCGGCCTGACAGTTCACTCGTACTCTCCCTGCCTACTTCCTCATTGCAGTGAAGGAGAAGCCATGCTGGCAAGGAGCCAGCCAAGCACAATCCCACTGAAGAGCTCAGGAGAGAGGTAAGGAGTAATCACGGAAAGAGGAAGTAGACAAAACCTCAGAAGAGTTGAAGAGCAAGGGGGAAATAGGAAGGAAAGTACGCATGAGTAGGAGTCAGGTTCTCCAGAAAGTAAATCAGATTGTGATTGTGCTTATGATGAAGAAGATATCTGTGAGCCTGCAGTCCAACCTCTCAGTTATATGTATTAGGGTTATTTCCAGTAGCCCCAACAAGAATAACAGTATCTTTGCATGCAGGCACTGTGCAGCTGTAGTAACTGCCTTACCTCAAAGAGCTTGCAGCTCAGTAGGTGAGGCAACCCATGAAGAAGCAAAAGGGTTACTCCAGTATAATGTCCCATTTTATAAAGGCAACATAAGGAAAGCGTAAAGATGAAACAGCTAACCTCCAGCAACACTGGGAAGTCTGGGGCTCAGCTTTCCACAGGTGAATTCATTGCCTTCTAATTAAAGGTGAAGTCTTGGCCTTCAGGTGCTCAGGGGGTAAGGGAGTGAAAAATCCTTGCCTTTAAGAGAGTTTCTGAAGGAGCTGTTGGGCCCTAGTTCCTCCTGGCAGTCACAACCTCTCTTGATGATGAGGTGGTTTCCTCCTGCCTCATATTCTATGCTCTGATGAGTGGCCAATACATGTTCAGGCTAAAATGATCAGGCAAAGGGGGAATCCACAGCAACACTGCTAAATAAATGTGAACACAGACTGCCCTGGTGCCTCTCTCTGTGGATCTGCCTGCTTTCTTCTGCCTTTTTTTTTCCTTCATTTGTTCTTCTTTGCTAATCTTCTCTTTCAGTCCTAATCTTGTCCATACTCCTCCTTTCCATCCTGGGCTCCCAGCAGACCCATACTCCAGATCTAAGCACGTTCCCCAACTCTTGGGCTGCATCCCAGAGTCAGCTCTGTGGGACAGAGATAGCTGCAGTGCCTGAGGTCTCCTGATCCAAAACACACTGAAAGAGTAAGGCAGGAACAGATGTACTAATCAGGCTTCTCCTCAGTTATGCAAGCCCTGCCACCACCTCTCATCTCCCTGATGCATAGGCATCTCAGGCCCTTGCCCTTTATATGTTCCCCCTGCTGCAAAGTCTGGGCCCCACCAATAGATTTGGGTGGCTGTGAGTTAATCAGGCTGTGGGGTTTGGGAGAGAACCCCAGGCCTTCCCTGCCCTCACCCGTTCTGGGCAGCTGCAGAGCGGAGCAGGTAGCACAATCACCCTAGAGTGATAGCACACAGCCTTGGAGTCCCATGCAAGATGGAAGGAGGGTTCACTCTCACAGTCACCCTTATTTCTCATCTTGTTTTCTTTCTTCTAGGTATTTACAGCCTGAATGGGGGAAGGAGGGTGCGGTGATTAGGATCTCTGCAACAGTAGGGAAACAGCTTTGCTAAGTGTCTATCCCCCAGAATGCATTTGACCTCCTCACCTCCTCCAGGGCAGAGGATTTAACAAGGTGATCTCTCTTAAATGATTTGCAGAGGAGAGGCAGATCCAGCAGAGCAAATCCCAGCTTCCTGATTACAAAGTGGCTTTTTCTAAGAGAAATTTACCTTATGGGAAATAGTGCAGATAGGCCCCCTAAAAGCACACACACACCCCCCTGTGCTCCCCTGACCGCAGACTGCAAACCCCTGTTCAGACCCAGTGCCTGACCTCTCACAGCCCCATTTCCCGTGTACCCTTCCTCCCAGCAACAGATCCCTGTTCACATCCTCCTTACTCTGAAGGCATCCCTCCCCCAAGCCATTCCCATCTCTTTCCCTGGAGCATCCCTCCTTCCCAGTTTTGCTCCATGCCCTTCCTTCATGTCCCGTTTGTCATTTGACCTGTCTCTTCCGAAGTCTCCTTTCCACATGCATCTGGCCCACCTCCCCAGAAACTTGCTTTCTTGCTGCTTCTTCCTAGGGAGCAATTCTGCCCTTTCCCCTTCACCACTGATGTATTCCCACTTATAAATGATGCCGACTACATTCCTAAAAGGAGCAGAGGAAGAAGCCAACAAGCCTATGGGACTTGGATGGGCTCAAAGGGTAAAGCCCCCTTTCCTCCTTTACAGATAGACATCCTTCCAAAGCCTTAGGGCTGGGACATGCACTACAGGTGAGGGGAGAGGGACTGGAGCAAGAAGGAGGTATTAAAAGCACTCCTGATGAGGCTAGATGCTGAGCTGGTTTGGGTATTCTGCTCGCAGCAGCATGCAAAATCCCATTATGGCTTCACTATGGTTAGTTTAATACACTGAACCCTTCGTTGCTCCGGCTGCCCCTACCAGGCATCTGTGAAATTCATAGCAACAGGTTTTCAGTCTCTTAGCAATTCCCAGCTCACAGGAGCAGCCTGTGTGCTCTGGAGAGGGGAGAGGAAATATGCAGCAGCTCCCAAACCTGCCTAAAGGACAGAGGCTTTCTTCTTCTCCTTCCTCCCCCACATCAAAGACCCCATGGCTTTGCTAAGGGCTACCAGAGCCCCATGGTTTCACCTGCAGCTCTAAGCATTGGCTGCTCAGGCCAACAAGCCTGGCTCTGGAGCGGGGAGAGTTGCCCACAGCATAACAGTGTAGCTGAGTAGTATTCCACACCTAAAGGGCTGAAGATTTTTCAGAGGTGGGTTGAGGTGTGGGCTGTGCAAGTGTAGGGATTTGACATGAAAGTGGTAACCTTGCTTTCTCCTAATCAGACTGAATGACATGGGATCTTTTAGCAGCATGCTGAACACTTTCAAACACTTTCTACATTCTTGATTTTCCTCAGGGTACGTCCTACATCTGCTTCCTTGATGAATTTGGGAAACAGTAATGAGGAGGTATCATGGAGGAGTCTGTAGCGAAGCTGGGAATCATGGAGGTGTCTGTGTGGGAAAGCTGGGAAGACACTCTGTCTCTTGCCCTGTGGCAAGATAAACATTGGCCTTTACTTAAAAAAAAAAAAAAAAGAAAAAGGTATTTTCTGTGTGTCATGGTAAAGGACTAAGCAGAGCTGCATGTGGTGCATAGACGTTTTGGTCAGGTGCTGGGGAACACAGGAGGGCAAGCATTTGGGAGAAGACGTGACTGTAAGAGCATGCCTTACAGCAGGAGTAGAGGAGTCTGATGAAAGGAGTGCATGGAAATTATGCAAACTCTCACCATTTTGACTAAACAACTGATATTTAATATTTTCCTTAAAGCCCCAGCACCTGGGAGTCGGGGGAATCAAATGCCAATTTCAGTTCTCATACCAAATACAAAAAGGAAGGAAGGAAGTTTCTCTTCTCCAGAGCAACAAAATATACTCAAAATATAACTAGGCAAGGGTCTCTTGGACATTCAAATAACATCCTGTGATTTTTCTAAAGTCCAGCCTTATGTTTGAAGAAGTTGGTGACATTTTGGTCTAGCTTGGGAAAGACGAGATGTGGTCAAATGGTAAACGGGTATAAGAAGGTACTGTCATGGAAAAGGAATGGGTGTGTATGTGCATATGTTCATAGAATCCGAGAATGGTTTGGATTGCCCCCATGGGCAGGGACATCTTTCACTCCATCAGGTACTCAAAGCCCCATCCAATCTGACCTGAACACTTCCAGGGAGGGGGCAGCCACAACTTCTCTGGGCGACTTGTGCCAGTGTCTCACCACCCTCATTATAACAAATTTCTTCCTTTTGTCCAATGTTAAATCTACGCTCTTTCAGTTTAAAAACTGATGCCCCTTGTCCTCTCACTACAGACCCTGGCAAAAAGTCTTTTCTCTTTCCTATCAGTTCCTTTTATATATTGAAAGGTTGCAATAAGGTCTCACTGGAGCCTTCTCCTGGCTGAACAACCCCAACTCTCTCAGCCCTTCTTCATAGGAGAGGTGCTCCAGCCCTCTGATCATGACACTCCTCTGGACCTGGTCCAACAGGTGCATGTCTTTCTTGTACTGGAAACCCCAGAGCTGGACACAGTACTCCAGGTGGGATCTAATGAGAGTGAAGCTGAGGGAGAGAATCACCTCCCTTGACCTGCTGGCCACACTACTTGTTATGCAGCCAGGACACAATTGGCTTTCTGGGCTTCAAGCAAACATTGCCAGCTCATATTCAGCTTTTCATCCACCAGAATCCCCAAGTCCTTCTCTGCAGTGCAGCTCTCAATCCATTCATCACCCAGTCTGTGCTGATATTGGGGATTGCCTCGACTCAGGCACAGGACCTTGCACTTGGCCTTGTTGAACTTCTTGATGTTCAAGGTCCCTATGGATGGCATCCCTTCCCACTAGAATGTCAACAGCATCACTAAGCTTGATGTCATCTGCAAACTTGCTGAGGGTGCACTCAATCACACTATCTATGTCATTAATGAAGATATTAAATATTTTCATTAATATTGGTCCCAGTATGGACCTTTGAGGGACACCACTTGTTACTGGTTGTCTACCATTTGTTGACTGCTGGTTGTCTACACACACCGATGTGTTGTCTAC
The DNA here is from genome assembly GCF_013368605.1 of Nyctibius grandis. NCBI lineage: Eukaryota > Metazoa > Chordata > Aves > Nyctibiiformes > Nyctibiidae > Nyctibius > Nyctibius grandis. The sequence continues at coordinate 61,522,119 of NC_090662.1, forward strand.
CATTACATGAATTTTAACTGCATCAGAGTAAAGGCATCACTGTATGCGCACCAAACCATGTGAGGTGAAGCTGTCCATGCCTGGGGTTTAGGGTCAGCTGGCATTCACAGGAAACCTCTGAGTGCACTTCTTCCTGCAGCATGTGGCTCTGAGCTGCTTGCTCACCCCTGCCCCTTCCCACTGCCTTCCTTGAAGTCCCTCTAGCCTTTTTGAGCCACTTTCTCCTGCTGAATGCCCTCTGGAGAGGAGTCCAAGCAGCACATTAGCTCCTGGATATTGAAATCACAGCTCCAGAGCACAGTGGTGCAGCTGGTGAGGAAAGTTGAGGGCTGCAGCAAGGAAACCAGAGCTCTGCAGAACAGAGCCCTTGTACACATGGATAATGATTTCAGGCTTCCAACCTCCCTTCTCTTCCCTCCCCGATACCTTGCTGTCTTTCTGGCGCTATTATTGCCTCCCATTTCTGTATTTTCTCAGTCCTGTATTGCTCAAGGCCAAGCATAATCACATGGGGAGGAAAGGGATATCTGTGGTACAAATTCAGAGGATCTTCTCTCACCCTGCCACAAAAAGCCACAGGATCCTTTCCACGTGGAAAGTGAGAATGTGCAGAGCTGTCTCTGTCCCTCTCCCTCCACTGTGGGCTGGTCCTGGAAACCCTGCTTCTGGAGTGGTTTTCCCAATCAGAAGGCAGCAGGCAACGGGCAAATCACTGTTATCTGTGTCTCTTCTTTCTCAGGGAGGGCTGTGTATATTTTTCATTTAGGTAATAACAGGCTTTTGGCAGTGTCTCCAGCAGAAACCCAAGCTGCAGGTGAGCCGCAGGAGCTGAAGAGTTTGGCTCAGGTTTAGCAACCCACTTTCCACCGATAATAGGGGGTTTTCCCAGAGCTCTGCCAAGGCAGACTGAGTCTGTCCGGGTAGAAGGAGTGCAGGAGAGGCACCATCCCTCAACAGGAAAAGGGAAGAGGGGGATTTGTTGAAGGTGAGAGGACAGTGGCAAGTTTATGGAGAGGGCTGAGCAAAGCACAGAGGGCAGAAGGCAACTTGGGAAAGAGAAGCCAGAGACAGGGGTAAGGTGGAAGGATTAGAGCAGGGGGGAAGTAAATGGAGAGAGTGGGGGCGTCTGGAAAGGAGCATAAATTTGGGCGAAGTTGAGAAGCATCAAATTTCTGGTGATGATAGAAAGTCCCCAAAGTAGTATTTCTTGAGGAACAAAATACTAGCTATCTGCACACTTCATGCCACGTTGGGGGAAGGGTTGATTACAAGCCCCAAGAAATTCCTGCCTGTTACGTGACTTTTCAAACAGTTCCAGGAGTTTGTATTTCTCTCCCTTTTATTTTCTTTCCCATGCTGCAACAGAAAATAAATGAGAGCACACATACACAAAAAAAAAAAAAAAAAGAAAGAAAAGAACAATCTCGAACCCAGTCATGGGTTAAGCTTGTTAATAGATCAGAGTATTTCATGGTGTCTCTCCTCAACCAGTCAATTTTAAAACCTTAGTTTTTCCTTCCCCAAAAAAGGATTGAATACTATTTTCCATGTGCACATTGCTTGTGTGCCTCTCATGTGCAGCAGGATAGTTATACCTTTTGGGCCTTTTGCCTTGGTGAGAGGTCTGTGAACCTTAAAGGAGGCTCTGTTTTACCTGTGAATGTCATTCCAATCAGATGGGACTTCACTGTCACTCAGAAGCTTGCTGACTGGCAATAAATATTCATAGAATTGATTAGACATTAATTGCACAAATCACCACCTCTTCAGCCAACCCTGGGAACCTTGCTGCCACCCACCATAGTTAAAGAGGTGGCAGAAAATATCTTTTCTGTAGGTCCCTTAAGGTCAGCCGAGTACCTCAGAAGGAAGAGGGGACTGTTAAATGACTCACCTTGCAATGTTCCTTAACATAACCACCACAGTCCTTCCCCAAATTCTGCCCCAGGTGAAGGGATGTGCTCTCATTAGTGTATCCCCCATGGGGCAGGAGCCCTATGGTCTCTGTAGACCTCACTACAGTCTGTCCTGCCTCCCTCTGCCCACATACTCCTTGCTGTCCAACCCCATAAGGACTGCCCTTCCCTGCTCCTCTGTGATCCCTGTTCTTCCCTTACAGACTGTTTTGGCAGGGTCCTTCTGCAAGGAGAGGGCAAGGAGAGGCATTGGGCTGGATGCATGTGGACTGTGTGTGTGCCTGTGTATGCGCAGACGTGCGACTATGAGTGTGCAGGACACAGTGCACTCACACACATCTATACCTGTGTTTGTACTCGCATGCAGAAAGGGACATGTAACCCCACTTATTCAGCAAGGTAGAGGAGCAAAGACATGCTGTGCTAGCAGGGCATATGGTCCTCTCCTTGCACATGCTGTGCCCTTGAGGGCTCAGATGTGATGGCCACTTTGCACCATCTCCACTCTCTTCCTGAAATGTTGGGCTGGCATGTTTAGTGACACTACTCTCCAGGCCCACAGAAAGAGGACAGCTGTTGCAACATGGAGTGCCACTTGGCGGTGTGACACAGTGACTGCGGTAAAGGTTGCAGGCTGTACAAAGGATGTCATACCTTACTTGTTCCTGACATTTGTGCTGCCCCTGCTTTGGAGCTGAGGTGGAAGCCCTGTTCTTGTCACTGGAAGCTCCTCTTCGTCAACTACTCACACAAGACCCAGACTCTTCCTCTCTCCCTGACTCTTTCCTTGTAGTCCCCCTCTGTCCCACCATACATAACCTCCTTGCAGTTAGCCCAATAGCATCAGCCTTCAGGAGCAAACTGATGTCTGCATACAGGCTCACACACACAGAGGAATGTGGTAACCTGGGACAGGACACATTCATTTTCATTGCAGGGAGGCAGCAGGATTGGAAATGTCGTGGAAAGATGAGACAGCTGCACGCCCCTGTCGCAGGCACTTAGAGCAGAGCCACTGCAGATGTGACAGCAGTGACACTCCCACAAATTCTGGTTAGGTCTCAACCCCAGCCTGCCCAGGGTTCCTCCAGCCTCCCAGACTGGCCTTCTGTCAGGCTGGAGACAGAAGTGAGCCAGAACAAAGTGCAGCAGAGAGGCCATGGTGCCTTTGAGAGCTGTCGTGCCCTCTAGCTATGTGCTCTGGACTTTCTGTGTGGAAATGCATATTCAAAGGGGGAGGAAGTTCTATAGTGGGTCCCCCACCCTCAGGTAATGAGTTGCTTTCCAGCCACCAAACATAAGGGATGGGAGACAGGAGGAACTGCTCCTGTTGGACCCACAAGTCTGACTGCACCATTCAAACCAGCTCAAATGCAGCAGGGCTGTGGTCCTTTCCATACAAGTGACTGATCCCAGGGGGTATGAAGACTGGCTGCCATCCCTCTGAGGCCCTTGTAATAGCCTCCTGTTCCTCCAGGTTTATGGGGCAAGCTGGAAAACCTGTTGACGCCTCTTGGTGGCAATCCCTGCACTGCTGTGGAGGGGTGAGGTGTGGGGGCTCACACAGTGCATCACAGAGAGAGTTGAAAGGCTGGCAGTCCCACTCCAGATAACTCTGTTTAGCTAGCAGAAAAGAGCTGCTTGATTTTCCCTTTGCGCTGAAGGGTGTGTGACACACACCTGCGAGTTTCGGGCCTGCCAGGCATGGACATATCTCAAATGAGTGCTCCCATCCCACCGTTGAGCACTGCTCCTGACCAACTCACTTGTAGAGTCTTGCTTTCCCACAGGCCTCCGTTTGCTCATGAGTTCCTATCACCAAGGGCATTTACCCCCTGGGAAAAGACAGGTTCAACTCATGCCCTTTGATAAGCTCTGAATCCATAATTAAGTCCAGTTTGTCTCCATTCGTACACTGCCCTTCCCCTCCACCTCCCAGAGTTTTTCTCTACCCTTTGCTAGATACCTAAGCTGTACTAAGTGAGACTGCTGCCTCTCCTCACAGCTGCTCCATCTCTGTCACTGCAAACAATTTCTAGAAACTCTTTTAAAAATGAGCTGATAAAAAAAGGAGCTGATAAACAGGGGATAGGAGGAAGGGAAGAAGGGGGAGGAGGCAGGATGCAGTGATGTGGTTTATTCCACACATCTGCAGTATTCTCCTCCCAGCCCTTTTATTAAAATAGATGGACATTTATTATGAAAATTAATTACTGGATGTGCACAGGAGTCCTTAGGCAGGCAGGGAATAAGTGTCAGTCTTCTGCATGTATGTCTGTGTGAACCACATACGCTGCCTATGATGAGAAAGAGGAACACATCTACCAGATAGCGATCTGTCAGATTTAGTACCTGAAGGGCTCTGTGTCTGTCAGTGTGTCCGTGTGTATGCATTCATGTGTGTGGTGCTGCAGTTGCCCCCAGCAAAGGGCATGTGTGAATGTGTTCATTGCTTGGTGGTGCCATTCTAGTTGCACAAGTCATTCCCATCATGAATTTGCAAGGGCTCTGAGCATGGCTGTCAAAGCACATGGATATGAGTGGATGGTCATTTTAAAGACCTATCCTGAAACACCCTGGCTGATACCAAATGCACTGGTGTTCAGCAGACACAAGGTCAGGGATAGCGCTTGGTGAGTGAACATGTTGCATTCCTGGTGGGCAACATCAGGTACCATTGTGTTCATGGCACTGAGGAGATTGGGGTATGGTATAGCAATGAGTCTGGAATTGACTTTTCTGCTCTGGGGCTAAGGAAAGGCAATGGAAACTCAAACTTACTGTCTCTCTCCCTGCCTCAGTCTCTAGGACAGAGGAAACCATGTACATCTCCACCTGACTCTTGTGGTTAGTTTGATGGATGGAAATAACACAATTGCCTGTCTCTGTGCATTGTTTTGCCTCTCACAAGTTGTCCTTCCCGCCCTGTCCCCGCTAGGAATAATTCTACTCTGTAGTGCATGGGTATCTGCGGGAAGAAGGGAGGGGAAAGGATGTAGCCAGCCTGAAGAGAATTGCAAGGATTTGGGATGAGGAGGGACTGGGAAGAGCCTGGATAGACCCTACTGTCATAGGCGTGGTCCAGGTAAACTCTAGGGAGGGCTTAGCCTGGATTCCCTCACCTAAGACCAGAATGTGGGTAGAAGAGAGACTCCAGGCTACATTTTGATGGCTTTTGTCACACAGAGCATGAGCCTGAGAGGCACTAGAACAGACATTTCTCACCCAAATCCTAGGCTCTGGGGCATCTCTTATCAACCAAGTGCATATTTATATTTCTCTTACGTATCCTGGAGATGTTGCCGAGATAAAGGGCCAGATTCTGACTTCTCCCACCTCTGGACATGACCCTGCCTCCCTGCATTGAACCCAAAGCAAGAGTGAATGTGTGTGAGCATGTGCTCTGGATCAGTGGGCAGCAAACTCACTCCGTATCACATCAGTGACAAAGAGATTCAACGCAGGAGACATTTGCAGACGTGAGCAGAAGAAAACCTTCACGTCCCTTCTCCAGGGTGAGCGTGTGCTTCAACTCCAAGATACGCTCCCTGCCTCTTGAAATTAATTCAACATTCCAGTGGCTCAAGCAAAAATAACTTGAATGAATAATCGGGCTGTGCTGGCCCTGCTGCAGATTGCCTGGTAGATAGAGCCCTCTGCAGGAACCAAAAAGGCAAGAGACTGAGACAGCACCAGTGTTTACTAGAAGAGACACAAAAGGTAACAGATAAAATAGCAATAGCTTATCAGGTCCTTTAACCCTGCAGGTGTAATTGCCTCTAGCGTGCCTCTGGTATCTGCCTCCAGGCTGTTCCCAGCTCGCAGTGTTACAGCTCCCTGCGCCTTTACTCTTGTCCCATTGACTGCTCCCTGCTCCCACGCTGCCCAAAGGCTGCCAGCGTGTGCCATGTGCTGAGCCTGCCTGCGTTTTGGATGCAGTGCAGAGCTGTGGTGGTTCTCAGGCTGCTTTGCTGGGCACAGGAACATGACACTTGTATCTCACATCCTCTGCCTTTATGACTAAAACGATCATGTTACCCTGAGTTTTGGGCTTGTTTCAAGCACTTCTGTTTCTTTCTTTACACAAGAGACAAAGAAACCCAGACTCCAGATGAAACCAATGTGTGAAGATATGAATGCCACTGTGTGTATGTGTGCTTCTGCATGTGGTGTGTATGTACCTCCAATTTTTCACACCTTCTGGCTGCAGGCCTTTCAGATACAAAGCCCAGGCCTCTGACATGGTACAAGGAAGCAACTTTTGTGGTGGAGCCATCAGCCAGGAGGAGAGCTAGTGTTTGAGTTTTTTCCCTAGGGAGACCTGTGGTGATCCCTGAATCTCAAAACAGAGAGACAGAAGACCCAGAGCTGCTTCCCTGGTCCCACAACCTCTCTACACTCAGTTACCCTTTATCTCCCCATCCAACATCTTTAACCTTCTAAAACCTATAACTCAACTACAGAGCAGGGAATTCCCAGGATTACAGCCCTCACGGCTATAGGGAGAGGTAGAGAGGGCTCTCTTCTGAACAGAGGGCTACTTATCTTCCCTTGGCCTCTGGTTTCACACTGAGGTTCTTAAACATCAGTGGGCCCTTCTCCACATCTGTTCATGGAAGAGAAACCACTGGGGCTCTTCTGCTTTGCAACTGACTGGACCATGCTTTGCTTCTCCAAGAGCATCTACATGGTTCCTCACAGGAATATACCCAGGCCTGGTTTGAAGGCAGGAGGGGCTGGAAACATTCTGGACATGCTCTTGCCTCCCCTCAGATCCTGTTCTATGTGCCTGGGGCTATACAGAAGAACCCAAAGGCCAGTTGCTGTTGTGACTCTACATTTGGACATGGGACACGCCATGCCCACAGTTCTGACAGTCCTCAGTGGATTGCACCCTGCACCTCTGCCTTCAGTTTGGAAAGGGAAGAAGCAAATCTGGCAAGTTGTCCTGTCAGTCATCTTCCTCCCAAGTGGGAGTCAGAGGGAACCAATGCTCCCAAATTTCTTCACTGGGAGAGCCCAGCATGGGAGGGAAGCTGTTCAACAACTACCTCTTCCTGCTTCCAGTGACCAGATCAGGGCTCAGTTTTTGCCAGCAATCTTTTTCTTACGGGCAGAGACCAGATCATAGAAAGGATCTTGTGTGATGCTGGTCCTGGAAATAAGAGGAAACGAGAGCAAAAGTAAGAGATTTAATGCTGGAGAGCAGGACAGTCAACCTAACTGAACTTGGACAGAGAAACCACTCACCAAAATGTAAGACTGGAGATCTGCAGACCCACAGCAGAGAATTTAGCTGTGGCTGGAGATTCTCCAGAAGGGACCTTGAAACTCTTTGAAGTCAAGAGCTATGGCAGTTACTAGACTGCAAACAATTCTTTCCACCCCCTTTTTCAAGCTCTGATAGCCAAATAAACTACGTGACCATTTGTCCCCAGGGCTGAACAAAGGCAAGGTCAGGCCTCCAGTTCTGGTCTCCTCACCGTATTGCCTCAATCCACTCATCACGTTCTGATGGTGTGGCTGCTGAGATCTTGTAGGACTGATGTTTGCCTTCAACCACCTTCCCATCTCCATCTGTTTTGCAGGCTTTGATCTTCTGCCCTTTGCAGTTGGGATTAAAGAGCTCAAAACAGTTCTGTCAGAAAGGGAATAAAATGGAGCAGTAGGGGAGGACAGGGTGGACCAAGGAAACTATATTGCCTTCAACCATGAGTGACAGGCTCAGACAGCTTGCAAACAGGAGAGCATTCTGTCTCTGAGATGCAACAGAACCTCTCCTTCTCCACCCCAAGAATCCCCCTATGAGTCAGATCTCCAGGCCACCCCTCTTAGGTAAACACACCCCTCCTGTGAAGGGCTGGACACTAAAACAGGCTTTATGGAGAGATGGAGCATCAACAGTTATCAGAAAACACCGTCTGGGATCTATCACTCTGCTCCACTCATTAAGATCTCTTCCCCTTTTATGCAGATGCAACAACCTCTCTTCTGCCTGCCACCACACAGACAGAAGGCACTTCTCCCAGAGTCATGCCACATCAAAGAGTGGGTATCTATAGAGGATGCACAGACAAAGAGTGTCATTTCCTGGGCAAGTTTCCTAACAGCACAGCACTGTCTGGTCTACCTGTGTTGTAAGTTATTATGGAGAGATCTGGGGAGAGAAATTAAATCCATATCTCTTGGTGCAAAATGAGTAGGGAGTCAGCTGTGTGCACTCATCTCTGCCTCCCACTACACACACACACACGATGCAGCCAGCCAAAGAACAGGTTTCCATTCACATCAGATCTTCCCTGGTAAAATACAAACATGTTCAGATACCATCATGTTTAGATGCGGGGACAAGGCAGTTTGGAATGACACCTTCTCTCTAAGAAGCATGGTCAGAGTGGGGTGTGTGCATGCTCTCTTCCCTCTGACCACCTGAGAGCCTGCACTGGAAGAGTACCAAGCAATGGAAACTTACTGGCTTTTTGGGATCGTCCACCTTCCGGACTGATAGGTTCTCCAGGGGAATAATGCCCAGAGGCTCTTTGTCCTGAAGGCAAGGAAACATTAATTAACACCCAGCATGGTCCCTACATCTATGCCACTATTTACAGCCTCTCTGGTTTCCCAGATGGGTGCCTTTGTGGGGGTGACAAGAGCAGTCTATGTCTGGGGAGACCATTAGTTAACATGACATCACAGCAGTAGCTGCAGTGTCCAGCCTCTCTCCGCTTCACAACCAGAGGTGAGGAAACAGCACAGGAAAGAAGGGAGGCCTGAGTTCAGTCTGGGAGCACAGGGTTGAAGGGAAGAGTTGCCCCCTACCCTCTGCTCCTCCTTGGCCCCTCAGAGGCTCATAACCACCCAGGACACAGTTTCACAACTGCGAGCTAAGCCTTTACCGTGGTATATTCAAAGTAGTACAAGCAGTTATCAGTCAGAATGAACCAACGGCGTTTCCAGGTTTTCACACGTCCTCCTAAAGGCAGTGAGGTTCAAAAGCCATTAGTCACACATTTTGTTGTCCTTCCCACCTCCCCCCGACCCAAGCTCCAGCCATGCACACACAGGCACACCCTCCCAGCTCTCCCTGTAGATCAGCCCCAAGCAGGCAACTGTGGGGCTCACTGCTGATGTGATGCCGTATGGTGGACACGCACACACAGGGAACCAATTTTGCTCTGATGGGGCTGGGAATGGGAGGAGTGAGGGATGTCTTTCCAAGTCCCTTTTTGAGCAGATAGATCCTGCAGGAGCAGGTTGGGAGGAGAGAGCAGGTGGCTGGTTTCAACAGCAGGTGTCAGCCTCACCCCACCACAGAAGACCGGGGAGAAGGACAGAGGAGATGCTGGTGGGTTCCTGAGGGAGATTTGTGGTGGGAGGCAGGCAGGCACGGACTTCAGAGGAGCTAGGGGCATCCTCCCACTTACCTAGTTTCAGGAGCCAGCCCTCATGGTTAGGGTTGAAGAAAGTATGCGTGAGGTCATTCCCATCATCCTCTGGTATGGAGAATGGCTCGTTCTTGATGCTCTCAAACAGATTCTGCCCCAGAGCATTGGTGAAGCAAAGAGAGAGAGAAAGAGAGAGAAAGAGAGACAGATTTCTGACAAAGTTTGTGCACAACTCTCCTAGGTCCATCTGGTTCATCACTCTGTTTCCACAGGGGGCAGGTGGGTGAATGGCAAAGTGAGTGAGCAGTGAGCACTGGGGGTACAACAACCCTCAGTCTACGCCTCACAGGGTCTCAAGGGAGATCACCAGCTCTTTTCTGCCTCCTGTGACAAAAAAAGACATGCCTTTTGGAAAGTCGCAGACACAAAAGTGGGCACCCATATCAAGAGAGACTGCAGTGACTGACTCCAGCATGTCACACAAGTGCTGCTGTGGTACCACCAAGGCAGTACTAAGGCAGTACTAAGCCAGTGGTGGGGAGACGTCACGACAGAGACTGCAGTCCCATTTAGGTCCTGGGGTGGTGGTTCCAGATGCTCTGCTGAGAATTTGCATGTAGATACCAACACACATATCTGCATGACCACAAGGAGGCATATTTCATAGAACCAAGGCATTTGCACTGAGGGACACACAGTGTGACATTCATAACAGCAGAGTGACAGGGAGGCAGGTTCCTAGCTTTCAAGGAGTACAAAAATGTTGCTCTCATCGTTGGATTTGCCATCTTTTATTACACAAGTCCCAGGCCATGAAAAAAATTGTAAGTACAGGCTCCTGTATCTTCCCTCAAGTTACCTGAAAGAAATGATACCCTGGAGAAAAATCTAAAGCCTTTACCCTGAGGGGATGCTGCTCAAAAAACCCAAGGGTGGGATGTAAGTAGCCGTTTTGACAAAAGATACAACTTATTCTCCCCAGGTTGGTTGGGTGAAGCTAGACACATGTAGGCAGGCTGCCCACTTCTACCTTCCCTCACAGGGCACAGGTCCCACACCTGCTGAGCACGTGGGGAAAATGGTAGCTCCAGCTTTGCTAATAGGTGCATCCCCTGCCTCTGTCTCCCCCTCTCTGCAACTTCGTCCTTTGGGATCAGAGACACCATGGACCTGCTGAGAGCTTTACAGGTGCTGGAAGAGACCCTGACACTCATTTGGAGCTTGTTGGTTCTACTCTCTCAAAGATATATCCTGGTATAAGAGAGGTCAGGCAGTAACGTCCTGACTGATATGAACACTGGAATCAGCTGAGACATTTAGGTACCAACAAGGGAAAGGGATTCTTATTCTGGGCCACGGTGACATTGTCTCACACACAGAGAGACACACAAGAAATAGACAGTCCCTTTGGGGGCTAGGACTTTGGCCAAAAGAGTCAGGTGCCCAGCTACATCCCACAGAGGCGGGTGCCCCATTCACACAGCCTCATGCCTACACGGCACACAGACACCCACAGCTCATGTCTTCCTCTCTCACACAGTTACAGTATCTGTTCCTCTCCCACACGGACACACTTAGAAGCACAAACTTTCTTAAACTGATACTGCTATTCCCTGAATGTCTCCAGCCCTGTCTCTCTTGTTCCATGTCCTCACCAACAAGCATGTGTGCGGCCCCTCTCCAAAGCATTTTCCATGTTTTCCAGCTTTGCTTTTGTACATACTGCCCTCTTTCCTCGTGCAGCCCTTCCCCTTGTATGGCAGAAGGTCAGTAGGCCTGTATTACACTGAGACCTGTGCACCTTTGCTTCTCAGTGGACACCAAGGCAGAGAGAAAAGAGGGACTGATGAGAAAATGGCAGGTCTTCTTACCTTTAAGAACTCTTCTGGCAGGTCCCTTCCATTGTCAATGCCTCTGTTGATGGATACAAACCTTTCAAAGGGGGGTTTGTCTTTCACATTGGGGTTGTGCAGGCTGGTGTTAAGCATGATGATAGAGAAGGAGAGTATATAACAGGTATCTGGCAATGAGAAAGAAAACCAGGATGGCTGGCACTTGTCTTAGAGGGCAGATCAATCCACACCCTAACAGGTGGCTTGGTGTCTAATCACTGGAGAACAGCATCATCCTCTCAGCTGTAGGAGGAAAAGGGAGATGTCCCCTCTACTAGCAGTAAGAGGCACAGAGTTGATTTCCTATGATGGAGGTGATTCCATCCCCTCAGGGTAATGGGGCAAGTTGGGTAGATCTGGTCCAATAATGGCTCTGCCAGCAGGAAAGTCTCTACAGATCCATGTCTGTCAGTGCTCTCCTTGCTGCGATGAGGTATACCTCATGTGGGGCTGGGAGCACTTCTCAAGTCTGTCACCCATGGGGATGAAATGGAGCACAGTAGCAAAAGGAGGACTGAAGACCCTCAGCCTATTGAAAAGCTTCGCAGGAACTGGGCTGCCTCCTTCAGCTTAAGAGGAAATATCTGCACTTCCAAGCGATGGCCTCTGTGCTTTGCAAATGGAAAAGGAAGGCTCCTCTAGCAAACAGTGGAGCTCAGCTTTACAGGCCTTCTTCTCCCCATAACTACCTGTGGACTGGAATACTCCCGGGTTACACTTGCAGTACCAGTTGGCAAAGGCCTCCATCATCCGGTCAATCTTCTGCGCTTCTCCAGGCAGCCGGAAGCTCCATAGGAACTGTCTATCAGGAGCAGCATGCCAGAGAGTTAGTCAGATTCTGTGTAAGGGACATTTATCCCTTCCCTCAACCCATCGGACACCATGAAAATAAAAGAGTCATCCCATCACACTGGGAAGGCAACACAGTGCATGAAGCAGGAAGTCTCCTCCTCTCTCTAGAAACTGCCTGGGCTCATCAGCCTCAAACACACAAAAGGAGGAAGCAGAACTAAGCACCCTGGAACTCATGGCTCCTCTTTCCTAATGAGTGCCCTGCAAGATGGCAGAAACCTCAAGAGAAAGAGTCCTGCCAGGAGGCTGGCCCATAAGAAAACAAGATGCCCTAAGACAAAGTCACTTTGTCACTGACATAATGAACACTGTGGACAGACACATTTCCTGGTGCAACAAATAACTTGCCCCATCCCCCCCAAGCATTGAAGCCATGATGACTCACCTTGCTTTCCCCATGTTCTTTGCATATGGCCAGCCCAGTCAAGGGGCCGTGAAAGAGTCCCCCCAGGAAAAGCTGTTAATACTTCACAGAGCAACAGTCTTGAAGCCAACACACAGCAGGGCCTTGGAAAGCCCCTTTTCAGCCCAGCAGGGCTTCACAGCCTTCCTAGGTGGTAAGACCCAGTGGCTGAGCGGAGTCCTGCTCCATCCCCTGCATCCTGCATGCTCACTCACCTCAGTGCTTGCACCAGGTTGAGGTTGGCAAACTGGTGACATGCCACAAAGGCTTGGAGGATCTGAATGTTTGTGGGGTCCCTGGGAGAGGATAGGGGGAAGAGGTCAGAAGAGAGCTTTGACCCTGCTCAGTTTGAATGCCCCTTGGCGTGATGACATGCACCTGGCTCCATCCCAGCCTCCACTTCCCCTCTGACCAACAAGAAGCCAAGGTGCACGCTCTTGCTGGGAAGACTGCCCCCATTACAGGCAGGAGGACTGGTAGATCATGCAGCCAGCCTTAGCCACAATCCAGAGCCCCCCACCCCGGGGCGTACTGCCCACCCAGCCCACTGCATTCTGAGGTATGTTCAGTCTTGACACCTGACTGAGGTCTGCCAGGGATCATCTAAAATGGTAGTTGAGAGGGGTGAGGCAGGACAGGGCCTCCAAAAGGTCTCCTCATCCTGGCTGGGTTGCTCACCTTCCACCCAGGTAATCTCCAATGGCTGTCTTGTTCAGGCCTTCACCCTTGTGGAGAAATTTAGCAATCTCCTGCAGGTCTGAGGACAATACCTGGTGCTCAGTCAGGTACTGGATCCCCTAGGGGAAGAGAAGCAAGACAATGAAGTAAGATAGCTCAGTGGGCTGATGAGAAAGTAGGACCCCAACAACTTGATATCAGCCTTCTTTGGCTTTGATGATGTTGCCTCCTCTGTTACTTCTCAGCTCTTTTATGAGAGACCACAGCCATGTTCCCACCCTTATTCCATCCCTCTTCATCTACCATGGTGGGTCAGTCCCACTTCCATTTCATCCCTAGATTTGGATAAATGTTTCACTGGGATGGAAACTCAAGCAAACAAAAAAGGGCAATGTAGGTTAAAAGTCCAAAAGGCAGGCAGATTTAAGTCAAAATAGTTAATTTTAAAGTTTTCAATCAAAATATCTCAGTGTTCTGTTCCTAAATGTAATTTTCTTCTGAATTCAATTAACTTAAAGAAAAAAAGTTTGTTTAAAAAAAAAAAGACATATCAAAAAACATACTCAGACAAAATTATGGGCTTGAGACAACTCAAAACTATTTTTTCCTAAATTTTCTTCTATGCCACAGAACAGAGAAGTCTACAATATTTTCAGCTCCATCATCCCTAGCCAGTAAGGATGGAGTATGTTTTTTATGGAATATAGAGGGTCTGAGTTGGGCTGTGCAAAGAGTCAACACACTATTTTAGAAGGAATGTCCTGATTTTCAAATTCAGAGAAAGCTGACGTTTTGTTCAGATTCTTAGCAATATCTAAAAACACTGCAACTCTCCAGACCCATTGCAATTCTCCTCACAAGATACAATAAAGAAATGAAAATTGTTTTAGATCCATCAAAATGTTCTACTTCAACAGAATCAATTCACTTTGCCTTGTAATATATAAGAAATGATTTCTAAAATGCCCCAAAGAAAAAGCAGTATCAAGAAGAAATTGAAATGTTTGTGAGATTTTTCCACACTCTTTTCCTTTCTTTTTTCCCAGGCGGAATTTCAGTAAGTTCAATTTAATTTTGCAAAGCATTGCGGTGACGAAAATGTTTCTCCCAAAAGGTTTTGTTCAGTCAGATTCCTAATGCTTACCTCCTCTAGCCTCAGGAACTTGCCCTGAGATCTTGGAGATAGGAACTCTAAAGTATCAGCATTGCATGGATGAAGAGTAAACTGAGCGAGGAGGGGCAAAGAAAGTTCCTTGTATTTGCAGCACCTGTCAGCCTATGGCATGTAGCAAAGGGAAACAATAAACAGAGATCTGCATATGCTTATTCTAAAGTAAAAACAATATAGGCACACAGCAGAACATTTTGACCAGGCTGATCAGCACTGAACTAACAAAGGTAAACTGGTTTGGGATCAGAAGTAGTTCAGGTATTTCTGCACATCATGGTACAGTGCCATAGAGAGAGATGGGGCCTCAGACCAAGGTCAGATGGAAAGACAAAATGAAGCCTGCTCTCACGCAGGCTGTAAGTACTGATATCACTGCTCTGAGACAGCTTCCACTGTCAGAGGAATGTGCAGGGGACTGGCAAGCACTTCAGCTGTGGTGCAGACACTGGGGAAAAGGTATCTTGAGTGTGTCAGCAGGGCAGAGGAAGAGGCATGAAAAGTTGTCACTCAGACCAGAAGCCACCCAAGATGCTAGCTGTGGTGGTTAGCTCACAATGAGCAATCGTTCAATTGTAGCTTGTGGTTTTCCTTACAGAGCTCAAAAAAAATGGTCCACCAGTGAGGAGGAAGGAAGATGAAGCTGTCTTTCTCACATCTTCTCTACTTAGTCATGACAATTTTAGAGCTTTCTGCAGAGGGCTGAAGGCAATGGAGTCTGGACCCCACTGGTCAGCGTCCCAGAAAGTGGAAAACCTGGATTCACTCCACGATCCAACCACTACTACCAAAACCAAAACTACTTCCAAAATAACAGAGGCAGCTTGTCCTCTTCTGTTCTAAATGAGCCAAGGAACCTGACACACTCTCAAACATCTCACCTTCTTCTTACTTCATCCTCCTCCATCACACTATGGCCAATTCTTAGCTTCTCACAGACAAGAAGAGCTGGGCTGAAGGAGATTGGGCTCTCTTGAAACACTGGCAATGTTAAACCATCTTCTCTTTATTTATCTTAGTTTTGGGTTGCATCTGATAGGATGGCCTACAGGCACATGATGGGGGGAGGTGGCACAGCTTGATCATATCAGAAGACCTTATTCAGGGACAGGAAGGAAGGTGCTACTAACTGGAGCCTTAGTGAGGTAGGAAAGCAGCCCCACAGTCCCATGCTGTAGTTCTTTTGGCATGGATAGCTGCAAGTGGACCAGTAGCCAACAGAAGCTCTTCCTCCTAGCTTTCTCCTCATAGGTGGAATGAGCAAATCCTACCTTTGCAGGGTCCATATTGAATTTCTTCCGGCCCAGGGACAGAAATTTATCCCTCTGTGATAGTTTGCTGCAAACACGAAGAAGAAGGAAAGTCAAACTTAGAATAAAGGGCCATGTTTCAGTTCACACACAAGGTAACTCAGATATCTCAAGGACAGGTGTCTTGACTATCCAGGAATAAAGAGAAATCTCAGAGGAGAGAAGAGTATTCCTGGCCTCATTTCCCTGTCCTTGTTGTGATCCAAATCCCATCAGTGTTTTTGTTTTTCTCAACATCAGGAGAGAGACTTTGTAAACAAAGGAATATCCATCTTGTCCCACTTGCCTGGTCTCCTCCCCAGGATTATTGTCTGCCTCTTGCCTCTCCTCTGCATTTTGGAAGCGCTCAATCTCTGCAAACACTTCCGCAATCTCTTCCTTCAGCTTCTGCAAAAGAAATATCAGGAGGATGAAGGTGACGGAGGGAAAAACAGCAGACACATACAGAGCATGTCTTTCTTCTTCCCTCGATCAAAGCAAAAGGATGGATCAGATGGTCATGACCAGCCAAGGATGTCTATGAAATGGGCACTGCTCTGGGATGACCCTGATGGATTCCAGCTGAAAACAAGGAGAGAGGGGGGGCAGAAGGATGTTCTCATGTCTGTTGTCAATCAAGGCTGGAAAATCAAGCTCAGCCAGTGTGGAGAGTTAGAGAACTCACCCCAGTGAGTTGATTTCAGTTCCTCAAACAATGTCAGATGTGAGACTCCTTCCATCGTGCCCATTTCCTTCTAGCTTTGACTTTGCATAGCTCTGCTACACATCCAGGAAAGGGGAAGTGGAATCACTAACTGGGACCTCAACATGAACCTGAAGCGGCCACATTGTGAAACACAGAGTTTTTAATGCACCTATCATTCAAATACCAGTGAGCAGATACCTGTCTTCAGGTGAAGAAAGAAGAAAGGAGGAGTAAAAGAAGAGTAATTACTGCCAAATTTAAAAAAAATCAATTGTAGAATTCAGTTTCCTTTAGACCCATGACAGACTATGGCCTTCTTGGCTGGATATTCTGCATTACCAAGGAAATGAAGATGTCTATATCTCCTTGCTTCCATCCTACAGTTATGGTCCCCCTCAGAGCCAGAGTGCATCACAGCTCTCTTCCAGGAATCACCCAAATTCTCCCCCATGCAAACCAGAATAGGCAGGCAAGAAGGGTTGTTTTATGACAGATCTCGCCTCAAAAAGGAGTGAGGATGTGGCTGCAGTATGTACCCAGATAGAGACACTGAAGTTCTCTAATATCCCATAATTTAAAAGAGTTTCCAAATTTCAGTTTTGCTCTGGCCTTCATTCTGTTGTGCTTCATCAGTCTTCAGAGCTGGGAGTGCTCCTTATTAAGCTTTAGGTATTGCACAAATGTAACAAAGCCATGATCTTAGCTCCTGAATTTCAAATGATTATGTTTTGTTATTTTATTTACTGCTGCCTTTTGGCAGTGTAACAGGCAAGTCTAGACCCCTCCTCTCCCCTCCTCCTTCTACCCCACCAGACATCCCACCAAGTCTTAGTGTTAAAGGGTATTGCTAGATACTTTCTGAAGAAATCCACCTGGGAGAATTTCTCTAGTTCTAGGTACCCTTTCCCCTAAACTCATCCTACTCCACTGGACAATGCATACTCCACTGGTTAATGGCTTTGGGATTTAGAGTATGGGTCTGTGTAGTCTAGCAACTTTTCTCTGTCCATAATGGATAAAAAATGTAGTATTCCTATTCAAGTATCCTCCATGCTATGGTGTCTATTCTGAAAACTAAAGAGACAAGAACCACACACAAGCAAACCACATGCACATACATTCATAACATGTTTTGCAAGAAGAGACAAGACACCACTCTGATTTTGCAGCAGGGCTGATGAGTATGGAAGCCTGAGAAGTTACAGGTAGTTTGGCTTAACCTTTACTCTATGCAAGGAAATATTGCACCTATTTCCCAGGCATCTGGGACATCTTCATGTTGTGGGAAAATCAGTGCAAGTCCAATAATTCAGTGCAATAAGCTCTCCCAAATGGGAGCCCACATTCCATGGTGGTGGGGGCAGAAGAGAGTAGGCAGTGTACAGCACCATGCATGACTGTGATGAGGTATTAGTGACTAATTTTGAATCTGTCACTTTCAGACATTTTAGGAGTCAGTGGAGAAATGTTTGGGTCTGCTAAAAGAAGAAAAGCAAGTTCAACCATGGAAACGTGTGTGGAAGGTTCTGCCATCACAACTCTCTAAAGAAACAAGATCCTTCATAGAGGACTTGTTAGAGGTCCACAAATCAAACAAAAGTTTGAAAAACACAGGGGCATGCAGCAGGTAGCTAGGACTGATACGTCATTAACAGGTAATCAGTAATTAAAAATAATAATAAATGCTAATCCAGATCCCTGCCAGTATGACTTAGTAAAGTCGTAGTAATTTCTTCAATCCTAAATATGCAATCCCAGCTCATCCCTGCTAATGAGCTGACCAGTCTTTCTCAAATATCCCATTGTGGTAGTTGATGACTACTGCAGCAGAGAGTACCACAGGTTGGATGTACACTGGTGGCAAATATGCTAGGGCAGCTTGAAGCTCAGGATTCAAGTTGGATCATGTTAGAGCAAATGTATCCTGTGCATGGCCTGGGACTGTTTATGTGAAGACAGTCCTTTGGTGAAGGCCGTTTGAGAAACTAGGCAGACAAGAGGAACAGGATGGTCCTTACCTTAATGTCCTCCAAAAGCTCCTGTCTGTGCTGCCTGATTGTCTCTATTTCAGCCTCTTCAGCCTCACTCAAGTCAGTTGACCCTGGAAGAACAGAGAGACGCCTGTGAGAATAGTACTGGGGCCAACAACATACCACATGAAAAGCTGCCTCAACCTCTCAGCACCTATCCTCTCCTAGGGTGATGCCACAGCAACTCTGATTTCTGTGTTCCATCACCTATGTTCCCTGCTGTTGCAGCCACTGCACCTCAACTTTGCCCTGAAAATGGCTCTCAGTCCAAAGCAAACAGCACAGACCTATATACCCCTCCTAGCGTCAGCTGTTGTTGCTGGTAGCCTCTGATCTAACCCTGCAGCAACCCACCTCGCCTACTCAACTGATTTTACTTGCTGCGAGCAAAATGAAGAGGTCTCATCAAATGCTCTTTGGTGGTTTTTATGTCAGTCACCTTTATGTACAAGATCTTTACCTCAGGAAAGCCCTGACCTAAATACTACATCTACATCCAAACTTCCCATGAAAAGCCACTGGCTTCATGGATTGATCCACAACAGCTAGAGTCAGAAATGGCTTAAGAGGGAGAATCAAGGTTTTTAAAGTCTAAGGGCAGGATCTGGGGAGATAAAAGCCTTGCTGAAGAAGGAGCATCTGTGGGAGGCTGTTCTGTGGACTACAGACAATGCAGAAATATAAGTAGGCTTCCTTGTAATGTACAGGAAGTCAAACAGATACCAGCAGAGCCAAGGAGACCACAAAATGATTCATAAAAGACCTAGAAGAATTGGGGTGACAGCACTGCTGCTAAATATAATCCAGGTGAAGTACAGCCTCTTCAGCAAGGAGAAAGAGGAGGTTGCAGCCCTAAAGAGGCAAAGCAGATAGTAAGCCCCAGGAAAAAAAACAGGGGGCTCACAAAAGGCTGAGAGCACTGGAGCTCCTGGGAGGTCACTGCAGAGCTTGCAGTCAGGGTCCTTGCAGCACCTAAACACCGCGAGACAAAGCTTCCCCAGGAAGCCACATCAGGTCATTCAATGTCCTGCTCCACTGTTTCATAAGTAAAATTCCCCAGGCCTTCAGTCTTCCTGGAAAAAAGGGAAGCGGCACCAGCTGCCTTGGAAATTAACTTAGTGTGGATCTCACATGCAAAATAACTGCTATAAATATGAGTGGGGAAGAAAGGGGAAGGAACCAGCCAAGACAGACAGAAGGAAAAGGGGACAAGGCAGTCATCTCAGAGACCATATGCTTCTTCCCTGTCATGGCCACAACAGCTCAGAGAGACCTGCCTTCTCTGATCCTAATCTCCCCTCCATCCTCCCAACTGGTTGAGTTTCCATGTGCTAAGTCTGTCCTATTACTTTTCTCAGGCTGCAGCCTCTCCCCATCACTCCTCCTGCTGTTTTCAAGCATTGCGTTCCCTGGGGAGAGGCTGCTGAGCCTCTGGGACGAAAGCAGGGGTAAGGAGCCAACATAAAGCCAGGGCTGGGAAGGACCCACGTTCCCTCCCTGGCTCTGCAAGCAGCCCTCCTGAAGAGCTGAAAGAAGCTGATTGATCGCTAAAGCAGTCAAGAGGGGAGGAAACCTGTGGCACCCAGCAGCTTGCAATGGCCAAATCTCTGTGTGTGAAGGGAACACAATCAAACAAGCAAGCAAGCAAGCAAACAAAAACCAACCAAACAAAAAGAAAAAACAACAAAAAAACCCCGTGCAGTGACTTTGCTGCTTGTTAGGTGGATTGCTGTCTTGCCCTTGAATGTCAGCCCTGAGCCTGTAAGCACTGCCTGGATCTTGTAGCTTATTTTATGTCTCCTGCAGTTATGGCACCTGCAGGAGATGAGACCAGCTTCTCAGTCTCCCCACCTTTATCTCTCTCACCCATACATGGGCTGGTAAGACACTTTGTCCTGTATTTCTTTCCACAAAAGCACGGTAGCAGAACATACCTGAGGAACCTCCCCTTCCCCCACCCCATCAGCAAAGTCTGTGGTGTGGCTGATTGCTTTGCTTCAGTTGTTCTGTGTCTACTGAAGCAGCCTAAAGCATCTCAAAGAGATGTGAGGCTCCCAGAGGACCCCATCTGACCCACATGACCCCCCACTGACACTGTAAATAACTCAGTCCCCCGTCCTCCTGAACATCTGAAAACCCCAAGTCCCAAGTGATTTACCTGTCCAGTTTGTCAGAATGAGAGAAGTGTGGGGAGGGCAGGGGGAGAAAAAGCATACAAGTCATGGAGAAGGGAAGGAAAACAAGGGATAAAAAAACAGGAAAGGGTGAAATAGTAAGGAAAAAAAATGGATGGATCAAACTTTCAGAGCAATTTAGATTGATCTGCAGAGAGAGTCCTTGTAAGATTTCCTAGGTTTCCTAAACAGCTTAAATCCCTGATTGCCTTGGAAAATAATTCTGAGCTCAGTGTCTGCATGTTACTCTGCTTCCTTAGGAGAAGGCCTAAAGCTCTGCTCAAGGCTGTTTTGAGGCCATTCATCAATGTTATTGCACACATTGTGCTCTACAGTTAGGGGAAGTGAATGCAAAAGGCATGTTTGGGGAACTGTCCACAGAAAGGCACAGAAAGCAGCAGGGCAAGCAGCAGATGAAATACTGAGAGCAGGCTGCTTTGCCTTGTCTTCCTTCTCCACATTGAGAACAAGATGAACTGGCAGGAGAAGGACACTCCAAGTGAAGCACTGCCTGGCTCGCTCCAGACGCTTGCAATGGCAGAGGGAATTTATCCCTGCACTGGGGGACTGAGGAACGGCTTCAGCCTCGTCAAAGTCCTCAGTACCACCAAGTTCTACTTCCCTCAAGGGCTGGGTCAGAACACAGATGAAGCGTAGCCCTGGTCAGGGTTCTCTGCACAGGGGGAAATTTAACCCCAATGAAGAACACCCCACAAAAACACCCACAAGTTTCAGGGAG
Organism: Nyctibius grandis; assembly: GCF_013368605.1. Taxonomy (NCBI): domain Eukaryota; kingdom Metazoa; phylum Chordata; class Aves; order Nyctibiiformes; family Nyctibiidae; genus Nyctibius; species Nyctibius grandis. The sequence goes on from NC_090662.1 coordinate 61,543,351, forward strand.
ATGCTGTCAGTCAAACCAACACTGAAGTCTTCCAGTTCAGACAAAAGACATAAAAAACTGACTAGCATCCTCTCCAGAGAGGACATGAAGTTGCTGCTTGGAATTTATTTTCAGAGAGCAAATGTTTAAAGGAAAGCACATCAGCTTCACATTTGTGGGGCTTACACCTGCTCTTGAGGTTGTTTCCCCACTCTCAGGGCAGTCCCAGACAGAAAGACCTGCCAGTTCCTCATGTGCTGCCCAGGCTTGTATTTTTAGTGCTATCACTCAAAACAGAACACAAACTTAAATTCCAGTTGTGGTGACTTACACCCTCAGCCTCCCCACCCTGAGGGCAGGTCAGAGTTACCCAAAAGTCTGGGTATTCATGTGGCCAGCAGAGAGTACTGTTTGCTGGTCTCATTTCCCATTGCAAAGGGCATTGGAGAGCTGTCCAGGTGCCAAGTGGGGCCTTCAATCCCAAGCAAAAGTATATGAATAGGAAGGTAGCTTTTGGAGCACAGAAATAAGTGGGAGGTGACTACCCAGGAGAGCTGGAAGGATGGACTGAAGAAACAGCAGGGGAAGGTTCTGAAGAACAACTGCATCTGTAGCACTATTACAGACCATCCACGTGCTATGCACCCACAGTGTAGCAACAGATGTTCAGCTGGCCGATTTGCAAGGCAATGTAGGGCTCTGAGGGTAGCTGCTAAAAGGTTTGGGCACCTCCACCCATGGCAGCACACAAGCAGAGCAGCTTGATGGGCACCATCTGCCTGGGTGAGGCTGTCTGGTGAAAAAATTTCACCTGAAATTCCTTTTCTTTTTTGATACGGCTGCTGTATCATCTCCAGCACAGACCACCACCTCCCCAGCCAGGTACCAGGCTGGTACCAGGCAGATAATAGGAAGCCTTCCAGCTCCTCAGTTCCCTCCAGCTCAGTCTGTCTCTCCTGCAGCCACTCCACAGTTCTCTTCTGGCTTGTGTCAGAAGAAATTCAACATGGACCCCACAGAGGTTTAATTTGCACATTCCAGCTATGCATGAAGAAGAATTTATGCTGTCTCCTGCTACCTCGTTCCTGATGACAACGTACAGCAATCAGGATAATTTCCAGCCACTTTTGTCTATGGCTCTCACCCCACACATCCTAGCATGTGATAGCATGGTACAAGCCTGCTTTCCCATGTCCCGCACACCCAGCTCAAGGATTTGGCATACTGGCTCTGTGGCCTCACCCAGACAGTCACTAGAGGGTCCTGAGGAAAGCTGGAAGAGGACATCCACTGCAGGGAGTGCAGTCTCCCCACAGACGTAGGTCTCAGCAGCATGCAACTGGGGCAGACAGGTACCTTACAGGACCATTTCATCTCCAGGCAGGAGCAACTCCAGCAAAAGGTGTATGTGCAAGTTTGGCCTTCAGGAAAATCATGGCACAACTGCAAAACCTGAAGCACATCCAGGGCTCTAAAACTCACTGGAAACCTACATCTGGGTGCAGCCTCGGCTCCCAAGGTAGAGGACCATCAAACAAGCCCACTTTCCCATCCAGCTGTGAAGTGACAGGTTGGGACTGAGCAAAGACATCGGTCAGAACCAGCATATATATTCAGGCATTGCCTGTCTCCGGGCTCTGCCTCTAGCCAGAGATGAGCAAACCCACATTGTCCCTGAGCAGGATCCCATTGTGCTACTGCAGTGTGTAACTTTTAAGACACAATTAGCTCTGTAATGCATAAATTGAGTGAATGACTGTGACAGACCATCAGTTCTGAGAGCCTCAGTTTCTGTGGAATGCACACCCCAAAATAAGTAGCAAAACATGAGATACCCCGCTCCTCCTGCCCAGCTTGTCCTACAGAAGCTTTATTCACAGTTGCTGTCAGGTGATGAGGGCTGGGTGATCTCAGGAATCCCACCCTCACCAACATGCACAGCCAGATGCTGGTGAGAGCTCAGCCCCGATAGGTCCCATCAATTCCCCTGACAAGCAAGGCCGGTATGCAGTTTGAGCGTGCCCTTTCCTTGGCTACCTACCTAGGAGCTAAAAAGTGCAGAACAGTTGTTGAAACTGAGCACTGCCTTTTCCCTTCACTCTGTGCTCTACATCCTATATGCAAAAGCCTGCGAGGACAGAGTCTGAGATGCAGCAGGGCCATTGCAAGATGATCCCTTTTCTTCCTGGTCCTCGTTCAGCCTATTCCCATTCGGCTCTCCCTATCTGCTGCCTTTGCACAGACACACACTCAGAGGTTCCTCAGCCAGAGGCTAGAAATGTTCAGTCCGACAGTATGCTTTTCCCTGATGAATCTCAACCACTTTATCCACCACCTGCCAAACTAGGAAATAAAACCTGAGATCTTTCTCAGTTCCTCAGATGCGGCTTATCCCCCGCCCTGCCCCATCTGCCTTTTGAGATTATTTCAGGACAAGGCAAGACCACCTGCACATCTCTTGGAGTCGTTAGAACCCTAATATAGTCATTTACCTTTAACATGAACATAAGCAAGAGAGGCCCCAGTACCAAAAGCCTTGCAAGCATGTTGCACTGGGATACCCAGCTGCATGAGAGGCTCTGCAAAGGCAAACCAGCTCCTGGGGGCTGTAAGGAAACACCACTGAGGAGCTTGCAAGTCATGCCACAGCTGCATGAGGAGAAGCCAAAGCTTATAGGTGCTCATCCCAAGAGTGACATATACACTTGATACCTCTGAGTTAGTTCTCAGCTCAGGATCACCAGCACAAGGGACCACAGCAACAGACACTCTCAGCACAAAGGCCATTCAAATCATTGGGAAAATTCCTCCTGGTGTGAAAGGAGTTTGCTCATGGAAGAGCAACTAAGAAGAAAACCATGTCTAATGCTCAAGGCTGACAAGCGATTAACTGCACCACCAGGGATCTTCCACCATCTCTTTCCTCCAGCCACCAGCCCCAGCATCCACTCTAGCTGCTGGGATTTCATGATGTGCTCTGCCCTGTCAAGCTGAGTGCACAGCCCTCACAGAAACCAAGGCAAAAGGCGGTCAAGGCTTACCAGCAGGACAAAAGTCCATCCTGAAGATCACAATGTATTTTCAACAAAAGTGTTGTTCCTCCTTGCCTTCTGCTTCTTCAGATGCTTCAGAGAATTGAAACAACTTGGAGACAGTGACAAAGATTGTAGCAGCATTAAGGGGGCGGGTTGCCCTGTGGCTCCGCCCTTCCTCTCCTTGTCCCTCTGACCACATCTCATGCGCTTGCATCAGTGAAGGAAACTGTATGTGCATACTGCTATGAGCTAACAGGGGCTCCTTGGCTACTTCTGAAATGCAAATCCACAAATACATTTCCATTCCAGCAGTTTTTTGGGGGATCTCTGAGCACACATCTGTGTTTGAGGGGACTGAAATGAGCAGCGAGAGGCTGACAGTACTTTGGGCTTTTCTCTGAGATACTCCAAGGAGAGAGGGGGGAAAAAAGGAAGTTTTTGATTCAGAAAACCCATCTGATTTGGGAAGTGGTTTCATTTTAAAGGAAAGATTCTTCCTGTGTTAATTCTGCAGCAAGTGGTGGGGGAGGGATGAACACTCCAAAACTGGAGAGTGGTTAATGGAAGTGAGAAGACAGTCTTTCTTCTTTTTCCTCCCTCACTGTCTGCTAAGTGACTTGTAGTCTAAGTCTTGCTCCTTTTTTTCCCACTAACAAACTGATTTTCTTGGGAAATCTCTTAAATGCAAGGAGGAAAATAAATCCTCTCTCAAGTTTTAGTAATATTTCTGTCAACAGGAGAGTAGGCATTAGCAGGACAGGTTTGAAGGAACTTGTGGTGCTCTGTTCATCTGTGAGGCAGAGGTGCTTTTTTTCCTCCAGCCCCTCCACACAGCCCCAGAAGGCTGTACACTTCCCCTTGAGTTAGTTGTATTTAGTTGCCATGTGATTTAGATGGTAGATCTCTGATGTAGGCAATGTGGGAAAGAAGAAGCGTGCAGCACAAATCAAACCAATTGTGATGCCCAAACAGGGCTTTTGCCTTCTCTAGAAGGACTGAAGCTGTAGGGGGACGGGCCCTTTCCATGCATGAACACTTACCTCTGAAGCACTCCACATCCTTAGCTCCCCACCTGTTGCTGTACTCACAGCAGGCCTTGAATGGGAAAGCAAAACAGGTCCAGACTTCTACCTACCATCTCTCCATGAGACAGCAAGGTAGAGTTTGCAAGAGCTTTGCATGTGGAGAAAAATAAAAAATTACCCTCTGAGTTGTTGTGCAGTCAGAGCTAGCATTTGTGTACACTTGACACCATTCAGAACAGGCTCCTGTGAGGCTGAAGGTCCTTGACTCACTAGGAGAGGAAGTGCTATTACCTTCCCACATTCCCATTAACTCAGTCTGGTCTAAGATTCTCTGGAGAGAATAATTGGCCCTTTAAAAGGCTTGATGCGAAAGGTAGGATCTGGCTAAGGTCTATTGCTCTAGGGCCATTCAACCTCACAGAGGCTCCTCTCCCTTCCTCTCAGTCTCTTGCATTTGCTGTTACCTATGGTTATGCTATAGGTTCATTGCTCTTACTGGAGAAGACTAGCAAAGAGTGGGAGATATCCCAACCTTAAAGATGTCAAGGGGTGGCAGAAATAAATCCACACAGGCAACTATAGGCAGGTTAACAAATAACCTATGATCTTTAGGAAGAGTCAGTGGCAAACATTTAGAGCTCGCTTTCCATGGTCAGTGTCAATATTCTCAAAGAAGAAGCTAGGAGCTTATTTGGGAGGGATCAAAGGAAGAGGAAAGAGAACTTTATTAATGCAAACTGGTTTCAAACCACTACACCCATATCTACCCTGACCTTCATTACACTCAATGTCCATGCTTAAAATTTATCAGAGTCTTGCCTTTGGGTCACAAATTGCCAAGAGCCCACCCCTGGTAAACTCAATTTCTGTCTTGAGTGTCTGGGCCACATTAGAGGAGAATTCATTGCCCCACAGTCCAGCCCAGTGTCCCATTTCCTGCACTGGGGCTGGGTCCATCCTATCATCTCCGGTCCTTCTGTAATTGTTTTCCACAAGAAAATTGTTTCAGCAGTGTTGCAGCTGACATCAAGCACCCAACCTAAAGCACTTCCTTGAAAGACTTGATCTTGCCTGCCTCAAAGGTCGGTGACGTATATAGACAGCTTGATCAGGGCTGTTCTTGTACATGTGTCTGTGGGCAGGACAAACCACAAGCAGCCTGCAAACACCAAAATGGATGTCTCTGTGCACTGCAGAAGTACTCTCATCCACTCCAACAGAGAAAAATACAAAACCTGTACCTGTGTCTCTAATCCATACTTGCTTCATTTCTTAATTCCTTGATGCTTCCTTCTTCTCACAGCTTTTTCCGCTTGTCTGTTGGAATCCTTGACTGCCCTGTTTTGCGACCTTACCTACTAATTCAGTTCAATGATCACCTCCACTGCTTGCATTCTCCTGGTTCTGGTAGCCTTGCTTTTAACAGTGATTTGCCTTGGTATACTTTATTTCAGCCAGAGGAGTCTGAATGGGAAATGCACCATTAAAAAACTGCATAAGTCTATTTTATGTAAAAATGAAACACCAGTGAGATGTTTTCTCATGAGGATGCACAAGAAGTGAGACAGAATCATACAACTAGAGGGTATGTCCTATGGGGAGCGGCTGGGGGAGCTGGGATTGTTTAGCCTGGAGAGGGGGGGGCTGAGGGGAGACCTTATCGCTCTGCAACTACCTTGAAAGGAGGTTGTAGTGGGGTGGGGGTTGGCCTCTTCTCCCAGGCAACTAGCAACAGGACTAGAGGACATAGCCTCGAGCTGTACCAGGGGAGGTTCAGGTTAGACATTAGGAAAAATATCTTCACAGAAAGGGTCATTAGGCATTGGAACAGGCTACCCAGGGAGGTGGTGGAGTCACCATCCCTGGAGGTGTTTGAGAGAAGACTGGATGTGGCACTTTTAGTGCCATGGTCTATTTGACACAGTGGTGTTAGGTCAAAGGTTGGACTCGGTGATCCCAGAGGTCTCTTCCAACCTCATTGATTCTGTGATTCTGTAACTAAACTAAGACTAGAGTATCTCCCATTCTTTCCAAAGTGCAGGGTAAGTATGTCTCCTTCTCTAGGTCCTTAGTCCCCCACTCATTCACATGATGCACAAACTAGTTTGGTTCCAGGCTTGCCCTGGAGCAAAACATCCAGTTCCTCTCTTGAGGAAACCTAGACTCAGATGAGAGGTCAGTTTGCTTGAGCATCCCAGACAGGCAATATGGATCTGTAGTGAACTCAAGTGGATACCAGCACTATTGCAGCCAGCAATGCGTCTGGAAATGCCCTTAAGGTAAGTAACAGATGTTCTATGGTCGTGGCGTGAAAAATACCATGAAAGGCCTACATACAACCCTCTCATCATTTCAAACAAAAAAGGTGGAGAAGAACCAAAGGAAAAAGCAAAGACAGAGAGAATGAGGGAGAATGAGAGGAAGGCAGGAAGGAAAGAAGGAGAGGAAAAAAGAAGAGGGAAAAAGGAGAGGAAAAAAGGAGAGGAAAAAAACAGAGAAGCTAGCAAGCACAAAAGCAAGAAAGAAAAAGCAAGCAAGCAAGAAAGAAGGAACACATAAAAATTAATTATGTCCCAAGGGCATAGAAACATCAAATGAATCCTAGGGGAGATGAGATTTAAATGATATACAGTGTGGTCAGAGCCAGCCCATAGCCAGTGGCTCAGAGCACATGAGTTCTCCCACTGGTATTGTGAACAAGGCCAGCATAATACAGCCTAGGTCAAGTACAGACTAAGCAAGGAGAATTTGACATGCAGCAAAAATCAACTTATGCTGAAAGATACCCACATCAGGGGGGCTGACTCTTATATTGGGCAGTGATTCTGGCATCTTCCCCCTTCTAGAGAAAATTGTGGCCTATACATTAAAAAAACTCACTATGATGGGGACAACATCTGGGAAAGGGGCAACCCAGATGAAATCATGGGCATATCTCATCAAGGAATGCACTCCTTGGAAAAGTGGGAGACTGGAGGAAGAACCAAAGAACATTTTCCAGGGGATAGAGATTATTTCAACAAGGCAAAGAGTAGAGCTGGGAATGGCCACTCCTTGCTCCAAGACATAACTGGCTCACAGGTACAAACAACGTGCTCAGCTGTGCAAGAAGAGGTGTCAACAAGGGAACAAGAGGACTGGGTAGGAGTGGGTGTCGAGGGGCCTACATAATATCCAGGTAAGTGAAGGGGACTGGGACAGGTCAGATATGTCTTGGGTTGGTCTGGAGTGAGATTTGTCCCTTTTTGTCCCCTCCTATCACTCCCCTTCACATCCACTACCCCACAGGTAAAGCAGTTCTCCTGGGCTTCCAGAGCTGTTGGGAAGAGAGACAGGAAGAAGCAGACCCCTGGAAATCAGCACTTCTGATACAGGGCTGGGATTAGATCTAGTAATTGCTACTGCCACTGCACATCCTTTCCAGCTGTGGTTATCTCAGGCTGGGGCTGTGCAGGCAAGAGGTGGGAGTCTGTGCAATGGGGGCATCCAGGCTGGACCAGCAGTCCTCATCTTATCAAGCATGGGCAGATTAGGCAGCCTGCTGCAGGTCAATATTCCAGGCTGCTCCCTGTGTCTCCTGTGCCACGAACATTTTTTTCTCCCAGGATGCTCCCTGACTGTACACAGAGACTTAAATTGGAGCTGGAAATATCTGTTGTTCTGGTGGTCACAAAGGGAAATGCCAAATCAACAGTGTGGGTGCACTTTTCTACTACTTGTCATAGGTTTAAAATAATTGTGTAAATATAAAGGAAATATAACCCATTCCTACTATTTTGAAGGGGATAAAGAGAGTGACAAAGCCAATGCCAAATATTTCTCTGGGCTGAACATGTCAACTGTATTCCCACAACTATCCACAGAGAGACCTGGAATAGCCTATTCTCAACTGCTTTTACTAATTCAAGGAACTGGAGTCTATTTTAAATGTAGAAAGATGGTGATTATAAAAGGCCACAGGAAAAAAAAAACACTCTTACAAAGATTACATGAGGGTCACTTACAGTCTGATAAACTTGGATGAATAGCCTGAGGGATTTTTTTGTTGGACTCCAAAGAGCAGCAAGATTGAAGCTTTATGCCTTTGAAATAAAATGGTAGAAGTCAAGCAGAAAATTTTACTTCGGTAGTTCAGGAAATATTAGTCTTGTAAAACAGAGTAGCTGTACATTTCCTTAATACTCTAAACATCCCTTTTTCACTTCCCTGATGCAGCCTTCCTAGAAGATATCCTAGCTGACCAGTAAAGATATGTATTAGATCTGATTTTACAAAACATAGTATATCTAACATCTGATAACGTACGAAGAGTGCTAGCAGGCAGGGGAGTCAAGTCAAGCAGTTGACACTCAAGTTAGAATTTTCATGTGTAATCTCTAGTCCCTGTTACCTCCCCTCTACAACAGGCAGGTGAAAAATGTTGTTGAAGCATCTGAAGGATGCACTGTCAGATATCGATCTGTATTTATCACCATTAAGTAACAGAGTGGTATCAGTGACACAGGAGTTGTCACTGGCTGAGAACAAAATGTCTGTAACAATGAAAACCCATATCAAAATCACTGAGGACTTGCAGAAGTACAGAGAACCAGATAAGACGAAGCCATAAAAACTCAGTATGTATATCTGAGATTCTGTGAACAACTTCGCAACTGAGGGAAGTGCAAGTGTGAATCAGCCATCACAAAGAACTTGATGCCCAAAGGTCTGTGCCATGATCTTCTGCTTACCCAGGTACATAGTGGAGAAGAGGTGGAGAAGGTGAATCTCTTTCAGTGCTCCAGATAGGAGGATGGCAGTGGACCTGCTACTTTCCTCCAAACTGGAAAGGCTGAGAGCAGCCACACTCTGAAGATAGAGGAGCCTCCATGACACAATGCATCAGGATTGGACCACCTGCCTCTGATTGCAGTAGGCCTGGTCTCCAGAAAAGCCCATGAGTAAGACAGGTCCAAGACTCAGTATACCACCACTTGCTGGTTGAGTTGCTTATGAGCTACATCGTAAATGTAGGTAGTTTGTGTTCAGTGAGGCTGGATTGGAAACTTCATTTTCTTTCTAAGCTTTTGCTTGGCATGGTAAATTTAGGCTAGAGAAGCCCTTGGTATGGCCATGTTAAAAAACAGACCCTGTATGAAGAAACTCCACAACCTCTCTAACAGGGACTGCAGAACATCATGGCCTGAGGTGCATCGCCCCACTTCAGTAAAGATCTGAGCTCTGAATTCAGGTCAAGGTTTTCCAACAAGCATGGCAGTCAGTGAGAAACCGCAGCAGTGAGGGGAGAGGAGGGCAGCAACAGGGAGGGGTGGGAGTTTTGGAGAAGAGAAGCAGCAAAGAAAGAACTAAAAGCAGGAGGCAGATGGTATGAATCTGTGTGAATGGGGAAGTGAGAAGATGCAAAAGGGGAATATAGCAAGCAGGGACAATTTGCAGCCCAGCCAGGCTGACACAAATTACTCTCTTCCCTGGTAGAGGCCCAGCACACACAGAAAATGTCTCATGGCTACTCAGGACTGCCTGAGCAATAGCTCACAGAAAATAAATCCTATCAGGGACCAGGGCAATGAGAATACCTGCTGTGTCCATGCCCTGTGTGTGCAAAGAAATGAGCCTTGTATTCCCCCTCAGAAAGGATTCCCCCTGCTACTCTGTGAAGGACAAGCCTCCTGCTCAGCCCCTCCCTTGCTGTGCAGGGCTGTGAAGTGCAAATATCATTTCTGAAAGAGCCCCCTCACCCTTTTTCCCATCTTGCCTGAGGGAGCAGAACCCCACAGAAAGAGGGGGAAAGATGGAGTCACCCGCATTGCTCACTGCTTTGGATCTTTGTGGGGGGAAAAATGGTATCATGCATTTCCTCTCTTGCCCGCCATCCCACATGGGTGCTGTGCAAATCCAGCACAGATGGGTCACTCGGAGGTGACCCAGCCCATGGCCCTGGAAGTCTCTCAGAACAAAACTGTCTCACTGAGCAATTCTCTCCCATAAGCATCTTCCTCAAACCCAGCAAAGGGAACAAGAAACCCCAGATGAGTCCTTGCCTTCCCTCAGCCCCGCTACACATGCAAAAGGAAACTCATGTCAAGAGCACCTCTTCGTGGTGTGAGAGGACATCAAAGCAGCAACACATCCGTATGTGCTCAGTTAGGGGCTATGGGCCTGTTTGCTGCAGTTTCCTTCCCTTTCCTGCAGCATGTACAACAAAGAGGTTTTGAGGTAGCAGGTGCTAGCAGTTCTCAGAGAGATTATAATGTTATTTGAATGAAATATCCCATTTTTAATAATTTAAATATGACAGAAGCCTAAAAAGGCCTAAAAGCCTTTGTGTAGATCCTTAATTGTCCCTCTACAAAGGCACTGGCGGAGGAGGGCTGTTTATAGATTCACAGCACAGACCTCTGAGTTGGGTGAGAACTGACTAACCATAGCAGTAGCAGGCAATTTTCTTCCAAAAGTAATTTGCCCAGAAGGGGGATGGAGATATACCTTCTTGCCAGGACTTCCACAGCTCATTGCTGGCCATACAGAACTATGGTGTCTTTGACATGGGGCTCATCTGGACATAGGGTCTCAACACCACTCCCTCCTTCCTGACTGTTTTTGACTCGTCTTCTTCTCCCCCACTCCCTTCCACACTGCCAGTCCCACAGGCCCACATGCTGGACTACAAGGACAAAAGCACACACTGGCAGTCATCAGATCAGTGGTCCTTGTTCATCCGTACCACCAGATCCTACTGTGCCACTGGCCAGTTTTCTGTCCTGAATCCCTTAGCCTGAATCCCATCCCTTGCCCCAGTGTCCTCACATGGCTGTTACTCTGTCCCAAGTAAGACTCAATGTATTCTTCAGCTCTTTCCAGCTCTTTTCTCCTCAGCCCCCATCCTCCCCAACCTAGAGCTGCTTGAGCCCCTACGGACTCCACCAGCCCCAGCTCCCTGGGCCCTCAGTTGTCACCCAGATGTCTACCACAGAGAGCTCTCCATGTGTCCAACTGCCCAGGGAGGAAATTCCCATCAAATGTCCCAAAGCTTTCCAGCTGAGATGTGACAGACCTCTCCAAACCTTTTTGGCAAAGGGACTGCTGTCAAGGCTCAGTTTTATTCATGGATAACTGTGCCCCCTGTGCTAACAAAACTGTGCTAACTGCCCACAGGTTGCACTTTTTTGCTGACTAGCTGTAGTCCTCTTTCTGTGGCCTGAAGACACACCTTGACACTTGCTGGGCTAGGATCAAGAGGGAAGATACAGTGCACTACCAGCTCTACTAGCAATGCTTCATTTGAGGATTCCTAGCCTAATTCAAGCTGCAAGTATTTTTTTCCATCCACCAGTAGCATTCTCTAGAACCTGACATTCTTGCCTTCTCTTCTGACTGAGGCCCCATCTCCTGGCCCACTGTGTTTCTATCCAGCACTGGGTGATGGATGGGAAAGCTCTCATCCCGAGGAGGTCAGTTGCAACAGCATCCCATGGCTGCAGTCGTGCAAAGGTCACCAACCTTTGGAGAAACACTTTCCCTCAGAGCTGCTTCCTTCAGGAACATCCCAGCTGAAACCCACTCATCTTCGTCTAACTGGCCTTCCAACAAAGCCTGGAAGGTCTAATTAATTTTGTGTCACCTTATCCCTTCTTCTCTAAAGTGCATTTCTAGCTCATCCACCCATCGGTTTAGGCTGGAGCACAGAGACATGCACACATATGCACTTTTCCAGGCTTAGCATTGCATGGGAGGAGAAGGAAGGAAGAGGAGGCAGACTCTCATTTCAAGAAGGGAAAGTAAGGAATAGAGCCTCCTGGGATCTTTCTGCTCCTTGTCTCTTCTTTCTTAGGGTGATTTCTTCCTTCTTCTCCTTGCTGCTTAGCTCTCAAACTCTTTTATCTTCTGAGGACAAGATGGAAGAGGTCTGGCAGCAGCTCTCACTGGCTGCTTTTGCATAGAGGTAGGGGATAGGGAGAAGCTGGTTTGCAGTGACTCCTCCCATCCACCAGCCTTGACTTTCACAGTATTGGCAGCAGAGAGAAAACAGTTCATTATACCCCTTGATGCATTGTCTCCACTTCTCGGTGAACGCACAGATTGCCACAATGCTGCTTTGTACTAGTAATCTGAGCAGGTGGAGAAGTGTGGCAGGACCTTATCACAAAACGAGAGGAGGGATAGAGCAGCCATGGGATGGCTGCTGCTTCCTAGAGGCTTAACTTCCTTGTTCAGCCTTCACATTGTTCCTTGTGACATTTTGTCCTTGATGCTCAGGGACACTGGGAAGACTTGAAAAATCTTCATTGATCTTCATCACTGCCCTAATCCCACTTCAGATGCCCTTACCTGTTTACACCTCCTCCAAAGTCTGGATGATAAAGGGAAGGGGAAACCCACCGCTCCACTTTCTCACCCCCTGTTCTAACCCTTGTTCAGCTCCCTGTAAAAACAGTTTGGCGCCTCCAGACTTTCACTGCGATGGGGTGGGAGGGGAGTGGCTGAGACACGCGAGGAGAAAAAATAAATTACAGCAGTCATCATCCCAACCATGAAATCATGCTTGCCCCGCCTTCAGCTAACGGCCTTGGCCGCAAAGCTGCTGCTGCAGTGGGAGGGGAGGAGGGACCGGAGCGTGATCGTCGAGTAAAGTTCCCTCTTCCACTTCCTCCCTCCCTGCAACCTGCCGCCCACTGCAGCGCAAGGGCTGATACCCAAATTTGCTCCTCTCTCCCCGCTGTTTGCCTTGGCCTGACCTTCCTTTGCCCTGGGCGCTGTCCTCCGCCACTGGTCCAGAGACATGCAAGCCATCAAGTGTGTCGTGGTGGGAGACGGGTAGGTACCCCGCTGGTTTGCTGTAGATGCGGGGAGGGAGGGGCAGTGACAAGGGGCAAGAAGGAAGGTGGCTGCTTGGTGAAACATCCCCAGCTTTGCTTCTGACCTCCTGCAGACTGCATTCCCTCTCTCGCTCGCTCTTCCCTCCCCAGGGCAAGGGACCTTCCTCTGGGGAGGGTGTGGAAGAGGGCATTTTGAAGGGCATCTGCAAAAGGGGCATGGAAAGTGGAGCAGGTCTGTCCCACGCACAGGAGGTGGTGGTGTCGCTGTCAGATTCAACCTGTAGGTAGGAGTCAGATTTAAAACCCAAGAGGTGCAAGCACTCTCCTGCAGGCGAATGGCTCCTTGAAAGCCATCTGCTTACTGGGACTGACTGAGCTAGGGCACAGCACTATGGTCCTGATGAGATGTCCTCCAGTATCTCTGTGTTCAGCTTTTCTTGGCACGTTATCTCTGCATGGGGGTGTGGGGGACACTGTTTGGCAAGGGGTTTCTGTGGGCGCAGGGAGGAGGAGCTCTTTCTACTGAGATAGGCACAAATATATGCCACTTTGGGAGTGGAAGGTAACACAACCTTGCCTTCACATCATGATGGCATCACTGCCCGTGTCCCATGATCCCTGGAAATGGCCCAATCTAAGCCATCAATAAGTGAAGCAGTCAGTACTGCTGGGGGTGGGAGGGATAGGATGGACAGGGCCTCTTCTTGCCCTGTGAGGTGAGTGGATGTAGGGAAGGGAGAGGAGGAGAATCCACATTTGGCACAGAGCAGGTTGATTCATTTCCCAGCTAGGAGCTGGCCAGACTGTTATCTGGGGCAACTATCAGGTAGCAGATGAAGAGACATTTGCAGCAGCCCTGCTCCCCACAGTCACTTCCTCCTTCAAAACTCGCCTGGGGAAGGAGACATCTGCAAACATAACAGTACGTGTTAGACGTATTCTCAGGGGCTGGGGCAAGCGGAGGGGGAGAAGGGACGAGGAAGGACAGAGCCCCACATAAACACTGTTACCTCTGAGAAAATTCCCCTGAAGGCTGTAAGCTAGAGCTGGATGAACAACTCCACTGGGCACTTATCTGTTGCCCTGATAACCCCCCCAGTTTCCCCCTCACACATTGCACCAACTCTGTAACCATCCCTCAAGGCAGCATTCCCCTCATATCGTGGCTAACCCCACAACACGTCCTGCTCTCAACCTCTCTGACTGCAACTCCTCTTAAATGTCTTCTGTCTCATCATTTTGCTTCTCTGTACACTGCACCTCCCCTCTCACTATCTCACAACACAACAGTAGCCCAGTCACCCCCCCATCACTCTGAGCTCTCAGTTCACCCCGCTTCACGTGCCTCCCAGCCATACCAGCCATGTCACCCTCCCTTGGCTCAACCTTACTGACCACAGGACATTCTGCTGCTGCTCTGCTAAGCTCCTTATGTCCCCCCCATAGGTGTTTTGGTCCCACAGCCCTCTCCATGACACATCACCAACCTCTTAATACTCCCTGAGTTCAGTCCCTGGAACCTTCAGGTGACACTAATCTCACCTCATCTCTCAATAGTTTTGCTGTAACCTTCACCCCTTCACTGACCCTTTGTGTTTCTCTCCATTCAACCACTCTAATTCAGAACCATCCCCTCTTCCATGACTGACACTACCCCCAGCCCCATAGATCTCCTGAGCCATTCCCTGTAGAGCTTCAGGAAGCCTCCATAGCCCTCCTTCAATATCTCTATGATGAGAGGGAAGCAAAGGAGCTGGAGAAAGAGAAGGGACTCAGAGAGGAGGATCTAAGAAAGGGAGGTGGCAGAAGGACTAAAGAAGTGTCAGAGAATGACGAAGAGCTCAGTTTCCTCCTCAGCTGCCCCACAGTGCAGCGACCGAGGCAGGTGCCTCATGACCAGGGCAAAGATGCCAGCTGTGCCTGTCAAGGGCACATGAAAAGGCAGGGCTTCAGCTCTGCAACAAGGGACTTTGCAGGTACAGCTGAGATGGTTGGATTGTCCCCAGCAGCAGGACTCCAGCCTTCACCCCAGGAAAGGTGTCTCCCTCATCCTGCAGTTGTGCTGATAGGCTAAGGAGGCAGGTTGCTGTCACCACCTCCATTCCACACATGCTGTAACTGAAGCATGGCCAGACTTTCCCAGGCCACACAGACCTGAGAAATAGCAGCCCAGCAGGAGAAGAATTATCCTTTCCACACCTGTCCTGGCTGCTTTATCTTCTTCCACTCTTCCACACTAGTTTCTCGACTCTTCTTCTTTCCCTCATCACAGCCTTCCGCTTGCCCACGGCACCTTCTCCTCTCCTTGATAACCTTACTGTCCCCTTTCCCACCTCCCTCACACCAATGCTCTCACCCCGTCTGGACTGTGCTGCTACCCTGGCTTATTTACGCTCCACCCTGCTGCAGCATGGGTGTGGGGGAGGCTGAGGAGAGAGGAAGCACCCCTTCTAGCTCAGAAACACCACCCGCAGCCTCCGCCAGCCCCAGGGAGAGGCACCTTACCAGGCTGCTCATGGCTCTCTCTGAGGGTGATGCTGCAGCTTACCGCAGACTGGCAAGACTGGAAGATGGTGCAGCTAAGTCAAGAAGAGGTGCTATCAGCCCCTGGCCACAGCATCTGCAGGAGCAGGCAGGAGTGCCTGTGTTCAGGGGCTGTATCTGGCTGGGCAGCTTTGTCATGGCACTCCTGCGCCGAATCAATACGCTTACCCTGGCTGTGAGCGTACAGCACTGCGCATGCACTGGAAAATGGGCTCTCACCTCCATCTCAGAGTGGATGCGTTTTAGCTGAGTGATTTCTGTACCAGACAGTAAAAACAAGCCTTTGTACTCGAAGACAACAAACATTTCTGGGTGACATCCTGTCTTTCTTCCTGCCAGTTGTCTAACCTATGGTTATGTGCTGTCTGGTCCTGTGAATATGTTTCTGCTTCCAGGGGTCTCCTGACAGGGCTAGCTTAGAGGTGTGGAAGGATTGCCCCATCCCCATCTCACCCTAGAAAGACTGCCTCCACTACCATGACTTCCTGCTATTTTTTTCTTTCTCTTCCAGAGCTGTGGGGAAAACCTGTCTCCTTATCAGCTACACCACCAATGCCTTCCCAGGAGAATACATCCCCACTGTGTGAGTGATAGGTAAAAAGGTCCTGGGTGGGTGGGAGGCATGCAAAGCAGGATGCAAAGGGGTGCAGAAACCCCTTGTTGTGCACTCTGAAGGCAAGGTCTCAGTCTCCATGCCAGCAGAGGAAGGGCTGCCAAACCAGTGAAGGTGCCTGTACACTTTGGATCTGTCACCTTTCACCAGAGGCACAAGTGGCCTTATAAAAACCTGGTATAAATGGGATATTTGGGAAACACAAATCAACACAAGGGTCTATCAGCCTGCTAAGTTTACAAATAGTAGATGGGGTCCTGCTAGGCAAAACAACCTAGCACCAAGCTGCAAAAATTGGGGCAGATGCAAGAGAAGGCGGTTGGCTGGACAGGGCTTCCCACTTCCTTCCTTGTCCAAGGCACCCACTGTCATTGGAGCAGGCACTGATAACCCTGATGGTAAGAGTGCAGCATTCAGCTCAATGTCACAGTAGAAGCACTATGCAATCCAGAAGATGTATGTGTGAGTCTAGGACAGACCTGCAGACTGTTGGAATAAGGAGCAAGCTTGGAGCTGCTTTAGTCTGAGTGATGAGATGCATTTATCTCGCCACAGTGCATGGGGTTATGTTTGGGGATGCACACCCCACATATTCATATCACACCATTGAGGTGTGGAATATGACTACATGCTCCCTGAGGTGGGAAAAGGAGCTAGGCACAGTGTGTCAGACTGCCAGCTCAGGTTCAAGTTCCTTGGGAAGGACAGGTACAGGAAAATCTCAGAGCCTCGTTTTTTTCTCCAGACCAATTTACAATGGACATTGCAAAAAACGGTTGTGGCAGCAGGAACCCATCCTTCTCAGAAGCTGGTTTGTGGAAGCATGTATCTTCCCTTCCTAGCATGTAGCAGTGAAATGGCCATGCATTGTGTGTGTCACACACCATTTCTTCTCCTGTCTGAGGCTTGTATCCCAAGATGTGAAAGGAAGGTCATTTTGTGCTCCTGGACTGCATGGCTTATCTTATAATAACAGCACGTGCCATGAGCACATTCACAAGGTCTTTGTGTTGGTTCCTTTCTATCACTGGTTTCCCTCTCCTTAGCCTGGGGCGGAAAAAAAAACAACAAAGGAACAGGAAAGGAAATTTTCTAGGATGAGGAGAGAAATATCTCTATTGATTTAATATCCTTTTCTTTTTCATTTAAGTTTTTTCTCTCAAGCATGCAATCCTGACAGCTGTTCTCAAAAGTTTAATGCTGGGTTGTCCAAGAGTAAGGGGACACACCTTGGCATACTGGCCTCAGTTTCAGCAGGGATGTTGAGGAGTGCAGGGCTCTGGGGGAGCTACAGAGACATAGGTTCTTCTTCATTTTTTAGAAGAAAGCTGGATTTTAGAGCACAAAATAAAGACATGTACTTATCTAGAGCAGACACAGTTGTGGGAAGGATACTGCAGAAAGAAGTGGGAAACCGAAGGGTTTATGGATCTACACACAAGGTGGTGAAGGTGGAGCTGCAGTCAGGCACCTGTCCAGGACAGATGGGTAGTGGGGAGGAGGTTGATGCTGAGTGGGAAATCCATAAGGTAGAGGTTCACAGGAAAGCAGCATCACCCAGGTGAGATGAGAAGAGGAATCGCTACTCTTTGCTCTGGGCCACGCCTAGTGAAACCACCTACACTACTGGAAGGGCTCCCTCTTCTGTTTGAGCCATGGCCTATGTCTCTGCGTTTCAGGTTCGATAACTATTCTGCCAACGTGATGGTTGACAGCAAGCCTGTAAACCTGGGTCTATGGGATACTGCTGGACAAGAGGACTATGACAGGCTGAGGCCGCTCTCTTACCCGCAGACGGTGGGTCACTGTTCCTCCCTCAGATATGCCTCCTTCCCCCACTGCAAAATCAACATTTGCCATAACACGGTGACTGGACTGTTCCCACCTCTCTCTCTGATTTCTGGGAATACCTCTGTTGATATACAAATGCCTTGAAACCCTAAAGGTAAAAGACATCTAAGGGTACTTCAGACCTTTATCTGAACTTTATTACTGGGATAACTTAGCAAGAAAACTGAGATCTTCAAAGATATTTATGAGCCCAGTTGACATGCGATCTGTTGACACTGATTTCAGTGTGGGACGGATGCCCTACATGGCCCTGGTAAAAAAAACAAAACAAACCACTTGCGAAGCTAAAGCTGCTCAGGGAATTTAGGAGCTGAGGCAGGAGCTTCTCATTTCTGTGAACCCTGCTATTCTGGCTTCTGCCTTTAAAAGAGATCTGATGTGTGAACACACGTATTTGATCTGCTGATGCCTCAACTAAGCCCAAGCCTCTAACAGAATAAATGGATGCCTCTCCTCAGATACTGTGTTTGCCAGTTTTTCACCACGTTGACAAAGTGATTTCAGGGTTTCAAGATCACCTTCCCTGGCGGACGCTGTTCCAAGCAGCCTCTTGGCAAGCTCAGAAAGACCCTGCTGCTTCAAGCATTGCTCTGAATGTTGCTGTTGCAACCAAAAGGGCTAGGAATTGAGGGCACTACTTGTTTCAGCTAGGTTTAGCCACCTAAAAGTTGGACACCTGGTGTAAGCTCCTTGCCTAGGCTCCTTCTGCAATCTGTGCAAGCAGGCGCTTTTCTCAACGACATGCTTGCACCCACCCTGGGACACATCCCAGGAAGAGGTGGGGGAACTGTTCTCCAAGGTACTTGGATGTACTCCAAGGTACTTGCCTCTGACAGTTGTAGAAGTACGGAAGGGGATAGGTTGGGCCTGACACCCTTGTTTCAGCTAGGTGAAGTTGGATGAAATAAATGTAACCCTGAAGAGCTTGTTTTGTTTCATTTTGGTTTGTTTTGTTTCATTTTGTTTTGTTTTATTTTGTTTTTAATGGAAGTCTAAATTCTGCCATGCCCAGGAGAACCGCTTACGTGGATAACCGAGGCTCCACCCCATTTGTGTCCTGCGTGTGCAGTTTTTGGGCTGAGCTTAGCTCTGTCTCAACAGCAGGCAAAATTATTCTGGCCTGAAAGCTCTCTGGTGTTCTGTGAGAAATGAGCAGGACACCGTCAGGCCGTTTCCCATGAGGATGAGTGTGCCTACCGCAAAAACCCCATCCTCATAGTTAAACGTTTGGCTCTTCTGATAATGGTAGCTATGGTTACCATGAGTCATGGGAGCAAATATTCTTCTCTCCTCTAGAGGCAATTAGGAGTAGTCAGGACTGTGTTACGTTGTGAGAGACAGCTTTCACTCACATGACCCTCTGCTGCAGAGGGAGGATGCTGCCCACCCAGCTCGTCTCTCCCCTCCCTGCCTCTTGACATGCAATCCCATGCTCTCACCCTAACTCTGCACCATGGTTGTATGCCTACAGGATGTCTTCCTGATCTGCTTCTCCCTTGTCAGCCCGGCATCTTATGAAAACGTCCGTGCTAAGGTGAGATAGACTCTCCTGGTCCATCAGGGGTTGAGGAGGATGAGGTTGGTGGTGGTCTTGCAAAGAGAGTGACTGTGGGTGGAGATTGCTAATAGGATGCGTAGATATTTTTTGTGTCAGTCAGAAGGAACTAAAATATCTCCTTCTCTGGAGATATTCAAAACACCTGAACGTGACCCTGTGCAACCTGCTCTAGGTGAACCTGCTTTAGAGGGGTGTTGGACTAGATGATCTCCAGAGGTCCCTTCCAACCCTAATAGTTCTGTGATCAGCCTCCTTCAGATATCTTTTCTGGGTCATCTCAAAGAAGGTGGCCAACTCTATTAAAGGGCTAATGTTCATCTTACTGGGCTATTCAGCTGTGAGACCACAGGCTTATGTTCTGATGGCATCTTTCAGCCAAGACTGTCCCAGCACAGATGCACAGGACCAGTCCATACGGTATGAGAAACAGGTACCCACAGCCTTTGGATGGGAAGTGAGGGAGGAAGGTAGAGATGGATAGAGAGGAGAACAACGTAGTATTTCCTTCCTACCACTTTCAGGTTCCTCCCTGGGTTTCAGGGAGCCATGAAGGGTGGAGAGCAGCTTGTGCTTCTGCTTAACAGAATTTAAGCTCCATGTCAGGGATTTTGCCTGTGGACCAAGCAACAGGGGCTTGTCTGGGCCAGGCTATAGTGCCCAACACTAGATGGAAGGGCTGTGAGGAAGGACAGGGTGTTAGCTATCTTGGTGACGTTTGTTCAGGGGTGCCTTTGTTTCCCTTGTGCATGCCCATACGTGTGACGACTTCTCACATCTTTGCCATTTTGCTCCCTTGCTAGTGGTTCCCTGAGGTTCGGCACCACTGTCCTAGCACTCCCATCATCCTTGTGGGCACAAAGCTCGATCTTCGTGATGACAAGGATACCATTGAGAAGCTGAAGGAGAAGAAGCTATCCCCCATTACATATCCTCAGGGCCTTGCTCTTGCCAAGGAAATCGGTATGTGCTTGCGGCAACACCTTGGACCTACTGAAAGGAGAGAGGAAGAAGATAAGGGCTTCCCCTCAACCTGATGAGGCTTCCTTAGAGGTCTCTCACAGTGGTATCTCCAAGGGACACAGGGAGACACATCAAGGGTCATGGGACAAAATGTATTTCAGGAGGCTCAGGGAGGAGAACTGCTACTTGAGGAAGCCTCAACCCCTCAAGCCTCTGTTTTCTGCCTTTCCCTGGCCACTATCCTACACATACACACAAACAAATATATATTTGCACATTCCCCTCCCTTTTCACTCTGCTATTTCTATCTGGGCCAGTATTTTTCTGTGAAAGCCACAGCTGCTCTGTGGGCAGGGGCCTCTCCTCCACATCCGGAAACAGGCGGAAGAGTGAGTTTTCTAACATCTCTCAGGAAGAGTTGCGACTGCAGCTTCCTGTCCCTGCCTCTCATTACCGGGGTTTATACATGCAACCCCGGGTATGGGTGTCTCACCCCACCATTTATCTTAGGGGCATCAGCTCCCTCCCATGTTTCAGGACAAGCACAAATGCCTGTTCCATGTAACCTCTCTTCTCAGATGCAGCACGCAGAGGGTGGGAAACACAGCTTCAGGGAGAAGTTTTCAACCAGGAGTTCAGAGGAGAGGGTGTCTGGCCAGGATAACATAGCCAGCCTCACGTGATGGCTCTGCTCTGTCTACAAGGGTGGAGAATAGGCAAACCCTGGTCTTGTACAGCTGGCAAGCTTTGCCATTAATTCAAGACTGCCTGAGTGAGTGAAGTTTGTCCTGACAATGCTTAATGGCTTTGATCACCTGAGCTGTGTTTCAGGCAAGATCCAGGTGCCTTGCTTTCCAGCACAAGGTCTCTGAGAATTTGGGGATACAGAGTCCTAAAAGGGAGATGCCACGTGATTTGTGATGCCATCAGATGGGTTTGGCACTCAAAGCCTGAGGAGACTTGAGACTTCATCTCAAGACAAGACTCAGAATGTGTTTAGGTGGTGTGTATGTGCCTCATGACACTGTAAAATGGGCACTGAGGGAGGAGGTGTTGTGGCTCTGAGGTGACAGGAGCCAGAAACATACCGATGATACAGGTACATGCATCTCATTCTGCTTGCCGAAATCTCTGGCATTCCTCCTGCATTTCTCTTCTGAGGACCCTTTGCAGCAGACTCCTGGATACTCCTACCTCCTACCCCAGTTCCCTTCCTCCCCATTACAGCACCTGCTTTCCTCCCAACAGACTCCGTGAAATACCTTGAATGCTCGGCTTTGACGCAGCGTGGCCTCAAGACGGTGTTTGACGAGGCCATCCGAGCAGTCCTCTGTCCGCAGCCCACGCGGACAAAGAAACGAGTATGCAGCCTCCTCTAAGTGAGTAAGTCTGAAAGGATCCCTGGGAGTCACACCAGTGGCCCTTTCCTGCTCCTGAAAGGTCAGGGCTGCTGCTTTCCTATGCCCTGTTGTGCCTGGTGGGATGGGTCACCCCCAGAGAGGGAGAGGGAGACAGCAGTCCTGCTTGGGGAAAGGACAGGACATGGTATGACAGAACAGACAGACCCCAAACCACTTCCCCCTCCTTCCTGTCTGCCCATGGGCAGGTTTGCCTCCATCTCCTGGTGCAGGGTGGCCCAGGATTTTCCACCTCTGCCCTCACAGAGAAGACCTGTCTGTTACCTTCTGCCACAGAGGGAACTGGGTCCAGGCTGCCCTGCGGATGACCTGCTGTGAAAGCTGTGAACCTGCAGGCTTTGTCTATAGAAAAAAAAAAAAGCTGTTCCTTCTTCTTGGCAGTTGCCCAATGGCCCTTCCTCTTACCAGGTCCTGCTCACCTAAAGGGGGTTTTCGTGCTGCTGTTCATTGTCAGGCAGCAGCTTCTCCTGCAGGACTCCTTTACTGCTCCTATTATCCCCACCTGCCCTTCCCCTTCAACTCAAGGCAGCAGAGGGAGGACAGAGGCTTCAGGATGAGAGGCAAAGCTGGCCAGGGCCTGAGGAGACAGAAGAGTGAGAACTTTTTAACTGGGACCCTGACCCTTCGTTCTCCCACCACCACCAGGGCAGAGGGAGGGAGAGCAGAAAAACACCCGAGCTGGTTTCACGAGGCGTGTCATATTTTTGGCTACAGATCCTGGCCCCTTCCCGATGTCCTGCCCAGCACACAGGAGAGCGATGGCTCCAGCATCCCAGAGCTCAGTACCTTGTGGTGGTCACTGCGCTTTTTACTTCTTCTGGCTTGAAAGACTGTTGTGGGTCTGTAGCACTGGTTTGTCCATTTGCACAACTTCCCCACACTCACCCCACCCCAGCTGCCCCTTCCCTTCCTCACAGACCTCTGAGGTTACAACGTAGTAAGTAAAACCCAATAAACAGACCATACGTTCCTGCCATGTCCGTGATGTGTTACACCTTGTGGGACACAGCCCCAAAGCAGTGAGCAATGGGGTGGCTGGGGTGGAGGCACCTGTCCGCTGTGCCCCTCCTTTGGCAGTGATAACCCAGGCAGCATCATGCTGAGCTTGGTACCAGGGAGCCCCAGACTCTGTAGGATGAAGAAACGAGACCTGATTCATGCACCAAGTTGTTACGTTCTCAGCTGAGCCCCCTGCATTCTCAGTAAGGTGCAAGTACCGTGTGCCAGCCAAAGGCAGCGGAGTGAGCATACCTCAGCTTTTGCCCTTCCCCTTCTCAGCCTCTGTGTGTTCAAAGGAAAAAGTCGTCTCCCCTCAGGGACACACAGAGGACGAGATGCAGGCTTTGGGAGGGGACACCTGGGCCCAGACTCATCTCTGTGGGGACTGCCCCTGCAAGTTGCTGGGGACATCCTTTCACCAAAACATTTCTGCATTACTGCTCCTAAGCTCACATCACAGGCAGTCAGATCCGTACCAGCACTCACTCATGCTGCCAGGCACAGGCAGAGCGAGAACAGGAAGGGGGGGGGCAGGGGAAAAAAAGAGTGAGGAATGAGTCACCAGTCCAGATAAATTGCCTCTAAGTCACTAAAATTAAGCTGAAGAGAGTGGTCCCAGCAGTACGAGGGATCTGGCAGCTGTGAGCACCTACCTTCCTGATGCATTGCAGGGACTTGAGAGTAAGAAATGTTACAGGGTGGATGCTGATGCCACTGCTTGTGGGTGGGAGGAGGGCTTGGGGTGCAATGATTGGCACTGCAAAATCCTGCAGTCCTAGGAGGGCACAAAGAAACTGTGGAGTTGAGCCAGCTTACCACTCCCTGATGCAGCACTGCTTCTGAGTTTCAAAGGCCGCTCCCTGCACTGAGGAAGTGCATTGGTAATGTCAGCAACAAACACAGTGAAGCCTGAGGTACCCTGCTGCCAGGGACACCTCTGCAAATTCAATTCATGGTCAGATCTGAGTAAGGCAGTTAATTCAGTGATGCGAAACATTATCCACTGATAATGTCCAGAGCAATCCTGGAGGACATTCTGTGGCAGCGAGTTCCACAAATGTCTGCATTGCACGAGGGCTGCTGGATGAATTGCCCAAGCCCCATCTAAATGCAACGTAAATTGTGTCAACAAAAGTCCAGAAGATCAGAAGTGAAGTCTCTGGTGTGGGCATACATCTGTGGAAGGGCAAGGGACACGAAGACTGGGACCTAGCTTCCCTTAACCATCTTAAACATTACTCAAACCAGTGAATTCCCAGTGTGTTATTACTTCCCCTGTAGTTTCCAAGCCTTGGCTTTTACCTTCTCAGTCTGCCCTGTCCCCTATCACATACAGCAGTGTACAGAGCAGAGGCTCAGCATGTGCATGAAACAAAATTCATGTATCTCCCTACTTGTGGAGGTGCACAGGCTGAGCTCTCCTTCCGACACAATTCAAACAGTTCGCACAACCCCGTTGGAGCTGAGGCAGAGAATGAGGCAGGACTCCGAGAATTGAGGAAGCGAGCTGGAGACCTGGAATTTGTGATCCTATGGCTGTGCTTATGCTAACAAGTCCTGCAAGGGGTAGCTAGCCTGGGTAGAGCTCTGATATTGCATGGCTTTTCTTGTAAGACGCTAGCTCACGGGCTTTCTGCACGGTACTGCAGATACCTGCCCTGCCATGACAAAGATAGCCACTGGGTGCTGCCCATGCCATTCCTTCACCAGTGAGGCTTCATCTCTCCTACCTGTCTCCTGACAGCATTGTGGTCAAGACCTAGGCTAAGGCATCCTGACAGCTTTGAAGCCCTGTACTGACTTCACTTGTTCACCTTTGAGCAGTACTGGCTGGGCATAAAATTGCTCAACCAGGTTTGGAAGGCCAGGGTTTAGACCCTGGCTATGTTCTGCTCTCAGATACTCCCTGCTTCTGTTAAGGAATTGGCCCTACGAGGTCAAATGCTCATAACAGCAGTGCCAAATGTCAAGAGCTGTGTGACTGCACAGCACAAGGAGTCACTGATGTTTGCTGCAGGGGAGGGAAGGGGGTGAGGGCTACAGTGAAGCACTTTGTGTAAGGAATGGGATGGGAAAATCCTAATTTCCTTCCTCGGAGAACTGCTCACAGAAAGGAGCTTTATTTATTGCCCTGCCCCATTTCTTCTGGGTCCACTCCTTGCAGCAGAAATGAAATCTGGTGGTAGAGTTTGGGGCTATTGGATTGGGACTTTTTCCCAAAGAAAGCGTGAAAGACATGAGATTGTGCAGGGAGTCGGGGGAGGAAGAGAGTTGAGACAGACAGGCCTCCATACTTGCCCATCTGCCCTCAGCTCCATCCAGCTGGAGGTGCTTGTAGGGTTGAGCAGAAGGGAGAAGGGTTTGTGTGCTCTGACTACCTTGCCAACCAGAAGGCTTTGTCATGTCCCCGAACCTCTGAGCAGCACCAGTCCTGCCGGCAAGCTCCTCAGACCAGGGAGCCCCTCTCCTGTGTGCCCGCGGGCATTTACAGGGCGCTTTGCAGTGCCACAGCTCCTCCCGCCCAGCGAAGCTGAGCGGAGCCCCCCCTCCTGCCACGCCACTCTCCCACCGCACAGCTGCTCTCTGCATCCCTCTCTTCTTCCTCTCCCTCTCCCCTCCACTGTCCCCAGCTCCTTTTACCGCACTCCCCATTCCTCCATCCTCCCTTCCTCTGCGCTCCCCCTCTCCCCTTACCCCTCTCCTGCACCCCCTCTCTCCGTTTTATTCTCCATCCCCGTCTCTCCCCCGCTCCTCTGCGTTCTCCTGCCCTATCGTCCATCCCCTCCTTCTCCTTCTACCGGTGTTTCCGTGCGTGGCGCCCATTGGCTATCGGCATCCGTCCCCCGATAGCCGCCGCTCCGCTCCGCCTGCCCGAGCCCGGCAGACGAGCCCCCTCTCCCGCCGATGGCGAGGGGAGCGCGGGGGGGAGATCCGCCGGCGTGAGGGTGAGGGACCGCGCACCTCCGGCCGGACGCCACCGGAGGGGCACGGGAGCGGGCCTCGGTCCCACAGCAGTCACGGAAGGGGGCGATGGGCAGGTGGAGGAAGAAGAACTTGCGTCGCCGGTAGCGCACGGTGGGACTCGCCCCCTCCTGGGACCGCTTTGCTCAATTGCTTTTAAGAAAGAGGAAGGGGGAAAGCATGACACGGATCCTCCTGGTGAAGCAGAGGAAAATGTACATCCCGATGACACGTAAGTACCAGGCGGCTCTGCCCACTCTTCCCAGACATCTCCTGCGGGCATGAGTCCATGCAGAAGTTAACTCTGCAGTCCCAGAGAAGGAACCCTGCCGACCCCCCCCCTCCTGACCTCCCAACTCTGCCAGCCCAGCCTCGTCCCTAGCAGGGAGCTCAGCCCCGAGGTGAGGCAGGGGGAGCTGGAACAGGGCCGTGGGAAACAAGGTAGATGGGAGGAGAAGGTGGCAAGAGGGTGGCAGGTTACTGGACTCTGTGGTCCCTCCCAGCTTTTATTCCTGTTTTGTAATCAGGTCTAGGCTCAGCTCCTCCTTTCATTCAATGCAGAAATATATACATATTCTTTTTTTCCTAAAGAAAGTGGTGGCATCAATTTACCTCCTCCTCCATCTGCTGTACAGTTGTATGGGCCAGGCATATTCTGGCAGCGCCTGCTAGGGGATCCCAATCCTCTTGCAACAGGTGTGGTCCACATCACTAGGGACAGACTCCAAGCAGATGCCAACACACTACCAGTCTGAGGCCAAGGTTCCTCACTAATTCCTGCAGAGAGGGTCCAACCCCAGATGAGGTACTAATGTCCAGTGGTTGTTCTGTCAAACTAGCCAGAATATGTGATACGGCGTTTGAGCTGGTAGATGGTACTTGAGAAAGTTAGAATCTCACAGACAGACCATGCCTGCTTAAAGACACAGTGTCTCCACTGCAGCTGTCTGAGCAGGAGAGTGAGTTTTTAGTGAATCAGTGCTTTGTGTTGCATGCCTTAAGCATTTTTGATAGGGCTTTTGGAGCCCTGAAGCTGGGTTTACTGTATTGCTAAACCACAGCCTAAACAATCAATCGGCTTTAAGGTCTGGACCCCAGACTCTTCCCCATGTGCTTTTCAGCCCCAGCATGAGTGTCCACATCCATATTTGACATTTGTAGGGCCCTGTCTCCAAATGCTTTTTTTGGAAATTCCTGTGCATGCAGGAGGAACATCCAAAGGGATTCCTAACTATGTCCCCACCTTTTAGAGGATCATCTGTTTATGAACATACTGTTCTGGTCTCTGCCACCCTTTGCAGGGATCTTTGTCCCCAGAGCAGCCACCGCCCTCCCCTTTCATCCAACAAGTGACTTGCATCACTGGAACAGCACTGGAAAAAAAAATCAGAGGAAAGATCCTCGAGCTCAGAAACAGGGTTTCAAATCACTTCCCACTCTTCCCATTCGTTGCAGCCACTCGTGATGTGTGGGACAACCCAGTACTGCAGGACCCCAGGAGATGGGCTTCTCTCAGGACAGTGTGTCACAGTCCAAGGCACCTGCAAAAGAAGAAAGACTAAACAATTCCAGTCCTTCAAAGCTCATTTAAGTAGAGCAGGAAGCGTTTATGCAGTAGTCTGTAGAAATGGCCTTAAGACATAGTTGCCCAGTCGTGTTTTTGTGGGGACTATCAGATGAGGTTCTTTCAGCACAAGATTTGATACATCTGTGGAGTCTGTTGGGTTTACCTATCTGATATCCAAAGAAGCCATCCAAAGCTCAGGTCTCCCCAGAGGTTTCCAGAAGTTGGAATGACATCTACAAAAAAGAATAAAAGCTGTAATATCAAGATGTGTGAACGAAGCTGTGATGCAACAGAGAATCCCATCTGGGAGAAAAGTATCTGGGGTATTTCTGGACTCCTGAAAGTAGTTAATAATGGGAGGCCTTTCCTTTGAGATCCCCAGTTTTCATTTCAATAACAAAGGAACTTCAGAGCCCTAAGAGGTTTGTTGAGATGGGTAAAGGTGAGCCTTAGGGTTCCTGTTCTCTTCCACCAAGTCATCCTCTCTTCCAAGGAGCTAGTTCATCAAGGGAGTGACCCTGCCAGTCCGCACTTCCAGAAAATTTTGCCAGAGTCCAGGTGATCCTGAAAGCATCACAAATCTCCCCTGCATAAATTTGCCAGGATGTCTCTGGTCTGGAGTATATGCTGGGTTCTGTCACCCATATATCTGGAGCCTTGACAAAAGACATAAGGCACGTCCTTCCCTTATCTGTCTCTTCTCTCCCTGCAGCTTCTCACCCAGTGTCAGCAGAGAGCTGGTGGAGAGTGGGGAGCTTGTTTGTTCAAGGCTCTCTCTGAGTGAGATGAGTGCTGTTTCCATGCCAAACCCTGATGTGATGGGCAACAGGGCACCTCAGATTAGGAGAGCTGGGACACTGCTTTGGTGTTGCAAACAGCTGGGGCAGGCAGAGCCTCTTCCATTAGCAGTGTGTTGCAGGGTGCAGAAGGAGAGAGAGAGAAAACAAGAGAGAAAGAGACAAGAGAGATCTGGACTGATTCCTCCTGGTGTACCCAAAATAATCTGGCTCTTCCTTTGCTCTCAAACTGGCATAACACAAACCAGCTATCCTCCAGCTCAGGTGCTGCGTTCAGCCTCTCGGAATGGATTGAGAGTGGAGGTACTTTCATTTCTGCTGGTTGGGCTAACAACCCCACGATACACTGGCCAGTCCAAAAGGAGCTTCAGCAAGCAGAATACTCAGTGAATGGGAGAGCCAGAGCTGGAATGGCACTTTGTCACTGAATGCTCTTCCCTTTTTTGTTCGTAAGGCACCTGCCCTTCATAAATGAGAATTAGGCCCTTGGTGACTAGATACCCAGTGTTGGAGCCATTAGCAGAAAATGGAAATTTCCCTGTCCCTAACCTAGCCTGTGGTTCTTTCCCCAGAGGATCTTTCCCTAGGGCAGAGGATCCATTGGCCCACATTGAGCCATGCTCCTGTTTGTCCCTCCATGCCCACTAGTCTTCCCAGGACTAGACAGGGTCAATATTGTCCCACATCTTCCAGTGGCTGCCAGCATCCACAAACCCACCTCAACTTCCCATACCGGTCCAGACCCACACACCATTAATGTGGTGATTTTATCTGTGTCTTGTTCAGCTGTCATGTCCATTGTATCAATGGCTTTTTTCTCCTCCTCTTACTTCCAGATGGCTAACTGATCCTGCAAGGACATTGCCCTCTGCCCTCTTTCCTGCCTTTGCTATGGACACATCTGCTTTGAGCCTCCCCACGCCGGCAGTGTCAGAGGAGGGGAATGCCTCTGGCAACTGGACAGGATTCACCACCCCCAACGGCTCCATCATCACCAGCCCCGGTGTGGTTGTCAGTGGTGTCCTCATCCCTCTGGTCTACCTCATTGTCTGCGTGGTGGGGCTGGCTGGGAATTCTCTGGTCATTTACGTGGTCCTGCGGCACTCTGTGAGCGAGTCAGTGACCAATGTCTACATCTTGAACCTAGCTCTAGCTGATGAACTGTTCATGCTGGGCCTGCCATTCCTGGCCGCACAAAATGCCCTGTCTTACTGGCCATTTGGGTCTTTCATGTGCCGCCTGGTAATGGCTGTGGATGCCATCAACCAGTTCACCAGCATCTTCTGCCTGACAGTGATGAGTGTTGATCGCTACCTGGCTGTGGTCCATCCAGGGAAGTCCTCCAAATGGCGGACAGCGCGGGTGGCCAAGGCTGTGAGTACAACTGTGTGGGTGCTGTCTTCTGTGGTGGTGCTGCCTGTGGTGGTCTTCTCAGATGTCCCCTTAGGGATGAGCACATGCCACATTCAGTGGCCAGAGCCTGCCTCAGTGTGGAGAGCTGGATTCATCATCTACACTGCCACCCTGGGCTTCTTCGGGCCACTGCTGGTGATTTGTCTCTGCTATCTTCTTATCGTCGTGAAGGTTCGTTCCTCTGGCAGGCAGGTGAGGGCTCTGTCCTCCAAGCACAAGCTTTCAGAGCGCAGAGTGACCCGCATGGTGGTGGCTGTTGTGGCTGTCTTCGTTCTTTGCTGGCTTCCCTTCTATGTCCTCAACATAATCAATGTCATCTGCCCACTGCCAGAGGAGCCGTCACTCTTCGGTGTCTACTTCCTCGTGGTGGTGCTGCCATATGCCAACAGCTGTGCCAACCCGATCATCTATGGCTTCCTCTCCTACCGCTTCAAGCAGGGCTTCCGGAGGGCCATCCTCAGGCCATCCCGCCGAGTCCAGAGCCAGGAGGTGCCAGCATGTCCCCCAGAGAAGACTGATGATGAAGGAGAAGAGGGTGAGATCAGCAAGATCACCCAGAATGGTAATGACAGGCAGGAACACCCTCTAAGCAGTGGGGAGGGAGAAAGCAATGAGCAAAAACCACTCCCTGAGGAGCCTGTGGGATGTGAAAAGAGCAACAAGTTGCATGTCAGTTATTTATGATGAAAGGGATGGTGCAGGGGAAAGAGATATTGGGACATGGGATCCCCTGCACCCTATGTGCTTTTCCACCTCAAAGGCAATGGTGGAGGTTGATACAAGGGAATATTAAAAGCCCAAGACTGTGCTTAAAGATCACGAGGGCTCCATGAGCTTGCAGAAAAAGCAAGGCTTTGTTCTTGGCTTTGTAAGGGACACCTGAGGTTTGTGTGGTACCAGGTAAAGGAAGGTCTGGATCCAGGGAGAGCTGAAGAGGTGATGGGCACTGACAGTACGGAGAGAGCAAGGTCAGCCTTATACTGCATGATCCATCCTTAGATCACCCAGCTGTGAAGGGCATCAGCTGACATCTGACTGTGGCACCTCAAGAAAGTTCTCAAAATGGCATATATGATATGTGCCACTGAAGATCTAAAATAGGCATCCCAATGCCTTCATTATCTTCCTTATAAACAGGAGAAGTGGTTTACCCTAAAGGAAGAACAGGAAGAAAAATGTCTGCAGCTAAGACATACCAGTTGCATGAATGGCTGGTCCTTCTCTAGCTCTCCAGTAAGTCTTGGGGACAACTTCTCTACCTGTGCTGATCCTGGCTGGAGACCACTCTGACTGCTCAAAGCCTCCTCTTTCTTTCCAGGGCTCTCATGGACTCTGGGCAGGCTGATGAGACTTACCTGGGAGAACACATATGACAATTCTTTCCTGAACTTTGCATTCTTCAGGATTTTCCTGGTGCCTCTGCACCCTGGTGGAAGATGTAACAAGGATAGAGAAGAAGACAGTGAGGCATGGGTTGGAGGCAGGGTTTCTTACAAGCTGAAATGCCCTTCCCCTTTTCCTCTCCCTAAACCTTACCGTAAATAAACAAAAAGCCTTTGGACTTAAAAGGACAACTGGGCAGAACCATTCTGTGTGTTTAGGGGAGGGAGGGTACTATAGATTTGTCTCTCCTGAGAATACACAATGTCTTTGAGATGAGTTGGTCTCCGTATGGAGTGTTTGGCTGGTACAGGAGATCAAAGCATGTATCAGTACAGGATGTGGGCCGGGAGCAGAGGGAGGTCATGGGATCTCCAGTGTGTGAACTCATTTGTCTTATGGGAAATGGTAGGGTATTTGGCTCAGGGTGGAGAAGAAATTATGTATCTGCATGTATACAAAGGTGGTTGTATGCAAAAGATGGATCACTGGACTGTACATGTATGCAAATGGCTGAACAGGGTCAGAGAACAAGGAGCCAGTGCTGGTGGGAGACGTGCATGAGGTGGGCACTGATGCTAATCTGTGTGTGACTGAGAAGTGTGTATAAATGTGTACAAAGGTACATAAGGGGGTATGTGCGTGTATAAGCGTATACAAACACAGATGAGGAAGTGTGTTTATGTAATTGTGGGATGTGTAAATGTACATACGGTTGTGTAAGCATGCAAGTACATATGGAAATGTGTGCGCACATGTGAATGCTTGGGTAAGAGTGTGAGAGTATATGTGTTGCTGTGAGTGGTGGATGAGTGCCTGCTTCTGTGCATCAGTTGTTGGAGGGAAGTTGTGTGTGGGCCTGTCTGAGTGTGTAGGCTAGAGGAGCACCAATGTGCAAGGGTGGGTGGGACGAAGGTCTCTCCCTCCACTTTGGCTTCATTCCTGCAGGCTCTGCTCAATATCTGTCCTCACACCTTGAACTTCTCCATGAATGCTGTTGCTAAGCTGCAGCCAGCAAGACGATCCTCATACCAGAGTCCTTGGTTATATCTGGGCACTTTTCTCCACAAATAACTCTGACAAATGGGAAGGAGGGATCCACCATGAAGAGACATGCCTCCCTGAGGTCAGGAGATGTTGGAGGAGGCAGTCCATGGAGGGTCAGTGATGAGAGCTTGTTCGGTGAAAGAAAGGTGTCTCACAGGTGACTTGAGAGAAGGCATAAGGTGGGAAGGGATGGCATGGGGCCAGGTGTGCTGGGACAGAAAACAAAAGCCCTGGACTGGGAAGCAGAACAAGCTGCAGCAGCTGAGGATGATGGGAACGGAATCACTTTATGAGGAAGCAAGAGACAAGGTCATCCGAAGGTGATATGAGAAGAAGTGAAGGCCTGGTAGATATCAGGGGAACAGGAGTGCAGGACATCTGAGTTCAGGAAAAGACCGTATTAGAGCATCAAGTGAGGAGACATGTCCTAGCCAGGCCAGAGAGCAGAGGAAGTGTGGGAAGGGACTGCAAATGCGGTCAAGCAAAAGACACTCAGCTGTGCTCTCAGACACTGGTACAGCTGTCACTCCCTGACAGATCTGACGATTATCCCTATGGAACCTCCATCATCTTGTTTCATCTTTGAGCCTGTGACGCTGGTGCCAAGCCACCCGTGCCTGTAGGCTCAGCCTTGGGATCTGAGCTACAGGCGATAGCACATAGCTATTGCTTTGCTCCTCTTACAAAGTGCGCTTGCTTCCCTGAGCATGGGCAGTCAGACATGCAGGAGTGCAGGCTCAGCTCATGGGGAAAAGAAAGTGCTCGGTGGCCAGTTTCTATCCTCTGCTACCTCTTCACATCTCCTCCTTCCATCCATGCACCAGCTCCCCACACTGTGGGCCCCAGTGAGAAAAGCAGCCAAACTATTCATGGACATGGGATACACAGTCTGTTGAACTAAAAAAGTCTGTTTCTTTCGGTTGGGGAGCTCCTGCAGCATCCACTAGAAGAAGCACAGTCAAGAAATCCTAGCAGAATGAAGACGAACTGCCCAAGCTTCTGCCTCTATATGGGGCAACACACAGTGGGAAGATTAAAAGGTCTGGCTACCGAGTTGACAACTAGATGGACAACACAGCACTTTAAATGGGGTCTGTGTTGCTACTCTCGGATTGAGGAGCAGGGCAAGGTGAATGCGGGGCACCACTGGCACAGCAATCACTGTAGGACAGAGGAGAAATGGTATTAGCTGCGGAGCATGTAGCGCTGTTCATGGCTGATGACCAGGCACTGAAGAAGATATGTGACAGTGAATGAGGACCTTGCAGGAAGCAGCTCAGATGGGTGGGGGGCAGATATAGGAAGGATTTCCTTCTCCATAGAGTGGCTGCCCAGCTGCTGTGGGGAGACGGAGGAGTTCCCCTGGCTGCCAACACGCTTATCAGAGATGCTCTCCTTCACCACTGAATTGATCTGAGACTTCATTTCGCACGCCTTTGCAGCTCCATCTGCTGCAAGTCACCACTCAAAAAACTCCACCGACTGGTTGGCTTCTTAAAATACCTACATCTCTGAAGAGCCCAAGCACTGCAATGCCAGCACCGAGCAAGTGTGCCAAGGAGACATCATTTTGATACATGGAGTCTGAGCCCACTAGCAAGGCAGCTCTGCAGGGGAGCCTGCTGGGGAAAACAAAATGTTTTCCACGGAGACCTGCAGAAAACTGGTGAGCTTTAGTTTAAACAGGAGTTTAAAAGAAAAGGGTCACAAGTATCATATTTTTCTGCCTTGTGTTTCCTTCTCCCCCCTACGCTGCATCCTATTTTTCAGTGACAAATTGGGAAAAAAAATGGAAATGATCCGAAAATAAGACTGAGGGAGGGAAAAGAAAAGGGCGAGTTTTTTGTCTGAAATTCATGAGGAGAAAATAAGCACTACAAAATTCTGCCAAGTATCACTATTGATTAAAAGGCTATTTTTCATAGGAGCAGGTGTTTGGAATGACGGACGTCACCTCGCTGCCTCCTGACCCCTGACGCTGTCCTCAGCTCTGTCTCCCTCCTGGTGAATCCCCAGCGTTCTCTGTGGTAATAGCATTAATCTGACTGCCCTTGTGATCCCTTTCCTAATGATGGTGCAGTTGACTCGAGGCAACCCAGAGGCCACCAGGATCATGCGCGGTGGCTAAGTGAAATTCTGGCCGTGTTCAGGGGGATTTGTTCCAGTCAGATGTGGAAATGGATTTTTCTATTCTGGGTGCAGAGACATGGAGATAAGGGCTCCATCAAGCCCTGTGCTGCACAAAAGGTTTTATTCTTGTCACGTAGAGATCAGAGCTGCAAGACTAGAAAAGGCCGCAATGATTTCAGCAGCATTGTGCAATGCCTCTTCCCAGCAAACATTTGATCATAGGTGGGGTGTCAGAGGCACAGAGAGCCCATTCTGCCAGCTGCTCAGCGACTTCATGTGCACACATCAGAGTGCACGAGAACAGATACAGAGAGGCATATGTATGTGATGTGTATGCATGCATACAAATGGGCATTTATGTGATTGCATGTGTGATGTGTGGGTACATGTGACCGTGTGAATGTGTATAAATATATATATATTCGTGTCTGTGGGTGCTTTTACTCAGTGTGTGCATGAGGCCATATGTGGCCACCCACACCCACGCACGCATATGTAGACATGCATGTACCTCTTGGCCTAAGCATGAACACAAGAACACAACGCACAGAGCCCATGCATAGGCTAAAACTGGGAGATGACAACTTGACCTTGCAAATGACCCGCCCCACACACAGACCCACCATACATGCACACCCAAGCACGTTTCTGCCAGCCCAACAGTGGCCCGGGGAAGCTTCAGACCCTCTCAGTGTGACCCTTCTGCTCTGCAGTGGATCTTCAGGAGAGAAACTGGAAGGGCAGTGAATGGCAATCATGGAGGGCTTCCAACACGGAGAGGCGAGGGCGCATCTCCAGGCTGTAAGTAACACAGCCCACACTTAATGTCATTTGAAGCTGTTGTTAGGGAGCCGCTGTATTTGTCATCAGCGGGTTAGCACAGCAGCTCAGCTCAGGCAACAGCAAAACTGTCCAAGCCATGTTCTGCTTCAGCTACTACTGGCTAGTGGAGCAAGGGGATGTGGGGAGGGGGCAGGAAGCAGTTAATTGGTTGTTGAAACAGGGTACCCAAATAGATAAAAGAGACAGGGAGATACAAGAAAGGGAAACACCCTTGAAAAGATGATGCTCTGTGCTCTCCTGAGGATTCAACAGAGAATTGAAATGCTTTATCTGCTCGAACAAGTGGAAAATATGCAAATATTTGCTCATGAAAACTTGGTGTTCTTGGCCTTCCCAGGCATAAAATATGCAAACACCACACACAGAACGCAGCCAGCTCACGCAGATCTCACACCACGTCAGGCACAAACACACACGCATCTACGCGGCACGTCAATGCAGCCAGCTAAAGATACGCCCCTGGGCTGCAGCGTGTCCTTCCGTACATGACAAGCAGGACCGTGTGGGAAGGAAATCTGCATGCCTTGACTCACAGACCGTGCGTGCACGGACTGCGCCCCACCACTGCCCCCTCCGGCGGTCTTTAAGCAGAGCGGCTGCTGAGCTGCCAGCGAGGGTTTGCAGAGAGGCCAAAGGAACGTGAGCCCACCCGAGGCACCAACCTGTCCTCGGCCACGGGTGCCACCCGCCGGCAGGACAAGCGGGCTGCCCGCCGGGTGCGGGCTGCCGGGCAGCGCCGGGGCGGCGGGAGGCGGCGCGGGGAGCGGTGCGTCCTGCAGGGGGCAGTGGGCACCCGCCGGGGCGGGCGGCGGGGCGAGCGGGGCGGCGGGCGCCGTGCGGCCGAGCCGTGCCCGCTGATCGCACACCTGCTCTTTTCCCACCTGTGAGTGTGTCGGGTTTGAGGCAGGGCTGTGCCCTGCGGGGACGCTGCGCGTGTGGCAGCCCCGCGGTGCCCTGACTGCAGGAACAAGGGGTGCTGTCGGGACTTTTGTCGAGACCCCTCTCCGACACCACTGTCTTACTGGAAATCACGTACATTCGCCATGCAGGTGTGCGGGCCTGGAGACCCATGCAGAGCCCTCTGTTAGACCCTCAGAGTCATTGTAGCCACTGCAAGGCATCACACAGTTTCAGGAGAGATCTGTTGCTTCCTCCAGAGGAGGGACACAAAGATGACCAGAGGGCTGGAGCACCTCTCCCATGAAGACAGGCTGAGAGAGTTGGGGCTGTTCAGCCTGGAGAAGAGAAGGCTCTGGGGAGACCTTATAGCGGCCTTCCAGTACCTGAAGGGGCCCTACAGGAAAGCGGGAGAGGGGCTTTTTACAAGGGGAAGTAGTGACAGGACGAGGGGGAACGGTTTTAAACTGAGAGAGGGTAGATTTAGATTAGATATTAGGAAGAAATTCTTTACTGTGAGGGTGGTGAGACACTGGAACAGGTTGCCCAGAGAAGTTGTGGCTGCCCCCTCCCTGGCAGTGTTCAAGGCCAGGTTGGATGGGGCTTTAAGCAACCTGGTCTAGTGGAAAGGTGTCCCTGCCCATGGTAGGGTGGTTGGAACTAGATGATCTTTAAGGTCCCTTCCAACCCAAACCATTCTATGATTCTATGAAAAGCACCAAACTTTACCACATGGGTATCAAACAGTGCCTATGCTCTGTGCCTTGAAGATGGAGTGATGAACATGCTCACGCTGGATTAAATGTCCAGAGAATGTGGCAGGACTCTTGCCCTGTTGACTGATTTTAGGACCAGACTCAGGACAGTGCTACCAAGCGATGGTGGGACCCCTCTGTCTCAAACCCCACGGTGTCAGCATGGTTCCCTTAGTGGGAAGTACCTGTCACAGATCCAAGAGTTTCTGTGAGCTCTTCGTGCCACAAAGTGCTTGTTTCTTTGGTGAAAAAGCTCATGGATACCTCAGAAGAAAATTTTCTTGCCCTAACCACTGTCCATCTTTCTCAGCATTCCTTGTGAGAGTTGAGATGCCCCCAGTAGCGACCTACTGTTGATAACTGCTCAGGGCAGGGCTCGGAGTGTGTGTAGGAGAGGACAGCATAGGGGTAAAAACTCCTGGGTCTACATAGGAGTGGATGGGAAGAGGAGGCATTCAGATGCATTCAGAGCAGAGAGGCAGAAGGCAGTAGGCTCAGCTGAAGGTTATTGTTTAACAACTGGTTCAAACAGGCTGCAATGTCACCTCCCATCTCCCACCCAGCCAAGCTGTTGGGCCTAGATGCTCACAAGGCACCGAAGTCTTGCTGGTTGCAGTAGGGTTAGCGCTTGTAGTCAGGTGCTAGAGTTTGGGGTGGACACTGGCACAGTTTCTTGTCTCGGTGGTCTTGCAGGCAGGGTCACAAGGTGGGGGTAGGACATGGGACACTCAAGTTGGAGAAGCTACCTATGGGGACAGGGGCAGCCTGGGTGATGCACCCTTAGCTGCAAGGCATCTCCAACTGGAGCAGCTTGTCAGACAGTCTCTGACAGACCATTCTGCTGTGTCTGGCAGATATGCGGTGTCTCGGACTAGCTGTGGGGGCAGTGGGAAGTGGGAGACAAGTTCATGCTTTCATGCTCAGTGCTGGAGACTGCCAGGTCTAGCAACAGCCTGGCTCTAGCAATGAGTACAGGTGAACAGCTCTTCTAGCTGCTCCTCAGCCACGTGGCGTTTCAGCAATGCACAGCAAAAAAATGTAGCATCTTTGCCAGGCCTTGATCTCTCTGTGTGACAGTTCAGGATGCTGAGCAGCCCGCAGCAGAAATCCCTGCTGGCAGAAGTGCCCTCAAACTGGGCGGCAGCCTGCGGAGAGCCAGGGAACATGTCGATCCTGGTTGGTCTAGGCCTCACACGGGCAGAAGTTATGAGAGAAATGTAGTCACACAGCTGATGTCCAACAGGCCTGCCCATCCTCAGAGAAGTACAGGATATTCTATGCCAGTAATTTCATACTCTGTTGGTGCTCTTGGGTAACAAGGGCTGGCTGTTACACAAGCCTCGTGCACAGCTGTGGAGTCCACAGGCTGGAAAATATTCGTCTTCCCAACCCTCTCTCCAGCCTGGCCGGAGAGGATCAGAGATCCCGATAGGGCAGAGGACCCACTGCAGTTACAGGGTAACCTGGGAGCACTGAAGCATAAAAACTCACTGCCACCTTTCCATGTCTCAGATGTCCCCCCTCCCTGTTTGCAGGCAAACCGAAGGGACCCAGCCGCGGTCGGGCAGTGCTGAAGAGGAGGTGAGCGCAGAGCGCTGCTGCACATCACTTCCCAGCTCTTGAAACATGTGTGAGCTCTCTTTCCAAGGGTAGCAACAGCAGTAGCCAAAAGCCTGAAGTTTTCTTCCAGAAGGAATCAGCTGTTGAGCTGAGCAAATCGTGATGCTGCGCAGGGTGGGTGGAAGGAGGGAGGGAGCAAGAACCAAGCTGACATGGGCCAGAGCTGGGGGAGAGGCACTCGCAAAGGCCCCGGAGGCAGGATGGAAAAGACAGTAATTACATAAGAGCAGTTGGCAAGCGTCTGGCTGGAGTCAGCTGGGCCCCACCAGCCCTCCCTCCCTGCACTGCTAACCAGGAGCAGCTGAGGATACGGATAACCCAGCGTGGGACCCCTCCAGAGGGGAGCGGAGGTAAGAGGTCCTCTACTTCTCCTCCCGGCTTGAGATGCTCTTGGAGAGTGGGGGCAGCGGGGTGGGGAAAAGGGGAAAGGGAAAGAAGCTGTGGTGGAGGAGAAGCAGCCAGGAGAGGGAAGAGAAGGGGCTGTTTCTCTGCCTCTTGGTGTGGATGATACCTTTGCTTCAGAGGTTTTGGTGAGGGAAGAGCTGTGAAGGGTGAGTGTGTGGGTGTTTGTGGATGAATGCGAGTATGTGTGTATGTGTATCAGGGCAGGGGGTCCACATGTGCAGAAGAGGAGCTGAGCTGTACACAGGGAGTGGAAAGGGGATGAAACATCAAAGTCTTTCCCTTCTTTCTGTACCTGTGGTAGAGAGGGTTAATAGGATGAAGGCAGTCACTGGGGGACAACCAGGCTCTATCCCCCTACTTCACCCTGTGGGGGGTTGCAGGAGAAGGGAGGAAATGTAGAAGGAAGATGAAGCAGCTGCTTTTGAGCAGGGATTGTTGCAGTCCAATCTGGCCAGAGCTTCCCTGGACTGCCTCCAAGGCGATGAGGGAGAGGGAAGTCTGTTGAGCACACAAGGTACCTTCAGGCTTGGGTTACACTTAAAAGCGTGGCTGGCACAGGGTTACTGGACAGCATTCTCAAAACTCCTCTCTTTGAGCACTCGGTCATACAAGCCAAAACCTCCTACAAATGTGGCTGCCCTGGCAAAATGGTGCTGGTGCGGGCAGTTCCCTTCAAGGACCAGGGCGATATTACTCTGCCAAAAGTGTCTTTACTGGCATAAACTGCTGC
Organism: Nyctibius grandis; assembly: GCF_013368605.1. Lineage (NCBI taxonomy): Eukaryota > Metazoa > Chordata > Aves > Nyctibiiformes > Nyctibiidae > Nyctibius > Nyctibius grandis. Next base: position 61,582,694 of record NC_090662.1, read on the forward strand.
CCAGCTGGGCAATGCCACCAGTGCAAGGCTGTGACTGCTGGCTCCCTGCAGGTCTCTATTCAGCTCGGAAAAGACATTAGATGCAAAGTCCTGCTCACTGCCCACTATGGGCTGTTCTTGCCATCAGATGAGAAAAAGGCAAGGGTCCCAGCTGATGAGGTTCTCCACGAAGAAAGTTTGCTTGGTTGTGAGCAACTCAGGAGTGCAGATGGAAAGGCGGGTTGGAAATGAGAGCAATGGCCTTCCCTGCTACCTGTTCCCCTTGGAAAGGTAGAGGAGGCCAGACGTAAGGCAGAGAGCTGCAAAAGGGGCTAATGTCATGCTTGGAAATAAGCCAGGCAGGAAAACCTGAGGGAGAGAGACACTGCAATAGCTTTGATGGGGCAGAGAGGAACTCTGCCTTCACTGTCAGTTTCTGATTTTTCATGCACCCCAGAAAATTTATTGGCTTTCAACAATAGTACTGTCAGATGCTGAAATCCCCGCCAGCAGCAGGCAGGAGTAGACAACACAACTGATCACAAAAACCCACTTATGTCAGCTGGCAAGGCTCCATTAGCAAGAAGTATTGCCCTAACCCTTCCCCCGCTCATTTTCCAAAAGGGGAAACTGAGGCACAGGCAGACGTGGGAGACTTGCAGTGGGTCTCATTGCGTGTCAGTGCTGGAGTCCGGCTAGGAACTCACAAGAAGAGCAGCAGATTTCTTGGTCCTCTTCCCACTCCGGCTGGGAGGCATGTTCGCTCTGTGCTCATTGAGCTCCAGGCTGACAGGCAGCCTGAGAATATCTCCATGCCTCCCAGCCCCCCTTCCTCCCTTCCCCCCAGCTTGCAGCACATATTTTCCCAGAGTTTTCCGCTTGCTTCTCCAGTGGTGCTGGGGTCCTGCCAAACACCAGCCACTCTCTGGGAAGCGGGGCCTCCCATTCCCAAACCAAACAAATGGGAGAAGGGAAACAAAAAGTCCAAGCACATGTAGACAGGCACAAAACCCTTTCCCCCTCAGAAACCTTGGAACCTTCTCCAGCTTCTCGCAGAAACTGCAGGAGGCGCAGTGCTGACTTGGCATTTCTGGCCCCAGCAGAAGAGAGCTATTGTCCATCCTTCTTTCAGCCTCCCTAAGATACATGTGCACCCCTACTGGGTCTAAGTTCCCAAATCTGGTTTGCTGCAGGGTAAGACCCCCAAAATCCACTTCCCAGCTGATTCTGCAGCGTAAGGAAAATCTCCTGTGTGTGTCCCCACACTCCACCCCCTCCCCCAAACGCCCTCATTCCCAGGTTCTGGTGCAGGCACGTAGTGCTCACCCCAACAGCACAAGCACGTCAGCTCAGCGCCAGGCTGGGGGCAAAGATCATGGCCAGAGTTTGCTACAGATCCTCCTCAGCTTTGCTGGCAGGCAGCTCCCCACAGCCAGGCTGTGCTTTCAGGCCAGGCACAGCCCTCCTGTGCAAACTGAACTGCTCGGCCTGGGACCTGACCCGGGGACTTGACCGGGGGATGACACGCGCCGGAGTGCAAGGCTTGGGGCTCTGCCCAGGGAGAGGGGATGACCAGAGAGGGGAAAATAATGATGCCTCTCCCAGTTGGCAGATGAGCCTGTTAGAAGTATCATGCTGGGGCGAGAGGCTGCAGAAGAAACAATGAAGGACAGCTTGGAAGATGAAGTAGTTTGGGGACTAAGAGTGGGACCGGCACAGATGCAGAGAGAACAGGGCCAGTCGGGTTAAGGGCTAATGCGTGGGACTAACGAAAGGGGTGAGGGCAAAGTCCTGCACCATCCCACCTGAAGGAAAGTCTGTTGCTCGCACCAACGCACCCCACCTTACCCATCCTGTGCTGCTCAGGGTGGGACACTGCCCTGCTGCCTACCCACCCTTTGCACAGGGTGCAATCTGTGCTGCCTTCATTTTGCTGAGTAGGGCTAGGCTGTTTGGAAGCGAAAAGGCAGAGAAAAAAAACAACACATATAAGGAAAAGGCACGACCTAGGAAAGAGTTAAAAGTGCCGAAACCCAAGCCGGATTGCAATGGAGAGCGCCCAGAGCCAGGGAGGGAGAGGGGAGGGAGCAGGTCCAAGCCCAGCCAGCGCTCGGCAGCGCCCGTGCCAAGAGGCAGCTTTCTTAAGGCCATGGGGCGCGGGGGGCGGCTCTGCGGGCCGGGGGGAGCCGGCGAGCAGAGGCCGGGCAGCGCGGAGGGGAGCCCTCGGCCTCCGGGGTGTGCTGCCGCGCCGCGCTGGGGTGCGGGCAGAAGGAAGGGGGTCAGCGGCTGGGAGAGGGGCTTTCTCAGCTTGTTTGCGTGTCTGTCGTAAGCGTGTTTCTCTGCAGGCTGCCCGCTCCCAGCTTCGCTCCCTTCGCCCTCCGCGGCGGAGCAGCTCCCCTCGGGGCTGTCCGCAAAGGCCTGGCGCTGCCCGCGGCCCTCGGGGGAGCCGGGCACCCCTTCGGGAAGGTGCTGGGGTTCGGCTGAGCGCTGGTGGGAGGGGGCTGAGGCACAGAGAGGGGTGGGATTTGGCGGGGGGAAGGAGGGGGCTGTAGTTAAGTTCCCAGCCCACAGCAGAAGGGGCCTCTCTGCAGAGAGATGAGGGTCAGACTCTGGCTGGGACAGGGGGGTTGTTGGGTTGGACTCCCGTGAAGAGCTGATAACTGGTGACCGGAGGACTGGAGCAGTTTTTTACAGCCCTCCCCACAGATTCAGCAGCCTACCCCATGCTTTTGCTAAAGGGGCTGTGTGATTTGCCATGTCTGGCTGTCCTCTGTCCCAGCCTGGGGACTGAATCTTCTGGTGGCTCCAGTGGTTTGCTAGTGAGGGTCAAGCCTTCTGCCAGGGTGAGCACCCCATCTCCATTGGTCTGGGCAGAAAGGCGTGGGGCATCCTCTTGGGCCATGCGGTTGCTACTCAGATTGCAGCCTTGAACCTCCAGGGCCTTCAAGCACGTAAATTCCCTCCGCAGGACATGCCATCTCGTCCCACCCCCGGCTCCAGCCACAGAAAGATGTTTTGTGGTGATATCTGCTCCATTCTGTGTCCTCCCCTTATATTTCACTCTGGCACTTCTTTCATATTTTTTCCAGGTCACCATGGACATAATTTACCTGCGCACACCCCTGGCCTTCCTTCTTCTCCCTCTTGTTGTGCTTGGGGCACCCACTGATGAACCCAAGCTCACAGAACCAGCCCCTGGTGCTTGCAAGCACTGTTGTGACCCACTGGACTCTTCCACAGGTGCCCCACCACTCCCTCCCAGCCACCACCACTTGCCCTACCCAATGCCGGAGGTCCGTCCTTATATCAACATCACCATACTGAAGGGTAAGTGCCCATCTTGGCCCTGGGATGCCAAGGCCTGCTCAGGGACTGGTGGCACTGCGGTGGAGGTGACAGCTTGGTTGCTGGCATCCTGGTTATGCTGACAGACTGCCAGATGCCATCCTGAAGGATGTGTGCCCACACACACTGTGCCCAGGGTTGGGATGTTTTGTGCTGTGATCAAGAGTAGCCTGGAGGGAGGGAAGTCAGTGCATATCCATGCTGTCACCTCTGTGTCTCAGGATGCTGCCTGCTACCAGCTCTTCCTCCCTGCTAGCACAGGAGTGGCAGTGGCAGCCTCTTGCCAAGTTGGGAGGACACTTTCCTTGCCTCAGACTTCCAGAGTCCTGTAGTGCCTGAGGGAAGGAGCAGTCTCTATCCATCTGCAAAATAAGCAGGTTTGAAGGGTAGGCATTGGCACCTGGGAAGGCTGTGGGGAAATCTTCTCCAGCTCCATGGGTCATATGCATTTTGGAGTGGGAGGAGGGCAAGGGGAGGCAGCAGCTATTTGCAAGCACCTCCAGGCTAACTGGCAATGACCCTCAGTTCATTCCACCCTGCTGTGGCTGGCTTGGCTAACGGGAAAAGGCTCCCTATTTTAGATCAGCTCCTCCCTTCAGGGCTTCCCTTTTAGCCTTTGCTGTGGGCAAAAGCCTGTTCCCAGCTGGATCCTGCTCCACTCGCTTATTGTTGCTCTGTGGTTCCTCTGGTCTAGCTGGGCAGATGCTCCCACTTCCCTGCCCAGCATGGAAATAGCTGCAATCCATCAAAGCTCAGAAGTGTGTCTGGGGCATATAGAGGCCTGGACCAGAGTGGGGTGTTGCAGGGGGACCTGCAATACCATGCAGGGGATGAAGAGGAGGAAAAGAACAAGGCACAAATTTGGGATGCTGTCACTTGTGCTGGAGGCTGCTCTGACCCCCATCGCTTCTCTCTATACACAAAGTACATTCTGGTGCTGCTCTCTTTCTGTATTGATGCCTGACCAAGTGTGTGACAGGCAATGTGCACCAACCCCAGGGTAGATCTGCAGTATTAATTATACAGGATGCCCAAAGGATTCCGATATTGTCAAAGTACCGGCCCTCTAACTTGCACTGCACCATCCAAGTCCAGTTGGGATCTTATCCCTCTGACCCACCTCAATGTCCCTCTCTAGTCACATTGTCCCACAGATATTAGCACTTCTTACCCTTCTCCAGCCTATGGCAAGAACAGTGTGCACACTACTTGGATAACTGGGCCATAGGAGAGGTGTGTAGGAGGACAGGGGCTGTGGGGGAGGTAAAGGAGTGTGAAGGAGGAAGAAGAGGTCAAGAGCTCCAGTGGTACTTTGCACCGCTGGGCTCCCTCTCAGGCTTAAGTCTCCTGAGGACAGGTCCTAGTACCTCCAGCAAGGCCGTATCATGTGGTAAGCGGGGGGTCGTAAAAGAAGAGACCCCAGTTGCACCCAGAGCTCTGTTAGCTTCTTTCCTGTGAAGCACAATGATATTGTGACCCATTTACCCCATCCTTGAGCAATCCTCTGCCTCCTCATTAGGCTTTCTCATCGCCACTTCCACCTCTCCCTCTGGTATCACACAGGAGTTGTGTCCTCTGCTTCCTCTTCTAGGAGAGAAAGGAGACCGGGGAGAGCCTGGGATGCCAGGAAAATGGGGCAAAGAAGGACCACGAGGCGAGCGGGGTGCCCAGGGCCAGAAAGGCAGTAAAGGACAGATGGGCGCAGCGGGAGACCCCTGCAAGCATCAGTATGCTGCATTCTCCGTCGGTCGCAAGAAAGCACTGCACAGCAGCGAGGGCTTCCAGGTCTTGATCTTTGACACCGTCTTCGTCAACCTCTACAGCCACTTCGACATGTTCAATGGCAAATTCTACTGCTATGTAGGTGGACTTTACTATTTCAGCCTCAATGTCCACACCTGGAACTTCAAGGAGACCTACATGCACATCATGCACAATGAAGAAGAGGCAGTCATCTTATATGCCCAACCCAGTGACCGCAGCATCATGCAGAGCCAGAGCCTCATGCTGGAGCTTCAGGAAAATGATGAGATCTGGGTGAGGCTCTACAAGCGGGAGCGGGAGAATGCCATTTACAGTGATGATGTTGACGTATACATCACCTTTAACGGGTACCTGGTCAAGCCCAGCCTTGACTAACTGCCACTCCTCCTCCTTGGGGCCTCTTTGGCCTTTTCCTTCTTCTTCTCTCTCTTTACTGCCCGCAACCACTGCAAATCACTTGGAAATGGGCCTGTCAAGTCTCAGGCACTGAGTGTGAAACTTGCCACACTGGTTCCCACCTCACGCTCTCTTGTAGCCAGGCCTGTATCTGTCCACTTACAGTGTGACACTACCATCTTTTGGCCCCTCACCTCATGACCCCAACTTAGATTATTGACTTCTTCTAAACCTACCAGCTAGCTGTGTCTGGCATTTAGGGTCCTAGAGCAGGAGGAAAGCTAAAATGCTGCTTCTGGGGTTGTGTCCCTCCTTGGGGCTTCATACACAAATGAATCCTGTAGAAAGGGCTAGAAAGTCCCCACTGCCTAGATGCATCCTGCCTCCTCTCTGTCCCAACTAGACATGCCAGTTTTGCAGCCTGCAACGTGGCCTTAATGTCACACCTGCGTGAGAGACTATTGCTCTCACACCTGTAATCTGGAGAGCAGACTGGGGTCTGATGGCCTCCTGTAGCACAAGGAATATGTAGGAGCGGTGAGAGACAATACTGTCTTTCCAAAAAGGGGACTGTTGGCCTTCTGAAGTATGTCATTGGCTTTCCTTAGACACTCTTCTGGGTCACAGAGTCCAGGTTGGCTGTAAAATCTAGGCCTGGCAGGATTGTCCTCCTCTGTGCCAGCTCTAACTCTTCAAAGAGATGAAGGGCCAGACACTCAGCCAAACCCTTCAGAAGCATCTGCTGTTGAATTAGTAGAGCCCACCACTCTATTCCCACTAGAGAGCCTAAGTACAGGATGAGAGAGAGAGACAACCCTACCAAACCTCCCTCCCAAACCTCCCCTTGGGGGCTACTCAGTCTCGGTTCCGCAGCTGTGGGAAGCTAGTCCAGACAGTGAACCCGAATCTGCTCTCTTCTTTGGCAGAGGTGCACCCATGACCTCCCATTGGTATCAGCAGTCGCTCCTAACACTCACTGATGTAAGGGGAGAGTCAGGCTCTGGCTTCTGCATGCCATTACATTGTCTTCCTGAAGGTGGTTCTCCCACATTGGTATTGAGGGACCACTGTTTCAGTACCTGAGCTGGAGGCTGTAAGGGCAATTGCAGTTAAATCAGTTCCAAACCTGGGAGGCTGGCACCTATTTGCCTCTGTGATTGAAAAGAAATAGAGGTGAGACTACAACACCTTGCCCCGGGGTTAAAAGCTTCCCTGCTCTTAACACATGCTCTGTGCCCTTTTCTGGCAATCTCATCAGAGGAACTGAGAAAAGCATGTGGCTAAGACAAACCCTTGCTCTTCTTGTCAGGTTGGAGATGTTGCAGTGGGAAAGGAATGCCAGTGGTAGGGTTTTCTAGTACCGTTTGTACAGTTCTCACACTGCTGTCACTCACATCCCTCCGGGATTGCTACAGTCATGGGGGGAGCAGGTGAGGCTGACTCTGCACTTTGGGAAACCTACTTCCACATGTTGTGGTGCTCCCATAAACAGCAGTGCCAAGAGTTGTCTCTTTTTTGAGTCTCAGGACAGGACAAGCAGGAGAAACTGTATTTCTCCTCCTCTGCCCATCACTGATAAGGAAGTCTTCTGACTTAGCTAGATTCTGTGGTCTCATGATTAGCCATGGTCTCTGCCTATAACACCTGGGACTACCAGAGCTCTCCCATAGCAGATATGCATCATTATACAGGACTAGGTCTGGTACACTCAGCCTGGGATGGCAAAGGCACAAGGATCCAGGCTAAATACTAAAAACTAACTTGAGAGAATTGCAGGACATTTTCTCTCTTGCCCTGTTTACTTACCCTCCCTGCCTTGCTAAGGAAGCTGTACAGACTGGAATGAGTTTCAGGGACTTTCTGCCCTGGATCCTCCCCACCCCTGTCACTGAGGCAATGGATATAAAAACAAGGTTTCACTCAGGCAAAGCTGGGTTTTTCCCAGGAAAACATGTGATGATGGGAATGTGGGAACTAAAGGAGACGATGAGTTTCTTCCCCTCCCTTAGCAGGTCAAGCTTGTGGAATTATTCAGAGACAGGATTTCAGGCAGGAGAGAGGAAGAAGCATGCTGGAGGTGATGCTCAGGACCAAATCCCTTTTTCTCTTCCTCAACAGGCCGCAAACCCAGATATTGTCTGTTTACAGTGTATAGTGCCCCTGAGTCTCCCTGAAGAGAAACAAGCCTCTCTAACACTGAATAGCTCCAGAAACAAGCTTCCTTCTTCCTCCTTTTCTATTTGGTGTTTGAATGCTAGTGATAGGTCTCATGTGCTACCCATGAGAAGCCAGATGGTGCCTGATGGACATGAGAGAGGAGGGCAGGGGGACCACAGGGCATGTTTAACAGGCTTCTTGGTGCTAAACAAGATGGTAATCCCTTGGTGCTAAATCAGATTTCAGGAGTATTGGGTGCTTTCTGAAAGGTGTAGTAGGCTGAGTTGTAATGTACTGTGGAATTAATGGTGCTTAATGTTACAAAACCAAACAAACTCCAAGAACTTTTGTATATATATATTTTTTTTTCAGTGGTATTAAACTTTTTCGCTGGTTCTTTTGCACTTAGATCTGCTTTTCCCTCCCAACCTATTCCTTCTAGCTCTGGTTATCACCGAATAGTGCATTAGAAAAGGCACTGACCTGAAAGAGGTGAGAAATCTAACTCAGGTCTGAAACTCCCCTGGGCAATCCTGGGCAATCTTCTGTCTGTTTCCTTTGTGGAGAACCATAACTTTAAAGCTATTTACTACTTCGACACTTCTAATTGTGACAACCCTCTCCTCTCTGCTGGGAAAGCTTTAAGCAAATTCAAGGAAGGATTCTTTGGAAATTACCAAAAAAACAGGACAACACAATGGGTTGTAGGATTAGGCTTCAAGTACTTAACTAATTCTATTGAGGAAGGCTGGGCTAATGCTGGACTTCTTTTAAGGGGGATCAGACCCTTTATCTTGTGAAATTTTTAGCACATCCTTCTGTCAGGTACTTAGAGTAAGCATGTATGTTTTCTGTTTCTCTTTTCTCTGCCAAGAGGTAAAAGCCAGGAAGTACAGATGTAAGAGGGACATTAAACTCTTGACTAGACACTTGTACTTGCTAACAATGGGGTGGGTGGCAGTTCCAGAGTTAAGATGGACATACATTTTTGGAAGACCTGTGTGTGATGGGAAAGGCTTGAGGTTCAGGTCAGAGGTGGAAAGACAAGTGGCAATTGCCCATAAAGTTGGGGAAAGCAAGGAGGCATGAGGGGTGAGTGGAGACTTGGAGACTTGAGTGGAAGATCTAGGAGGGGTAGAGTCCTATCGAGGTCTCAGTGCAGGTCGAAGGTAAGTGGTTTTTTTTTAGCATCTTTGGGGTTTAGGCTGAGGGGACTCCTGCTGAAGTGGAGGAATGGACAAGAAAACAAGAGGAGATGCCCATATAGGACCTTCTGTTTTGAATTTAATTCATCTTCACATAGCTTCTCCTGTGGTTTGACATGTACTAGACGCTTCATTTGGCAAGGGGTGGAAAACATAATCACTCGCATCCTTACAGGCGTCTTTAGTCCTGCGTCAGGCCTGAAGCTAGGGCTATATATATCCTAGTAAATACAATACTCTGTCAGATCGGGAGCCCGACCTTCTTTGGGTTTTTTATTTACTTCTGAAGAAGCAGATAGAAACATGTCCTCAGGAAGTGCAGGGGTTGCGCTTGTGCATGTTCCTGACCCCTTGAGGTGAGATGCTGGTAGATTGGAGGTGCCTTTGTCACACTTAAAAAAGGTGAGGAATGAGGGAGGAGGGAGGAGCGGAAATGTGTAGCCAGACCTTCTAGAAAAGTTTTCTGATTCAATCCTTTAGCCTGCCCCATTTGGAGAGGAAAGTGCTGCCTGAAGAGTCTCTTCAGCCAAATCCCTTGGGGCTAAGATATATGCATGACAAATGGAGTCTGTAGCCAGTGCCACCCATCACACTGTAGATGCCTGGCTGGGGAGTTGCCATAGGTGAGGCTCAGCTCAGGCGAGGTGGTCCCTGCAATGCTGTTGAAGGAATGAGGGCTAGACTGGGTCAGACCAGCCCTGCTGCCCTGCCAGTGGGTGCAGCCATGCCTTGACAGCCACGAGAACTCCAGTCAACTAATTCACTCCAGGGCTGGGTCCTTTTCCATGCAATGGGGCTGCCCTGTGGTATGTGAGCCTGGAGTTGGTGACAGCCAGCACCTCTCTCCTGGGCAAAGCAAGAAGCGTGCCCTGGAGTGGACAGCTTGCTACCTCTGGGGCCATGCCTCTCTTTTCCCCTGAAAGACAGGTCCAAGCTCTGCTGCAAAGGGCTCTGTGGCTGCGTCTCAATCTTGTTCAAGGTATGTGCCAAGGGGTTGGCCCTTTAAACTGGTTTCCTGCGGGTTTGTGGTCTTGCAGGTGTGAAAAGCGGGGGAGTGGGAGAGGAGGTAAAGGGCGGGATATGGTGCTGTCTCTGGGGAAGGAAGCAAGTGTCGGGGCCAGCTCAGGAGAAGCTGAAGGCACTGCAATAGCTCCTTCCCCTGTGATAGATGTGGAAAACGGGAAGAGAGAAGCAGGGCAAGAAAAGGGGTATAAAAGGAGACCTTTGACCCTTCAGCAGTGACTCTGGTGGACACAGGTGCACGTGCCTGCACCCAAAGCACCAGGGAGGGCAGGGGGGCAGCATGGCAGGACCTGGCTCTGCATCTCCCCTGACACTTTGTCAAGGGTGGGCCCAGAAGATGCCAGCAGAGCCCCTGCCTCCCTCTACCTTGTCCATCGCAGCTGGATGCTGTCAATGGGTTGAACCTGGCTCAGATTCTCTATTTCTCATCTTCCCTTTCCCATTGCTGGCTGGGAGCTGCCGTTGGGCCCAAAGGGCTGGATGCAGACCCTGTCCATGGCTGCGTGGGTGATGGGACACAGCTGCATTGCCGACGGCCATCTTTCCACCGGCTTGCATGGCATAGCCCTCCTCTGACCACAGTGGGAAAATGGGCATTTGCCAAGCCATGCCAGGCTTCAGAGGCCAGCTTGGTGCTGCACTCTGCTATGACACCCACACATCTATGCACACACACGTACCAGCCCCATATGGACATCTCTCACCTTCCTGCCAACGGAAACTGTTGCCCTTTGCAAGCCTGGCTCGCTCTGAAGATGCTATCAGGAGGTGGGTAGAGGGTGGCTGAGGCTCCAGGTCTCTTCAGTACAAGTACAGCTCCCTCACCTCATGATATGCCTCCCCGCTTCTCCCACAAAGCCCTCTGTGATCTCTCTCCCCAGTTATACCACGGTGAGTGCCAGGGCAGAAGGTTTAAATCAAAGGCTTCTGATAGTTTCTCAACCCACAGACCAGCCCCATCTCTTGAGTTTGTGTCACTTAACTCACAAATGACCAGGGAATTACTGCAAAATCTCACACCTTTCCCAGTCTCTGTTTGCAATGACTGAAATGGGAGGGAGCAGGATGAAGAGCTCTTGGGTTGGAGAAGCTAAGTAAGGAGTAGGGGGCTCGCCATCCACCTGGGAAGGCTGGGAATCCAGCCTTGAATGAGTGGGAGGAGGGGGACTGGTTGTTGATTCACTTTAGCCTACTTGCACCCATGCCTTCAAGAAGTGAGGCTGACCTGCATCAACCTCAAAGCTGCTGAGGTGCCTCAACTGCCAGGGAGCCAGGGAATGCAAACTGCAATGCACGTCTGAGGTGGGAGATGTGTCCAGGCCCCACTGGTTGCTACTGAGGACAGTTGCAATGCTTCAAAGTAGCCAGGGGAAGCAAATGCCCAGAGAGAGGAAGGAGCACAACAGGTCTCCTGCCTAACTGACACCCATCCTGTAGGCATCATTTTCACTGTTCTGGTCCCCTGCTATAAAGTCCTGACCACTCTCCAGGTGTTTGACATAACAACATCCTAGTGCAAGACCTGGGCAAACATCTTCCATGAGGTGCTGAGGCTCACTGCATTCTCCTGCTTGCCCCACACGTGCTTTCTGGGCTCGTGGCATTCTCCCAATTGCCCCTACACATAATTTTTTTTTCCTACATGTGTCCTCAATTCTTTCCCTGAAGTAGTGGAATGGAGCAGAGCACTAGAAAGGACTTTACATGCAACTAAGCCCTGTCCCCTGCAGCCACAGGCCGCAGTTCAGCAGATCTTTTGGGCCAAAGGCCACAGAATTACCATTACCACGGTCCAAGACACCTCCCAAGACCTTGCTTCACCTGACTCCCACTTCTCTCCATGTGGTATGCTGATGGCCGTTGACTCTTTAGAAGACCTACGCAGGCTTTTACACTTCTACCACATTGCAAGCTTGGTCCCACAAGACTTTGAAATGTTTTTTTTGAAATTCCATTTGTTCATGGTATGTCAGAGTCTGAAGCACTCCCCTGACCCTAGGACAGGCTTGCTTCTCCTCCCCCATCCCCAACCCTGCCAGCTGTGGAGACAGAACAGCTCTGCCCTCATTGCAATGGCTAGACCAGGCAGGGACAGTGGTGGGTTGGCTCAGCCTGTGACTCTCTTGTCCTGCAGGGTGGCAACCTGAGTTCTACGGAAATGGAGAGAGGATCACTGCATTGCCTTGTCTTTGCTGCAGGGCATTTTCTTTCCACTATCCCCCCAGCTTTAAACTCCCGTGCCAGCCCTCCTCACCATGGCAAAGCACTGTGCAGAGACCTCTCTGAGTGCAAAGTTCAGGGGAAGCGGTGGGACGGTCAGGTGAGGACTGAGAAGGGCAAGAGGAAAAGGTCAGTGACGCAAGCCCAAAGCGATGGCTCTCATCTGAGCTGCTCTGCTATTTGTCCGTGGTGAGCTATTTCTACTCAGCAACAATTCACACATCTGGGGACCACAACTCCTTCCACCGCCCACGCTCTTCCTCCCCCCTCACGGGGACTGAGGCAGAGGAGGGAGGAAGGAGGGAGAGATACTGCACCAGGCTGCCAGCATAATTTCCAAGACCAAAGGGAAAAAAAAATCCTGAGTGGTCCTTTTCAACAGCCACCTTCCCTCTGGGCACTGAGCATCTCTGATGAAGAAACCCACTGCCTGCAAAGGAGGTGGGAAGAATAAGAAGAAAGGGGGGATCCTTTCTCTTGGGGTGCAGGGAAGGTCAGCGCTGGGGATGTGTACTGACACCCTCATCCTTGAAACATGAAAGCAACAGTGCAAGTTTCCCTTAGAATTAAGGTCTTACCTGGGTAGACTGTGGCTAAGGGAAGGGACCCTGGTGCCTGCAGACACGTGTTGTCCTTGGCCTGTTTCCAGGGTAAGCGTTCTAGTGGAGCCAAGCGCTTGATCCTCTCTGTGCTTCCCCACTTGGCTGCAGCTGTGTGTGCGTGCGTGTGTGTTTATGCGTGCGAATGTGTGCACAGGTGCAGGCAGAGAGCATTCCCCCCCTGACCTTCTCCACAGCCTGCTCCCAACTGTGGAGCACAGCACCCTGCCTAAAATAGCCCACCAAGCCCCGTGCTTGCTGCGAGGGCTGCAATTGCTCTTTTGAGATGCAGGGAGAGGGAGGATGAAATTATGAACTGCTTCAATGCTCTGCACCCTCTCCTGCTTCCTTCTCACCCTCTCCACCTTCCAGCAGGAGGTGCTGGAGCAACAGGGAATGGTGATATTCAAAAGGACATTCCCCTCCTGTCCGTGTGTGCGACTCTTAGGAACAAAAGACAATGAAAGTGACACCCTGGTCTTGTCTTTCCCTCAAGGAACCAAGTCCCATTTTCCCTGAGACCTCCACATGCCATTTCCCAAATACAGGCACAGTCAACGGGGCAGATGTGGTGAGATGTGGCTTTGACTTTAAGCTTACAGCAACGAACCTGAAATGTCTCACATAGAAAGGACTCTGTGTCGCATCTCTCAAGGAGCACCTTCAGGCTCCTTAGAGGCCACAGTGGGGGAAATAGTCATTTCCACACTGCTTGTTTTTTCTCCAAGTGGTGGTCTTGCCGTGTTCACCAGGAACTGGTTAGTAGTCTCCAGTTACAAGCAACCTTTCCTACTCCAGCCCCTCCATCCAGAAAACAGGCTCTTCAATTGTGTGCAACCATACCCAGAAACCTCATCAAGCTTCAGAACCACTCTGCTACAGGCACTTCACCTCAGAGGAGCTCTCCCTAGAAGGAAAAGTCCTCAGAGCAAGCCCAGAGCTGACAGAGGCAGGCTCTCAAGAGGGATAAGGAGCCCTTCAGGCTGACCTGTTTCACAAGGTGGTACATCACTTGGGGGAGTGAAGTGCTCTCAAGTCCTTGGGTCAGGTTGTGGACCTGGACTTCACACTTCCATTCCATTCCTTCCATCCAGGGACACTGTTTATGGCCACTGCCTTTCTCATCATACCTTCTGCCTCCTGAGGCGAGGAAGAAAGAGTAAAGTGCTCATAAGCAGTGACATTAGAGGGGCAAATGATGGGGGGCGGGCTGAACCTGGGAAACCACAGAGCAAGGGGAAAAAATGGGTCTCCTGACTGAGCCCAGGGGAGAGACAGGATCGCAATTCCTGAGCACCGAGCTGTGGGGAGACAGGCAGCTGCATCCAAAAAAGTAATTTCTGTTCAGGCATTTTAATGACATGAAAGGTAATAATTGCCATAGTCGCAAATCAGTAACCCCCAGAAGGGCTTAAGGGGGAACAGGGAGTTGGCCTTTGGATAAGCATGACATCATCAAGCATATTTTAAAACAAAATAAACAATCTAATTAACTCCCTTTCTAGAAACTGCTCAGGCACAGAGATGAAGGAAATGGAGAAGGAGCAAGGAGAGCTCTGAGCAGAATGGGGGTGGTAGTTGTAATGATTTTTTCCTCTAGAGAAGGAAGGGAAATGTGATTAAATTGGGAGCAAGCCTTGCTAATCAAAGCACCTGAGGGTTTATTCCCAAGAGTCTCCTTGCAGTATCATGTCTTACCTCCAAGCAATTTTGAATGTACAATAAATCTCTGAATTCTTCTCAATTTATTAGGTCTGGAAGCCATCATTGCTTCATATTAGGCTTGTTAAGCATTTGCACAGAAGCCCTTCTAACTTTAAATAGAGAGAGATGTAACACACTGGCAGGCTGCAAAACAGAGCGGGGCTTTATCTTTCCAAGACCACCCAGGTAACAAGGTAATAATTTCCCTCAAGGACAAGAGCAGTTGCTGGTGCTGAATAGCAAATCAGCCAGCGTTCAGCTCATCTTGCACGGGCACAGATTTGGTGTAAGGCTGGTCTCTGAATCCAGTGCTGCCCTCCTGTAGATCATATAACTTGCACAGGCATTCCCTCTTCAATACAGGTCTGTGAGCAAGTTCAGTAGGCACTCTCGCCATGCATCTTCAGCATTTGACACCAGGGGAACCCTCAGGGAGTTGCATAGGCACATTTTAATACTAGAAGTCAATAATGTCCTTACAGACCTGGGCTGTGGACACCTGCGAGCGATGCAGGATCTGGTGCCTGGTCTGCAAATCTCAGTTCTTGAAGAAGATGGGAAGATGTCCTTTATGCCCCTTTCTCTGCTGTGGAAATTGAGATGCAGAGAGGATGTGAGAGCTGTAGAAATATGTCGCTAGTCCCACGGGTACGCCACCTTCCTTCCAGTTCACACTGGTGAGTTTTCCATCACAGGTGTGCCAGGCTAAGAACATCTGCATACACAGACGCCACGATTTAGCTGACAGACATCACTTGCCACACTGCTTTGGCTCAAATATGTGCTGTGCCTCACACGCTGTGTCCATAGGCTCAAAGGCATAGGTACTGTCCTTCCTTCATGTTTCTGAGACAGAGGGTACTGAGGAACACAGAGTGCCAGGCCCAGGGTGAGAGACCAGGTCTTCAATGAGTATCTCTAGGGAGGGACTCCAGGTCCAAGCAGCCCTTGTGGCACCACAAGTGCCCATTGGGGATGCAGGCATCCACACCTAGGAGCTCACTTAAGCCTTGAGCCTACTGCATGGGCTCCAGCCCTTCAGACCAAAGTCCTGATACCGTCTAGTTCTACCCAAACATAATGAGGAGCTGGCGCTCAAGTCATGAGTGGGGGCATCTCGTGACTGTCCCATGCTCATGCTCATGAGTTCATATCTATGTGTTCACAGCCAGGCAGGCTAAGAGTGAAACTGCTCAAAAATAGCATGCTTCCCCTCCTACCCTTGTTTCCCCACTTCTCTGGGCCTGTGACCATCACTGGCAGGGAGTGAAAGTGAACACCTCCTCCATCCCCTCCCACCTGTGGCCCCAGACTTGCCACTGGTGAGAGTGCCTGCAAATACCTAAGCTTCCTACCACTTTTATCCATGTTCTGCCATAGCTTGCAGGGCTAGGGAATCCCTACTTTTGAACATTTTGTGTATTTCTGTGTATATTCGATGCCTTCTGCTTTTACCAGGCTGATCTATCAGGACACTCTCTGTGGGACAGAAGTTGGAAGGGAAGAAACGCAGGAGTATCATCTGCTGTGTAGGTGGGCTTAATGCTTGCTGCCCGGCATGGTTACCCCATTGTGGTACCTGATCCCAGAACTTAAAACTCTATTGCTTAAAAGCCTCTCCACTTAAACACAGTGATGGAGATAAACCTGAGGGCAGCATTTAGCCTATAGTAGCAATATCCCTAGGGATGATGGAGCGGAAGGGAAATAAAACAGCTTGACTCTTTAATGTCGGCTCAAGGTTGCCATTTTGATACAAAGCAAAGCCTCTTTTAGACTGGTAACGTGAACAAATTCAATAAAAAGCGCGCTGATACACTAAAGAGTGGTTCCCCACGGGGCCATTTTAACGGACTTTTTTCGGAGTAGAACCGCAATTTAAGAGGAAAATAACAGCAGATGTAGAACTACGTCGTAGTTTTGAGAAGTGCACGTATACGAATGGCAGGAAATTCAATGTAAAGGTTATAGTTAAAACAACATTATTTGGAAAGTACCAAAAATAACCTACAGAGTGTCTAGAGATCTTCACAGTGTGTCCTGTCAGGAAGCGAACTTTGGTGGCCATCAGGGCATCTCTGCCCTCATTCCCTCACCTCCTGCTGGCTCTGCACCCTTCCTACTGCTCCTCTCCAGAGCAGCATGGGGACAGGACACCAAGATGGATCTACTGAGGCCTACATTGAGCTCACCCCTGGTGAGCTGGGTGGTTTGTAAACCACAGGCAAGGCATCCCAGTTAGCCTGGGACTCCACTCCCAGCTGAGAGCCAGCAAAGGGAAGGGATGTGCCTATGCTAACGGCAGCTAATGAGCTGATGAATCGCGGGATAATTCAACACCACACAAAACTTTTGCACTTCACATTTCACTCTCTCTGTTCTCCTGTTCACCTCTGTCATTCAGTGGAGACTCTCAGTGGACATGCAACTGAAAACGAGAAGTTTCAGCAGCACTGCTCTTCTCTAATGAAAACAGACTGGAGGGGGGAAAGATGAGCCTGTACATAAGCAACTGCCCCAGCCTTGAGGATTTTCAAAAGTTATGTTGCTTCTGAAACACCGATCTGGCCCAAACAACATCTTTAACCAAACCTCCAACACCACACTTTTAGCTGCTGCTTTAACACTGAACAACAACGCTGACTAGTGAGTTTGCCCGTCTCAGTCACCATTATGGGGACAGGAAGGTAGTCACAAGAACACCTTGCATGTGTCGCTGACAATGTGGTTTTGTTTGTCTTCTCACATTACAAATGGCACCATTCCTAACAATGTCAGTGTAAAGGAGATAAAAAGTGCCGAATTCTCAGTAGCACGACATCTTGGGCAATCAAGTCTGAAAACTGTGCTGACAGCAAGTGTATTTATCTGCATCAGATGGAGTCTGGACACAATCTGTGTAGGAAACCCTTTCTTCTGCCACACAGTTGTTGTTCTAGTACATTTTAAACTGTGTTTCTAATGGAAATTAAACATGCTGAGGCAGTCTGTGTCTCCATGCATTGGTGTTTGGCTGTCTGTTAACTGATCTGTCAGACCATTTCCCCTCCCTCCACAGTTTTGGAAAAGTCAATCAATTCCAGTCACTCTTGACAAAGAGGTATATCCCTTACTACTGTTAAGCAAAGGTGGCTGGATAGAGGAGAGCTGGCTCTCTGTTAGGACCCTCATTGAGGAAGTCTTCAATGTGACATCAGTCCTTACCAGATATCAAAAAATTGGCATGAGAATCTATTGTAGAGATCCAGATCTAGAAAAAAACAGTCTCCAGCGAATTGAATGACCAGATAAATCCTTGTTTTCAACTGTAGCAGCCGCTCATCTTCTCTAGGGACTAACTACATGTTAAGTTTTCCTCTTCCACTATTTCAGGTACCACAGTGCACAACCAACCTCATCTGATTCTTACACATTAAAAAAAGGAGAGAAGAAAAAAAAAAAAGGGGGAATTGGTGGGGGTTTTTTTTCCTTGATAAGCTGAACAATAAATGGGTGCTTTGAGGTCTTACTTTCCCAAAGTGATCTCTAGTTTGAAGAAAGATGCAGATTTCTCAGTCTGAAGGACAAATGGGGAAAATGATGGTTAAAATGAATACTGCATTGCAGCTGCAGAGCTGGTGATACCACAAGTTACTCATAGAGCACGTCATTGCTTTAGCTGAGGACTTCCACGCCAGAATAAGATGCATTGATTTGAAGAGTTCCTGGGAAAGGCGGGCTGTGCCCTGATGTTACATGCCATTACAGCTCCACCCTGATGGGAGCCTCCAAGGTGCAACTACCGCAGTCAGTGGTTACCAGAGCAGGAGAGAATGCAGCCCATGCTCTCCCCTGCTCCTCTTCAACAGAGGCTGGCTGGTCAGGTTCCCCAGTTGCCCTCACAAAGGGTGACCAGAACAGGAGTCTTCAGATGATTAACAAGAGCATCCTCTCAGACTCCTGGTCCATGTCACACGTAGCAAGGGAAGAGGTGCTGCACTCCAGACCACTGGCTAAGTGTGTTTGATGCTGGAGTGGAGTTTGAACAGCAATGTTGTGAGAGCAGCCCTGCGGAGAATGACTTGGGGGTACTGGAGGATGAAAAGATGGACATGAGCCAGCAATGTGCGCTCGCAACCCAGAAGGAGATCCATATCCTGACCTGCATCAAATGAAGCATGGCCAGCAGGTCAAGGGAGGTGATGCTCCCCCTCTACTCTGCTCTGGTGAGACCCCACCTGGAGTACTGCGTCCAGCTCTGGAGTCATCAGTACAGGAAAGACGTGGACCTGGTGGAGCAGGTCCAGAGGAGGCCCACAAAAATGATCAGAGGGATGGAACACCTCTCCTGTAAGGAAAGGCTGAGACAGTTGGGGTTGTTCACCCTGGAGAAGACTCCAGGGAGACCTTATGTGGCCTTTCAGTACTTAAAGGGGGCTTATAAGAAAGATGGGGACAGACTTCTTAGTAGGGCCTGTTGCAATAGGACAAGGGGTAATGGTTTTAAACTAAAAGAGGGTAAATTCTGTGATTCTGTAAAAGAGGGTAGATTCAGACTAGATATAAGGAAGAAATTTTTTACAATCAGGGTGGTGAAACAATGGAACAAACTGCCCAGAGAGGTGGTAGATGCCCCATCCCTGGAAACATTCAAGGTTAGGTTGGACAGGGCTCTGAGCAACCTGATCTAATTGAAGATGTCCCTGCTTACTGCAGGGGGGTTGGACTGGATGGCCTTTAAAGGTCCCTTCCAACCAAACTATTCTATGATTCTCCCAGAAATGGCCATGAGGATCCACTATTGCAACCTTCTTCAAAATGGCTCTGCCCATGCCTTCAAATCACTGTTTTGCTCCAACACTCTTTCTTTTTGAAGTCTGATATCTTCTGAGACCCAGTCTCTGGGCTGGGCTGCCTATGACTAAAAACTCATCCTCCTCCCACACCCTTTTTCCACTACCTGAAACCAAGATCCTTTGTTGTTAAAGGAGGCCTCATCCTCCAGGTTTATATAGTCCTCAAAAAAGAACTGCCTGGAGACTTGAAATTAGCCTCTGGCAACTTTTGGTCAGCAAAACCTTCTTGCCAGACCTGAGCTTGGGCCTTGAGCTGCTCTAGGAGAGAAAGGTGAGGATCACAGAGTGTGGTGACCACTGTGTGTACAAAAAGAGATTCTTATCATCTGGCCCCACACCAGCGGCCATCTTCGTGCAGCCCAGACCAGACAGGAAACGTGATGTGCTGCACTTCAGAGAATTATATTTGTGTATGGAAAAAGGGAGGTGTGCAGGGACACGTGCATGTGCATGCCTATCTGTGAACTGGGCAACCATTGGGCTGTGGATTTGCATTTGTGCATCTCTCTTGTCTTGGGAGGTGAGGGCAATGTGTGCTGGGGAAGACATCTGCCTGTAGTGAAAGGATCTTCTAAAACTAAACAAGCCCTGCAGGGCCTTTGAGGGGTTATCCGTCTGCAAAGGTGAGGGCACGTGAAGCTTTGGAAGAAGGTGGACGTATTTTTTGCATCCCTTTCTGGCCTGTTGAATGGACAAGCCATGCCAAACAGGCACTGCAGCTGCTGCAGGATGGTGTTGCCTGTCTGGACTAGCTGTGAGGCTCAGGTAGGAGGGGGTGATTCTTCCTTCTGTGGAGCAAGTGGGGTGCTTGTCTGGGTAGGGAGGCCTTGGGATGGGTGCTCCTGCAGTGTCACACCATCTGCAAGTGTGAGGGTTGTGCCTCAAGCTTGCTCACACTCAGCACTGCCCTTGTTCCACTCCTGCTCTGACCCAGGAAGGATCCTCTGAAACTGGGGCACTGGTGGGGAGGCTGGTTTTGTTCTGGTGTTGCTTAGGTCAATGACTCAAGTTATTTTTCACAAAGTGGTCCACGGTATTTCTACTGCAGATTGAGTCCTATCCCCAGTTTCAAATTGATCTGTGCATGCATGAAGACCCTGAGAGCAATATGAGTGGTCTGTCTGGGTGTCTGGAAGAGGAAGCTATGGGTCTCTTGCCCATGTTCCAAGAGGACAGGTCCTTCTCTCTCTTTTGCTTCCCAGCAATAGTTACAAACTGGTCCCAGTACATGTGAGCACTGCAAGCTAACACCTGATCCCTCCGCCCTTGTTTCTGCACCTATTACTTTACCAGCAGGAAGTAGGACGTGGTTTGGGGCTTTTTATTCTTGGCCTCGCTAGCCTTTTCGATACTTCAGGGCCTCGTCTCAGTCTGACAAGGCAAGCAAGCAGCAGCTTCCTGTGCAAAGGTGAGAGGGAGAAGACAGAGAGACGGCGCACATATGAGGGCAACAGCTCCGCAGCAGAACTGCTGGGCTGGAGGCATCTCTCTCACTGCAGGAGCACTGGCTGACAGCTGGACATGCATTGAGCTAGGATATCCACTTCCATCCCTCTCCCTTTCCCCGTTCTCTGCTCTCCTCACAGTTTGATGTCCAGCACCTGCTTCCATCCAACCCCGTGACCCAGTCCCCAGAGACTCCCTTCGTCTGGACCACCGGGTGCCTGGAGCCAGAAGGTAAAGGGGGTGATGTCAGCTGTCTCCCACACGGGGGTGGCTGATCTGAAAAGTGTCTTGGAAGGAGTTTCGGTCTGACAAACTGAATCTCGCCGTTGGGGAGGGCTGAGCATGTATTTATCTCTCTGTCTCTCCACAGTCCTCTCAAATCATACCCCACATCTCACAACCACATCACCCACTTTCTTTCTCTCTCTTTCTCTCCGCTTTGTCTGTGAATGCGTTGTCATCATGTCTTTCTTCCTCTGAACCTAATCTTTTATCACATCGGGAACTGATATTATGCCTCGTGCCAGCCCTTTAAAAGTCCTCTCTTCCCGCTCCCCTGGCAGTCCCAGCAGGGTCCAGCAGGACTCTGTCTTGTTTTGCTCAGCCCTGCCTGGGCTCAAGGCTTGCTGAAAGGTGAGGATCATCCCTTCTCCTGTGGGCAGAGGCAGACCTCAAGGTACAGATATCCAGGTGGATGGGTAAAGGGGGAGGCTTGGATGAGAAGACCGTAAGCCCAGTCTAATACGGAACATGGCTGTACAGGCTTTGTAAGACGAATCTCCCTGGGTGCCACGGGTGGATGAGGGGTGCTGCAGAGTTTCCTAATTACAAAGCGCGAATTTTCTGCTACACCTACAAGCATGGCTCCTTACAAGGCAGTGCAGGGTCTACTTGGAGAGGATGGTGCATGGTTTGTGTGTGATTGTGTAATATTTTGTGCTATGGTAAAGCCTTGACTTTCCAGAACCTGGTAAACTCCTTCTTCTCCCTGATTTCCTCCCCTATTCTAAACAAGCCATTCAAAATCTACCTCCTAAGCCATGAGCTCTGCAACTAACTTTTGTTAGTTGCAGCCAGAGACCCCTCTTACTCATCAAGCACCTAGTTATTTCAGCCCTAGGGCTTACCAAAAAAAAGGTCTTCAAAATGCAAGCTGTGTGCAACCAAGGCAGCACTCTCTACCTGAGTCAGCAAGCAGCCTGAAATAATACACGCGGACTGCTGTGCACTCACGCACATTTCCAGAAGGCATTACTCCTGCGAACAGCCTATCTGTGTTGCACTGCGAACGGTTTCAGTGCTGAGCAAAGCACCCAAGGCAGGAAAATGATGAGGTGCTGAGGGAAAAGCACAGACTCTGGAGTGGAAAAGGTATGAGTTTCTGAGCCTGGAAGATTGGCACTGGCTTTGAGGCCTGCCCTGGGACAGTGGATGCCTCCTGTGAGATGACACCTTCCTAATTTGCATTGCTGAGCTGTGTTGGGGGGGCATCTTCTCTCTTTCAGTGTGTCACCAGTACAGATGAAGCCCTCTTTGCTGCTTCTGCGTCACCTCTGGCTGTTCAGCCTCACAACTCTCTCACGGGCATCGGACTTGGCACAGGGTAAGAAGTGATTCCCTTCACCTGTGCCATCTGGGCGAGTAGGGAGGGGGGTCAGTCAGAGGAGTGTGTGCGCCACAATGTGTTGCTGTGCAATGCTCATGTTGTAGCATACAGCCAGAGGAGTTTTCAGTAGTTAAAGTTCTCTTATGAGCACATCAAACTCCAAGGACTTAGAGAAGCGCGGGGCTCTGCCTTTCTTGCTTGGAGACTGTTATCCAGCAGAGGAGTCAGTCTGTAGTTTTGGATGGGGCAGAATTGCCCAGGGTGATGGTTAATGCCAAACATCGTTGCTATTTCAGCCACACTGCTGTCCGTCTCTTTTCTGATGGCAGGTGCCTCCAGCCTAACTTGTTGGTATGACTCGCGGGCAGCTCTCTTCTGCGACTGGAACCCAGGCAGGGACCTGGTTGAAGCACCATGCCAGCTGGAGATTTTATCGAAGTTAGAGTTGTGTGACAGGTAGGTTACTGGAGAAGCTGAGGAAAGCCAATACTTTGAATGAAAAGTGCCCGGGAAAGATTACCACTTAACATATATGTAGGCTTTCTCTCCCCAGGCGAGGTGTAGTGGAGTGACACAGCCGAGGGGCTTTGCCTTGAACTCTGACTCTAACCCCAGCTGGCCTGAGATGCTGGCCACTGCTCAAACAGTATTTGTGATCTGATGGTCCCAAATGGTCTAGCACAGCCCATCTTCCAGCTCCATAGCTCTGTCTGTGCTTCATTTTCCAAAAATCCCTTTTCCTTGATAGCCACCCTCTGGACTGAAGGGCATTTTCAATGGAAAAGGAGAATATACAGAGATGGGGGCAGAGGGGGATGGAATTAAAGTTATATCGGGGCCATTTACACATTGCCAGGATGAGCTGGGATGTTGCACCCTAGTGACAATAAATGAAGGAAAATATTGTTCCCCTTATCTCCCCTGGCCCTTTCATCTCTCTCGGTTCATGTTTTCCTCTCCCACACGTCTCCCAGCAGAAGGGTAGATGTGTGGTGAGTACTGCAGTGGGGGCTGAGTCTGTGGTCTCCAAGTATGACATCTCCAGCCAAGACACTTACCAGCCTATCCCAGGGCTTCCCTGGGTGCCTGTCATAAGGAGAGGCTCTGTGCGATTCTGGCAGTGGGTGAGTTACTCCTGACTGTCATAGAGACACCTCCAATGGGGTGAGATTGGCAAATATATTCTGGGGCCTGATGCATGAACTGAGAAAGCCAAAACATTTCTGTTGCTCCATGGGACTGAATCACAAGGGCTGGGGATGGAATTTGGGCTGCATTTGGAACTGTGCCATTGCTTGACCAGGGCTCTAGGACACTACCTCTCCCAGCCATCAGCAAGTTCCAGGCTTGATATGACCTTACAGCTGGAGCAGCCAGCTCAGTCTGATACCCTCTCAGCTGCGACCCCACAGATGCTCTCCCACCTGTCAGCCCCTGTGCTATAGCTCAGCTTAGGATGTCCAGCCACACCTGTCAGAGCAGAAGAGAGGTCATGTTGCAGCACTGTGAAGTATGACGTATGGTCCTGGCTGACTGGGATGTGAGCTGGTTCAGAACATACATCTCACTCAGTATCTGAGATCCTACAGGACTGTCAGTGGCTTGAAGGAGACCTGTAAACCCTAGAGGGGCTGAAACAGGCACCTCTCTTCCGGGGCCACATTGGCGCAGTTGTGGGAAGCAGGTGTGTTTGGGCTCTGCATGCCCTCTGGTATCAACAGGAAGCAGAGAAGGTAGCAAGAGGGTTTTGTGAAGAATTGGAGACTGGAAACCTGTTATCTTTGGCTTGAAATAATGGGATGCATTGACTCTCCATGT
Source organism: Nyctibius grandis (assembly GCF_013368605.1). Lineage (NCBI taxonomy): Eukaryota > Metazoa > Chordata > Aves > Nyctibiiformes > Nyctibiidae > Nyctibius > Nyctibius grandis. Next base: position 61,606,791 of record NC_090662.1, read on the forward strand.
GCCAGCACATAAAATTTGTCAGAGTGATGCAGTGGGGAGGGAAAGTGGGATTACATCCTTGCTGTAACCTGTTAAGCAAATAAGGTATGATGCAAAATTCTTTGAAAGGCCTTTAGTGTTACATAAAGCTTGACTAAATACAAAACAGCCTCCCCAGCTCACTGGAGTTCTCCTGCTTAAGACCCAGGTTATTTCCCTTACCTGAAAAATTCAAGAAGCACTGTGAATTACCCAAGGCAGAACACATGACAGGACTGAGGAGATGCATCAAGACCTTCAGCAAAAACAGTAATGTGAGTAGTTCATCTGGGATGTCCTGGCTAATGACAAGGTAGAAAAGATTTGTATGTGGATTTTGGGTCTATAAACAGTGTGACATCCAAAAGCAGTATAAAAATCCCAGATCCAATCCTTGACTCCAGTTCTGGAGTTGGGCGTGATGTTGTCTGTTGTTGATAATCCATCGCCCTTGTGGGTTCCCCTGCTGAGAGGATGGGCTTCATTGTGAGCTGGGCCATGCTGTCCTGACACATGTAGAAGAGGTGCAGGACAGACAGATCACATGCAGTGAACCATGTCTCAGTTACCTGGGTTTGGCCCTGATCGCTTCCTCTGAGGAGGGGTGGACATCATCACCAGCTCTGAGGTCACCTCTCGACCCCATTTTCCTTGAAGAGGTCAGTAGCATTTTCCAGATCATTAACTACTGTGAAGCCTGGTGAGATGTGCCAAATGCAAGATGCAACAGCAACACATCTCTGGAGCTAATGGTGATGCAAATCCTCTAGCTGTTATTCTTTACTTAAATCAGTCTTTTTTTTAGACTCATATCCTTCCTTCAGTCATATCCAGAATTACTGTATCCTTTGTGTTTTCAGAAGAAAAACCACCCAAATATGAGCTAATTCTCCTTATTGATAAAGTCACAACCAGTTGAAATGACAGACAAGCTTTCTTACATTTGCATATCACGTGCAAAGACAAATTGTAGGGTTGCTAAACAGCTCCAAAACCTTTTATTTCTAATCAAGCTAATTTCCCTATTGCTTGTTTAATACTTTATGATGTATGTGGCCCTTTAGTATCATTGCATTTCAAGAGTAATATTTAATACTGATGTCATCTCAATCTTACCAGTGAACACAAAATGTTTTAGTAAAAATATTTTTTCTCAAAAAATTTCACTTATAGAAAGTAACCTTTTTCCTGCTTAGTCAGCACATACAGCGATCCTAGCAAACTAGCATATCGCAATATTTTGTACCCTTCTCACCAATAATGAAAAAAATCCAACCACATCGAGTAGAAATTTTTGGTTCCTCTACTCACCACTGAGCCTTTTGCCTTTCAACCACAAATACAACCCATATTTATTGTCAAGTATTCCTAAACATCTTATACATAGGTAATGCTTAGAAATGTGAATGCTTATTGATGAGGCTTCAGTGTTGTTAATGGTAAATTTTCCTTGCAGACTCAATGCTTCACCACTGCAGACCGTCTGACCATGTCTGTATACTGCCAGATTGGAGAGAAAAGGTCTACACCTGTGCGAATAGAAGATTTCAGTCCACTTGCAAATAGTGAGTATGCATCTGTCTTGCAGTCTCTGAAGCTTTGCCACAAAACTATAGCTAATTTCTCTTCCCCATCCACTCCTATGCAACACCCATAGTTGATTTTAGACTTGCCTCTTTTCCTTGTCTCCTGCTACAACTAGAACAGATGAACCATGTTGACTCCTGCTACTTGTACCTCTAACGTGCAATGTCACGCCAGCCACTTACTGTCCTGTCCTCTATGTGGGACACTGTTGAATAAGAGTGCTTTGCACTAGAAGTTCTGGCTTCAGACAGGCAATGACAGCTCAGGTCACCTCCTGAAAAATGCATGCTGCAAGCAGGAGGGAAAGTCTTACTGTTCTTCCCCTGCCTCTCTTACCAGATATGTGCTTCCACCCTCCTTTAAGCCTGCTTTGGCATCCACCAGTCTTTGCTGAAAGGATTCAACTCACTAATCCAGCAGAAAAACATCTGCTTGGGTCATTTTTTTGCTGGATGTGTGAGTGTACCTGGCTCAAGGAGAGGTCCAATAGAGCTGCTGCAAGGCGAGGCATAGGAAGGCATGGCTGGAGTCAGGGGTTGGGAAGGATCAGCCCAGATAGTCTGTAACTCCATCCCATGTGGCTGTAGGTTTCTGAAAGGGCAGCTGGGAAGCAGCTGTCACTCCAACCACGCTCCATTCCTGTCTGTACAATTGCCTTGCGGATCACCCTACAAGATAAGGATGCACAGCCATGTGGGATTGCACTGACTGCAGGGACCACTCTCACAGGCTCACAGGAGGAGCTGCATTTAATGTAGTCCAGAGACAAAAGGCCTTTTGCCTTCAGTGACAGTGGAGAAGAAGGAGAAACAGAGAGGGGGAACTCACCAATCATCTCACATGGCCATGGCTGGTTGGAGTCTGTGAGCACAGCCGAGACACCAGCCCTGCTGCAATGGGGTTTGTGGTAGAGACCTATTATGGACAGACAGTGTGGAGGTATCAGCCCTGCTCTTTCTCTCTCTTTCTAGTAAAGCTGAGACCTCCAGGAAATCTTCAGCTGGTTAGCAAAACTGAAAACACCTACAACTTAACATGGAGCCTGAATATTTCCTCTCACTATTTGGATGGGGAGCGGGAATATCAAGTGCGGTACCGAACCACGAGTCAGTCCTGGGAGGTGAGTACAGAGTAAGGCACTGAAACCTGTCATTACATGAATCCTGGTCTTCTTTATGTCACCCAGGACTTGCTCCTGGGCCTCCCCTCAGGACAAAAACAGTTTTAGTGAAGTTGGAGAGCAGATGATTCCCCACCACCCTTTTACCTGTGTCACCTGCTACCAGTGTTTGGTGATGATATGGAGGCTGATGGGAATCCTATTTTACTTAGTGCTGTCACAAAGAAACCTGTCAGGACAGACCTGAAAGGGCTGAGAAAAACAAAGCAAAGACGACTTGTCCTCCAGGGTGAACAAGCAGTGCACAAGGTGTAAGGATCTGAGACAAGTCCTCTCTGAGGGCCTTAGAAGACATGGGTACGTGAGGCTGTAAGCCATGGCAGGGTGTTGTTGATGCTCTAATTTTGCCCTTCTCCCAGGAGGCCAACAACTTCACCATTGTGCAGGACCAGATGTGGGCGGTGTTTGAGAGCCTATCCCCCGACTTGAAATACGAGGCAGCTGTCCGTGCAAGGCCAAGTGCCTCAAGTACCTACAAAGGCGTGTGGAGCGACTGGAGTGAGACGATAATGTGGAGCACACATGCGAACCGTAAGGATCATAGACAGGCAGTCTGGCTTGGAGGGGAAAGAGGGGACTCAGGGAAAACAAGGTAGGAGGTCCAAACAGGCTGAGAAACGGGAGGAAGGTGGGTAGAGAGGATTGTGTTAAACAAAGAGCAATAGAGAGGTTGGAAACTATCTGTCCCTCCTCATCTGTTAGGTCAGACTGGCTCAACAGGATTTAAGAGCAAAGACGCCCTGACCCCAAAAGAGCCCCTCTGACTTCCAGAAGCCAGGCAAAATCCACAAGATGTAAATCAGGGACTGCTTCCCCAGAGCAGTAAGGCCAGATGTCTGACCTGCAGAATCAGTGGCCAGGACTGGCATTTTCCCAGGTGCTCCTGTGACCTAGGAACATAAATCCAGCTTTCTAAAATGGCCCAGTTCATTGGAGCTGTCAATCAGTGAAATGCAGTGAAACAGAGCACTCAGCTCTTGAATCAAAGGAGACCTGAGCCTGGGAAGCAAAGTCTCACAGGGAATGAAAGAGACTTACATGCATGTAAGTCCCTTCCAAAAAGGTCTGCTGAGGCTTGCATCAGTCATTACCATGAACCACAGAATGGAGGACACCTCCAGCCTTGAAAGATAGTGCCCTGAGCAAGTCTCTTTGGTGAGTCATTGGCTGTGGTCTCTGTCATTTATTTTCCAAAAAATAAGCAGATAGAGGTTATTCCTTCTCATGTCGCCCCCACTCTGCCCCTACTCAGCCCTTCCCTGTTGTGCTTGGTGCTGGTATAAACAGAGGAGCTATGTTTAGAAAGGGCACTGTGTTGCTGTGGCGATCAAATTTTGACAGTGTGTGATGTCAATGAATAGGATACAGCCGCAACCAGTTGTCATAGCAACCAAGACCCAAAGATAACCAGGGTACCAGGGCCAGAGGAGACAAAGTGATCTTAGTAGCATCTGAAGGACAGGCAAAGAAAGAGTGTTCTAAAAATGTCTCCTCCTTTTATTTTGATCTGCTCCCTCACAACTACTCCAGAGGAGTTCTGCAGGCCCAGACCAAGAGGTCCTAGGAATGGAGGGAGATGGAGGTGGCAGGCAGAGGAGACAGGCACCAGAATAGCAAGACCAAACAATAGTGCACTGGGGAGATGCGTGTGAAAGAGATAGATTAAGGAAAGTTTGAGATAATGCCAGCCAAGCCTGAGGAGTGCTGGCAATGCTGGCAATGTGGGAACTCAGTCTCTTTCTCCTAAACCTACAATCAAAGTACCAAAATCATCATGTGGTGGAAAGCTGTAACCTTCCTAGCTTCCTAAATCTTTCCTACACCTCTCCAGAGAAAGAAGCCAGCCCCTTGACCCCTAACCTTCTCCATCCTTGGTCCTCCTGCCTTCTCAAATACTCATGAACCCCATGCCTCTGTCTCCCCCACCAACTCATAATGCTGTTTCAAGCCTTCAATCCCACTTAAGCTGATTTTAGGACTCCCTGCTTTCCTTTGCAATGAGACAGGTTGATGGACACTTCAGCCAGTAGACTGTGCCACCTCATCTGTGGCAACCCCCAGCTGTGGTGCTGTTATGAGCAGGGAGTTCAAGCTGTTCAGCACAAATTATCTATTAAACAATGCCAAGTAGACTCTGAAATCCATCTCAGCTCAAAGGCATCCTACACAACACAGCAGAACTCATTTATCTGACCTGTATATTATAATTTTATATCACCAATCAGCTTGAACTGCCACGGAAGGGCTGCAGCTCCTACCTCCAGAATCCGGGCTAAATTTTCACAGCAACTCCCTCATTCTCTCTCACCTTGCAGAAACATCCCGGCCGGTCCTGCCAGCTCTTATAGTGAGCACTTGCATCTTCGTGATCATTGGGACTGCCTTCCTTATTAACTTACGGACCCTGAAATGGTAAATGAAATTCAAGTTTTTCTTTCTGTTCCTCTCCTGTATCTTGTGTGTCTTCTCAAAACCAGGGCTGTTTTTCACTTGGCATTGCTCAGGATAGAGAGTCACTGTATAATATGTTTTATAGCCCAGCCTCTTAAGGCAGCCATTTCTCTGGGGAGTTATATCACCATCCAAGATGATGTGGTTTCACCACCATCACTGTACTGTGCTGCGCTCCTGTCACCTGGTGCCATGGCCTGGCAGCTACCTCAGCACATCTGTTCCCATGGGTTAGAGTGGTGTTCCGTAGCAGAGATGCACCAAAATTGCCTCTTAAAAAGCAGGCCACTGGGCTGAGCGCTCCCTCAGTAGAGAGGACCAAGCAAGCCTAGGTACAGCTACCTTCTGCCTTAGTTAAACACTCAAGCAAGAGGTCAGGCAGGACGTGGTGACATTTGGTCTGTAGTCAAAACAAGGAGTACCAGTGGTCTGTGCAGTCCTGAAATATCTCATCACATGCTGGTAAACATACTAATGATGCTTGGAAGATCTCTTTGCCAGCGCTTGTACCCAGGCACTGCTTTTATTCAGGACTGAAAGTGTCTCACAAGGTTACTCTTGCAATAATACGGAGAGTGATGCATCAGCACGGCAAGGTTAGAAATGGCCTCAGGTTTCCTCATGGACAGGGGCAGAGAAGCAGAACACTGATGTTTGTGGCAGGGGGCAGGGAGCAGGGAGAAATGTTCTCACGAATGAGGCAGCAGAGGCTGTGATGGCTTCTCTGTAGGGAAAGAAGGAGATGCATATTGAAGGAAGATGGATACTGAGAAAGTCACTGGTCACTGCGTTTTACCTTGAGTCATAACACAAGGGTGATGAAGTGTTAGCTGTATGGCACAGAGAGAGATAAAAAGGGCTCCTTTCTCCATGGAGTATAATTAACCTGGGGGAATTGGATGAAGAATAATGCTGAGGTAAGATCCAAGGAAGGATTAGACATGCATGAATAAAAATAGCATCTGCAGTGATGTAAGGTAGTTTATATGCAAGAACTAGCAAATTGTGATGCTTCAGAGAGAACACTGATTGCCTCCAGAGGTCAGGAGGGTTTTTCCTCAAAGCATCCCACACCAAAGCTTCAGCAAAGAGCTGACAGGATCAGCCAACCTCTCTGAGGGACCGAGAAGCAGATTAGATCACTTCATGCTGTCTCAGAATGACCACACACTGGATCCAGTAAAGTAGAGGCCACTGGGCTGGGGCAAGGCATGCTTAGATGGCTTGCACGGCCAGTGTGTCCTAGCTAAACCACACAGTGTCCTGCTAACAGGACAGACAGACAGCTGTGGCACAGCTTTGCCAGCGATGGTCCTGTTCAGGCCATGTGGTCCTCTGAGTCATTGTGGAGGCAGCAAAGCAAAGAGGGGGGCAACTCACAACAGCTAGAGCTTGGAAACAAGGGAGACATGACCAGCTTGTCATCAGGACGGGGGGCTAAGGGAACAGGTGGAGAAGTTAAGGTGACCAGCAAAGGCAGGGAAGAAATCAGTGAACTGCTGGTTGTGCTTCCCTTGGAAAAAAGTTGAGGGGAGTGTATTGTCCAATGCCAGGTTTAACTGTCTCATCTCTATACCTCTCATCCCTCGGCTACTGCATTTCAGGCCACTCAAGAGCAAGAAGAGCCTCAGGCTTATTCTTAATTTAGCTCTCCCCACACCAGGGTAGTACCCATGAGCTGCAATGCTCTCTCTTACCTTCACCACAGTGCCCGATTGGCCAGGATCAGGCCCTGCTTCATTCCTCCTCATTCTCTTTTCTTAAGGTTTAAGAAAATCCTGAAGACTCACATCCCAGACCCCGAGAAGTTCTTTCCTCCACTTGTTTCAGTTCACGGAGGTGACATTCAGGTATGGGACTGGGGATGGATCCATGTGGTTATGAGGGAGAAATGAGGGAAAGGAGGGTCCAGCTGTACATGCCTGGGACAGACAGCTGGTTGCCAGACCTACATGCGCACACACCACACATGTTACTGTAGCACCAGCTGCTGGGTTCTCCGCTCGAGTTTTATTTTCCAACCTAAAACCTGACACTCGTCTGAGACATCTCTAATTACAGAACCGAGAAACAGCAAACCACACAAACCTCATCACCCTGCTTCCCTAACGGGGAGCCTGAGAGAAAACAAGGGACCTGTGGGAGGGAGCTTGGCTGCTCAGATCCCCTTCCACCCCACTTCTGCCCCTCCCTGCCTGCCCTAGGCTGCCCAGCTCTTCCCCAGATTTCCTGCTGTGATCCCCTCCTTTTGGCTGTGAGCTTGTCCTCTGCTCCTAATGTGAATTGCCATCGCACTGGATGGCACTTAGCTGTTTTCTGCATTTTTGTTCTCTCTTTCCCTTCTTTCTCCACTTCCACTTTCTCCCTTCCCCTAATCTCTCTGCGAGCATGGGCAGCTGCAAGGAGACAATTACCGTTCTGTGCAGTTATTACAGGGAGTGTCAGGTGCCAGACGTGGGAGGTGATCCCAAGTGGGCATCTCACTTTAAGAGGGGTGGAAACAAACTGCAGAGGGTCCAGAGGACAGCAAAACTTTGGAAAAGCCTAAGTGCAAAAAGCCTTAGAAAGCTTAAACTACAGGGGAAGAGTGTGGAGTAGGGGTGCAGGGTGTGCAGCAGGCACTGAAGACACTTTCCCAGTGCAGAAAGAACTAGAAAAATTGGCTTTACTGTCCATAAAGGCAATGAAGGTGGATATTAGCACAACCAGTTTATTTTTAAGGATAATGATGCACTGCAGGATGTCACTCATGGTTCAGACAACAAGGGGCCTGGAAAAGCACTTTAGACAAGAAATCTGCATGGGGCCATGTAGATGTATCAGAAACTGGTTCAGCACGAGGAACGGACTGCATGAGATACATTCCAGTACTGCTTTTCATGTTTCCACCTTCACTTCTTGTTACGGTCTTGTGATTTTTTTTTCTTCCTTTCACTTTACTCCTCCATGCTCTGTTCCCCCTGCCTAGAAAACTCAAAACACAGGCTTGCAAGATCTGCTCTTGATTTCAAAGTGACAGAAAGATATCCTTTCTCTGAAAATCCTGCAGATGAGACATCATGAATGTGAATTTCCCTCCTCCCACCTCCGGCAACTCTTGACTGGACAGAGAAAAGGTCACTTGCTTGCTGTGGGCACTCAGGAGAAGAAACCTTTGGTTCCTCACTGAGTGTTATACTTTAGGTGTAACAGTCTCTCTCCTGTGTTTCTTCCCCATCAGAAATGGCTCTCCTCCCCATTCTCCACATCTTCCTACTGTGTGAACAGCACAACCCCAGAGATCTCCATGCTCGAGGTGATGCAGAAGAATGACCAGGAATCCCAGTTTCTACTTTCCAAGGGAACCCTGACTTCTGATCCTCCCTTAGAAACCAGTGGGCACTCTGTATCTAGCTGCTTCACTAACCAAGGCTACTTCTTCTTCCACCTTTCCAACTCCTTTGAGATCGAGCCCTGTCAGGTCTACTTCACCTATGAGCCTTTCACTCAGGAGGGCAGTGGCAGCGAGGATGGAGAGTCTTACCATGCTCTCCCCTCCCCAGACCTCTGCACACTGGCAGAGGACATGCCTGTGGTGTCCCTCAACTTCCTTCACTGTATCAAGGCGAACCGGGGCTTCCAAAATGGCTGCTTCATGGAAAAGACAGAAGGAGAAGCCCAGAAGACCATGGCTATCTCTGGTGCTCTCCGGTCAAGTGAAGGAACCTCACCAACACCAGTTCTGAAGTTGGATGAGAAGGTGACAGACAAAGAAGCTTTACAACCTGCTGAGGCCCTGTGCCAGCTGGACACTGACTTTCTTGACCCACCAGATGTGCATGACAGCGATACTATTGATGTAATGGAAGGGAGTGGGAAGGCAGGCCCTCCGATTGACCACTGTACACCAGAAGCACATGCTATCTCTTCTTTCTCTCAGCCTCCACCTCTAAGGCAAAGCCAGGATGAGAATCCATGCAGAACAGCCTTCTCCAGCCAGGTCCCAAACACTGGTGTCTACCTTTCTCTGAGGGACCTCCAAAGCCAGTACAACCATTGCTCTGTCTAGGATCTGCCTGGAGGAAATCCACAGGTGGGAAAGGCCTTCTCTGCAGGGAAGGCTAGATGGACAGTTTTTCTATTCAGGACATGAATGTGTCTTCAGCATCGAACCCATTGGGACTGTTATTTCCTTAATGAGGCTGGAGAACACGGTTACTCTAGAAGGTTGCAAAACCAGAAAAGGTATAGGATGGACAAGGTGTAAATTCATGGACAGTTACATGGGTAGCACTAGTCCCCAAGGTAAAGCATTAGTGAAACAGACTGCTGGAAATGAGAAGACATTTTGCATCGAGAACTGGGCTAGTGGATAGTAAAGCAACACACAGAGAATGATAAAGGCACGTTAAGGCTGTTTAGTGGCTATACAGCTAATGGAGACCTAGAAACCTGATTCTTAGGCATACAGGTCAACAAGGACTCACCTTCATAACTGAACCTGTTTCTCTGGTATTACTGGGTCCAATGGCATAGAAAACCCTTCCCACACTGCTCAAGTGCCACCCCAAATCTCACCAACTTGTTTTTTCCTTCCCAGCTCCTGGTAGGAGGCTGTGCCAGCACTTCCATGCTCTGCATCTCGGTATAAAATAGCACTCAGCTTTGAGACTGAGCAGGCACATGGTCCATTTGCCTTGTTCCAGCCTAAAAACCTCTAATGGGATGGAGAAATGCCTGAAGAAATGTACAGGAGATTTTGTACAAGGGACAGTAGCACTGCCAGTCAGTGCTGGGGCCAATGATGAAATGGATAAAGACATCTCCTCCTGACTGACCAAGGCTGTAATTTTTTTCTGTGATGTCCTCACTTCAGGTTTTAATCAGAGATTACATTCTGAGCTATTTGGTCCAGCTTTAGGCTCAAGTCTCTAAGGTCAGCTCAGAGCCACAACTGTGTCAGCTAAGCAGTGCAGTGTAAAAAGAAATCCCCATTACTGTGTTAAAAATACTGGGGAAATCTCCTCCCCCCCCTCTTCCCCCAGGACTGATGATGGCAGTAAAAAGAACGCACACAATTTCTCATTCTTGCTGCAATATTTTTCATGAAATCGAAAGCCTCTCTGCCCTGCTGGCAAAATACGGTTATTTGACTACGATAAACTGATTGCAGAATAGTTCATCCCACATCCTGTATTAGTGGAAAACATCGCAACGGTGCTGCCCATTCGTTCCGTTGCTCAAGGGAAACCATTGCCTAATTAGCGGCAAAGATGTGGTGACTGAGCCCAGAAAACTAACCCACGAATCAGCACCTTTGCTGAAAAGAAAACCTCAATCCAGTCACAAAGAATGGGGATAGCAAAGGTTACTTTTTTTTTCTTTTCACTCTGTATTTGCTGATCTGAGTTGAGAAAAAGTAGCACACCACAGAAGAAAACTGGCAAGGCAAAGGAAGGCAAGCTGTTCTGGTTACATCCATCCTTGCATTCAACATCTGTACTGTCTGTCTGCTTTCTTGCCATATTTCTGAACTATTCAGCAGTAGGAAAATACCAGCTCTGTACTAAAGATCTTTCTTCTAAGAGTTTTTATATCAAAAAAGTCAAGGATATCAAACTTGTTGGTACTTCTGTCACCCATGTATCACCCAGAACTAATTATTCCCTACCTCTGTCTGTACAAGTGTCAAGCTTCCCCTTTGTCCCAGTTCCTTTGTTACCTGACCTTGCATTAAGCAGTCTGAATGTCATTATGAGTCCCAGCTATGGGGTCACCCACTGGCTTGGATTTCACCTCAAAAAAGCTTCTCAAAAGAGTTGAGCCTGCCTGCAGCTGAGAGGTTGGGGGGAGCTATACTCCTCATCAGCTTCTTCACTTGCATCAAGATGTAGATTGCTCTGTTGTCTCCAGGAGACAGCAGGGGAAGAAGACCTCACAGCTTCCCAGATAAGGAAGCACAAGGCTTGCCCAGCTGTTTGTTGTACTTTGAGAATCTTCCCAGATAGACTTCAAAAAGAGATGCTGATTCCCTTGCCCCTGATGGGCACTTTGCTATCTTACATGGGCCAAGGATCCTAGTTGTACTGATGATTACCCTGTCCCAACATAGACCTTCATAAGCTTCTCAATTATTCTTGCTGCTAAGATAAGTACAAAAGAAAAACTTTGCCTCTTTGTAAATAAAAGAAATATTATGGAATCTACAGTGTTTTTCTGTCCTTTGGGGTTGGGGGCAAGGATTAGCAGCTTTTCTAAATAGCAGACTAGGCAAAACTTTGCTAGGACCAATATACCTTTAGCCCTCCTTCCTATTCCCTTCCCCAAGGGACTTGGCCACATAAAACAGAAAGAAGAGTTGAAAGTGATTCTGCTGCAAGCCCCTGAGGACCATCCTGCTGGCACAGTATTTTTCCCCACCACATTGTGAAAATGCTGGCAGCTTTCGGGCCTTCACACTGTTAGCACTCCATTCACAGCCACGCTGGGTGTGAATGTGTGACACACTGCGGCAGGAAGCGCTCAACATCAGATCTGGTGATAACCGGACCTTTCTTCCAGGAAGACAAGGTCATGTGGTCTCGTATGTGAGTAACGCAGGTTGTGAATACCAAGGGCATAACACTTTCAGTGATATGGGGCCCTTTCTCTGCTGGGTCTCCAAGAGCTCTTTGGAAATGTCACATGAGGAGCGGTCCCCTTTCAAGCCGATGCAAAGGCACAGTGTGTGGTTCACAAAACCACAGAAAGATGCTACGACAGTGTCCATCAGTACCAGAGGCAAACCAAAGCTGAACACCAGCACTGTGTGGAAAATATTGAGCTAACAGCCACAGACACAAGTCCTCTCTTTATATTAAGCCCAGAGACAGCAAAGATAGCTGTCACATCTCACATCTCCCTCTTTCCAAGATACCTTGTTCGTAAATAGGCATCAGTCTCAGCCCCCTCTGACATCCCTTCCTTTTTTTTTACTGTGAAGAAGCAGAAAGTAAACGGTACTTGCAGTAAGGGAATTCCTCTGAAGTCAGATCTGATCAAGGTTTTGGGTACTTGGTTGATTCAAAAGCCTGTGGTGATAGATGTGGTATGCTTGCTTAGAGAGATCAGATTGACATTCTATATTTTTTGTTCTGCTGAAAACACCAGAGGAGGAGGATGCTTCTTTCCAGGAAAGATGGATACAAAAAAGTAAGGTCTCTGGCATCAGAAAATACCCTCAGCTGGGTTCTGACCCACTGTGGCAAGCCCTCATAGCATAAGCTTGGGAAAGCTATATATATATAGATATATATATAAAGATGCAGCTAGTCCCCAGTTATCTTGGGAAATTTTGGCTCCAAGTCAATCTTAAAAGTGAAATCTAGTCTCTTAAATCTCTCAAGCAGTTATGAAAGCATTTCTTATTGTCATTGTATGCCTCAGTTTCCCATATGTACAGCAACGAGTTAGTCGGGAGAACCACACTGACACATCCCCAGTCAAACACTGCAGCTTTTCATCCACATATAATGTTTATCCACTAGAATCCACCACGAGGCAACTACAGCAACAGCTTTTGGTCTTCAGGCAGTCCCAGACTAAACCTGAACCAGTGGCAGTGCTGAGAACAGATATCCCTGCCCAGCTGCCAAAATGAGCCCAAATGAGCCCTGGCCCAAATAAGCTCAGCCCCAGGTCAATGCCACTGGCTGGAGCTCAGCCCCAGGTCAAGAGTTGTCCATGTCCCCATCCCCCTCACCCATTTATTGACAGAATAACTCTATTTACCCTGCTCTAGCTGGAGCATAGTTGCTTTTTGTGAAAGACAAGGGGCACGAACAGAGCTGCGGGGCTGTAAGTTGAAGGTGGTGCAGGCAAAATAGGTGAGGAGGACCTGGGATAGGAGAAAAACAGATGCTGCGGGGAGGAGCAAGTGGCGGTGCAACAGAGTACAGGGAGACCACTGTCAGGAGACGGGGCAGCAAGAAGTGCAAGACCAGAGGGAGTCTTGCAAGTCGGGACTGAGAGACACCGTGCTTTGCTTTCATCTGCATGACTGCTACGATAACCGGACTCTCTGTCTGCTGCCATCTTCCCTCCTTCAAGCAATCTACACCTGCCAGCCAGTATCTGCTCCATCCCTGTGCTGGGGAGCACATACCCTGTGTTTTGTCTCTCTCTTCAACGGCACCAAGGAGGGTAGCTAAGAAATACAGCGGTTGCTCAGCAACTCCCTGTCCCCTGAGAAGGATAACGTAAACTATCTGCACCAGCCTCCTGGGTTGTTCTTCTCTGCACAGCTGGAGGTGCTCTTACCCTGACTTCTTCCAGGCTCCCCCTGCTCAGCCTGCAGATCTTCTCCCCCTGCAAGCCTCCGAAAACTCCATTTCAGGAAAAAAAAAGCCATTGTGCAGGGTGTGCTGATCCATCGTGGCAGGACGGTGCAGGACAAAGGCCAAGCTGAAGGGACATGGCATCAGGTTATTGATCGCTGAGGAGACCTTGAGCTTGGGTAAATAAATGTCCTCCTCTCTCCCCCTCTCCATGCATGTGTGAGCTGGCTTGCGTAGGGGATGTGGGCCAGGCCTCGCAGGCGGCACCAGGTTTCAAAGGTAGGTCTGGGGGAAACCCCAGTGCCTACCATCAAATCTTCTAACAAAGAAGCTCTTCTGCTGCTGCTTCCTGCCCTCCTCCCTCTGCCCCTCTGTCTGCGGTTCTTTGCTTGTGCCTGCTGTTTCTGAAGGGATGCTGTGATAGCAGAGAAGTGCTTTTGCTCTCCTGGACTGCCCAACCTGGTTCATTAGGAAGGAGATCCTCTCCAAGGGTTGCACAGAAAGGTGACCCACGAGAAGCAAGGAAGAGCAGTCTGTGCTGGACCTGTTTGTACCATGTGCGTCTCTGGAAGGGTGCGTTAGAGCAAGCAGATGTGTGGCTGATTGTCCAAGTGCTGATGTACACCAAGATGGGTTTAATGTTGCAGAGTGAGTTACCTGGTGCTTACATTCTGCAAGCATGTTTCTGTGTTGCAAGGCAGCCTGGAGGGCTTGAGGCTCAGTAACTGGGGCAAAGCAAGGAGATCAAGAAGCCCACTCACCCCTATTGTGTGAATGCTCCAGGGTATCCATGTGGGCTAAAAAGGGCACGAGGCCAACCATCTCTTCCCACATCTGCAAGAAGTCCCTCCTGAGCATTCATGCCTGCACAGTCACACACACCACTGAGCACAAAGACAACTCACAGACACGTAGACAGGGCACAGGCATTCCCCAAGACCTCTGTGCCCTCCCACGTGGATGCATTCACATCCCTTTCCTCTCCAGCCACAGAAACACAGTAAGACTTTGGGGGCAGCTGTGCACTGTGTAATGGCAGAGGAAAGGAGAAGGAAGACAGGTGAGATAACAAAGATTAATGTGGCGCTCTTGGCAATGACATTTCTTACCCTCAGAATCTGGGGCTGACAGAAAAGGAGCAGTCAGGAGGAAGCAAAAGAAGCAGCCTGGGGTAGGCAAGGGTCAAAGGAAGCCAGAAGGTGTCCCCTGGCACAAGCAGAGGGTGGTGGAGGGTCGAACATTGTTCAGGTGCTCTCCCCTCACTAGCTCAGCTAGAGGAGTCAGTGCCAGCATGGGCTTAGCACTGGGACACATGGTCTGGTGGGAATGGCAAGGTTTGCTTACTTTTAGGCACCGAGAGCAAAATGGCACAACAGGCAAAGTGCAACTTCAGGCTCCCAGGCTGTGGCTGATGTGTGCAACTTCTGTGTGCATTTGAGGTCACAAATTTTCTTTTGCATTGATTTCTAAGTCAATAAAATACCAGTTTTGAAACCATTCCCAGCTTGGGAGGATAACACTTTTGTCTCTGGTGAAATTCATTATTGTACTCATTTTTGGTTTTGGCAGAAGCAAAACCCAGGGAAAATTAAGGCATTACCCAGGAGGTGTAAACAGGACAGTGTCCTGGAAGCCTGTCTCCCACTGAATTAGGCATTTTACTCACATTTGCACTGAGCAAAGTCTTTGATGGCTAGCACACAGATCTCTTGAGGCTATAGATCTTGGGAGAGGAGCACAGAGGGATGCAGAAATCCCAGCCTGAGCTTGGTGTGCTGTGTCACTAGGTGCCCCTGATGGAGGCCAAGGAACAGGAGGAAGATGCCAACTCCCTCTCAAAGGATGAATCAGAGACTAACTCACGTGACTGCCTCCGCTATGTGCCCCTTGGGATAGCCTTTCTTTTGCTGGCTGGAGCTGCTGCAGCAACCTGGTATTTCCTAGGTAAAAATTCAACATGTTTTGTCCCCACACAGGAAGTGGATGGGGTATAGTCAAGGCAATGCCCCGCTCGAAGCATGTTAGTGACTCTTGGTGATCTTTACACATTCGTACATAGGGGTAAACCCCTCTCTCCTACATATCAGCAAGGTTAATCAGTAGTGTCTTCTGTTGGCAGACTACAGACCGTGGCATCTGGAACCAACCGTCCTGCAGTTTTACTCTGGCAGCCTCCAGGTCCTCAATCGCCAGTACTCCCCGGACCTTGGGCAGGTGGAGTCCAGAGCATTCTGGTTGGAATCAGCTAAGCTCCAGAAGATGGTGAGGGCAATTTCATGACTAGAGATAGCCCTGAGGCAGTTCAGTGAGCAGAGAGAGGAAGGGCTCAGGTACCCCCCTCCAAGTGACAGACTTGGTGGGTCTGTACAGCAAGAAGGATGAAACATAGGGTTGGCCATATGTCCTTTGCCACTGTAACATTGCACAATAGTTATCAGACGACATTCTCGTTGCAGCTGAAGGAACTGATTCGTGCCACAGAGCTGGGTCGATATTACAACTCGAGCACAGTGTATGCCTTTGGGTGAGTAGCACCCACAGCGTTTTTGCTTGTTCGTGTGTGAAAGCTTCCAGTCAATTGTACTCTGGTTTCACTGAAATCTGGCCATGACAAACTGCTGCAGTCCCCACCATGAACTCCAGGCCAGGCTGGGCAGTCCAGGTATAGAACGGTTAGAGCATGACAGAGCTGGGGATATTTTGATGTTCATGTTCATCTGAGGTCATGACGAAAAGACAAAACTGAGAAATTTTTCAGAGAGGCAAAAGTTCAAGAGAGGAAAAAAAATGACTAGGAAGAACTGGAAAAAAAAATCTGGGCTTGGCATTCTCAGTAGAAACTAAGCAGCTGGAAGTTAATTCCTCTAATTTGAGAAAGTCATTTTATGGCCTGATTCTAGGCACCAGAAGGGAGAGGCTAGAATGCACCATGGAAAAGGTATTCCAGCCAAGAAGCATAGTCCACCAGGGAACAGGGTAATAGTGGAATGGGACAGATGTGGGGCTACAGCTTTGCAGGTCATCACAGTAGATCAAGAAAGCAGGCATGACTTCCAAACTGACGTATACAGTTGCTTCTGATTTTTTTCCATGGAAAACTACAGCCCTAAATTTGTTCTTCAGCTAAGGAAAATTCCAATTTTGATGTAACTCCATTTTCAACTGGGGAAATAAAAGTTTCAGTTGCAATTCTTCCTCTAGCCTTTTACTGAACAAAGGTTTGTTTCAACATCTCTTCCCCCTCCCCCAGCCAATTTTCTCTGCCAGCTGGTTGAACAGAGCTTTCCCAGTCACAGTCTCCTGCAGCTTGAGCCTGCCCAGCATTAATGGCTTGTGGTAAGGTACCGAGTCATAAATCATCCACTTGTCACCACTGGGAGGTGAGACAACAAAGTCTTGAGTGTTTCTTTTCAATCCCTAGTCAGTAGTAACCAAAGGTAATTTTGTTTACTCATCAGACCAGTCTTGATTAATTATCACATTAATTTGACCACATATGGTCATCACTAAAGCCAGATGGCATAAAATGGCTTTCTCCCCCAAAGGACTGAGCATTAACTAGCACCATGGACATAGCAGCTCTCTTGCTCTGCTCAGAGCAGTTTCTCTGGGTCAGAGCAGTGAGCTGGAAAGTCCACAGAGATGTGTCTGATCTGTGGAAAAAAAAAAAAGTGTGTGGGGGTTAATCTCTGGGGTTAGCCTCTCCAGTGATTCTGGAGAGGAAGAGAGAGGATATTTAACATGCTATTTCTCTGTTAGGGAGGGGGCTCTGACCTTCTTCTTCTGGTTTGCCCTCCAAATCCCTGAGAGTCAGTGGAAGAAGGTGACTGCTGAGAGGGTAAACACAATGCTCCACCAAGAGCTCACCACCAGCTTCAACAGCTCGGGCAGCCTGTCCTACCAGATGGAGTACAGGGTCAACCCAGACTCGCTGGTTCTGCTGGGTAAGTACCAGCTGCTCAGCTATGGCCTGAGCAGTCAGAAATGCTCCAAGATTTATAAGGTGCTGAAGGGAGATTAGAAGACTCCAGAAGTCACTACTGAAGGGGATAGGGGGAAACCTGAAGAGGACAGGGAAAAAAGTGAGAATCAGGGTATAGAATTACATTTAGTTCTTCCTGACAGAGGAGAACTGAAGTTTGATTTTAAAAATCATCCTCCCTTTGAAGGATTAAAGATTATTGGAGATAACAGCTGACCATGACCAGCTGGGTAACCGTTTTTTTCCCCCGCTCCCATCAGCTTTGGCTTTTGTGGAGCAAGATCTAATACAGGTCATGACTTTGCTCAGCTCAGCTCAAAAATAGCAAGCAATTAGATTTCCTACTTTTCTTTGGGAGATTATTCCAGGCTACTTGATTGAGAGAAGAATGAAGGCAACATACCTGAGTCATCACTAGTCTTCCTCTGAGACAAAGCATTGTTGCCATTTCAGTTCTTGACATACGATTTTAAGGATTATTTATTGTTGCCCACAGTGAAGATCACAGCCTATTTAAAAAGTCATCCCTACAGAACTGCTCTAAAACAGGTGTTAGATAAAGGACTAGGGATGTGTCTATATTTAATACATCTATGTCCAATGGAATTTGTATTTGGTCCTTTTAACAAGACAACTTCTCAGCCTGATCTGATTCCTCTTACAGAGCCCCAAACTTCATAGGTTTTAAAATACATTGTGTTTCTTCTCTTCCCTTCGGACTCTCACTTCCAAGTTTCGCCTTCCCATGAAACGTTACATCTCCAAGGCTTTTTCCCCAGACATGTTATCTTGTATTTTCCTAAGGTGAATCTTATTCTAATATATCCCACCCATATTTTCTTTAACTTTACCCTCCACATCTCAATTGTTTTGATTTGGGGGTCAGTTTTTTGTTGTCTCTAAAGAAAATTTGATTTCCTCAAAACGATTTTCACTCCCTCATCTGGACCATCATGTTAAGTTCTTATTCTGAAGCTGCATTAGCATCTCATGAAGACATCTCCTCCTGCAGTTACCATTAGCCACTTACTTCTACTTATGATTTCTTTCCAGCATACCAGACCTCACACTCAGCCAATTTAAATTAACTTTCTTAAGAAAGATATCATAAGCTAATATGCTATATGTTTCCAAGTCAGCTCATCTAGCATTTTCTCTTTATTTACTCACTTCATAATGTAACTCAAACAAATAAAAATGACGGTGCTGTTCTTTTAGCTGTTCCCAGTTCCCTCTTATTCCCTTTGCATCTGTTTCACTCTTTTATTCATTTCAGCAGATCACACTTCTTTCTATTTTGGAATTGCAGATCACACTTCTTTCTATTTTGGAATTGCAGATCACACTTCTTTCTATTTTGGAATTAACACACCAGTTGTAGTTTCTCCAGCGCCTTCTGCTTTCCCTAGTCCTTTCTGCCTCCTTCTCCAGTCAGAAACACAGTCTAGCGACTAAGGCAAAAGCCAGAAACCTCTTATACTGCTGGGCCAGGGTGACCTCAAGCCAGTGACTTAACCTCTGGCTTCATTTGCTCTGTAAAATTGGAGTGAAAAAACAGCTAGCTAACAGCAAGTCTTTAGCACTTCATTGCTTTCTGACAGACTCATTTGCTGACCTGCTTAGCTCTAAACACTAAGTCTGCTGCAGCCTGCCTTAAGACACAGAGCTGCAAACCATTGACTAGCGCAGGAATGTCTCCAACACTTTATTTTTACTAACAAACAACTACACTCATCCCAGGACACTAGCCTCGCCTATCCCCCAAAGAGTTTCAGGGCTTTCTTCTCCTTACAGAAACTCAGGTTTTTTACCTTCAGATAAAAAAGTACTTAATATCAGCTCAGCATACATCCTTCCCTACAGCCCATGAGCTTCTCTAGGATCCTGCCTTATTCCTGCAGGATCATCTTTTCCACAACATCTGTTTTTGCCATGACAAAACTGCTCATCTCTCCCCACAGAATTGCAAGCTCTGCTTAGGAGCTATGAAAGACCAAAGCCCTGACCTAGGCAAGCCCCCAACAGCAATTCTCACACCCAATTGACCTCACGGTGCCTTTTATTTTGGCAATTATTCCTGGTAGCACCTGATCTCTGGCTGCTTCCAGTTCAGCTGGGAGGCTGGAGCAAAGCCCAGCTCTCCTAAAAGTGTTGTCCACCCTGTGACTCTCTTTTGCAAGGATTTGTAGTCCTTGCTGGTGGCTTTCTCCGCTACTCCCTTCTGCAGAGGTGGACCCTATAAGGATGTTGAGTAGCTCATTAACCAGTGGTCATCAAAAGAGACCTCCTTCCCCACCCTTAGTAACTCCCATACTTTTCAGTGAGGGTTATTTAATCTGGGAGAGCAGGGGAGGAGTGAGCAGATGGTGAAGGCTCTGGGAAGTGGGGTTGTGCCTTGTGGTGTGGCTGGCAGAGGAGGGGGATGGCTGCCTGAAGCAATTCCCAGCCCTCCTGGGAAGGGAAGATGTCCTGGAATAGCACACAAAAAAAAGCAAGGAAAAATGTCAGAGAAGCCTGTGGTGGGCTGGAAAGCATGAATTTGGGCTCTTGGATTTGGAGCAGAGGCCAGAGAGATTTCCCAGAGAGATGGAGTGGGGAAGGAATGACTGAAACAGGTCCCTGAGAGCAGACAGAGAAGTACCTCGAGGATGCCCCATGCCAAAGTTGTAAGTGAGCCATTTACATAGGAAGAGAGGGAGTCACCTGCCATGATAGCATTCAGATACTACCAGTTTATCTTTTTGTTTATCTTCCTTTATATATTTCCTTTCTAACAGAATCCAGTGTGAAAGACATAGTAGTGCTGAAATCCACTCTGGGTAGGCTATCTTTTCCTTTTGTTTTGAGTTTGTGACTTTATGGGAGGGAATTTTACAGGGGACAGAAATCTTGCTGGCTTCCTGGAGCTGTAAATCCTGGGAAGGGGAGATGAGAACAGTAGCAAGGGATCACCAGTGCCACTGCTTGGCCAGATCCAGACACATGATGCAGTTACATGCTGGACTGCTCTGAGCACCCTGACACCTCTGCCCCCAGCAGCACACCACCGTGCAGAAATACCAGCTCCCAGGGGCAGTGCGGCCAGCTTTAGTCTTGTCCCTGTCCTGATGAGTCATGTCAAATAGCTTGGTGTACTGGTACAACAGTGCTAATTCTAGGCCCCATGAAATTCTGTTGAATGGGACGGGGGTTTCCCTGCACGGCTCTGCACTGGATGTGCTGTCAGTCATTTAGGAGTCTGTTGTCTTAGCGATGTTTAAAGATGCTTTTAGTAATCTCCGGCAGTGTTGTAACTGCTATGATTGGCAGCTTGCATTAGATGTGCTATGAGAAACTCACCTTTAAGCTGACTTTTACTCAAAAATCCTGGTCTGGAAGCCTGCTGAAACCTGGAAATCAGACAAGGGGGATGTAAAACCAGGAAGAATATGGGGGTGAGAAGAAAAAGAGGTGGAACAGAAAATAAAGCCAGTGGAAGATAACTGTGCTGTGCTGATATTTAAAGCCTGAGGCAGTATTAGCTTAAACAAGGAAGAGGGGACAGTTCTTATAGAGAGAAACTGGGGCAACGGTATGAGGGGACCGGTGACACCATGACACATGTAAAAGTAAACTGAGATCACTGGGATGGGTCAGCCTTACCCTGAAATAGGGCTCACACTGATATCCCAAGTGACAATCCCATATCTTAATTTCTCTTTCAACCACCGCTAAGCCCCCCTTTGCCTCCATTTACATCACCCTGAGATTTAAATCCCTCTATCTTTCCCCTGGATTCAGGTTGCTACAGGTACAGCTATGTCCAGGAGGATGACGTCCTAAGGCTGGAGGGCCCTGACTACCTGGCCTCCAGTTGTCTTTGGCACCTCCACGGCCTCAAGGGCTACATGATCAAGCTACGCCTGGAGTGGACTCTCACGGACTGCAGGGACCGCCTGGCTATGTACAATGCAGCTGGGCCCCTAGAGAAACACCTCATCACCTCGTAGGTAGCTCCTGAGCAGGGCGAGCATGGCAGGGAAGCCGGGCAGGATGGCACGACACACCGCAGCAGGGGAAGGTGTTAGACTACATCAGAGGAAATTCTCTTTGATGCAGAACCTGTCTGTTGCTGATCAGCTGAAGTCACTGATGTGGGATATCACACAGCCAGCCATGCAGTCTGAGAGATTACAGCAGAACAAGCTGTCTCTCTGCTGGCCCTTTATTTGATTCAGTCAGTGCCTCACAGCAGGCACGTGCTGTGGATAACACAGACTTCCATTGTCTTCCTCTCTCATTGTTCTCTTTCATTTGTTTGTTGCTTGCTTCACTCCCATCCTTTTATCTCTTTCCCCTGAGGATCTACGGTTGCAGCAGGCAGGAGCCCGTTGTGGAAGTTCTTTCATCTGGCCCCGTCATGTCCATTGTGTGGAAGAAAGCCATGTACAGCTACTATGACCCCTTCATCCTCTCAGCACAGGCAGTGCCTGTCAAAGGTGAGGAAGGCTGGAGGAGGGTGGCCATGGATCCAGGAAGGAGACAGGTTATCTCCTACAACCTCACAGCTCCTAGAGGTGCTCCATCCCCATCAGGGTCAGAATGCAGTCTAGGTTGCAAGGGTAGAGGTGGTCAGTAAAAAGCAGATTAGACGTTGCTCCCTCACCTGGACTCATAAATTAGCATCTGGCTCACGTCTTTACTCTGGCAAGCAGAGCCTGAGCAATCGTGATACTTTAAGAGAAGGCCAAGCTCTCACGCATGGAAAGACCAGATGTGGCCTGGACATCACATCCAGATGCACTTGCAGATAAATGTCAATTCATTATAAGAGCCTAAAGCAGCAATATACGTTACCATTACCCTCCTCTGGACAAGAGGAGGAGGCTAAAAGTCTTGCCAGGTAGCAATGGCCCCTTGAAGGGGGATGGTGGAACATCCCAGTCACCTTTAGCATCAGGCCTTAGAGCCCCTTTTCTCCCCTCCTACAACGGGATGAGTACATGGCACCCCCAGGCTGAGGTTGAGCTGACAGGTAGCAGGGCTTTGAATGTCTGTATTTACAGCCTGTGAAGTGAATATAACTCTGCGGGAGGGCCTGGAGCTACAGGGGAAGATTGGCACCCCACACTACCCCAGTTACTACTCGCCCAACACGCAGTGCACCTGGCACATGACGGTAAGAGCCAGCTCCCACAAGAGCATCCACCCCGTCCCCAAAACCCATGTGCACTCCCCACGTAAGGGGGAGTACAGGACAGTGCTCTCAGCCAGATCATCATGAGAAGCAAGCAGAGGGTGGCAGCCTGCCTAGGCCTCCACATAACGTGTGTTTCTGAGGGGAACGAGTCTAATATTGCATGCCGGCACAGAGATGCCCTAGCTGAGGAGGAATCTGAAACCTGGTCTCCAGAGGAGTTCTTCAAGGCAGAACCACATTGCTAGAAATTGCTAGGAATTATCATGCTTTGAGACCAGCAGCAGAGCCACCCTGGGCTGTGGCATGGCCCCAGTTCAGAGGGTGCTTCTTTCTGGCCTGCAACTTGTGAATTGGCAGCTCTCCCCTTCACACCTACCCTGCTCATTTCTGTCATATGGTGTGGGCTGCAGTGCTCATAGGAGCCGTCTACGCTCTATTCTGTACCCCCTTGCCTGCAGGTCCCATCACTCGACTATGGTGTCACCCTGTGGTTCGACGCCTACGCACTCAGCAGACAGAAGCACGACCTGCCCTGTACACAAGGCCAGTGGATAATTCAGAACAGAAGGTGTGTTCTGGGGTCCTGTTTTCTGTCTCTCACTTCCCACCTGGGATCAAACTGAATTAACCTCTGCAGGTTCCCTGCTCACTTCAGTCACCAGGTCTGGGGAAGGAGAGCCTATTACCACACTCAGCAGCCACTGTTTGTGCTGGTGCCTCTTGTTTTTCTACTTCTTTTTTAGCCTCTCTTGTTCACAGGCTCCCCAGTGAGCACATTTCCCACAGATTTGCTTCGAGCTACCAGCCTGCCTTCTCTGTCTTGCTGTTTGCATCAGGCCTCTTAGTTTTCTCCTGTGTGTGTAACCTTGGTGTCCTCCCACGTCTCCTATGTTTGCAAATCTGCCTGTCACCACCTCTGCAATATTATCTGTGTGTGCCATTGCCTTGCATCCACCTCCATACAGATCTTCCACCTCTCTCCATATCCTCCTGCATTGACTACAGCTACTTCCCCCTGCAGGACTTCCCAAAAATAACATCCATACGTAGCTGGGGCTGCTGCCCACCACTGCCCAGGTGCAAAGGACTGAGAGCTGCTGTGCTTCCATCTCAAAGCAGGCTCCGAGATGGATGGACTATGGCTTTTGTTTTTCCTCCCACTTACTGCAAAATTGCCCCGTTCCTGCCGAAACTTTCCCCAGCCCATCTCATTAACTTCCACTCCTGTGGGGGATAACTTCTTTTCCTCTGAAGGGTCTGATCCAGAAGCTATGTTCCCCTGGCTTAGGATGTTAACTTTTTCTCTCCCTGCCTTCCTCTCTTAAACTGTCAGCGCCACAATTTCTACAACATGGCTTCTTAGGAAGATAAATGTAATTACTGAATTGCTTTTTGTGGCCTGAACTCAGCGCTTGCCCAGAAAGTGAGAAAGGTCCAAAGATAGTAGGGTCACTCTGGACTCTGAACCTCACACCATATTGAAGGCATTTTTCCTTCCTGGCTTCCCCCTCACACCCAGTCTGTGTGGTCCCCTTCCCACCCCAGCCCCACCAAAACCCCTTGCCTCACTTTGTTGTCTTCTCCTCCCTCCCTGCCCAAGACATCCCGCCTGTGTTTGCTCCTCAGGTTGTGTGGCCTGCGGACCCTGCAAGCCTACGCTGAGCGGATCTCAGTCACGTCCTCTGCTGACATCACCGTCACCTTCACCTCGCAGATCTCCTTAACTGGCCCTGGCGTACAGGCGGCTTACAGCCTGTACAACCAATCTGACCGTAAGTTCAGGCTCCTCCCTGCTCCTTAGGGGGGGTGCTGGCTACCACCAGCCCCTGTGCACTTGGCTTGTGTTAGGAGAAACACAAGACACATCCTGTGAGCCCTAGGTGCCATCTGCCCTTCAGGGACATGCTCACAAATCAGTGATGTACACACCACTGATCTCCCAAAAAGAAGAGATATTTACATGCGAAGATGCTTCTGCACATGTGTCCCTGCCTCATGTTGCCAGAGCATCCATGCGCCAAAACCCAAGGTCAGAGAGTTGTCTACTGTCTCACCCCCATGCCCACATCATGGACTGGCCTTGGGAATTCAATGAGAGACCATCTCCGGCTTGAAGTGACTTTTATTTCAATTATAAGAGCTCTTATAGAGAGCTGTTTCCTGCTCACCTTGGAATCCATGCGAGAGACGAATAAAACCACACACAAATACACATACACAAATACATGCCCACAGACTGTCTTTCCAAGGTTTCTCCATCTCCCTCCTAAAGAGGGAATGCCTGTAATGCATACCAGTCCCTGAATACGTGCACCCACCAACACGTGTCTAACATCAACCCCTTCAAAGCCCCAGCCAAGTTTTAATAACAACTCCAAAGAACCTGTTTCAGCTTTTCCCCAGCATTCATGAGTCATGAAACAGCACTAAACCAGAGGTGCAGCACGCCAGGCGTGTGGTTCTCCTGGCTCTGGCCCATTGGTGCAATAGGAAGCAGGGAAAGAGCCCTCCTTCCCCTGGTGTGTACCCTGGCTCCATTTGCCCCTGTTCAGAGCAGATGACATGGCAGATTTTGGGGACTGCAGCGAGTGCCTCCAGCACGATGCTGCAGCACATGTGTGGTCAGGAAGGTCTGCAGCTCCACCACGCTCCACTTTCAAGCCATGGTGCTCTGCTGCAAGGAGGTTTCCAGTCACTGGGGACTAACTGCTTCCTGATGGTTTCACAGCCTGTCCCAGGGAGTTCCTGTGTTTGGTGAACGGCTTGTGCGTCCCAGCCTGTGATGGGATCAAAGATTGCCCCAATGGCCTGGATGAGAGAAATTGTGGTGAGTGATTTCTTCTCCCCGCTGGACCCTGGTGTCAGCAGGACACAGCCCGTTGCTCCTCCAAAGGCAGGGAGTGATGGGGAGGATCCAGTTGGCCTAGGTACAGCCTTGTACCTCCCTTCCAGGAGCTTAAACCTCTGCAACCTTAAAAGCCTCATCCCACTGCCCTATGGCTTCAGCCTGCTCAGGAATGGGCAGCAATTCTTCTTGCTCCTGTGCACAGAACAGTCTTCCTGGGAGAACGCCCTAGTACCTGTGCACCAAGAACTCCAGGCAGCCTGAAAGAAGCCCCTTGCCCAGGCTGTCCCCCACCTTGTGCTACTTTCCCCCCACCCAGGCCCGACAATCAGCCTCAGCCCTGGCCTACAGCCCCCTCTGCTGTCATACCACTCAGCAGCCCCCTCCCAACCCTCCTACCCTGCCCACACTTCCCCAAGCCCACCTGCTGCCCTGCTCTCTCCCTTTTTCCCTCAGGCCATTTGTGACACTTGGTCTGTGCAGATCCTCACCCATATATTGTGCTCCAGTTTGGGAGCATTTAAGTCCTCAATGAGCCATCAGTTCTTCATGCCAACAGCAGTTAGTGCTGACACAGACATCATTCCTGGCATCCCAGGACTCCTGCAAAGCCCCATTCTCATAGGAACAGCTGTTCAGGCTCAGGCATGACACCTAATTCATCCATTCTCCCATCCCTGGTGTGAGTGTGGGAGGGTCATCACAGTGCTGCCACCACTAATTTTTCATTAGTTGTCCCCTACAGCTGTTTTTTCACAGACAGAAAGATCCCCAAATCACTGGAGACAATGGCCAATTCTGAAAGATTCAGAGGAAGGTACAAAAAAGTCTAAAGTAAAGGGAAGGAGAAATCTTTCTCAAGGAAGTTTGAATTCGGTGCTGAAAATGTGAGAGCTTTCACAGGATCACCGAGGTCAGGTTTTGTGTTGTCTGCAGTCTTGCTGACGGTGCACTCTGTCCCATCATCCAGCTGTCTGACATCAGAGCTCACTTGTTTCCCTCATGCAGACATGGATACATACGTATCCTTATGAATATCTGATCCTTTCTGTAATCCTGTTAGCTTCTTGGCCTCAGGGATATTTTGTGTCATTCAGTTCCACAGGTTAACACAGACCGAGACTTAACAAAAAAAAGTATTTGTCAGTGTTTTCAAACATCCCTTTATATTTGAAAAAGAAAATAGAAACATCATAATTTCCTTCCTTTCTTATACTTTTGCCACTGCTGCATCTTTTTTAGTCAACTGGAAGCCTCACGCTAATTACTGAAGAAATTGTAGTCATTGCAGGAAGAAAATGCGCAGGAGGTACTGGCCCATCATGTTTGGCGTTGCACACAGATACACACAAACACAGGATGAGTTTCTCCTGTGAAAATATATAATCAGAAGTCAAACTCTGTGACGGGTAGGCACCTTAGGCCCTTCTCCATCCTGAGCAGCTCAGGGACACTGAGGAATCCATTGTTGTTCAGGACTCACCTATTAGAGAGCAAGGGGAGCAGCTGCTCTGAAGGGGAAGGTGACCCACGAACTGAGGGTGACAGCAAGGTAGGAGGACCTCACCAGACAGGATGCAGTCCTACAGAACCTGAAAAAGGCAAGCAGACTAGGTCTGGTGATGGTAACCTGGGGTCAACCAAGAGTCCAGTGACCTTAAGGCAAGTCCATGGTGATAAGGCAGGTCTGAGGCCAAGCCAAGAAGTCAAAGAAAGTTAAGTCAGCATCAGCAAAGTGTAAGACAGGGTGCAGGCATACCTACAACGTAGATCAGGCAAAGACTACACAGCTGCACTATACTAGAGCTGGTCTTAAGCACACCTTATGAGGTGGGGGAAGAGGTTGCAGAGCCTACTGGTGCACTTAGGACCCTAACCTCACACCTGACGCCTTGTCTTGTGTGCCTAATTCCTGTGTGCTTCCCTCCCACGCAGTGTGCCCTGCAAAGTTCCAGTGCCACGAGGACAGCACTTGCATCGAGTTCAGCAGGGTGTGCAATCAGCAGCTGGACTGTGTTAATGGGAGCGATGAGGAGCAGTGCAGTGAAGGTAGGGAGGGGACGGCGCTGGGATGATAAATACCTTCTCCTATGCTCGAGCCAAGGCTGCCAGTAGCGTACTTCCCTCTTGTGAGGTAAGGGCACCAGCTGGGAGTTAATGTGCCTGACCTGCTCACAATGTTTGCTCTGTCTGTAGCTGACCAATCTTGCTCAGGAAATGCCCTGTCATCATTTATGGAGTTCCCCCAAGCTCTCTGTTGCCTTTTTCCCCCCACTCAAAGGACTTCAGGCTGCATCTACAATCTGCTGCCCTCCCTCAGCCTCAGCTCCCCTTCCTCTTTGCAGGGGTCCCCTGTGGTCCTTTCACCTACCGCTGTGAAGATGGGACCTGTGTGAAGAAACCTAACTCCCTGTGTGACACCACTGCAGACTGCAAGGACCTGTCCGATGAGAAGCGCTGTGGTGAGGAAATGCTCAGTCGCATGTCAGTCAAGCAGGTTCAGGATGCCACATAGCTGCAAGTCACCACCTTTTCCCCCCGCTGCCCCAGCATAAGCACCCACCCTCCCTTATTCCACCACCTTCTCCCTACCCCATCCCTACAGCAGCAGTGCCACTGCTCCGTCCTGCAGTGGCAGCAGCAGCAAGCCAGCTCTCTGTGCTGAGCTGTGAGCAGGCATTTGCTCTTTGGACAGTTGCTCCCCATCTCCTTCAGGCAGAGGCATCAGGCCAGATAGACATGTCTCACAGGCTAGGTCCTACCCACAGGCTGCCTGTTGGACCACTATGCTGGCTTCTGTGAAGCAATGCCATTCTACAGGGCTCCAGCCAGGGAAATCACCGGTGACTACATGGTCACTGGCAGGGAGAGAGCCTGTGTTTTGATTTCCCTGCTTGTTTTTTCTAGAGCCTCAGTGGGCAGTAAAAGGGAATGATTGCAAGGGTTCCCCGACAGGACAGCAGTAGCACAGGCAGCATGTTGCTCCAAAGGCATCCCCAGGCTGGAGCTGGAGCTGGGGTAAGGCTGTGCAGGCATCAGTGGAGGCACGTGCGGGAGGGAGCGCTGCTAGACCTGTCCTGGACAGTACAAAAAAGCATCTGCTGGCTGGGTAAGGCAAGGGATTAGAGGTCAAACTTTTCAGTCAATAAAGTAGGAAAGGATGGGCAGGACCAGTATATCATGTTCCCTTCCTCCCCTGAAATGCCTGCTGTATCTCTTCCTCCTCAGACTGTGGGCTGCAAGCCCCTCTCAGCAGGATTGTGGGTGGTGCGAATTCTGTGGAAGGGGAATGGCCGTGGCAGGCCAGCCTGCAAGTTCGGGGACGCCACATTTGTGGGGGAACACTCATTGCTGACCGCTGGGTGGTCTCAGCTGCACATTGCTTCCAGGATGAGAGGTAAGTGGAGAGGCAAGGGTGCTGGACAGAAGAAGGATTTGCATTGCTTTCCATGTCATGCATGATGGGAAGATCATCCAGCTTGTGAAAATGTCACGGGGCAGCTGCATGCCTCATCTGGCACCTGTGCTATGCTTCTCTGTGGCTTGGAGCTGGGGAAAGGGGTATGGATACATGCACTAGTATTTGGGTGTGCATGCAGGGAAAAAGGGGCAATGCTGGGATTCACAGTGCAGCTTTGGGAGGGCAATAGCAGTGGAAGACACTTCACAGCTCCACCTTTGCTTTGGCTCTGGCTTGTCCCCATGCTGTCACAACCATAGAGGTGTCAGCGTGTGCTAGGATGGGGCCAGGATAGCATTACCTGCGGAGGATGCTGTTAGGTCCCATGCTGCTCACTCCCAGGGCCTGCCCTTTCAGGAGGAATCATGGTCTTGCTCTTGCTCTCTGCCCTATCATAGTCACTTGCACATGACCAGCCCCACTTGCTTGCCTAACCTACATACACCTTTAGCCTGCTTTGCTAAGGAAAATAAGAAAATATGAGCAAGTTACCTGTGTGTATAAGTGTCTGCCCAAAATTAGTCCCACTGTACAGGCATGTCAAGGCATCAAAGATATGTGCCACCTAATTTCTTGAAGTCAGTAGCTAAATAAAAAAAAGAAGCCACTCTGAGGGAGATGATCATCCATATCAGTGACTCCTCAAAAGACTATGACAGAAGCAGCCAGGCTCTGCCCATCCTTTTCTGTTCATGTGATGAGTTATCTTCTCTGTTGCATCCTACAGACTAGCCTCTGCCTCCATCTGGACCGTTTACTTGGGCAAATATTTTCAAAATGCCACAAGCCACACAGAGGTGTCCTTCAAGGTGATCCGCCTCTTTCTCCACCCTTATTACGAGGAGGACAGCCATGATTATGATGTGGCCCTGCTCCAGCTGGACCATCCTGTGATCATCTCGCCCTTAATCCAGCCCATCTGCTTGCCTGCTCCTTCTCACCTCTTTGAGCCTGGCCTTCATTGCTGGATCACTGGCTGGGGAGCCCTCAAGGAAGGTGGTAGGTGCAAGGTCTTCGCTGGTGGCCTACTGTACCAGAGCCACGGAAGAAACATAGGTTCAGATGTGGCATAGGCAGAACAGGCTTCTGTTCACCCAAAGCATTATGCCTCATTCACTCCCTTTGATTTTGAGTCACAGGTTGGACAAAGTTACCTGTTTAGTGCCTTGAAACCTCATTTGTAGAGGCAGGCATGAGAGTCTAGTAATCTACATGTGGACAGCAGATGTTCCTTCATCCAAAGACTAGAATAGCCCTTCAAGAATTAGAGGCCAGTCTAGTGGCTATTCAGCCATGGCCACAGCATAGAGCAGCCCCAGTCCCAAAGCCCAGCCCCATGCTTACATAGACATGTGGGATCCTGTTGGGTCATTCCCCAGGAACAGTGCCTGACCGGAGAGAGTTGAGATAAAAAACCTGCTCTTCATCAAACCTGGACTGGGTCTCCTGGGGACACCTGTTTGCGGTCCCTGCAGCAACATTTTCCCCATGTCGAAGACCCTAGGACCTGGGTCCCCCAGCGACACCTGCACTAGTAAATTCAATGGGAGCAGTGCAAGGTCCCCTGAGGATCACGCTGTGTAATTGCTAGCATGCGCTCTGGTATCATTTGACCACATAGTGCCAACACACTGCTGGGGGACAGCATGGGCCAAGACCTGTTCCCGTGGAGATGTATGGATAAGTCAATTTTGTTTTGTGAGGAAGTTTAGCTGCATGGGTATGGACCCTTCATGTTCTCTCCTTACAGGGCCAGCAAAACAGGTCCAAGCTGTTCTCTAGTAGTGCATGGTACAGGAATATAGATGTGCTCACCCAGGTCAGCTTAGTGCTTTCACTCACTCACACACTTGCTCAGCTGGTTCCTAAACAGAAACATTCCGGGTCTATTGAGAACTGGACACTCCTGGTTTGCATACTTAGCCGGAAGAGCTTAACATCCATTTCAATGAGAAGCAAACCCAAAACTTTGACATCCCAGAGGTTTCCCCAAACCAGAATCCTCCTCGTCCCAAAAGCTGAAGTGCCCACAACATATCCCTGTAGGGAAAGGGACTGAAGGGGAATGTTACTCCTTACGTGCAGGTGAAGTGCTCTACTGAAAGTCAGAGACTGTGATGCCAATGGAGAGCAGAACAGAAATCCAGATGGCAGCTTTCAGCATGCAGTGAGATGAGCATGGGCTGGGGGATCACGGTGAATAGTGGGAAGCTCCACCATTGCTCACCTGTACTAATTTTGGTGTTCTACCCCTCAGGGCACATCAGCAATGTTCTGCAGAAGGTGGACGTGCAGCTCATCCAGCAGGACATCTGCAGCGAAGCCTATCACTACATCATTTCTCCCAGGATGCTGTGTGCTGGGTACCACAAGGGGAAGAAAGATGCTTGCCAGGTAACAGAGGAGTTGTGGGGTCAGGGTTGACTATTGGAGGTGGGGTGTGTCCCAAGTCTACCAAATGCACTCCATAGCCTGAAATGAAGGTGAAAAGACCGTAAAATGACTGACTCCCCCAGCACTTCCTCTGATCTAAGTGGCCAACAACAGCTCTCAGGACCCCTTCTTCCTGGCATCTTTGCCTTAGACAGGATCCAAATACACTTAAACTTCTCCTTTTCTCATTTCAGCCCATTCTCCACTCTTTGCCTCCCATTTTCAAGTCATGTGTCTACATCAGTCTCTTGCCTCCTCAGCCTCTTTAGAATCTGTCACACACAGTAACCTGTCTCTTCCCTCATTACTATCAATCTCAAGGAATTCCTCTGTCTCCCATCCCTCTGGGTATCCAGTTAAATCCCAACAGCTTTCTTGCTCTCCACATATTTGGAAATGCCACATGGAGCAGAAGGAAACAATAGAGTGGTCAGCTTCTTCATAGGAGAAATCCCATGGGACAGGGTACTAGAAGGTAAGGGGGCCCAAGATAGTTGGTTAGCATTCAAGGACTGCTTCTTCTGAGCTCAAGATCAGAGCATCCCAACAGGTAGGAAGTCAAGGAAGGGTACCAGGAGACCTGCATGGTTGAACAGGGAACTGCTGGGCAAACTCAAGTGGAAGAAGAAGGTGTACAGATCGTGGAAGGAGGGGCTGGCCACTTGGGAGAAATATAAGTCTGTTGTCAGAGGATGTAGGGAGGCAACTAGGAAAGCTAAGGCCTCCTTGGAATTAAACCTTGCAAGAGAGGTCAAGGACAACAGAAAGGGCTTCTTCAAATACATTGCAGGTAAAGCCAACACTAGAGGCAATGTAGGCCCACTGATGAATGAGGTGGGGGTCCTGGAGACAGAGGATAAAAAGAAGGCGGAGTTACTGAATGCCTTCTTTGCCTCTGCCTATACTGTTGGAGGCTGTCCTGAGGAGCCCCGGACCCCTGAGGCCTCAGAAGAAGTCAGGATAGAGGAGGAATCTGTCCTGGTTGATGAGGGCTGGGTCAGGGACCAATTAAGCAACCTGGACGTCCATAAATCCATGGGCCGTGATGGGATGCACCCGCGGGTGCTGAGGGAGCTGGCGGAAGTCATTGCTAGGCCACTCTCCATCATCTTTGCTAAGTCGTGGGCAACGGGAGAGGTGCCTGAGGACTGGAGGAAAGCGAATGTCACTCCAGTCTTCAAAAAGGGCAAGAAGGAGGACCCGGGTAACTATAGACCGGTCAGCCTCACCTCCATCCCTGGAAAGGTGATGGAACAACTTGTTCTTGGTGCTGTCTCTAGGCACATCAAGGATAGGGGGATCATTAGGGGCACTCAGCATGGCTTCACCAAGGGGAAGTCATGCTCAACCAACTTGATAGCCTTTTATGAGGATGTTACCCGGTGGATAGATGATGGTAAAGCTGTGGATGTGGTCTATCTCGATTTCAGTAAAGCGTTTGACACGGTCTCCCACAGCATCCTCGCAGCTAAACTGGGGAAGTGTGGTCTGGATGATCGGGTAGTGAGGTGGATTGTGAACTGGCTGAAGGAAAGAAGCCAGAGAGTGGTGGTCAATGGGACAGAGTCCAGTTGGAGGTCTGTGTCTAGCGGAGTCCCGCAAGGGTCGGTACTGGGACCAGTTCTATTCAATATATTCATTAATGACTTGGATGAGGGAATAGAGTGCGCTATCAGCAAGTTCGCTGATGACACAAAACTGGGAGGAGTGGCTGACGTGCCGGAAGGCTGCGCAGCCATTCAGAGGGACCTGGACAGGCTGGAGAGTTGGGCTGGGAGAAACTTAATGAAATATAACAAGGGCAAGTGTAGAGTCCTGCACCTGGGCAAGAACAACCCCATGTACCAGTACAAGTTGGGGGCAGACCTGTTGGAGACCAGCGTAGGGGAAAGGGACCTGGGGGTCCTAGTGGACAACAGGATGACCATGAGCCAGCAATGTGCCCTTGTGGCCAAGAAGGCCAATGGCATCCTGGGGTGTATTAGAAGGGGTGTGGTCAGCAGGTCGAGAGAGGTTCTCCTCCCCCTCTACTCTGCCCTGGTGAGGCCGCATCTGGAGTATTGTGTCCAGTTCTGGGCCCCTCAGTTCAAGAAGGACAGGGAACTGCTAGAGAGAGTCCAGCGCAGAGCCACGAAGATGATTAAGGGAGTGGAACATCTCCCTTATGAGGAGAGGCTGAGGGAGCTGGGTCTCTTTAGCTTGGAGAAGAGGAGACTGAGGGGTGACCTCATTAACGTTTATAAATATGTAAAGGGCAAGTGTCAAGAGGATGGAGCCAGGCTCTTCTCAGTGACATCCCTTGACAGGACAAGGGGCAATGGGTGCAAGCTGGAACACAGGAGGTTCCACTTAAATATGAGGAAAAAC
Source organism: Nyctibius grandis (assembly GCF_013368605.1). NCBI lineage: Eukaryota > Metazoa > Chordata > Aves > Nyctibiiformes > Nyctibiidae > Nyctibius > Nyctibius grandis. The sequence goes on from NC_090662.1 coordinate 61,640,587, forward strand.
TTCTTTACGGTGAGGGTGACCGAACACTGGAACGGGCTGCCCAGAGAGGTTGTGGAGTCTCCTTCTCTGGAGACATTCAAAACCCGCCTGGACGCGTTCCTGTGTGATATGGTCTAGGCAATCCTGCCCCGGCAGGGGGATTGGACTAGATGATCTTTTGAGGTCCCTTCCAATCCCTAACATTCTGTGATTCTGTGATTCTTGGGACCTCACTAAGGAGGAGGAATTTGCGTGATGAAGGCATGCAACAGTGGGTCAGATATTTGCACCAGAGACTGTTTTTGACATCTGCCTAAGGTACAAGGAATGTTGCAAATGTTCCCAGGCATGACTTGAGAGGATACAGGAATCTGCATACAGAGGGACTCAAAACCAGTGTTATCATCCAGCAGGAGAAGCTGGTGGATCACCATCACCCCATTTTTCTTTCCTTTTCTCTAGGGTGATTCTGGAGGTCCACTGGCCTGCAAGGAACCCAGTGGCAGGTGGTTTCTGGCTGGTTTGGTCAGCTGGGGAATGGGATGCGCACGTCCAAATCACTATGGAGTATACACCAGGATCACTCAAGTGCTAGGTTGGATGAACCAAACCATGAGCTGAGAAAAGTGCATCTCTGCCTTCTCCCCATCAGACCTACACTCAGATAGCACTCATTCCTGATCTTGCTCACTTGCCTCTCAGATAGAGTTTCTGTGTGGGATGTTGTCAGACCCAGGATGCGCTTCTGAGCAGGGTAAAAAAAGTCTGCACTGGGGATGGTAGAGAAAAGCAGGCAGATGCTTTTCCCCCTCAGTGCTTCCCAGGGAGCATCCCAAGGTGGTTTTAGGCCATCCATCCAAAAGAGTTGGCAGGGGGGCAGGGGGACATGACAAACAATGGTTCCAAGTTGGTGGTTTCTGAGAAAAGAAAGAAGGGGAGTTGAACTTTCCATGAACCATGTGATTCAGCCACAGTCTTATGCTGGAACATTTGCTGAAAGAAAATGTGACTGATGTAGTTAGAGATTCCAGTAACTGTGAAATCAATCTGCCTCCCTCTTCCTTCCTGCTGCTCATCCTTCTTCCCCCTTCCCCTCCCATCACTCCTCCTCTTCCATCTCCCTAATTGCTTCTTTTCTTAGCTGGCATGTGCTGTTGAGCTCAGCCAGGCAACTCTTCACATCTCACTGACTCCCAGGCACGAGTCCGAGTCCAGCGTCACACCCCCAACGCATGTCCTACCTCCCTGCTGGAGCAGCACCTAGCCTCCACAGCTGCACTTCAACTTCCTCAGGCAAAGGACCCGGCCCCTCAGAAAAATATTGCAGCAGCCTCCCATCCCCTTCCCTCAGCCCTTCTAAACACCTTTAACATGAGGGCATCTCAGCTGCTTCCATTTCCTAACTCAGATAATCCAGGAGGTAGAAGAGAAGGCTTAAGGGCACAGCGTTTAAACAGTGACTGCTACGGGTTTGGTTTTTTTACTAAAGATATACATATATATATATATGTGTGTGTGTGTATATAGATGGGCCACTCTCTGGAATTAGAAATAAAATTAATTTGAGGGTTTTTTTGGCTCTAGTTTTCCTTACTCTGTTAAAAATTGTCTTGGAGTTTGTATCTTTTTGACCAAACTCCAATCCTGGCACTGGCAACTGGGAAAAGTTTCCACACCCCTGCCCTCCCTCTCAGCTGTGTCGCAGGCGCAGTGGGGTCACTATGCTAGCTAGATAGGTGGTCCTCACTTACCGTTATGATTTAGGGGTGCAGACACCAATAAGCAAACCTGCTCTGTAGCCCAGCTGCCTGCAGGGGGGATGAGGCAGAGAAGCAGTGGGAAGTACTTCCAACTCCCAGAAGACAGGCACAGCACAAGCAGCTTCTAGTGGCGCCAAGTGATGAATCCAAACTCCTCTTCTCCAGCTCCCACCCCCTTCTCCCAGCACCAAACTTCTGCCACTTGAAATGAGAGGCGGCAAGGAGGAACAAACTGTGAATTTTATTCAGGAGTTACAACCTGGTGTCCTCAGACAGGGCAGTGAAGCAAATGCCCTGCGCCCCGAGGCAGGGACCTCCGGTACCCGGGCAGCACCCCTGTCTCCTCCTCACCCTGCTGACACAGGGCTGCTTTGGCGGACAGGGAGGGAGGCACCAAGGAGCGTGATACCCAGCACAGGGACACCCCGAGAGCAGTTTGCAGGTGGCCCAGAAAAGGGCAGTGGCTCTGCATTTGCCCTCTGGCCACAAGCCCAGACCAGCTGCCTGCAATAGCGAAAGGGTGAGGACTGGTCCTACAGCGGCTGCCACCACTTCGGGGCCCCAGTCGCATCCAGGATGTGCAAGAAGGGACCGCAGGCTGCAGTGGCTGATCACCGATGTCTCCAGCAGGGGGCACTGTGACACTAAGGAAAGCCAGCCTGCTAGGCATGGCAGGGGGGCCTGAGCTCCATCCCCTGCACCAGCCCAGGGGCTCCTTGGAGCATCTGCCCTGCTAAGGCCTCCGAGGTGAGTTTGTAAAAAAAGAACGGCTGCATGTGAAGAGTGAAGGGGGCTGGGGAGTGTCACCGTGGGGCAAGGGGCTGCTGTACACTGCAGTACAAAAATAAAGATATAAACCAGAAATTAAAAGGCTGGAGTGTCAGGATCACATCCTCAGACCTCTGGCTTGTAACAGCTGGAAAACGAGAGAGAAAGAAAGAAACAAAATCAACGGCAGGGGGAAAAAAGGCGATTGAGCATGGAGGGGAGAGTGAGAAACAGGAAAAGGGAAATGACAGCGGAAATGAGAACAGAAGAAAAAGAAAAGAGATGAGGAGTGAGGGTGGGAGAACAGAGAAAAAAGAAAGGAAAAGTCCGCATGATTAACATACACTGACTTTTAAGAGAATAACACTCAGGTCTCACAGCCATGGACAAGGAGGCTCTCAAACAGAGGGAGAGAGAAATGCCAGCCAGCTAACAAGTGCCCTCCCCCAGGACTGAGAGTGGCACTGAGCACCTCTGCTTTAATAAGAGCCACTTTTCCAGTATGAGAGAGGAATCCTCCTAAAGCTTTCTGTACTCAGCCCCACACACCTCCCTGAGCAGAAGGCAGAGCACAGATGCTCATTTTGCACACAGCTACGAGAACATCTGGAGCGAGGACCGGCTACTTCTGCTCTGCCTTCACTGCGCTCTCACCCTGGCAGACATGGTGGGGGGAAAAGCCCAGGGAAGTGAGAGCGGGGAGGGGAAAATCACAAGCTGCCTTCTGCAAACTGCTCTCAGGCTGGCAGGCAAAGGAGCTGCGGACTGCAGTCTGGAGAAGCGATCTGGCATGTGTGTCAGGCAGATACGTGGCAGCCTTCCCCCCCTTCTCCATGCCACCCCTGCCTGCTTTGCATTCATTTCCACCCCTCTTCATTTCTCCCAGCTGCGCTCTCCTTTCTGCTGCCAGAGCCTCTAGTCCCAAGCAGTAGGGCCTGCCTGGCGGGTAACTGCACGCATAGGATGAGAATCAGAAAAGCCACCTTAGGGATGAGTCAACCTCCCCTCCCTCCCCTTCCCTCCCCAGGCTCTACAAACCGGGGCCATACCCACAAGAGGGATGTGAGTCACTCATGCAGAGCTCAGGCTGGCAGGAGCTGGGAGTGCGGACAGGTAACGTACCTGCAGAGGAGGAAAAGTGAGGAGGAGAGACAAGGCCCCAGGCAGGGACCACTCTGAGCCCTGGGGAGCAAAGAGAGCAGAGGGAAGGATGCTGGAGGCTGGGGAGTGGGGCAGGGTAGGAGGCAGGTGACAGTGCAGGACGGACATGGAGGGGAGCAGGAAGGAGGGTCTGGAGGAAGAAAAAGTTTAGTGCAATGTCGAACAGATGGCCAGTCTGCAAATAAAAATATAACCATAAATAAACGGAACAGTTTAAAATATAAAGCAGCAGCCACAGTAACAGCTCTCCCCTGTGAGCTTTATCTCCAGAGAGACTCCTGCTCCTGGAGAGGACTTCCCCCACACCCCACACCTGCCCTAGTCCTTCCCTGCTGCTAGCTGTGAGCTCTCACCAGAAAGGTGGATGGGTCTATGCTTGGGGGGGTTATTTTTATCATTTTCCTCAAGGATTTGCTGCACCTTTCTCCTCTGCTTCTGCCTCTGCCTCCTCTTCCACCTCCTGCTCTTCCTCCTCTGGGTCCTCCTCTGTGCTCTGTGGCCCAGCATGCAGGACAAAGGGAAGAAAGAGTGGAGATACTTGCAAGATGAGCCATGGCAGTTCTTTCTGATACACAAGGGAATAAAGCAATGGTCATGACACTGGAATAAAAAGGGACCTTTCCCCATGGCCAAGACAGCTCTGGGTCAGGGAGCAGAGAGACTTGTCTTCCTCTGGAGCATCACATCAGGGCTATCTAACCCACTTACAAGTGTAGTGATCCCACTACCCAAAAACTGCCATCAGTCGCTAGCGCTCCCTCCTGTACTCTAGGTGTCTACAGGATGTCATGCACTGCCACACATTTCTGTTCTTCCCTCAAAAGGGGAGCAGGTGATCTCCTGCCCCGTTGGCTGGGAGTCAGCAGAAGGAAAAAGAATGCCGCAAAACCTTCAGGGAGATCACACCCTAGAGGCAGAGTGACACACACAGCATGGTCATGAGGAGGCATGAGGGGAATGTTAGAGTAGCATCAGAAGTGTCAGGGTCACTTGCTAAAGCCATTTGCCACACGCAGCTGGACACCACCACTTTCAACACAAGCACTCCTCCTTTTTTGGGCAATGGGTGTAATGCCATGGTGATGAACACCAGGACAAGCCCCTGTATTTCACCACTGAGGTGCCCCACAGTCACACTGGAGAGAGGAAAGAAAGAGGTAGCAAACAAGAGCAACCTGCTTGCAATCTCATAGGCAATGGGAGCAGGGCCATAGCAAAGTTGGTCTCACCTTGGCTTTGTGGCTGGGCTCAGAGCTGAGGCCATTGGGGGAGTTGTACAGCTCTTTGGAGACCATGCACAGGAACTCTGTCTGATCCTCATTCCCATAGTTATAGGATGAGCCAATGTTCACAAGCTAGAAAAGAAGAGAGCAAGAATCACAAGCACATGTTACTGCAAACATCCACTCCACCTGGGGAGCAAGCCAGAAAGCCCACCATGCAGCATGGAGTTCAATCCATACCCCCAATAGAAAGGCCTCATAACTAAGCTGAGAAGGCAGCACAGAGAACCACGAGAGGAGTCAGACAGGATGCAGAACAGATTAACCTCACACAGTATCCTCTAAATCTCTAGAGAAGGGGCAAGAGAGTGTGACTGCACCATCAATGTCTGACCCAATATTCTCAGAGAGGGAAGGTGCCTTGCCAGGGGACTGTATGGTATCCACGATCTTTTCACAGAATCACAGAATCAGTCAGGTTGGAAGAGACCTCTGGGATCATCGAGTCCAACCATTGCCCTGACACCACCATGGCAACTAGACCATGGCACTAAGTGCCACGTCCAGTCTTTTCTTAAACATATCCAGAGATGGTGACTCCACCACCATCCTGGGCAGCCCGTTCCAATGTCTAATGACCCTTTCTGAGAAGAAAAGCTTCCTAATGTCTAACCTGAACCTCCCCTGGCAAAGCTTGAGGCTATGTCCTCTTGTCCTATCGCTAGTTGCCTGGGAGAAGAGGCCAACTCCCACTCTGCTCCAACCTCCCTTCAGGTAGTTGTAGACTGCAATAAGGTCACCTCTGAGCCTCCTCTTCTCCAGGCTAAACAACCCCAGCTCCCTCAGCCATTCCTCGTAGGTCATACCCTCCAGTTGTCCCCAGAAGAGAACTCCTTCCCACCCTCCTCTACCTTCTCCGTACCTGCTCAAAGCGCCATCCATCCGACATAGTGGAAACCATCTGAGTGAGCTCCTCTTCCTGGCACTGTAGCACACGGTAAACATGCTTAGGAGGCACCTGACAGCAAAATTGCAGAGCATGTTGACAATGGTCAGATGCTAAAGGCTGTTGCCCTCCTGCAGACTGAAGTGGTAGTACCCCTCCTTGACAGACCTGTCCTCTTCCCCTTGTCCCAGGTTAAAGGGGAGTGGAAACCCCAACCCAGCTTTCTGCCATGCTGTCATGGGGAGCAAGAACAACAGTGTCTCTTCTGGAGAGGAGGGACCGAGCTGAGCATTTCCTGCATTGTCCCCAGAAGGTACTGGGCTCTTTTGATGAGGAGTTTGCATGTGTCGTTACAAAGTCATTTATTCAAATGCCACAAATGCTGATGGGATATTGCAAGCGAAAAGTGACTGTGATGCTGGAGGCTTACAACCTGAGGCAGACGTGATGGAAAGTGAGATATCAGCCAACACTCCCAGAAGACAGATTTTAAAAGGTTATTGTTCAAGACAAGATGTGATTGTGCCACAGGATTGATTCCTTGTGCCTCATTGTCTGCATTTAACTGTTCCACAGACATCTCTTCACCTGTTCCCTCCAGATTTCTCTACAGGTATCCCCATGCTCTTCACCGTGTTTACACTCCCAGGACTCCCCACACCAGAGCCCTCCTCCCCATGACACCTTCGCTCTCCTCACAAACATTCTTCCATATACCACAGCAACCAGCTGCCTTCTTCCAAAAGCTAGAGGAGCTGATCTGTTTTCAGATGCTACATCCAGCATTACTTCTGGGGATACAAAACAAGCCTGTAACTTGTTTACTGTAACTAAAATGGTGGTAGCCTGTCCCCTGCAAGATTTTGCTATATAGACATTAGCACATAAACCCTAATTAGTTGCTTCTTTCCATTCCTTGCTGCTTCTCCCAAGTCTGCTCTGCCTCTAGATTCACCTCTCCCTTTCCACATTCCCTCCTTCACCCACTCCACTCTACCTTTCCTTGCCATTTCTCTCCATACCTGAGTTACTGTGTAGTCCTTCTCTTCCAGTCGATCCTTGATTATTTGGATTAAAGGACCAATGTTATAGAACTCGGCTTCTTCTAGGACCCCTGAGAAAGAAAGACAGAAGGACCACAAAGACAGAAAGTTAACACCCTGTCTTTGTTTTTTGGCTTGCAAAAGATCAATTCTGAGCTTCCCAAGGTCCACATGGAGGAATGACACTGCAGCCTCCCTTTTTAACAGGTTTCTGTTGCTTGAAACTCTTACTGCAGCGAATTGAACCCTGGCTGTCTGCATTGCATTTCTAATGCTCACCCCAATTTCCTTATGCTGCCTGCTACTACAGAAACAGGCATTGCCAGTGAAGCCTTGTGCCGAGCACTGCTAGTACCTTTCCCAGATAACTGGCCAAGGAGAAATGTAGGCTCCAGCCTCTCTCAATGATCACTAGTTATCACCTTGTTCAGGCCCTCTTCTCAAGGCAGAGAACAACAATTTGTTCTGATCTTGTCACCAAAAGACCCTAGAAAATCCTAACTTTCCTCCTGGGCCAGCTGGAGTTGCACCCACCTTGCAGCACCATATGACTTCAGATGATCTTTGTCTCTCCTGCCTGTGCTTCCCCTCAAAGCATGTAAACAGAGAAGTGCTTTGTTTTTTTTTCTCAATGGTATCTGCATCCATCACCTCTCCTGAGACTCACCTGTTTGCTAACAGGCCTTTAGAGAAAGGGAGGTGGGTTCCCAGAGGGTCGGTAAGGGAAAGGCAACTGGGAGCCAACACTGCCATGTCCCCGGGGCAGTACACAGACAATGCAGGTGGGGAGACTGATCTTTCACTGCTTGACACACTCAGACCTCTTCTGAGTCCCTCATTCAGCTGTGAATCGTCTAATGGGTTAGTTTTATGCCACCCTGAGCATCTGCAGCAGGAACAAAAGGCAATGTGAAGCTATGAAGTGGACTCCTGTTTATGCCTCAGATTTGATGTTAAAACCTGTGGATGAACTCTGTCTGACCTCAGGATTACAAGAAATGTCAAGTAGGAAACACCTCAGAATTGTGTTTATTACAATTCTGTACCATTGCTTAGATAGATTTTAGGAATTATAATTCATAGGACGATTCTGGAGAAAACTTTCCTTGCATTAGGTAAAAATATGTAAGAGAGAGAGGCAAGACGACTAATAAACATGTAGAAATTGTGCTTGGCAAGGGATGGACAGCACAGCCTGTCTTTGGAATTGGCTCCTTGTTAGATTCTAGCATCCAAAAAATAATGAGGCATTGGGGACTGCTGGCTCGTAACACAGGGATGTTACTGAGCTATCCTATTGGACCCCCTGTCAACCTCAAACGTCTGGCTTGCTTCACTGGAATTGCTGCAGTCCACAACCCATCAGAGCACTAGTAGCATACATTGCATATCAGTGATTAATGATGATCTTTATTACAGTCAATGGGAGAGATGAGCTTGGTTTTGTTTGGTCTCCTGGGTTTTCATTCCTAATTAGAAACACTCGGTCATTAACAGAAAACTCAGCCATAGAGCCTGGTTAAAAGTGGATCAGGAACAAGTAAAAAATGGTTTATTGAGGCTGAGAGATCTCGCCTACTTCTGTCTTTGTGACATCTCTGCTGAATGAACAGTTGTGAAGCCACAACACCTGTAGGATGCCTTCTTCACCTACTCTGAACCCCTTTAGTAAAGGAAACATCGGTATGCTTTCCAAGAGCTGCAGGGATAGGCCTCTCAAATCCCTCCACATCAACTTCCAGAAGAAGAATGAGAGACAACAAGGTTGGCAACAAGTCCTACTGTGTCCTGGCTACAGCAGTGATGTTAAGTGGGAAGTTTCTAAGCTCCAGGACTCACCCTCTTCAGCCATATCTTTATCCAGGACCAGCTTCCCATGACGGAGGAAATTCAGGATGGGTCCAAAGTATGTGGGGTCCCGGTCTATTAGGTATGCACCAGTTTCATCCTAGCAACAGAGACAGACCACGAGGAGAAAAAACCCATGGGAAACTTGTAACCAACCCCCAAATGCTCCAGACTATAAGAAAACACAAACCTAAGCAAAAATGTTCGCTATTTCTAACACTCCGTGGAAATCATAGGCCCCCTGAGAGTCCCTAGCCAAGTCAGCCCAGCTTGGATTTTAGCTCCTGTACTGGTATGCTCAGCGTGCCCACCTCAGCATGGACCAACACAGCTGAGAAAGCCAAAATGGGCCTCAGTCTTCTTCTGCAACTGTGTGTTCAGGCCCGGTATGAGAGCAGAGAGCGCCCTTATAGGGGACAAGGCTCAGTTAGGCAGATACAGCTGGGAGGTAGACCCAGGGGATGGGGGGTAATGGACAGGTGGGAGAGCAGGGGCAGAGGGGAGCTGGCCTCTTTTCCTCAGCTCGGGAAGACAGGTGCCAGGCTACAACACAGCAAGGGGGGATCTGGGAAGGGGAAATCCTTCCCGGGAGAGCGGGAAGGAAGAGCAGGCATTTTTCACTCAGTTACTCCTGCAGCTGTCGGGGTCTGACTCCATCCCTGCATCCCTCCAGCCCTCCCCATGCTCAGTGGGGCACGGTGCAGGAGGCAACCCAGCTGCCTTACCCGGTCTGACTGCAGCTCCTCGCCCTGGCACAAGCGACACAGGAAAGATTTCTGCTCCCGACACAGCGTCTGCCTGGTGGTGAGGAAGACGGTGCCCCCCACATTGAGCCTCACCCACTTGGCCTGGGTGCCACCGAGTGGCGGGCTGTCCCAGGTGCAGCATAGCCCCATGGCACCCTGCATCTCCTCCCCACCCTCCATCCTCATCCTCACCCCCCTCCCCCAGCGTGCAGGGACTGCCGCAGGTGCTGCCTGCTGGAGAATGCCGGGATCTGTAGTTTATCGGCCTCTCCCTCTGCAGCAGCTGTGTTTGTTGGGGGCCAGAGTCTTCCCTGGGACCACCAAGGGAGGAAGGATGCTCTGGGCTGGAGGAGATCACTGCGGCTATTAGGGGTGGGCAAAACCGCAGCTCCACAGCACTGCTGCTCCCTGGCTTTTCCCCTGTTCCCATTTTCACTAACCAAGGGCTGGCCAGCACTTCGGAGGTGCAGGGTGTTATGCAAAAATCATCGGCATTTACTTCCATAGGCATCCTCTCCGGCTCATTCAAAGGTTCTGGGAACTGTAGTTTGCAGGGACATGCACAAAAGGGTGCTGGGAACTGTAGTTTTCCCTCCCCACTGTCCCTGCCATGAGGACGCTGTAATGAATGGGGATGCACTGTACGACATGACCCCAGCCCTGTGGCTCATAGTCTGCCTGCTTCCAGTCCTGGGTCTTGCCTGCAAGCTTCCTCGGCGTCAGGAAGAACAACCTGCTCTCTGGCAGTCAGCAGATTAAGCCCATCAGCACTGTACTCCACAGCTTTCCCTTCAGGAGATCCATTACCCCAGGCTCACAGCTCAGTGCTGCATCAGTTGCTACACTGTTCTTGCTGCAAAATGTGCAGACAGTTGTCTTCTTGCTAACATATGTAGGGACACTTCTGGGAACTGTATCCTGGATCTGCATGAAGTGCTGGCAGGGGGCAGGAATAATTTTTCTTCCAGCTTGGAAGTCACTGACTCAGCAAACTCCCCCCCTGCGCTGCCCTACCAGCACAAACCATGCCAGAGACCCCCTGCGTACTTTCCCTGTGCTCCTGCCATCCGTTTGTGTCTGAGCAACAGAGAGCTCAGATTTTAACTTGGCCCTGTGTGGAGTTTTACCTTTGCCCCAGGCACATATCACCCACTGAGGCTGATGTGCCAATCCTGCCGTACAGAATCTAGCCCTGCCTCTGCCACTCCCTCCTGCCAAGCCGAGCCTGGAGCTCAGCAACTCATGTCCCACGGCACTCTGTTCAAATGCACTCCTTAGCACGGACACAACCTGAATGACCTCTCTCTCCAGCAGCTCTGCATGTCCCACTCCCACCTAAGCAGCTTGCCAGCAGCTTGAGCATATTAGGAATGGAAAGGAAAGGCTGATATTTTACCTGAATGTGGCCCAAAGCCTTCCTTCACTCAAGCACCTTTCTGGCTCTTCCTTGCCAGGGCAATGCAGCACTGCAGAGACACCTTGGTGCCTTGCAGACACTTTTATTGTTCTTGCATCTAGATCTTTATGCCTTTTGAGGTGGGGGTTTATTGGGGGAAGAGGATGGATAAAGAGAAACATTATGTTTTACTCATATTCCTTTTCTTCTCGTCCTTCCCTCTTCTTTTACTTACAAATCACTCCCTTTTTTTCATTACAGGATGTGAAGGCAGCATCACCCTTCCCCCACATCACACAGGACTTCCTTCGCAAAGACGGTATAGGTGTGTACTTTGCTCCTTCAGTGGAGGAGTGCAAAGGGGAGGAGAGGAAGAGAGGATAACATGGAAAAGGTTTCAAGATTGCTGACCTCCAGCTAATTTAAGCACAGGAACAATTCAGCTGCTGCAGGGTAAATTCAAATAACTCTGGATCTCCTTGAATTTATATCAGGAGCTGGTCAGCACTAGAGTGACCGATAACAGGGAGAGGATGAAAAATTATTTTTGCTACCTATATGGAGCAGACTTTGGCCCAAGCTACTGCCCAGCCCTTGGACCAGTCTCCACTGAGCACTGGTGTGCATCAAAGGTATCTGCTCAGACTAACACTGACCTGAGCTGGAGCATCACACAATGCAACACAGCTCTGGGCTGTGGGACTGTCGCCCTCCTACTTCTGGCTCTGAGTCAAACCATGGCAAACGTGAGATCTCTACACTGCACGCTGGTGGGCAAGGGATGCAGGACCCTGTTTGTGCTGGCCGCAGCTCCAGCAGAGAATTAGGGTGAGGACTGTGGCTCTCTGATATGAATGCAGTAGTTGGGTGGCAGCCTATAGCCCCTTATCTCCCCCTCCAAGAAATCTGCCCTGCCTTAGTTTTCTTCCTTCTTCCATCGAGGGTTCACCCTGTCTCCCTTTCCTCCTCTCACAGCCCCTCAGCCTCTTGCTCCTTTTTAGGTCCATTTCTTGTTCTCGACGCCTTCTTCCCCAATCTCTCCCATGCCAGTGCTGCTCATGGGTCAGGGATGGTCTGTATTCAGAACACATCTTCCATCAACACCAGCCTCCATCTGTGGACAGCACTTCAAGTCTTGCTCGCCCCAGGGCCATGGTGTGAAAGGTTAGCTGGTAAACCTAAACAGGTATACTATGAGTAAAGAAAGAGGTCAAAGTACACCATTCCCATCCCCACAGCCTTCTTTTCCACAACATACAGCACAAAATTCATTGGAAACCCCCCAGGGCAGGGCTATCCCCATAGTACTGAAAATCATCTTCAGGATTTTTGAGTCTGGGGTGAGTTACCAGCTGAAATGCTATGATGAGTCAGTGGTGTGGGCTAAATACAGGCCTGATTTGCACACCATCACCGGACATAGTTCTGAGATGCAACTAGCATGCCCTTGTCAAGGTCCATTAATATAAAGCAACAGAACAGAGGACAAATAAATGCAAACAATCCAATGGCTGTTCCTCCTGCTTTGATGCTAACTATGTATAAAACACACCCACAGAAACAGAGACAGAGGAGCAAGCAAGACTTTACATGGGGCAGTGTGATTGTGTAATGCCATAGAGCCCTGCTGAGTACCCAGTTAAATCACGAGGACAACTGCACAGACTGGGGGCAGGAAAAATTGGACAGCCACTGGATAGATAGATAGGTGATGGGGCTGAACAAGAGTTGAGGAAAACAGAGCAGGGGGTAAACTGAGAGTTTCTTGTTTCAGCAGCCAGCAGGCCTGCAGTGCAAACCTGCAGAAAGCTACACACACTAAAGCGCTCCGTACATACATTGCAGCCTGACGAGTCAGCTGGGTACATGGCATACGATGCATCGCTGACACTGCGGAGCTGCTCTTAGGGAACTGTTGCATTGTGGAGCAGCAGTGGGAACAGGGATCACCATGTGTTGGCACAGACAGTGTCACCACTCTGGGATTAAACCTCTGCAATCATTTAGTTAATGAACACACAGTGGCATGAGGCACTGGAGAAGAAACCATCTCCTCTCTCTTCCCTATAGGACGTGGGCAGGGGAGGACAAGTAATGCTCTGACATTTTGCTGTTAAGCCAACAGTGAACTGGGGAAAGAAAACTCCCTACACTGGACTTGGGGGTGGGAGGAAGACAGTTCACTTGTAGCCAACAGAGGCCAGTGCGACTGCCAGCTGAGCCAGGAGCAGGAAGAGAAAGGCCCCATGGCATGCAGGCGAGCTAATCTTTCTCCAGCTCCTTGTGCTTCGATCAGTCTGTGAGCAATGTACCTGCATTCAAAGTAGCATGTAAAGTCTGTTTGTAAATGTGCATCGCTCAGCACCTCTGGTGGAAGAGTGCTGGTAGGACAAGAGAGAACAGTCATGTAGCACCCAGTTGCAAGCTGGCATGAACAAGAAAAGCCCCTGCAGGTAACAGTGATTACCACTGCTCATGAAGTGGTTGTTAGTGCAAAGGGACAGTGGTGCTGGCAGAAGGGCTGCTTTGCAATTTAGGAAAGTTTGCAGGGGAACAAAAGGTTTGCTGGGAAGTGAAGTGTGAAATAGTGCAACCTGACTGCTAGGCAGCAGTAGGGGAGGAAGAGAAAGGCAGGGGATGAAGAAGATGTGAGGAACAAGGGACTGTGGGATTACTTTTGGACCAGACTGTTTTCACGCAGTCCAAAACTGCTTCAGGACAAAAGTATTGCAGATAGTAAAATATACCAATAAAACAATAAAGAGTTTACATGCTGGCCTGGGACTCTCAAATTTATATAGAACTGTAAAAGCTCCAGTCTCAAGTTAGCCACAGGTCAATGTGACCCTCTTCCCACATCAGGGGGGGGTCACAGGCTACTTTTAGGCCACAAAGAGCCATATCCTAACAAAGATATGCTATTCCCCTTTCCCTGTGGCAAATTTTCCACAGGAGAGTCATAACATTAGTGATTTGCATTCATATCCACTTCTCCGTTTCCCAGCTTCCAGTTCCCACAGGAAACCCACCCAGTCAGGGACATAAAGATCTGCAGAACATTTATAGTCCTGGTGCAAGTCCCTTCAGCTGTTCCATATGTCCAGTAGCATCTGTTATGGCTCAAAATAGGATTTTGCACTCTCCAGGCTTTGAAAACATTGCCTCGGTCTCCACAATGTTCCCAGTGCTTTGCTTGCAGTGTGAGAACACATCTCAACTAAAAGGAGGGAGAATATCAGAAGACTCTCTTGGACAGATTTTTTATATGTGATGTAACAGGGCACACCCCAGAAAGACAACGTATCTTGTCATGAGGGGGAAGTTCTCAATTTCTCCTCTCAAATCAAGGCAAAGCTAAGTATCTGGTAAAAAATCTGCCAAAAGCTGGGAAACTGAAGAACCGCTGAGATTTTGTGGTTCAAAACACGGCCAGGAGGAGAGCAGTTGAGTACTGCCAACCTTGGCACACATACCAGAGAGGGGGAAGGGCCCTGCTAGATATCACTGAGCCACACAGTCAAAATGTAGAGCAAGGGGAGAGGGAAATCTTTCACTTAGTTTGCAATCTCCAGGTGGACGGCTGGGCTGCACCAGACACCTCCCCGCGACACACAGGACAGAGAAAAACAGCTCAGTCTCAAGAGGAAGCTGGGGTCTGTGGGACAAAAGAAACACAGCACTTAAACTGCATTGCCAAATGTTCTGGAATGACAAGAGCAAAAGCCAGCCCCCTGCATCCATTGGAAATGATTAACAAAGTCTGAAAGAATATGTCAATTTTCTCTAATAACTAAATTTTCCTGGAGAAACAGAGCAGGCATGGCACTCCTTGCTTGTCTGTTTGTACACAGGGGCCTGGCCACATACTCACAAAATCAGCCTCAGCTCCCAGCCACACCCAGAGTCTTAAATCTTAATGACCCACCACGTGAAAGCCTCTTAGCTTGGCTGATGGTGGGAAAAGCTAGAAATCCTGAACTGAAAAGATGTCACAGGCCAGATCCTGCTATAAGATCCCATACTAGACAATACTGTCTGTACGAGTATCTTTAAGCGTCTTAAAAAGCAGCACCTGTGTTGCTCAGATTGGGATGCTCCTCCACAGAGAGTTTAGCACCACTTGCTGTTCCCAGCCAGTCACCCCAGCCAGCGCTTATCCTTTTGTTTTCATGTCAGCACCTTACTTCAGCTTAAAAGGGGTTTTTTTTAAGTACTCTCAGTTACAGACTGCAATCAGATGTCCTACACGGCATGACATGCTGACTAGTTCTTCCCTTTCCCCTGCAGGAAACAGTTGCTAGAAAATTACCCTACTTGGGATTAAGCAAGGTGTTGCTACCAGCCTTTAAAAACACAGTGATTACCTGGGTGGGGAAATTCACAAAGCATGGGAGTAGGAAATCTTTCCCTAGCAGGAAAGAGAAGAAAACTGATTAAACCGTCAATTAGATCCAGAACAGAAAGTCTTAACAATTTGCAGGGCATGCTGTAACCTGCAAAGGAGGCCTTTTTGGGAAGCCTAAGCCCAAAGAACTAAATGGAAGCTGGCAAATATAAAGGTTTATTATTTTATCCAGATCTGTGTCTTGCACTGCATACTAAAGCGTCACTCATTCCACTCTCGCACGCTCTGTATACTCAGCACTTGCTTTAAGGCCAGCCCCAAGTCCCTGAAGAGCTAGGTTGTTGGACTGGATGTAAGTAGGGAAATTAAATGCTTTCAGTCACTGGAAATGGGTGGAAAGAAAGGTAAGGCTGTATGTGTGCATGGGGAGGACAGGGGAAGAAACAATCTGGACAGTGAAACTCTAGCTCCACGGGAGGCGAGCAGAAATGGAGCTTGTGTGCATGCAGGCCAAGCCCAGGAAGAAGCCAGGGCTGCAGCCAACAGAGGCCAAAGGAAATGCGAAGAATAAACACTATCCAATAGAAAAGGATCCAGCCCTCATATTCAGTGGCTAGGAAGGGACCCTGCAAATCTGTGGCCATAAGCACCCACAGCAACCCCTAGAAAGGGTGACTCCATCATCCTCAGATGTCCACAGATACCTGTTGCTGCTGCAAGCCCAAGAGCAGAACCTGTCTCATTAACTTTACCCGTGGGCCAGAATAAGTGCAGGCTTTTTTTTGCCTTTTTTTTTTTTTTTTTTAACAGGAGAAAATCCTAGAGAGAACAAATTCTTGAACATTGTCAGGGATACTCAGGGGCTTTTCAGCTCTCAGATAAAAGACAATGGTCTTGGGGAAAAATATGTGCCATTGTGGGCTATTGCTCTGTAGGTCTCAGTTCTCCTAAGTTTTTTAAGGTTGCATGGTTAAGTCTCACGGAAAGAATGGAAACACCCACGCGGTCCAATTTTCACCGTGTGAGCTGACGTCAGGTTTTGAAAAACAGAGCTGTGACCAACTAACGTGGAGTTTTAGATCAAAAAGCAAATGGACAAGGACTGAAAGGAGGAAGATGATGAAAAGTCCCAAGAGAGAGGCATGCCATTGTCCTTCTTGGGCCAGAGATGTTACCAATACTTAAAAATCAAATGAAAATTTAATCACAAAACGATAAGTTTGTGTTCTGTATTAGGTTTGTAACCTAGTTAAAGAATTGTTAAGTTTGAAACAAGTAACCATAGGCACTGTTAGGTTTGAAGTAGGTAGCCATAGAAACCCCACTAGGTAAGATGCTGGACTTTTTTGTGTTGTTAGAGACCGTCATGGACACTAGTTTAACACAATAGAGTTACTTACTGGACAAACGAGTTACAACGTTAGAGAGCCAAGATGCTACCACGCCTGCGCAAGAAGGAAAGGTGAAAAATGCACAGCGAGGAAGACATACGGCCTTCATCTCACAGACCCCGGCCCACGACCACCAGAGGAAACTACGCGTGCGCAACCGGGAGGAGTTAAAGGCGGAGACTATGGAAATGAATTCCCGGAACTCATTATAATAAAGACCACCTTTTTCGGGATAGGTTATGAATATGTATAGGCGTCCTTGGATACATGATAAATGTGTAATTAACTGACCATATAAATACGAAATGAACTACTAACGCGGCGCACGCGCGTTTTGGAGGGCTACCTCCCGTGCCGCCCAGCTGCAATAAAGGTGTGCCTGCTTCTTAATGCTACATTGGTGTTAAGAGGTTTTATTCCCGATTTCGGTGACAGAGAGAGCTTTGTGAGGGTAAGAGATGTAGTTCTACTCACAGAGAGAAGGAAACATCTCATTTGAATCCTCAAGACAAAGTGATCCCATAAGAGTTCCTGAAAAGGAATCACCCAAGAAACACTCCCATAAGTTCCATTCAGCAGAAAGACCTTGAAACACATTTTATTTACCCTTTTTTAATCCCAGAATGTTTTCCCCCAAGGGGGATTTTGGACCATGGGGATACAAAACTGGCTAAGTGCACGTTGCAGTTAAGAGTCCAAGTGCAAGAAGAAATCCAAATCAAGTCTCTAACCTAAGTGCCAACCTTGGGTTTGGCATATTTGCTCCTTTAACAGCTATGTCTTTCCCCGAAGTTTTGCACTCAAAATGGCCATAAAGTGTATGCATGGCTTCTAGGACAGAGGCAGAGAGCAAGATCATGAGGCACAGTTATACAAGTACAACCATCCTGTGAGTGAACATGGTGGAATGTCCTGAGTCACGAGTTTGGCTTGACTCAATTACTTCCCCGTGCTGCCACCAGCACTCTCTCCCTTCCATCTGATAAGGTAAAAAGGTCACAGAATGACAGGACAGCTGAGGTTGGATGATCCTATGATTTTAAAGATGTGTAGATGTGGTGCTTAGGGACATGGTTTAGTGGTGGACTTGGCAGTGCTGGGTTAACGGTTGGACTTGATGATCTTAAAGGTCATCTCAAACCAAAACAATTCTATGATTCTACGACCTTGGGAGGACATCTGTTTCACTACACCTGCTCAAGCAGGGTCACCTAGAGCTGGGTGTCCAAGTCATCTTTATGCTCCTAAGCAGCAGCAGTAGGGCAAGGAGAAAGTGCCAAAGCACCATGTGCCCGTACTTGTTACCTAACACTTTAACCTTGAGACACTTAACCAGGAATGCTAAACCCATCTTTTCCAAATCCTGTTTCAAGGCAAATTATCTGCACAGCTGGGAGACAGAGCACCTTATTACACTGTCTTCCCCTTTCCCTCAGAAATGATATTTTCAGGCTGTGCCCGCATGTACCATTCCACCCAGGCCCCATCATACACAGCAACATCTGGTTTGCCACAGAGGTATGCCCCCAGAGCCACGTGGCAGGCAGTCACCCCAGAGCCACATGTGGCTACCACCGGCTTTAACAGGTCCACCTTCTTCTCCTGGAACAGACTGCGGATCTGCTCAGGGGTCTTCTCTAAGCCAGACTCTGTGAGGAAATCAGTGAAGGGGATGTTCATCGACCCAGGGACATGACCAGGCTCAATTCCTGGAGGAAAAGCAATACAGACAGGAATTAACCTCTACTGCCTGGGACAAATCCATCACAAAACCCATTCTTTGTTTCACTGGGAGGAATATTTATTGTTTAGTGTATTTTGTTAAAACAAACACATTTATTTTTGTTAAACTTTGCTTTACTAGATTCCTGATTACTCAGGAAGGATGTATCTAACCTTCAGGTTACCACATGGACACAATCCTATCAAGTTTTTTACTTCCTCCCAGTTCCCTCCACATCTCCCTCACATCAGAGCAACCCGCTCTGATGAGGCACTCACTGAAGCACTTCCACAGGCCCTTCTGAGGGGAAGTGTAGCATCAGTACTCTTGAAGAGTCTCATGAAGAGACCAATGAACATCTTTGAGGCTATGACAGCTACGTTCCTCACCCCAGCGCCTCATAAGGAAAAAAATACACAGCTTCCCCACTCCTGAATTTTCAAAGAGCACTTGCTAGTCAAAAGGAGAGGACAGGTGGATACACTGCCTCAAGTCCACCCCCTAAAGGACAACCGTATTTCCCTTCATTACCTCTACAGGAGTCAAACTGATGGGCACCTTAAATGAAGCCCCTTTTTACTATGCCCATGTCTCAAGAGGCACATTACCATCTCGGGGCTCTGGCTCTACTCCCCGGAACCGTCCTGCAGCACGCGCATCCACTAGTTGGAAGCAGTGGGAATCCAAGTTATCTAAGACATCCTCGTACGTTTTCACCAGGGACTTGTCCAAGGAGGCGTGGAACTCTGAGGGAGCTACCTGGCTTTTCCCAGAGCTCAGCACATTCCCCTCTTGCTGCCAGTTCTTCAGGCCACCATCCAGAAGGGAGACAGCTTCATGTCCAAAGGCCCGGAACATCCACCACACCCGGGGTGCTGAGAACAGACCTTGGTCGCTGCCATCATACACGACAACATGGGAATCATTCCCCACACCCAGCTTCCCCACATACTCAGCAAAGTCATCAGCCTTGGGCAGCATGTGATCATAAGGTGAAGTACGATCGCTGCATTGGTCAATGTCAAAGAAAACTGCACCAGGAATATGGCGCTCCTCAAATTCCCGCTTCGGGTCACGCTTCATCTTCGGCAAATACCAGGATGCATCCACGATTCTCAAGGCCAGACCAGCCTGCTGGGACTTGATGGCTTCTGAAAGCCATTTTGCAGACACCAGAGCACGGTACAGGAGTTGTTGTGACATTGCTCCTGAGTCCTGGCCGAGGTTACCCAATTCCTGGGGTTTGCCTGAATCCACCCGACTGCAAAAGGAAGGAAATTGCAAATTAGAGACCAGCCTTACAAGAAGCGACTGGACAAAGACGCATATTGGGACCAAAGACCTGTGTCTGCACTGAGGTGCTGGCTAAGCCTACAGTGAAGGGTTTGAAATGCTCCAGCCCTGAAAACAGAGTTTTACAGAGCTCAGCCCAAGCCCCGCGTGGAGCGGGACAGCCATGGCACAGTCTTGCCCTGCACCCAGCCCCCCGTAGGCCACCTGGCCCCTCCACCTCCAGCGACTACCAGCCAGCGCTGACAGCTGCAAGTGGGGAGCGTGGCAGTCCCAGGGACCCCGAGCAGAGGGGACCGAGCGCCCCGGGGTGAGGCACGGCCCCACGACGAGAGGGGCTCGGCCCCACCTCTCTCACCGCCCCGGAGCCCATCTCCAGCTGAGGCCCTACCGAGGCCCTGGCGCCCCTCACGCAGGCTGGACCCGCACCGCCTCCCGCTCCGACCCCTCCCATCCCGGACACCTCCAGCCCCAGCGGGGCCGCGGTTCCCTCCGCGCAGCAGCGGGGCCAGGAGCGGGATCGGCCCGCCGCGCCGCCCCGTACCGTACCGTAACTCCGTGCTAGGCCTCAGCGGAGCAGCACCCGCCCTCAGACCCCGCCAGCCATGGCCGCCGCCGGGGGGGCGGGAGCCGGAGCCCTCCCAGAGGACCGGTCCCGGGCGGTGCCGCCCTCCCCCGCACCGCCCTCTCGGGCCGCGCTGGCCGGCCCGCGTACCCCCGCCGCCGCCATTTTGTGTGTGTGTGTGTCCCCTCCGGCGGCGCCCCCTCCCGGCCTCGGCCTTCTGAGATGGCGCCACAGGTGCTGGGCAGGGCCCTGGTTACGGCCAAATGGCTGTCGGAGGCCGTGCGGGCCGGGCGGGTGGGACCGAGCCTGCGGGTACTGGACGCCTCCTGGTACCCGCCGCAGGAGCGAAACGCCCGGCAGGAGTTCAAGGAGAGGCACATCCCCGGGGCGTCCTTCTTTGACATCGAGGAGTGCCGGGACCAGGCCTCCCCCTACGACTTCATGCTGCCCAGCGAGTCGCACTTCGCCGACTATGTGGGGCGCCTGGGGGTCAGCAACGACACCCACGTGGTGGTGTACGACGGGGACGAGCTGGGCACCTTCTACGCCCCCCGCGCTTGGTGGATGTTCCGGGCCTTCGGGCACAAGGAGGTCTCGGTGCTGAACGGTGGCTTCAAGAACTGGGTGAAGGAGGGCCACCCCGTCACGGCAGAGGTCAGCCAGCCCACCCCCGCTGTCTTTAAGGCCAAGCTGAACACAGTCCTGCTGAAGACCTTCGAGGAGATGATGCAGAACGTGGGGTCCCTGAGGTTCCAGGTGGTGGATTCCCGCCCTGAGGGCCGGTTCCGGGGGACCGAGCTGGACCAAGGTAATGGAGGTGGGAATGGTACCTGCCCCCTGCACCGGAGCAGGATGAGTGACGATACTAGTCCGGGTGTAACAACTCCTCCCAGATAGCAAACAGATTTTCCTAATGCACAGGCATGCCTCAGCCTAACTCACTGATTTACCTTAGGGGATCCACAGTTGAGCATTCAGATGCCAGTGCCTTCACAGCATGCTTTTCTTGTAGTTGGTTGTAAAGCTGCA
Source organism: Nyctibius grandis (assembly GCF_013368605.1). Lineage (NCBI taxonomy): Eukaryota > Metazoa > Chordata > Aves > Nyctibiiformes > Nyctibiidae > Nyctibius > Nyctibius grandis. The sequence goes on from NC_090662.1 coordinate 61,661,800, forward strand.
GGAGGAAATAGCAGAAAAGGTCCGCAGTCGGTTGGCTCCAGGATCCCCCATCCCACACCCTGAAGTTAATCAAACAGAATGCAAACACAGGAGGTGAGAGTGCCCAGGGGTTTGTTCAGGGTTTTATCTAACACTAGCAGACACACACAAACTATCAGTATTCATACAGGCACCTTTCACCATAATGAACACATCAGCAAAAGCCCAGGTTTTGGGCAGTAAAGTAACCCAAGGGACATTTTCCTTCTTGCTCTGGTTCCCAGCAAATAGAGAACTTGCTTGAGTTGATCTTTGTTCTTTTGCTCTCTGACATTAAATCTAACAAGCTTAAGTAAGAAAAGCCCCAAACCCTTCCCGAATGTATGGGCTGTCAGCCTCTCCCTTTTGGGTGCCCCAAATAACAGGAACAAAAATTGATTTTGTTACCTTGGTCAAACACTGGACATGCAAGCAGCAGGGGTGGGAGAAGACCTGTGCAGCAGGGACAGCTGGTACAGCAGTGCGCCTGGAATGAAATTCAAGTTGGTTGTTAAAGGAGGCCCTCACTGTATAATTTAATCCTTGGTAGATCCCAGAATAACCTCTCCTCCAAAAGGGAATCACAGAAGTGGTTTAAAAAGAAATGCAGAGTTTCAAAAACAAAGCACAACAGCTCAGCAACAGTTGGGTCTGAGTCGAGCTCCACGCTGCAGGAGCAGGTATGCGGCAGGCTTCCTTCTGCAGTCCTGAGGCAGTGCTGCGCTGCTGCCTTGCAGGTCAGTTGTCATTGTCTTCTGGCTGTTCTGTTAACATGTGTGCTGCTGTACAGCCATTGAGTGCGATACTGTGTCCTGAAATAAATTCCCACATCCGAACCTCAGGAGCATTTGGCTGTAAGCGGCTCTGTACACATGGTTCGCATAAGTGTCTACAGTGAGCCCCCAAAACACACTCGACTTGTGCAAGACAGTGTAGAAGGTGAGAGAAGTAGTGGGAGGGACAGAGGAGACTGTTGCAGGGAGAGAGGGGGGAATTAGGCTTGTCACTCATTCTGTTCCCTTGCCTACTGCTGCCCACCAAAGTGAAGGTTGAATTTTAACCTCCAGATGTGGATAGAACGCTCCTCACTGGGAGCTGGTGGGTTTCGCATTCTCTTTCCCAAAGTGGGAGTTGTGACCAGGTGACAAATACCACAGCCCCTCACAGTGTCTTGAAAACAGATTTTTCCTTTGAAATGAGTCAGCATGGAACAGTTTATTTGTGGTGGTCCAGTTCTGCTTCCCACAGCAGATCCAGCAGGATAAGCATTCCAGCTGCAGCTGCTCATTCCACAGGAGTTTGACAGCCTTCTGAACCAGGCTAGCCAGTAGCTGCGCTATAGCCAGCAGTGGGTAAAAGGCAGTGTTTACACCTAAAAGAGCAATGTGAGATCAATGCTGATTAATTACAGGGGTCATCCAATCAGGGAAGAGAAATGTTGCCTGCAATTTAGAGAAGAATGGTCTTGAGGTTAAGGGACTTGCTGTGTTCTCAGGCGATTTCAGTTTAATTATTGCCTCAGCTGTTGACTTCCTAATTAAGTCAATTAATCTCTCCAGTTCCATGAACTCCATCTTTAGAAGAGGCTAATTTCAGCTGACTCTTTTGCCTCTTCAGTTTTTCAGTTCCTTGTGTATGAATTAATTGTCCCTGTTTTATTTTTATGCAGCAGCTACCTTGCTGGGATTTAGACATCTGTAGTGTTTAAAATAAGCCATAGTACATGGCTGATTTTTAGTTGCTGGGAGAGGTTTACCCAGGTTGCCAGGGTGGAGAAAAATGGACAGCGTTTCTGTAAGCCAGGTCTGATAGGTCTTAAATGCAGGTATTGCTTTGGATGAAAAAGCTTGAATGTTCATGCATGGTGTGCAGCATAAGCCCGTTAGATATGGAGCCCTGACCTATGCGCTGAGTGGTTAAAGGTGTCCCTGCACAGTGCTGTGTTTCTGGAGGAACTAGCAGCTCAGGCCTGCTTACTAGCTGTGATTCAGTAATGGCCCTGCCAGGTTCTGCAAGGGCCTGTATACTCAGGCAGTGTAGGGTGCAGGTCTATGGAACCAGCCTGAACTGAGACAATCCCAGGCAATCCAGGGGCAGATGATAAAAATAATTACATGATGCTGACTCTCTCTGAGTATTGGGCACTGAAAATTGAGGAAAAATAATTATAACTGAACACATGCATACAGAAAAGAAGCAAATTTCTGAATTCTTTTGCAAACACCTGAGAAAAGAGGGGAAAGTTGCCAGACAAGAAATCCGTCATCTAAAAAAGAGAACAAACGCAACATAATTTCATGAGCTTCCAACTATTTTTCTTCTCATTCTCAGCCCTTGGGTAGTCCTTGTCTCCCTTGCGCATACAAAACTCTTTAGGTTTTTCCCATTTTCTCAGCTCTCAGTCCTCCCTGCCCCAAACATAAAGCTTTTACTCAGCTCGAGTGTTCAGTGGGAGTGAGAACGAAATGTTGCTGCTTCTTCCCTCTCGTCTCCAAGTGGAGTCTGCAACTGGGAGTGGGCTGGCTTTGCTTTTACCATGAAGTAATACTCAAGGCACAACATGGAGAGTGAGAGACTTTATGATAAAGTCTGTTTCAACCCCTAGGAAACCTACAATCCAAAGCTGTCCATTCATGTGACGAGGTTTACAAACATCAGCTGCCAGAATTGGCACCATGGTCTTGCTCGTTCTTAGAGTTGAGTCTTCTGGCTGTATATCCACACAGTATTTTGACATTGGTGGCAAAGGCCTATTGATCTGACTGTAAGGACTCTGAGGGAGCTGGCCAGGACCAAGCTTGAAGTGTTCCTTCCCCTGAGTTCATGGTAGGTTAAGTAGGATCACTTATGTTCCCTTCCAAGGCATACAATTTGAATGGAAGAGAGAGATAAAAAAAAGGAGGCAACAGAGGAGGCATTTGGAAAGGAACAGCTATCTGCAGCCAGCCAACTCCAAGACCGCGGGGAGTTAAATGTGGACAAGGCACATCTTTTATCTTTTTGACATTAAGAAATTCCACCTGGAGCTTTCATTGCAAAGGAAAAGGCTAGAGAGAAGGGGCTGTAGTCTTAGCTAGATAAATAGCCAACAAAAAATATATATTTAAGCAGAGAATCTTAACAGATGTGGAAAAGGGGATTAAGCAGTGAGGAAGATAACATATTACAGGTTACAAATTGTGAGGGAGACTTGCCAGAAGCCAAGCTGAGTGAGACTTGGCAAAAGGAATTAAAACAAGTAACAAAAACTGCCTGAGCGAAGTGAATAAAAAGAGAACAAGGAGAGAAAGAGTAAACAGGGTTTCTATGAAGTTAGCAGGGGTTCCAGATGAAAGATTATTTGTGCACAGCCTCAGAATTATACTGAGTTTGTGCTGTGTTTTTTTTTCTCCGGAGGATAAGTCTGCAGAGTAGGGGGAGGGGTAGCAAGAAGAAGGGGAAAGAAGCAGAAATGATAATTTCTAAAGAGGGAGTATAACCAAAAGATATCCATGTGCTCAAATCTGTGAGGCAGACAATCTCCATCCCAAATATGTGTCAAAAATCAGTCATGTGGCATTGCAACTCCATGAGGCAAGAATTCAATAAATTTGATCAGAGCATGGTTCTGTAGGACAGAAACACTAGCAAAGTTTGTGTTTGTATTTAGGATAGGAGATACAGTACAACCTAGGCAGCTGTTGAACTATTATCATAACATGGATAGACTGGAAGACTTTCAAAACACTCTTAAAGAAAAATTATTTGAAATGAAGGCAAAATTGAATAAAATACCTTGGTAAACTTGCACTGCAGCTAAGGACCCTACTTCCTTGCCAACAGAATTGACTTGCCAAATAAGAGAAATGGGAACATGCATGCCTGGAAGTTTTGTCTGATCTTTTCTTCCAGCCGTTGGAAGCACCTGTGGGGTAGACTTGTTCCATTTGGACCTCATTAATACTTTGGACATAATATTAGAGGGGCAGAGGTTCAGTGTGAGAAGAGGGCAAATAGCACAAGTACTGTTAGATTCCCAAAAAACTGACTGAAGGGGAGATAAGGGAGATAACAATAGCTTGTGCTGAAAGCAGATCTGTGGGGCTGGACATTGTCAGCATGGTCCCACTGTTATGCTTCTGTGTTTTATTTCATATTTTTCTGAATCATCGAGGCACTGAAAATAGGGAGTTGCTACTGAAATGTGCTGCTGGCACAGCTTTGGCAAGGTTTAAATGATCACGTGCAGAGTATTATGTGAGGTAGCACCTGCAGTGATAGAAGTGACAGGAAGCATGACGCTACAGAGAGCAAGGCTGGATGATCAGTAGCCCGAAACACTTAATTGCTTGTGTTTCTTTTACAAGCTGAAGACCCACATTTGGAAGCAATAGAAGAGGGTAAGACTTGGATGAATTAGTTGGGTGTAAGAACCTCAGATGCAGTTTGGCCTTGACAACAGCAGTTATTAACCTCCTGTCTACCAATTGAGATGCTAGGAAATGCCACTTCCTTATCCATAAGCATGGTGGTCACCTAGAACTGTTTCTAGGGTGGCCGAGGAAGTGAAAAATGTGTCTAATGAGCTCTTACTGGGTTTAGGCTAAGGGCATGAGGCTGTTGGGAGTGCTGAGTGCCCACCGTCAGTATGTTGGAGCAATAGCAGAAAGCGAGAAAAACTATTTCAGCCGCAGGGCAATGTTAGCTCAAGGATAAATGCTGTATGGACTGACTGTGATGAACTTAACGCTGGAAATTAATATTCCTCCTCATGTGAGCAAGGAGGTGCCTCAGCGGGAAGTTCCATGGCAAGAATCCGAACTGGTTCTGAGATGGATGCTTTTATGAGAGGGAGCCTGTAAAGTTACCACTGTAGTAGCTGGGAGCCAGGCTCTGTAATCCTAGGGTTCCTTCCTGGAGTTTCTAAGGGTGACTGCATGAATCTGGCATGGAGTATGCTCTGTGTCGTATGAGGCAGGAGCAGATGTATCCTCTCCCCTGTTCAGATCCCAGCTGCATCCAGCCTTGCCTTCCAGTCCGATGTTTCTCTGCTCTTGTCCTAGCAGAGAGAGAGCTGATAAAACTTCCTGAACCACTCAAGAGCGCTTCTTGGGCAATCCAAGGGATTGTGGTTGTGCAATGTCAGCTCCTTCTTTCAGCTGAACACCCACATACATGAGTAAATGCAGTTTCTACAGAATTCCCTGTCTTTCACTCACAGAGTGCAAGCACTGGTCTCTGGCTCCAACAGACTTTGAATCTTTGAAGCAAGGAAGTCTCCCTATAGGTCAAAGTAAAAAATGCTCTAAAATGAGACTGTCCTTTCCAGATCTACTCAGCTCCTAACTGAAGAGTTGTTTAAGGGTGGTGAGTGTATGTCACGGCAGTCTCCAATAAGAGAGGGGTACAAACCTACCTATTTTAAGACCTAAGAACAGTCTAGAAAAGCAATCATGACCATGGGGCCTGGAACATTAAGAGCTGAATTGGTGGCCCAGCAAGCTTCTTTGAGCAAGAGCTGGCCCTTCTAGTTCAGCCCCCAGGACTTCTTGATCTCAGTACACTTCCCAGTGCCCTAGCATGGTGAGGGTGTATTCTGTGGCTCCCAGACTTGTCTGTACTGAGGTGATCACCAGTACTGCAGCAGAGCCTCGCAGAAACCCCTTACCAAATGACAGGGTCGGGAGCCTAACCCAGGCATGTAACTCTCCAGGAAGAAGCTCTGCAGTCTGAAAACTACAAACAGGGTTTTCTCACATTCATTTTTTGTATTATTTTTATTTCCCCTGTGTCATACAGATGCTGTATTAATGAGCTGGGGTTTGCAGTTCTCTGTATTGAAGTGATGAAACTGTTGGTTTCTGCAACTGGGAAAAAATTGGTGAAAGCATCAGTCCAAAACACTGTCTTTTTTTTTTTAAATGTTAGTCCCCCCAGAAGTCAGCATTTTTTCTCCTGACTTCAACCTGTAATGCTAAACACTTCTGAAGGATGCATGAGGTGACTAGTAGACAACAGTGCCAGATTTCTAAGGCACTCAGGGAGGATGAATTAAGAGGGTCCATCTGGAACAGAGAGAGATCTTGTGAAACTGACTCAGGGAAGCTTTGGTTGTCTTTAGGCTCTCACTCTTTGTCCAGCAGAGCAAAAATCCCCTCCTCAATACCCCGACAAAACCCTGTTTTCCCCTTATGATCTACCTCATCATGTCATGACATCACTCTGCATGAGTGATGAAACTGCAGTGTCATTATAATGTGTGATGTCAGTCTCTGACTAGGTATAATTCAATCATTTGACTGTGACAAAGGTTTCCTGCCCCAATCTCTCCCATCTCCTGAGATCAGTTACCCCGATGACTTAGGCAAGTAGAAAGCTGTCAGTGGAACAGATTACTATTTATGTGACTTTCCCAGGGCTGTCTCATTAGAAGTTCAAACCTAGCAAGGAACCATTCCCTGAAGTGCATTTTCAATGTAATATAAGTTTCCTGCTCCAATGAGGCTTGATCCAAAGCCTCTCAAAGTCAGTGGAAAAGCTTCCATTGAGTCTAATGAACTTTGATTAAGCCTATAGTGACAGAGTTTGAATTTCGAGGGCGTGATGAAAATCTTATCCATCACATTTTTATATCTGCTTCTCTCTGAAGACCTTGTTCTTGAGGTGCAACTTTCAGCTTGCCTGAAGTGGTCAGTTATACCAGAAGAAAAACAGAACCCATGCTGATTTCATCCATGGAGTGGATAAAAAGTGATACAAAATCTAAATTCTCACTTCTCTGACTCCATTGCCCCAGGATAGCTGCCTCAGCAGTAATGTGGCTGACTTTAAGGTTGCTTTACTTTTCTGAAATATGATTTTAAGGTGACACAGGAAGAAACTGTGAACAGATAACGACTTCCACAAATTCCGCGTACAAGCCACACTTCCTGCTTCTGAAAGCTGTGTCACTACACGCTGCTGGCTTACTTGGGGAAGGTCAGAAATGTGCTGCTGCATTCCTCTTTACGCAGATCCCCTTAATGCCTTTTTTAGGATCTTTTCTGTGGTGGTTCTTTGATTCTTGTCACGTCTAGGGCTTCTTCAGATTCCTACCTCTCGTAGCTTTCAGGGGGGAAATAATTTGCTAAATAGTCTGGGAGTTTTGACTTCAGCAAAGTTGAATAATTTTGTCCTCTTTTTAGCCTTATACTGCTTTGCATCTTCATCATCACCTGAAACAATTAGTATATTGGAGTGAGAGTGTCTGCAGTGATGTGTCTTTAATGTCTCTTTTGTAGGTGTCTTTCATCACCTACGTTAATGTCTCCTTGCTCATGTTTCCTTTCTTGTTCACTCTTGCAGGGCTGGAATCTGGTCACATCCCTGGTGCTGTGAACATACCCTTCAGCTCATTCCTAACAGAAACTGGCCATGAGAAGAGTATTGAGGAGATCCAACAAATATTCCGTGAGAAGAAAGTGGATCTCTCAAAGCCACTGGCGGCCACATGCCGCAAAGGTGTCACAGCATGTCACATTGCCTTGGCAGCCTACCTGTGTGGCAAGCGTGATGTGGCTATCTATGATGGTTCCTGGTCAGAGTGGTTCCACCGTGCCCCACCTCACTACAAAGTCTCTGAGTTGAAGCGCAACAAGGCCTAGAGAGAGAGTTGCTTTTTGAGCAATGAGATCTAGCAGCTGTCACCAGCCCCGGGTAGAGGGAAAAGGGAGGAGGTAGAAATAAAAACTTGCTGATTTATATTTTGCTAGTTCTTCTAAGAATGATCAGTGGATTTCTATCAATCTTTTGGTTTCTCGCAATGAATAAAATCTACTTCTAAGATGATACATCTGTGAATATTTCTGATTCTCCTCTGTTGCTTGTGACCTGCTTGTGCTGAGTGGGAAAAGCAGCTTTGCAACATGAAGGAGAGTTGCACTCTTCTCTGGAGACCTGCAGAAATTCCAGTGGCCTGGTGAAAGCCCAGGTCTACGCTGGAGCAGAATGGATGAAAAGTCGGGGTCTAAAATATAGCACTGGGTGCTGGACACAGGAGGGCCAAGCCGTGGTTCTGTCATTGACTCAATGTAAGACCTTTTGACAGCCCACCATCTCCCCTTTTCTAATGTGGAAAATGGGGGGCACCTTCCTCTTCCTCTCTGATGAGGGTCAGTGAGCTCATGTGAAGCATTGGGAGATGCTAGAAGATCCGATTCTCCTGAAATACAGTCATGTTGATTTTCATGACTGTTTTACAGAAGTCTCCAAGAAATCCTATGTATGTGATGAGAACTTCTGGGCCACAGGTGTGTCATGAGACATGAGCCTTTTACTCTCCTCCTCATTTGTTTTTTCAGTCAGCAAGGGTGACCCGTGTTTGTTCTGGTTCCCATGGAGACCACAGCTCATAGAGGGAGGGTTGTTCCCTAGCAACCGTCTCTGCTCTTCAGCCTTCATTCCACCTGCATACCTGGGGACTTGAGCAGGACGTGCCTGCTTGTACGAATCGTTGTGGCACCACATCAGGGATCATGGACCAGCTGAAAGAGGTAGTTATGGAAGAGGCTTTGCCTCTTGTTAAATCCTGAATATTTAAAAAAAAAAAAAAAAAGATAAAAGATCCAGTGTCATTTTGACATCCATGGGGCTTCTCAGGTCTGGAAAGTCACAGAAATCTCTGCATATTTTGGAGGCCTGGCCAGAAGTGGAAGGCATACAAAACCATTCTTGACCACATCTGGTGGCTAGTGAGAATGGCATACCAATTCCTACACCTGTCTGAGGAGGTTGATTTTCTGCCTGGGAAAGACAGCTTCCTCATTCCTCCATGGCTGCATGTGAGGAAAGTCAGTGTTAGGCTATGCTAAACATATGTTTTTTGGTTTTTTTTCATTCAGAAAGAAAGATCAAGTTTCATCATTTTTAGCTCTTTGATCAAGATATGTCTTTTCTGGTATGTCGTCTGTTGTCCCTCACAGAATTGGCTTATCAACGGAATTAATAGACATAGTTCTTTGGCTTCTGTTGTCCAGGAGGATGGTAAAATGGCCTTAAAGTCTTTCTTGGCATCAAGACGTAGGAGTCTCAGAGTGGTGCTTTGACTTTGGACCTTCAGGCTCAGAAGTCAAATGAACAATAAGCAATAACAATAACATCATATACAGTTACAAACTAGAAAGTAGGAACAGTTGCAGGCTTCAGCGTCTTTTTGTCCAGGAGGAACTGGAGTAATCAAAGTTATCAATGAATGGGATTTGGGGAAATGAGCACATTGCCTCATTACACAGAAATTCTGCTTCGTTGGAAGAAATGGGAGAGGAGGAATTTCTACAACAGCAGACTGGAAAGTTCTTTCCACTGAATATAGTAATAATAACAAACAGACATGTTTTTAAGTAGGAGGTGGGAGTTAACACAGGAGTTTATTTAGCAACACAGATTCCTGCACTTTGATCATGTGTAAATGTTTGGCTCTTCTTTAAAAAGAATGAGAAGCGATACAGAAAAGAAGCAGATTGTGCCCTATGAGCCAGGACTGGCTTCCTCTCTTCATCTCTTGTGGCCCTGTTCTTTTTTTTGGGAAAGGTTCTGTCTCAATACATTTGCAGAGCACACAGCACTGACTCCTGGAGTCTGAGGCAGTAACTTCAGCTTCAGGATCCCCATATCATACCAGACATGCTGCTGCAAAGTACTGGCACAGTGTAAACACCAAGTGCTGGTTCAAGTCAGTCCTGGTGAGTTAACTTGGAAGGGGTAGGCTTCCTGCCCCATCGGCTGGTGTCTTCATTCCAAGAACTAGCCTCAAGAGCAGAAGGTAGGCTTATATGTCATGTCATGAGCTAATTTGACAAATGAAAACATATATCCCTACCTGATCCAGATCCCATTTGTACTGCTGCTAGTGCCAGCAGGCTCACAATTACCATATTCACCACCATGGGCCATGGCTTCAATTGTTACCTGTCACAGGTTTCACATGGGCTAAGTCTGTAGGGTCCTGCTGGGATGAGGAATGCAGACCATCAGCAGGTCACGACTAAGAGTTACACAGACATTCCCTCTGCAGGAAAGACATGAGCTTCCTCCTAACTGCAGGAGGCGGTTTGCAAAGGCTGGGTGTTGGATCAATCACATCAGCAGGACTAACAAAGCAAAACAGGGGATAGTCTGTGCCAGAGTCAGGGAAGAAACCCTGTCTCCTGCCTGTCTCTCTTCCTTTGCGTAGCCAGCATTGCACAGGCATTTTATGTTTGTCACCTTCTCTCCCTATTTTTTCTGGCCTTACTTTAATGCACCAAAAGAAGGAACTGTTGTAATTGTACAGCACATGACAGACCTGACATCTCTAGGTGCTTCAGAATAATAATAAAAAAAAAAATATATTTTCAGAGTTTTTTTCCATTTTGCCTTGTGTCTGCACTGCTGCCTTTGAAAACTCTTGCAGCTCAGTATTCCCCAGAGGCACTGGTTGGCCATGTCCTAGGCAGGCTATCCCATGTGAGCTGTTAATGTGAAATCCTGCAGGACTTCTGTCCTTTTTCAATCTGAGAGGATCATGAGTTGTAGGACCAACCATGCAGGCAGGCAGGGATAGCTCTATCTTGATCTAGGAAGGCGTATAATACATTTGTGTGAAAATAATCTATGTCATCTAAACGTGAACGGGGCCACTGTCCCCTTCCTTCCTATCTCTGAGCCTGACACAGCCTTTGTTTCTCTTCCAAGGGTGTGGTTGAGGTTCCAGCTTCCCCTAAACCTGATGTGGCAGAAAGTGACTCTGTGCTGGTCAACAGTACTTCAGGTAAGCGAGATGGCAGAGAAGCTGTCCCTCCTTCAGAGCTTGCTTTGCAGTACAGCTTGTGAGGCTGTATGTCATTCCCTCCCTCCCTTTGAGCACATACCTCTGTGAGTGAAAAACTACTTGGACAGGGATCCCATGTGCCATGGACTGATGGGTTAAAATTCCCCCCGCCCCAAGCGTGTCTTCCTCCACCATTGGACTTGTCTCACTACCTCCCTGCAGCAGTGCAATAAGCCACAGATGTGCTGGTAAATTCGTCAGCAAACACGATGAGCCACAGAGACTATAAGTGCATGTTCACAAAGAGGTGAGAGTGATCATGGGTTGGAGGGGTCCTACACATAAGAAAACACAGACCTTTTGCGTGCATGTTTGACCACAAATTTTTACTTCCACGCTCCATGCATGTTCATCTCGCAAGAGCAGTTAAGGCTCCTCAGGAACCTTCACCTAGTTCAGCAGGAAGATTGGTACAATGCTGCTAAGTTGTTGGTTTTTTCCTCTTTTCTTTCTCTCTTTGAGACCTTTAATGTTTCTCTTGTTGTCTGACAATGACACAATGACATGTCTGGTTGTTTCCAGCTCCATTTATGGTATCACCTGTCATCAAAACAATATAAAATTAATTCAGCTATTATTTTTGTCTTTAAGTGGAACCTGAGGAAGGGAAAAAGAAGAATCCTCCAAAAGGCTTATGTCCCAGCAAACAGAGAAGACCCCAAAGGAGCTCCAGCAGAGCCTCCTGGAAGATCTCCAAGCGCCCAGTGGCTCAGGGAGAAGCAAAGAATTCTACATCTGTTAAATCCCCATCATCTCCTCCTGCAAAGTGTGTTCAGACTAAAAACCAGAGCAATCAGAGTCTCCAGGCCAAAACTCCCCACACAGAGAGTCTTCATTCAAGAAGACTTGAAGAAGAAAGAAAAGATACTTCTGCCACCAATGATCCAATAGTGGGGCATGAGCCAAGAGGGAGGAACAGCACTTACCACCTGTCTGCAATATCCATGCAGAAGGAGGCAGAAGACACCAAATCTGTCTCAAATGCCAAAGAACCAGTAGCAGGCCAGCGCCAAACACTGAGGTCTAGAGGATCTGGATCTTCCCGGAAGACCATCAAAGCCAGCTACGAAAAACCCAACGACACTTGCTGCCCATTAAGTGCCAAACAGTCCTTAACATCATTAGGGCCAGATATGAAAGCAGAATGGAAGCTCCTTGTGAAGAAGAGAAACAGCTTGGTCTGTGCTAACAGCAACTATAAATCTGCCAATGCAGATAAACTTACCAGCGATGAAGAGGTATTGGAGGAAGCCGTTTCATTTATCCTTTGTGGCAGGTTGAAGGCTGTTTTTATGGTGTAGCAGGGGGCTGAGTGGGTGGGATATTAGCAGTACATTATCAGTTTCTACAAGACATGTAGAGGGATGGATTTGGGCTTCACTCTACAGGGCAGTGACACATTCCACCAACAGCCTTTCCCATGTCTTTTTTAATTTTGTTTTTCCATCCCCCCTTTCATTTATAAGGTTCCTGTAACCAGGCACAGTTCCAACTGAGCAAGGCAAAACAGTGTGGTACCAGGACACAGTCCAGGGCCCAACACCATCATCCCTTTCTAATTCCCCCTGCTTTTTACCAGTCCTTGTCCCATGCAATTACAATGTATACAGGAGCTGCTGAGGGCGGCTCAAGGACAGGCCCAGGACCCAGGTATTAGTCATAGCTCACAGACCTATGCAGGAGTGGGAATGCCAGGAGTTTGCTGCACTTAGGGAACATGGACTGACTGTGGTTCCTTGTTATTCGTGTTTTCAGGAACGGCGAGCTCAGTGCAAGGCAGCCTTAATCATGGCACAGAAAAGACTTGGCGACCGTACTGAAATGCTAAAAAACTCCTTGAACTCTACGTCTTTTGCTGATTACAACCAGCTGGGTTTTAACCTGCGATCAAATATCTTCCAAGGTGAGGGAACACACACACAACTACCTATGCCTGACCTTCAAAGCTGGTTCCATCTACCCTTTACCTGGGCTCGGGGCAGCCACACTGCTTTGGGTAGAGATCTGACTGTAGGTGACCCTCACTTTCCCCTTTTATTCCTTCTATCCATAGTCACTGCTTTTCCAGGCTGTGATGCCTGAGGAGATGAAAGCTAGAGCTTCCCTTTCTATATATTCTATCCCTTTATTTTCTCTTCTTTCACTCTTTTTTTTTCCAAGGTGTGAACAGTGAAGTTGCATCATGACCCCTGTCCTCTATGTTCAGAGCTGTCTAAATTTGGACACCATTTGCAATTCAATGTCCCCTGTCATCTCTAGTCCCAAGTTACCTCCAGTTCTTTCTGGGAGAGAGATGTTTCTCTTCAAGACCTTTAGAGACGTGAGGCTCTGAAATGTCTTCTCCAAACCTCTGTTTCCGAGGTCCCCAGGGATCCCTCTGTCTAAACAAACATTGGGAGCTAAGCATTTGTCCCATTCTTGTTACCATCGTGTCCAAGAAACTCTGAAATAATTGTCTCTGATTCCAGTTTCTCATGTACCAGCACGAGACAGATTCCTTTTTCTTGTACAGTACGTTCCATGACAAGACCTTGCTGGGTAGTGAAGACTGCATTGTCCTGGGTTTGTGCAGTCACACAGAAAGGAAGGACATCTTTCCCCAGGGAGCTCAAAATCATTATTATCAAGGAAAGGGTACAATAAAAAGGAAAGTGGAGAGGAAAGGGTGAAGAGATTAAAATAAAGCCCCCTCAAATGGCTAAAAGTCAAAAAAAAACAACAACAAAAAAAAAGACAAAAAGAGAAGTCACAGTTGGGAACTATTTGTTAAGTATAGGTGGCAGAAAAGGAGCTCGAGAAGGCCTGGAGTGGTAGATGGTTCTTTTTGTGGAACTGTGGCTGCTGAATAGGAAGTTACTCACATGAATGAGGGGATTCAACAGGAGATGATAAGTGGGCACTTGACCAAAGAAAGGTCACTGGGGTAAAGGTAATACCTTACAGAACCCTCTGTGTGTGTCTCATACTTGAGGATGAAAAGCAGATAAATTGTCAAACACAAGCTCCCCTCCTGGGTGTGATGAAGCTGCTACTCAGCACCGAGGCACACACCTGATCAAAGGTACTGCAGTCAATACGTGCCTTTTCTTGAGCCCTTGAAACTGCTGAGTGTTGCTCCCCTGGCTCAATTCCAGGACTGCAGTAGGGTGATTTCTGCGTACAGTTCCTTATTTGCTGTTCCTTGCAGGTGGCCCACTGGAGAGCCGAAGCTTGATGAAGGATTCCTACACCCCTGATATAATTCAGAAGGCAATCAGGGATCCCAAGAATTGGCACGGAAGGAGGACTGATGAGCTAGGTATGGCTTCTTCTGGGAAAAGTACAATGCTGAATTCCTGAGATGGGTGCTGCTTCTGCCAAGGACAGTGGATGGGTTTGGGCAAAGATGTGAGGGTACTAGAAACTGGCATTTTCACAAGAGAGGGGCTCTACAGCTAGAAAAATCCTTGAGGGATAATAGCATTAGAAGGGAGGCTGTAACTGAACTGTGATTTGCCTTCTTTGCAGGGAAATGGCATCAGAAAAACATCCTAAATCTTAACCTGCAGAAAGCATTGGGGGACAAATCTGGGAAAAATAAAGGCAAGCCTTAGAAGATGAAGGTTGAGGATTGGAGTGCATTCAGCGAGGGATCTTTTTCCTTAGCCGTCTAATAAACCTCCATGTGAAGCATGAACCCATTGCTTGCTACTTGTCAACAGCAGATTTATTGCTGGTGCTCTCTTCCCCTTTCAATTAGGGTGTCTTTGGGGAGAGCAATGCAAGATAAGTCTGAACGTGAATGCAGAAAAACCCCCACTGGTAAGGTGGGCCTGATTAGTGTGTGAGGCACACGCTCTTGCAGAGGGATGTGGTGGTGAGAGGAGGCCAGGTAGAAATTTATCTGCTCAGCACATAAGGTGGAGTAGGACCCGTGCGCCGTGTAAGAGGGCGATGGTGGGGGGGGGGTGGGGTGTGTGTGTGTGTGCAAACTCATGTTTGCTGTAAGATTCATGATACTTCGTCAGCTGCCCCAGCAGTCCAGAGGGAAGTACAGAGGATGCAATGGGAATGAACCTGAGTTCCCCAAGGACCCGAATGCTGCCTACCTCTCCCCACAGTGCAGGCTGTAAAACTCCCACACAGGGAAGCTTCAGAGCTGTATGTACATAGCAGCTAGACACACCAAGCAAAGAACTAGCTCCCTATTGCTGCTTCCAAGGTGAACTCAGGCTCTCTTGCCAGAAAGGCACCAAACAGTCCCCACTCAATAACCTGGTCGCAACCCCGTATGATTGGCACCAGATGCCTGCGTGGGGTACGAAAGCAGGGTTCTCTGCCCACCACTCTGGTTTTGTTGTTGTGTCTGCCACATGGAGGATTTCAGGGAAAGCTCTTACCCTGGCAGGGAGCAGCAGTAATGTGCAAAAACAAATGGAAACTGACCTGAGAAGAGGAGGCATCAGGGTATTCACTAAAGCCCACACTATTTGCAGGCCAATCCAATGCAAAAAAAAACAGCTTATCCCACCTAAAGGGAACAGGAAACCTGCAAGAAGCCCCAGGACTTCTCCAATCTGCAAATCACCCCACAATGTGAATGGACCCTTACGGAAGCTCTCATAAACCCTGCTCACCCCTGTCAGCCCTTTCCCTAACTCAAAGATAAATGTCTCTCAGACAGAAGCACATGCGTCCACCATACAGTCTGCACAATCTGAAGTTCAGAGAGTGTATCTGGACTGTAACCAAGGACCACCCAAGGGCCTGAATGATGCAGGACATGCTGGGTCTTTAGGGCTTCCTGATGTGTTTTTCTTGCAGTATTTAATGGCTCTTATTGCAGGATCCTGCCTTCCAGCTGCAAAGTGTAGCAGTTTGGTGCAGTAATCACAAAGTGTGTGTCTGGGAATAGCGATGCTCTGATCTTTCCCATCTGGTCCCAAGCTTTCACCATTTTAAAAGGTTGATGCTTTCCTCCCTGATATGAACTGTTTTGGGGCAGAATTAGGATTGTTACTTCACCCTTCATTGGCTGGGGATTAGATAACAATATGCTGACTTCACAGAAGTAGTGAAGGAATTTAAAACGTAACCAATGATAATCAAGTGATAATCATTTTGCACCACCAATGATTAACTATTTGGAATTTGGATGTTTCTAGGCATATGTCCAAGTCTTTCAAATGAAGGAGATCAGCCAAATGGCAGCTTGTAGAAATCTCCCGGTGGGTTTTCCTTGTACATCATTACCAAGTGGCTCCTGTCTGAGCACACACCACTCTAGCTTCAGCTGAACAGTGCAGCTCTGTTGAAACAGCCTGTTCTCTGTGTTGCATCCAGCACTGGTGACCAACGTGACTCCAAGTACATAATAAATGCTGTCTTCTGCGACCGCACCAAGTCCTAATCCAGAAAACATGGAGCTGAACAGAAATCTACTGACACCATTTGGCGTACAGAAAGCAGGCAGTTCAAGGCACAGTGAGCTAATACACACACAAAACATAACATGTGGGCTGAATCAGCATACAGACTTACAGGTCTGTTTCTAATGTCTATTAGAAATAGACATAAGGGCAGGCAGACTGCAGGATTATGGTACAGCTTGGAGCAAATGCCCTTTGCTACCCATGAAAGGCTCATGAAGAGACTAGATCAGAAGGGAAATGGACTGAAAGGTCTTGTTGGTGCACCACTGCACTCTGCCACAAACTGTGTTGTTTGCCTCCTGCAGTGGAGTAAAGTCACTTTGTACACTTTTTACAAATTAAAATATTTTTATAAGCACTTAAGTGGTACAATATAGTTGGCATTGTATAATGCACTCAAATGGGTAAGAGCTGTTTGATGCCAAATGAACACACATGTGGCAATCACCCTCCATCTTCTTTGGTTTGCCAAATGTTACATCTCAGCCAGGGGCAAACACTTGCTGATGGGTGACACACTGAAAACTGCAGAGATAACTGAGATACAGCTTTCAGTGAGACAGTGCAGCTACTGGGGGCAATCAATACCCCAAGTCTCTGAATGCTGAACAGACTAATTTAGCCAGACCCTTGGCAAGGAGCATTACCCTGCGTGGCACTCTGCATTGACTAGAGTGCTTTGGGTACCCAAACACACGTATTTAAAGACAGCTTTGAAATCTCCAAATAGCATGTCAGATGCAGTTAGACAAGAATAGGGCTGAAATAAGTGCTCACTGCAGCTGAAATCTCCTTTCTACCCATTCCTCTGCTCTCAGCATTTCATTGCTTCTTGCTTGTTTTGTGCTGGTGGTGACACTTCCCTGCCCACACTCCAAACTGATTCAACTTCATAAACCAGCAGAAAATCAATACAGAAGAAAAAAGCGAAGTCAACATGTTAACAAATTAAATTTTCTAAGCAAAGAACCTTGTTGCAGGCAAGGCAATGAGCAATGGGTTATGCAGATGTTGGGGAAGAGGAGTGGAAAGGGAGTGGAGGGTGAAATGGCCTTTCAGTGCCTTTTTTGTGCAGTGAGAAATTATTTCGCCTCCACTATATAGTCTCACTGAACTCAGCACTTCGCAACATAGGTAGCCTGTATTTCAGTGATTTTACAAGGTCTGATCATTGGGTGGCAGCTCTGAGCCAATGTTTTTATCTGACAGGGCAGAACTTGGAAAAAAATGCTTTCTTCTCTGGTTTAGCTAAACCGTTCACAAAATAGCAATTTGAGAACTGTTTCAGTCATCTATAAACAGTCAACGAACTTGAATAATAAATAATCATACTATAGCAGTTTGAACTAGAAGAGACCAATTACATCCAAGCTTCTGCAGCACTCTCCTCATACCTTCTAGTATTTCTTGCAGAAATGGGTATTTCCCAGTTTAGGCTTTGTGTCCCTGCAGTTGAGGCACGATCATTCCACAGGATATCACTTTTAATAAAGATTTCTTGTTCTTCAGGCAATCTTTTTTTTTTCTTTTCATTTAACCCTCTGACTTCTGCCAATCTTGTCCTGTCCTGAATGATTCCAACCTTTGGTATCTATCTCCACTGCAAATGATTTTGAATGTCTCCTTAAAGAAACTGTAACAACTGTAAGAACAGGAGATAGTCACTGCAAGAACTCTTATCAGAGTCTTCAACCTCCTATTAAAATCAATCCTGTATGCTCTAAATCTTGCAATGAAATAAAACTTAAATTCAGAGCTACATCTGCCCTGAGGTAAGCCCAGGATTCCTAAACAAATGGAGTACTTACTGCTGGTCCTGCCTATAAAGCGATAAAAGAGAAATCCAGCGCTGCTTGAAATGGCCAGAGATCACAACAAAGAGGGAGCAAGTGAAGTGACTTCAGTGGATTTCACTCTTGCTCACTGGGGTTGAAATACAGATGTGTCTTAATTTTGAAGGTATATAAAACACAATTATCCATCAAGAGACAACAGTGTTTTGAGGGTTAGGAATTACCTGTGGTGTTCCCCTGGACAGTGGTAGAGCAAAGGAGTCATGAAGCAAGACAGTGGAAAAAAAAAACCAAAACCCAAATGGTATTTTCCTCAGGGTTCTCTTTGGGTTTTTTTTGCCACAGACTCCTCTCTGAGGATCTGAAATGTTGAGGGGGCAGCGTGGGACTGCAGATAGAACCAAGGCTTCCTGGGCTGAAGCTGCCAAAAGCAGCAACTCGACTTGGAAACAGGAGAGGTTTAAGAGCAACATCTCCTTACAGATGGATGATGGAGTCTCTCAGCTCTGGGCAAAACAGGGGAATGGGCTACATTACCAAGAAGCTTTCAGGTTGTATTGCTTATTTTAGTAAACAAGCCTACCAGTGTTTATGCTGAGTTGCCATTTTGTCCCTTTTAATAAAATTCCTTTTCTTTTAAACCCTTGGATTCATTGCTCTTGAGCAGGAAAACTGATTATCCAAGCTCATTATGTGCCCAAGCAAAATCATTTTCTTTTCCTATAACCTGAGAGCCTTGAACTGAAATTGATTACTGTCCTGGTTTGGCCCAAACCAGGCCAATTAGTCTTAGAGAAACCAAGGTCACTGCTAAATTCCTCACTGCTTACGAGTGAAGAGCCGAAGGGGGGGGTCGCACCTGCAGGGAGGAGCAGACAGGGCAGGTGACCCAAGATTGACCAACAAGTTATTCCATCCCATACACGTCATTCTCACTTTCCTATTTATCACTAACCCACCGCCTCCTGGAGGTGGGGCCCAGGAGGGACGGGCCCTCCTCTCTCCCACTGATTGGTACCAGCTTTAAACCGTGACAGATTTATTGGCGCCCAACGTGGGGCTTGAGAGAAGCTCCAACAGGTTGCTCTGATAAGTTGAATCCTGGCTCTGGTGGGAGGAGACCCGGAGAGCTCAGCTGAGAGAGTATCAGATTTCTTCCTTTGAGATTTACAAGGGGTTGGAAAGTTAAAACAGATAGTGAAGATGGTGATGTCATTTTTGAATGCTGTGTTATCTCGTCTTTTTATGGAGTTTCTTTCACAGTTGAGTATTGCAATGATGCCTTACCTGCCGTGGGCACTGTGTTATTGCTTGTTTCTTATGAATGTTTACATGCAGTTTAGCAGTGGGCGCTGGTCAAAATGTATTGTTTTGGTATGGGGTTTGATACTGATTTATGCTGTGATAAACTGGGCAGTTCCTATTCCGATCTCTTATCTCTATGACACAATGATGGGCAGCTTTAATCGCGAATCAGTAGCAGCGACTTCATCTGCACGCTCCAGGCGTCCTTTAGCTGATTCTGTTAATGATTACACTTCCAGTTTTACTTTGGGAAATAGTACCTTCTCCTTTTCTGCCAAGCTGATTCCACTAGATTTTGCGAAATTAGGATGGTGCTGTCTAGGTGGCATGTTTTTATTTTCGGTTGTCCTGAATGTGTTTCTGATGTGGGATAAGATTAAATATCGGTGCAGGGACAGTTGTAGGTGTTATGCAGCCACCTCAGATCCTACAGCGTGTACTGCCGCTACAGCCACTAAACCCACTGAAACCTCGGCAGCCTGCACCACAGCTGCTACACCCCCCAAGATGACCACTGCAGCTACTCAGACTCTAACAAGTCTCAGCACTCCCACGACAGCCACTGCATCTACTCAGACCCCAGCATCTATCAAATCTGTACCAATTGCTCCTGTAACCAGGAAGAAATACCGAAAGAAATCAGCTCGTGAAGAGAAGGATGATGACTGAGAGCCTTCTAAGGCAGAGCCATCATATGACCCAGGTGAGGGCCCTTCTCAGGCAGAGTTAGGGCCCGACACAGATGGGGGTTTCCTCGATCGTCCTTTTAAAACAGACCCATCACAGAAGAAAGGTCCTTCTAAAGCAGAACTATCACAAGAGGAGGACTCAGACGCAGAGATAACCTACCACTCCTTATCCCTGAAGGACCTGAGAAATATAAGGAAAGACTTCAGCCGTTATGACGGTGAGCCTATTATTACCTGGTTGCTCCGATGCTGGGATAATGGGGCAGATAGCATGCAATTAGATGGCAGAGAAGCCAGACAGTTGGGATCCCTGTCCAGAGACGGTGGTATTGATAAGGCGCTCGCAAGAAAGTCAAACACTATCAGTCTCTGGAGGCGACTCTTGTCAGCCGTAAAGAGCAGGTATCCCTATAAAGATGATGTTATGAGTCACCTAAGCAAATGGACCACTATAGAAAAAGGTATTAACTACCTTAGAGAACTAGCTGTGCAAGAGATTATTTATAGACACCCACGGGAAGTTGTAGATCCTGATGAAGTGGAATGCAACCGATCCATGTTCCGGAAGGTTGTGAAGAATGCTCCACCGACATATACCCATACATTGTCAATATTAGTCTGGGGAGAAGATGCTATGGCACGACCTAGTGTGGGTGAAATGGCTAACTGTATGCGACAGTATGAAGATAGTATTTCTTCCCCACTGCAGGCACACATCTCGGCTGTGGAAAAACTGACTAAGGAGAACAAGGACTCATTTAAACAACTGTCAGACAAACTGTCCAGGATCGAGAATAAACTTGACTCTCTACCTACACAGGCGCGCGTTGCAGCTGTTAGGAGAAAACACTCTCCTACAGGACCAGCTCAAAGGAAACGGAACACATCACGAGGTATCCTGTGGTTTGCCCTGCGTGGTTATGGGGAGGACATGAGCAGATGGCATGGACAACCTACCAGTACCCTACAGGCACGAGTACGTGAGTTGCAAGCTAAAAGAAATACCAGAGAGAATTTTTCTAGAAGGATGGCTGCTCCAGTTACCAGTGAGCAGGACCCCAGCCAGGGTAGATGGGCCTCAAATCCCTTTTTCCCAAGTGTGAATAGGAGAAATGAAGGTCCAGTCCCTGTGAGCAGCACGAATCCATTTCTTAATTAGGGGGGGCCCTGCCTCCAGCCAGGTGGAGGAGAGGGACAACCGAGTTTATTGGACTGTATGGATTCGATGGCCTGGCACATCAAAACCACAAAGGTATCGAGCCTTGGTAGACACTGGTGCACAGTGCACCCTAATGCCATTGGATCATAAAGGGGCAGAATCTATCAGTACTTCAGGAGTAACAGGAGGATCTCAAGTGTTATCTGTATTGGAGGCCGAAGTGAGCCTAACTAAAAATGAATGGAAAAAGCATCCCGTTGTGACTGGCCCAGATGCTCCGTGCATCCTTGGCATAGACTACCTCAAGAGAGGGTATTTTAAGGACCCAAAAGGGTATAGATGGGCCTTTGGTATAGCAGCTGTAGAGACTGAGGACATTAAACAGCTGTTTACCTTGCCTGGCCTCTCAGAAGATCCTTCTGTTGTGGGGTTGCTGAAGGTTGAAGAACAACAGGTGCCAATTGCTACTACCACAGTGCACCGACGACAATATCGCACCAATCGAGACTCCCTGATCCCCATTCATAAACTGATTAGACAATTAGAAAATCAAGGAGTGATTGGCAAGACTCGCTCACCCTTTAATAGTCCTATATGGCCAGTGCGAAAGTCTGATGGAGAATGGAGATTAACTGTGGACTATCGTGGCCTAAATGAAGTTACGCCACCACTGAGTGCTGCCGTGCCAGACATGCTAGAACTTCAATACGAACTGGAGTCAAAGACAGCCAAGTGGTATGCCACCATAGACATTGCTAATGCATTTTTCTCTATTCCTTTGGCACCAAAGTGCAGGCCACAGTTTGCTTTTACCTGGAGAGGTACCCAGTATACCTGGAATCAACTGCCACAGGGGTGGAAACACAGTCCTACTATTTGCCATGGACTGATCCAGACTGCACTAGAAAAGGGTGGAGCTCCAGAACATTTGCAATACATTGATGACATCATTGTGTGGGGTGATACAGCAGCAGAAGTTTTTGACAAGGGGAGAAAATAATCCAAATTCTTCTGAAAGCTGGTTTTGCCATAAAAAGAGGCAAGGTCAAGGGACCTGCCCGGGAGATCCAGTTTTTAGGGATTAAATGGCAAGATGGGCATTGCCAGATCCCGATAGAGGTGATCAACAAAATAACAGCTATGTCCGCACCAACTAACAAAAAGGAAACACAAGCCTTCTTAGGCGTTGTGGGTTTCTGGAGAATGCATATTCCAGATTATAGCCAGATTGTACGCCCTCTTTATCAAGTGACCAGAAAGAAGAATGATTTTCAGTGGGGCCCTGAACAACGACAGGCTTTTGAACAGATTAAACAAGAGATTGTGCATGCAGTAGCCCTTGGACCAGTCCTTACGGGACAAGATGTTAAAAATGTGCTCTACACCTCAGGTGGGGACAATGGTCCTACCTGGAGCCTCTGGCAGAAAGTACCAGGGGAGACTCGAGGTCGACCCCTAGGATTTTGGAGTCGAGGATACAAGGGTTCCGAGGCCAATTACACCCCAACAGAAAAAGAGATACTGGTAGCATATGAAGGAGTTAGAGCTGCTTCAGAGGTAATTGGTACTGAAGCACAGCTTCTCCTGGCACCTCGATTACCAGTACTAGGCTGGGATGTTCAAGGGTAAGGTTCCCACTACCCATCATGCAACTGATGCTACATGGAGTAAATGGATTGCATTAATACACAGAGGGCTCGAATAGGAAACCCTAATCGCCCAGGAATCTTAGAAGTGATCATGGACTGGCCAGAAGGCAAAGACTTCGGAATGCCACCAGAAAAGGAGGTGACACGTGCTGAAGAAGCCCCACCATATAATGAACTACCAGAGGATGAGAAGCAGTATGCCCTGTTCACTGATGGATCCCTTGCTGTCTTGTAGGAAAGCAATCGGAAGTGGAAAGCTGCTGTATGGAGTCCCATACGACGAGTCACAGAAGCCACAGAAGGACAAGGTGAATCGAGTCAATTCGCAGAGGTAAAAGCCGTCCATCTGGCTTTAGACATTGCTGAACGAGAAAAGTGGCCAAGGCTGTATCTTTATACTGACTCATGGATGGTAGCAAATGCCTTGTGGGGGTGGTTAGAGCAGTGGAAGCGAAGCAACTGGCAGCACCAAGGTAAACCTATTTGGGCTGCTGAATTGTGGCAAGATATTGCTGCTCGGCTAGAGAGACTAGTCATGAAGGTACGTCATGTAGATGCTCACGTACCTAAAAGTCGGGCAACTGAGGAACATCGAAACAACCAACAAGCGGATCAAGCTGCTAAAGTGTTCCAAATAGATTTGGACTGGGAACATAAAGGTGAACTATTTTTAGCTCGGTGGGCTCATGACACTTCAGGTCATCAAGGGAGAGATGCAACATACAGATGGGCTCGTGACTGAGGGGTGGACTTAACCATGGACTCTATTGCACAGGTTATCCATGATTGTGAAACATGCGCTGCAATTAAGCAAGCCAAACGGTTAAAACCTTTGTGGTATGGGGGGCGGTGGTTGAAATATAAATATGGGGAGGCCTGGCAAATTGACTATGTCACACTCCCTCAAACCTGTCAGGGTAAACGCTATGTGCTTACCATGGTGGAGGCGACCACCGGATGGTTGGAAACATACTCTGTGCCCCATGCCACTGCCCAGAACACTATTCTGGGCCTTGAAAAGCAAATCTTGTGGCGACACGGCACGCCAGAGAGAACTGAGTCGGACAATGGGACTCATTTCAAAAACAGTCTTATAGACAATTGGGCCAAAGAGCATGGCATCGAATGGGTATATCACATCCCCTATCATGCACCAGCCTCTGGGAAAATTGAACGGTATAATGGGCTGTTAAAAACTACCCTGAAAGCAATGGGGGGTGGAACCTTTAAAAACTGGGATAAGCATCTGGCACAAGCTACCTGGTTAGTTAACACCAGGGGATCTATCAATCGAGCGGGCCCTGCTCAGTCAGACCTTCTACATATAGTAGAAGGAGATAAAGTCCCTGTGGTGCATGAAAGGAATCTACTGGGAAAAACTGTCTGGGTTCTTCCTGCAACGGGCAAAGGTAAACCCATTCGTGGGATTGCTTGTGCTCAGGGACCTGGATGTACTTGGTGGGTGATGTTGCAAGATGGTGAAGTCCGATGTGTCCCTGAAGGTGATCTGATTCTGGGTGAGACTACTTAATTCTGAACTGTATGTTGTTGCTGCATAATACTAACAGTGTTCATAAGTGTCTTTCAGGTTAAGACAGTGGTGATGAGACTGGAGCTAGCTGCAAGTGGTGTCCAGTAACCTCCTCGAGACTGACATTTTGAACCTGCAACCCGTGGGCATGAACCATGACAAAACTCATACCATGTCTCTCTGCCCTGAGAGACTGCTATGCCAGATGAAACCCACAATCCTGAACTAAATGAACTTGATGAACTTTTTGCATAAAGATGAATCATAAACTAGTGATATGTGTATATATATTTGAAAAATGAAAAGGTTAGTGGTGATCTGAGTATGACGTGAATGGTATGGAATAAGGGGTGGAATGTCCTGGTTTGGCCCAAACCAGGCCAATTAGTCTTAGAGAAACCAAGGTCACTGCTAAATTCCTCACTGCTTATGAGTGAAGAGCCGAAGGGGGGTCGCACCTGCAGGGACGAGCAGACAGGGCAGGTGACCCAGATTGACCAACAAGTTATTCCATCCCATACACGTCATTCTCACTTTCCTATTTATCACTAACCCACCGCCTCCTGGAGGTGGGGCCCAGGAGGGACGGGCCCTCCTCTCTCCCACTGATTGGTACCAGCTTTAAACCGTGACAATTACCTATTTTTAGAAAGGAGCCCTAGCTAAATCTGGCTTCTTCCTCTGCCAATCACAACTATCAGGGGAATGTGAGCCTATCTAAATGCAGGTACATGGGAATTATGGCCTGTCCCTTTTACCAAATACATTAATATAACTAAGAAAGAGGTAGTCTTGCTTGATATCTTTTACCATGTTGGACTAGAAGCTGGAGAGAGGTAGCATTTGTGGAAAGAAAATGGGATTATAATGGTGTAATTTTTCAAATTTTTGTCTTGGTTATCTAAGATCCCTACAACTCGAGCAGGCTTTTCTGAATCTCCAAGCTGGCTTCCTTCCTTTCCACAACAGCTTTCTTTAGTATTCTGACGATCTGAATCACCTCAATATTCTGTGCGTTGTCTTCCTTGTCCCTGATGGATCCCCCGTCATGTGGAGGCTATCGATCATTTTAATGGATTTCCAGAACTCATTTAGTCGGTGTGGTGGGTTGACCTCGGCTGGCCTCCAGGTGCCCACCAAGCCACTCTATCACTCCCCCTTCTCAGCTGGACAGAGGGTGAAAAATATGACAAAAGGCTCATGGGTCAAGATAGGGATAGGGAGATCACCTCAGAAATTACTGTCACCAGCAAAAAAAGACTCGACTTGGGGAAATTAATTTAATTTATTGCCAATCAAATCAGGGTAGGATAAATGAGACATAAAACCCAAATCTTAAAACACCTACCCCACCCCTCCCTTCTTTGCAGGCTCAACTTCACTCCCCTTTCTCTAGCTCCTCCCCCTAAGCGGTACAGGGGGATGGGGAATGGGAGTTGCAGTCAGTTCATCACACGTCTCTGCCGCTCCTTCTTCCTCATGCTCCTCCCCTGCTCCGGCATGGCATCCCACCCATGGGAGACAGTTCTTCACAAACTTCTCCAATGTGAGTCCTTCCCATGGGCTGCAGTTCTTCACAAACTGTTCCAGTGTATGTACTTTCCGTGGGGCACAGTCCTTCAGGAATGGACTGCTCCAACATGAGTTCCCCATGGGGTCACAGCTCCTGCCAGCAAACCTGCTCCATTGTGGGCTCCTCTCCACAGGGCCACAGGTCCTGGCAGGAGCCTGCTCCAGCACGGGCTCTCCACAGGGTCACAGCCTCCTTTGGGACACATCCACCTGCTCTGCTGTGGGGTCCTTCATGGGCTGCAGGGTGGATATCTGCCCCACCGTGGACCTCCATGGGCTTCAGGGGGACAGCCTGCCTCACCATGGTCTTCACCACAGGCTGCAGGGGAATCTCTGCTCCAGCACCTGGAGCACCTCCTCCTCCTTCTTCACTGACCTCGGTGTCTACAGGGCTGTTTCTCTCACATATTCTCACTCCTCTCTCCCATCTGCTGTTGCACAGCAGTTTTTACCCTTTCTTAAATATGTTATCACAGAGGTGCTACCAATGTCGCCGATTGTCTCAGCTTTGACCAGCAGTGGGTCCACCTTGGAGCTAGCTAAAACTGGCTCGGCCGGACATAGGGGAAGCTTCTGGCACCTTCTCACAGAAGCCTCTCCTGGAGCCTCCCCGCTACTAAAACCTCACCACGTAAACCCAATACACTTGGGGATCTTTCTGACTCACCTCCACCTTCTCACTGGTTTTAGATTGGGGACAGGGTAGCATTGCCCATAGTGGAGGAAAACTGTTATGGTGTTGCCAGGATTAAATATGACTATGTAGTTCTCCAACACAGGTTCTTTGGGAAAAAAAATACTCCTTTTCAAAAATATGTAAGGACATTTTTGTGGGTTCTGAATGTCCATGGAGATCTAAAGCATCTCCAAACACATCCAGGTACAATTCAGGAGAAGAGGTTGGTGCTTGACCTGGAACTGGAACCATGACACCAGTTTTCCTGGGAGAAAACTCATGGCAAGAGCAGTCACTGGGGGGCTGGGGCTCCTGTGAGTCACAAGGGAACTCCCCAGCAGTGACAAGTACCGGATGGGTGGAGTTGCTGGCTGATGGCAGTAACAGGCTCTCTGTGGTGATGTACTCCAAGGCGCACTGCTGAGGAGACATGATACAGCTAGGAGCCTTTGGAGATTTCTGCTCTTCTGTTCTCACGTTTGTGTGTTTCCCACAGGCTGGTGAGACTTCTTTCTCATCGTTGAGGTGCTGCATCATTTCCTTCTGATGTGGGAGCAGGAAGGGCTGTGGAGGGCTTGTTCCTGGCTGTTCTTGCCTCTGTGGAGCCTGGAGACAGTCTTCCTTTGGGAGGATCACATGCTGAAGAGAAACTGATTTCTCACGGACTTTCACTGGGTCCACTTCCAGCATCCGATGCATATCAGGCTGGGAGGACATCATTGAGCTGTACAAGTATGGACCATTGAAAGCAAAGCAAGTGTGGGAAGCAGTACTTGAATGAGCAGCACCCTTGTATGGAAATCTGGCCAACAGGCAGGACGAAGCAGCAGTCTGATTCAACGGGAAGACAAGTGCGGACAATGAAAGTGAGGTTTTATGTGGCACTCCAGAAGTCTGACAGGAGTTTCGTGGAGCCAGTGTAGCATGGGAAAACTGCACTGTCTTTGCCTCAGCTCCATGGAACTCTGCTGGACTCTTAGTCATCCTGTTCAGGTGGAAAAAAAAACAGGACTTAGCTTCTATTGACAACTCTCTAACCGACAGCTCTCTAAGGTGCTAACTGCGTATAAACAGGAGATGCTCTAAGGAGGTACACTGTCTTCCAGGAAACCAGAAGGAACCTTTGGCTACATCTCTTGTACCTTCCTCAGAAGCTGAAAGCCTCAGACTTTTCTGTGCCACAGCAAGAGATCAACTGTCTACCGCCAACTTTTCTCAATGCCAAGATATTCAAGCACAAATCAGCATTTGAGAAAAGCTATGTTTTTGCTGTAAATAAAACAGGGCTGGGGACCATTCTTTGGCCCTCTGGTAAAATGGCGTAGACTGGCTGGTTCCACACAGCATAGCTATGATAGTCTTCTGTGGTCTAAAACAGAGCTAAGGTTTTGTGTCTGTTTTTTCAGTTCAAAGTGCACGACATAACGTGACCGCTGTGTTACAGCTGTATTCATAGTGTGAAACAGGATGTGTGTTGCATGGCCTGGGTGCAAAGCCTGCTAGAATACTGTTGAAGGACACTGGACACAGCCTAACCTGGTACAGTCATGTCCATGTTGCCCACTGGGAATGGTTGCTACCCTGTACTGTCTCCCAGACTGTGCCAGGATGTTATCTTGGAGAGCACTAGTTGGCACAGGCCAAACCATGGCAGGGAGAGTGCTGACAACAAACCAGTGCAAGCAGTTACAAGGCAGTGCTTGATACTACATCTTGGCCCTGATTTATTTAGCAGTATAGGCTGAAGCAATGTGACTGCTAGCATCAGCATTTATGCAGCTCTCGAGCTTTCAGTGATACTTTGCAGTTACTTCTTCAAAATAAAGGACCCCTGTCTGTTACCAGCGCTGAATGTGAAGCTAGACAAAGGGAGAAGACAAAGATTTCAAAGCAGCAATGAACATAATCCATCTTTTCTTCATATGACTTACAAAAGTATATATTAAACAGAGTTGACTCTCTGTCCTAAGAGTCAGAAAATTATCATGAAACCCAAGAGTCAATTTAATTTGCGTCAGCATCCCTGACTGCTCTGCAACCTAGGATAGTTTCCTGAACAGAGCACTATGGTCACCTCCCCGCTCTGTCTTTGAAGACATGACACAAATTTGAGGCTGTATGGACAATTTGGAGCTATTTCTGATCAGCTGCACACTGACCGGGACCACTGCAGCTGTTCTTCGTTCACATTCCACTTTCAAAGTCAGACTTTGCTTCAAGGAGCAGAAAGTATGTCATTTCTAGAGGATGAAGACGTGAGGGAATATGTGTATTTTCGTGAGAGGGAGGTTGTGTTCAGGCGGGCTGGGAGGAATTCAGACAACAAGATTTCCACCCTATTAGGTCAATGCCTTTTATTCAAACCTGTTTCCAAAGGAAATGCAGAGGAAGAAAGGGAGCAGGTTTCTATCCTCAGACTTCCAGCCAGGGAAGTCAAGGTCTGCAGCTGCAGCAATTCATTACAATTTCCATAGATGTTGGGAAGGTGTACACAGACTTAGGAGATATACAGGTGAAAATGCTTTGTCTTCCCCATCACAATGGGTGGTGTCTGTGCACACCCTGCTCTTACTCCATGGTTAGTGAGGAACCTTTCAAGAAAGGAGCAGGGAGTGGGCTGCTTACTTACCCATCCAGCACTTGAAGGCAGTTAATCCGCTCCACCTCCTCAGAAGTGTTCTGCTCATTGAAGCACAAGTGGCTGGCTGGCTGTTGGCTGACAGCTTCCTGAAGAGAGAAAATAAAGATTGTAACACTTCTGAGGAAAGAGAGATCACTTTAAGCCCAGGAAGAGACAGGAGCCATGGGCACAAGAACGTTAGTAGCATATTTGGGATAGACACTTAGGACAAGAATGAGCTTCCAGGAATTCACATTGTATAATTAGTTTTACCAGTTTATCAACCTGTGTTGTAGAAGTAATATTTTCTAAATAACTTTTATCCCAACATCCTTGCTGTTCTTGTTTTTAGGGCCATGCTGTTTCCCCACCTAAACACAGGAGAAACATTGCTGCAGGCAATCTTTAATAGATTGATGCAGGTTAAAAAACTGCCAATCTGAAAGTATTCCTGGCACTTTCATACCCTTTTGATTTGTTCCCTCCTTCGTCCTTGCTCCAATCTGCAGATCCTCTTCGCATTTCAACCTTCATTCTCTAGTCAGAACAAGCTAGGATCTGTTTATTTTTGATCTTCAAGTCACAGTGGATGGTGATGTGGAAGCAATCCCACTGCTGTGGCTACAAAGTATGTCCTGTCCTCCAGAAGACTGTTCCTTCACCTCCGTGTTGTCTATCCCTGATTTCTCTTTATGCAGCATAGGAGTCAGGGACTGCTGCAGCTGCAGGTTCCTGTCACAACAAACCTCAAAGCTGGTGTTGGTGCAATGCCTACTCTGATTCAGCAGCACATGAGGACACTCTGGGCAACTTTTCATCTTTACAGCTAAAATGACCATCCTTCTGTGATGACTGACGAGAGAAACAGAATTGCCAAGATTTTTATGACGTTTAGGATAAGGGAATTTGCTACAGGGATGAAAACTCTCAAAACCACAAGACTAACAGAGAGCACTTGTGGATGGAGAGCTGGGAGTGAGACAGGTAACAAAGCTACTGTGATGCTTTTTAGAGTGGTGAATGGCCTTGTACTGGTGTTGATTATTGTGCGTGGACGGGAAGTCTGTTGACTGCCAAATTAATCAGAACAAGCTTTAGAACGATGACTGACCTGCAAAGGGGATTTATCAAAGCCTGCAAAACATGCAGATATGCATCATGTAAAGCAGCCTGGTGTACCACACTTCCCCTATATCAACTGCCGACTGGATTCATGCCTGGGAGACAATGCTTGCTGACTGAATAACGGATTGAGAAACGCTGGGTGCCAAATGAACAGTTAGCTGAGAACCATGACAGCCCACCACGTGCAACACCCTCAAGAGCAATGCTAAGACCAGGCATTCCACTTAAGGTGAAAATATAAAATGGAACAAAAGGACTTGCAAGGTAGGGGGTGAGTCTGATTGATAGAGAAGACAGGGGTGGAAAGCTAAAAATGTTGCAATTGGAGAAGGAACTGTTAAATTAATCTTTGTAAAGACCACTCTTCCCTGGAGTTGTGCATCACTGACTTGCACTGCAGGGAGCCAGAAATGAGATGGAATTCATTTAGCTTAAGCAGAAGATAAAACACAGTGGCAAAAATAGCATGAGCTCTTTGTCTGTAGAATGGAGATTAGCAGCATTGCCTTAAGGAGATAGAGACATTAGAGATGTGACATCAAATACAAATCCAGCAGTTCCAGAGAAGGCTTGCAGATAGATAAGGCTATGGAATTACGATAGTGAGAAACTGAAACATGCAAGAGTCAGCTCCAAGAAGGAACCTAGCCACTCTTTTCATAAAACTCCAAGTATGCTCCATGCAGTGCCTCTTTTGGTGATGTCCACCTACTGGGATATGATTTCTTTGGATCACAAGATTTGCATGGCTCTTGCAGATGAAATCAGGAAATGGGTGAGGGAGAGAGAGGGAGGAAAAAAGAAGCTACTTACTTTTAAATATGCCTCCAAAGATAAAACTGCAAGCTATACATTTCCTTTTCTTTGCCCTCTCCTTTCTTACATGGAGGAAAATGTCCATGTCCAGGAAGAATAGCATGTAGGAGGAAATCTAGCTTTCACACTATGAAGTCAACCTCCAGCAACTGCAGAGGAGTATACAGGGATGTAATCATGCAAAGACTACAGAAGGTAGCACTGAAGAGAGTCAGACAACATCCTGACCAGCAACAGAGAAAGGTCAAGTCCATCTAGGGACAACAGGTTTCATGTATGAGGAGTCTGGGAGGCATTCTGGAGGCGAGGGATGGCAAAACTGACCAGATGCATCAGACAGGATAGTTGGTTTCATTTTTCAAGATAGGAAAATAGGCAGAAGACCAAAGTCTGTAGTGAAGGGTTTCAGGAGGCTCAACCAGGCTCCATAAACCTCATGCACAGGACAGCAGTCTGTTCAGTGACAATCCAGACCCTGACTTAGCAGCACCCCTCAACACGACATCCCAAACGACCCCTTCCTTCTTTCTTTTCACCCTGGAATAACTATGTTATACTTCTCCAGGAGCACCCTTCAAGGTACAGTTCCCTCTTACCCCCAGGTAGCTCTGGATCAGGAGACTCTTGCTGGGGTTCGGAATCTTTTCCTCCCACATTTGCTTCTTCCTGCAACAACACCACTGAGTTTTAAAGATTTGCTTCTCAATGTGGCTGCAACCAGAAAAGACTGCGCCCCGTACACCGTGCTGCTTTGCATAGCAAGGCACCACCAAGGCCCTGGCACGCCACCACCCAACTCTCCCCCTGCACAGACACGAACAAGGCTGCCCATTGCACCCCAGGTCACATCTCCACAAAGACCTCTCTCTCATGGGGGACAAGCAGTGCCTCAGTCTTTATCCCACCCACATGGCCAACACGCTGCTAAACCTCCTAGTCACAACACAAGCCTACCTGAGGAAATACTTATAGCTGCAATAGGCAACTATTAGCAAAGTGATGATGAGAGCTGGGAGCGTCACTGGGAGAACCACTGGTGGGAGAACTGGAAGAGAGGAGAGAGAAATAGGTATCCACCTGCAGAGTGGCTGCTTCCTGTAACAGGTTTTTCACTCCGGTCACCCTTCATGCAAGCCGATCAGGGAAATGTAGGTGGCATGTCACAGAATAGCATCATGAGGCCTTCACCTGTTGGGATACCCTCCAAAGTGGCACAGACCAAAAGTGGCCTGAACACCTTACTGACCAAAGGAGTTCATCTGCTTCTTACTGACATCAGAGGTAAACAATTTGTGCTAACAAAAGGATGGTTAGGTACCTTACACCACCATGAATAGGCACATCTTCAAGGCATCTTAGGTCCGCTTGCTCTGTACAGTCCTGAAGAGATGGGGTCTCAGAGATTTTCTAAGAAAGAGCTTCCTCTGCTAACGGCCATAACTGATCATCAACAACATACCAATTTCCTCCTGAGTACATTCATCAAAATTTGCCTACTGTCTTACCACTACAAGCTTCCTCAGGACAAATCATGTAAGGTATATTACTTCGGGCACAAGGCCGTATGATAGCAGACATTCTGCCTCAAAGTCCAGAATCAGCAAAAAACACATAAAGGCTCCTGTCTGCAGTAGGCTCTACTGTGTGTTTTACGCAACCCTATAGTCACTCTGCAAATATAAAAGACTGATGGTTGTATTCTGTCTTTTTGCAGTCTTGGGCTCTTCAGTCTCTGATGGCAGAATGGACTACTGGAATCAGGAAACAAGGATGATCTTTTGGGCAGGATCTTTGCTTGATTCTCCGTGTGGAAAACTTTGCGGTTGGTTGTACTCACCTTGTGAAGGGAAGTAGGAAAGAAGCTAAAAGGTCATTCCTGCTCACCTCCTTCATTAGCATTGCTGCTGTACCACAAGGATGCAGACAGGACAGCTACCTTGTTAAGTGAGCCCAGCTAGCTCATGGCTGGACTGAACTTCAGCCCCAGCTGAGAGCATGTATTTTTCTATAGGGGCATTTCAGCCATTAACAGTCCACAAAACCTTACAGAAGTAGCCTGCATGGGAAGTACCAATTCTCAGTCTTCCAGGTGAACTCCTCACTCCATTCACTCCAAGGCCCCTCATATTCCACAGGAGTATTCACCCTTGCACGCATTTTGCCCCTATATTCTGTAGATGATGCCAGCATCTGCAGGGTGAGGATGAAAGGAGGTTCATCATTGCTGATGTCTAACTTCTGGAGTGTCTGGGGAGAAGAAGGAAGCACAAATGATGAAGGTGAGAGGAACCGTCTTTCCCATTTGCCCATCAAAGAGAAATCCAGGACTCCTGCACTTTCTAAGACTTACCTTTTCGTATTCGTTGTTTCTCCAATACTCAACTTGGTATCTCTGTTGTATGAAGCTATATGCCAAAGTGTGTTTTATCCACCTCAGTTCATACTCTTGGTTCTCTGTCACTGTTA
Organism: Nyctibius grandis; assembly: GCF_013368605.1. Taxonomy (NCBI): domain Eukaryota; kingdom Metazoa; phylum Chordata; class Aves; order Nyctibiiformes; family Nyctibiidae; genus Nyctibius; species Nyctibius grandis. The sequence continues at coordinate 61,695,455 of NC_090662.1, forward strand.
CTGACACATTTGCAGGTGGCAACACCTTAACTGGAACACACAGAATGTCTCAGAGTACTGATCAACATACTGGTCTAACACTGCCTCTCCCACTGTGAGTAGTTTCCAGAGACTGAAAACAATGTTGTTTTATGCAATGTAAGAAATTTCAGCTTTTTAACACTTAATTCCCTGCATCTTATTTTCTAGTCAAATACATTAAAGCAGTAGACCATTAAATAACAGAAAATCCATATCCATTAATATTGACAGCACTCCCCATGTACAGAAAAGTAGTAAAGCAATATTTGAAACATCTGTACTGGTCCACCACATTTCCAGAGATTTTCAACTCTCTTGGAGCTACTACCTGTCATTTTCACCCACTGCAGGATCTCTCCTAGCTTTAGTCTGTGAAAGTAGCACCAGTATCTCCAGATACATGCAGGCAGAAGTGATCCACCTGGCGCATCTCACTCAGCGGAGGAGTCCTACCACATCCAGTGCTCCAGGGGCCACTGCGCAAACCCACAAGATCCCCACTGGCTTCTTGAGAAATCACATAGTGACACACTCCCCACAAATACCTCCCACCACAGCTGCCTGTCCCCTGGACACTCATGAAGGTCAATCACAGAGAAGTCAGCGGGGTGACAGTCGCTCACCAAGAATCTCTGGGTCACAACCCAAATTTCTGCACAGCAGTTTCCACTGCCACCACCTTCCTCAGAGTAACAAGTGCCACTGAGGAAGTCCACACCTACAAGCCACCTCTCCCAGACCTCTGACCTGACACAGCAACCAGTTACTTTCCTCATCAGTCCCAGTCTCTTCCTCTTCCCATTCACTTTTCCTCACCGCCGCTGTCCTCAGCCCCACTTGCCCAGACAGGCGTCTCTCTAAGAAACAACCAGGAGAAGCAAGAACTCACTGTTCTTGTACGCTTCAATCAGTTTCTCCTCTGTCTTGGCCCGCACAGACACGTGGTACTGGCTCTGACTGCTGGGTTGCTAACGGGGATCTCACAGCTCTGCACCACATACGTGATGTGGGGCAAAGCCTTCTCGTACACAGGAGAGCACTCCTCTTCTCTGAGGGAAGAGAAAGAGGTTGAGCTGAGATCAGGGGAATGGGACAGAGCAGAAACTCCATGGGAGAGGCCGAGGCACGCTGCCATGGGCAGAGCACGTACGCTGATGCCGGAGTGGCCCTGAAGAACAAGCCAAAGATGACAGAGGTGATGATCTCTTTCTTCACTTCCCAGCTGCACGTCAGACGATCTGCACCATTGAAGAGGCAGTGAAGGTTCCTGAGCTGAAGGCCACCTTCAGAGAAGATGAGAGCAAGCTAAGTGACAGGAAAGGTCTGGTTTCTCACCAGTGCTTCCACCCCTGCATGGCCCTGCTCCATCCCACACTACCTTCAGAGGTCTCCCACGACACCTCCGTGCTCCACTCGCTGTACTGCCCAGAGAAGCCACTGGCCCGCCCTGGTCTGGCTCGCACACGGGCAACGTAGCTGCTCCGCGGGACAAGGTTGTCACGGCTGAGATGGCAACATGTGGTGTTGGAGAGTAAGAGTGAGGCAGCTTTCTGTTGTTGTGGGAAAGGAGGGAGAGAGGGGAGGGAGGAAACTGAGCAGTTGGGGATGTGCGTACTTAAAATTAAAACAAAATTGTGCATCTCCTGGCAGGGAGGGAGCTTCAAATGTATTTTGCCATTTTCCCACATGAACCCACAGGCTCCTGTTGGAACATGATTTAATTCCATTGGGAGGGATTCATGGCAAGATCAATTCCTACTCAAAACCCAAGCGCAGTGTTTTCAGTGAAGAACAGATGTTTGCATTCAGTTCAGGACAAATGGTATTTCACTGGGTAAGTCAGTTGCAAACACAGAGCGAGCCTTTTTGCCTGATCTGAAACATTTGTTGCATCTCCTCATAGTGTCTGAGATCAGAAAGGCCATTTGTTTGCACAACTTTTACCACAGGCTCTCAACCGCCCAAAAGGGTGCAGCCCAAGCCAGGACAGCCCAGCTCCTCTGCTCTTACCTCCCAGGACTCCCACTCCCGCTTGTAAGTGACTTCATACTCCAGTGCATTGCCGAGCCCTTGGCTTCCATCAGCTGCTTTCCAGGTCAGCAAGAAGTCTCCTGATTTCATCAAACTGATTGAGAGGTTTTGAGGTGGGAGGGTCTGAACTGAGAGGTTTTGAGTTGGGTGGGTCTGAACTGGAAGGTGAAGGTACAACCCATGAGAGGAGATAGTGAGGACAGGGACACGAAAAGGGGAAGAAAATGCCTAGCCGATGTCCTCTGATTGATAGCATGTGGATATTTAACAATTCCGCTGGAGTGCTACAAATACTCCATGATTCTTTTTCACTACAGTATGCAAACTCTACAAGACCTGGGAAATACATTCACGAACAGAAGAGGAAAGTAGGAAGAGCAGTGCTATTGTGCAGCTTCATAGCAACTTTGTGAAAGAATACACTGTAATGCATGTAGAGCATGGTGCTGAAACAGAAGGCTTTTTTGCTATCTTCCCCCAATCCCAATTAAGACATTGGTTAGCTGGCAGGTCTACCTGCATTTTTTCCATTGTAGTCATTTAAGGTAGACTCATTTTTCTCTATCCCGAATGCACTGAATTTGAAGGTGGTAGTATGGCCTTATAGCCATTTAACTTCATTCTTGCTTATGTTTCTGGTTAAGGGCTGACCTAAGTATCTTTTCAGGATTAGATATTCAATATATTAATCTGAAAAACTTTTAAATACTCAAGAATAGAGACAAGACTTAGTGCTTCATCTTTACCATTCTGAAACATGTAGACATTTAGCTCTGCATGCAGTGTCAGATTAAATTTGAAGTTGTAGATTCTTTGATCATATCCATGGATATGACACACCCAGTGCATTGTGGAGTTCTGGCAGTCAGCGTGGTTTTCACCTTTGTGGAACCTGCAGGTCATTTCTTTATTCCTGGTTATATAGAAAAAAGCATGACTATCTGAATAGGATGCTGTTAGATGGCCCAAAGCGTGGTTTCTGAAACCTTCCCCACATGCTATTTTATTCTGTTTCTAAATCAGTGTTTATCACTGCATTATGTTGGCATACTTCTGTAGTTCATTAAGTGACATGAATAAATTCTCTAATATCAAGCACATCTGCTTTATTCTCTCTTCCTTTCCTCAAAGGAAGACGCACTCACAATAACTGTCTTGGGTTGGTAGGTGTCTGGGCCTTGAGCACAACCTCTTTCAGCCTCCCCAACCCCAAGGGGTTTGGCTACCCATGTTCAAGGCTGTCTAAGATGGAATCACCCTGACTCAGGGCCTCTCCACCTTCTCTCAGAAGCTGCTTTTAATTTCAGGCCCTTGCTTTTGGTCCTTGCCTGAGCTATGATGCAACCATATCTGTGCCTGGTGATACATGTTGCTGATTTGATCTGTGAAATTGACTTCCCAGCTTGATCTTAAGCCTGGCTGCTGGATAGGGACTTCCTTGGAGATCTGGACTGATGGCTGATCCTTGTCGCTCTCACTGTTCTGCTTTTCTTGTTACTATGGGATTACACTATTGTCAATGAGGTCAATGCCTTGCTCTCAGCCTCATCTCCTAGCTCACCTTCCCTTAGCAAGCAAAGCTTGTTGCTTCTATAACAGCAGGGTTGGCAGTTTACATGTGTACATATGTATGTTATGCTATACTTACACTAGAGAAGTCAAAGAAGGTAAGCCAAAGAAATGCAGCTAGCAGTTGGGACAGAAGTTTTGTGAGCACTATGGGACTGCTGTCCTCCTACAAAAATAAATTATTTCCATGCAGACTGTGGAGTCCTTTGTGCCCACAGGAACACTTCTTTGTTTGTAGACTTCAATCCACAGCAAACTGCTAACATCTGGAATGTGATTCTGTTCTCTAGAGACTGTAAGGAGCAACTTCTCCTTTGACTTCAACAGCTGTCAGGTCAACTCACGAATGAATCCTACAGCTCCTTCTCAAAAATAAAACCAAGATAATGTCTTTCTATTCTTATTTCACATGTTTTCTTCCCACCCTCCAATCTCTCTGCTGTTTACTCCTCCATCTCCTGCTTCTACTATTATTCTTTTTTCTCCTTCCCCTATCTCTTCCTTCCGCTTTGTCCCTTCTTCTCCCTCATACTCTTGTTTGATTGTTCTGGTTTTTTTTCTTGAAAGGAAGCAGAAGTAGCAAAAAGATAGTGCAAGATGTAGCCTAGTATCTCTCAGAGGAAACCCAATGAGTCAAGCAAACATACAACTTCTGTTTTTCTCACAGTTTCTTTTGCAAAAATTATTTCAACATAGCTATGGTCTTACTGGCATAAGGAAGAAGCAGCCTTCTTTGCCATTCTGATTAGTTATTATCATCACCACTGCATCTAGTGTAATACATCCTTCTCCACTCAGGTGCAATAATTAACATGTCCTGTCATATTTTGTGCGTGTGCTCTCACAGCAAAAGCAGTGGAGAGTGATTGAAAAGATAATGAAAATGACCTGATCAGTGTGCTTTTCTGCCTGTTCTTCCTCATCCTGTACAGATCCAACTTTCTTCCTAGCCTGGACATAACACTGGTGTCTGCAAGCTGGATACTATGCTGACTGCAACCCCAGTCCACTGTCCTTTTGCCCAGCTCCATCGCTTAGGTTTAGCAGCCAAGCCGCTTTAGACCCTTCACAGAACACCAGCCAGGCACTTACTTTTCACAGCAGCTGTTAAAGTTCAGAGTGACATTCACGAATTGATGAGCCTCTGAACACTCCATCCATGTGCAAGTTGTAAGAGATATGTAGTCATTATAACACTGCAGGGTCTGCATTGGGATGCTCTCTGAAAAGAGGAAACAATCAGAAGATGAATGGGGCTAAAGGAGGTAGTGGGAAATGGTAAAATGAACACAAGCTCTGCTACTGTACTGGAGAAGGCAGAGGCAGAGGAGTGAGGAGCTGGGTGATGAGATCTCCTGGGAATATCTCCAATGTTGTTCAGCTCATACTGCATGGATTTCACAAATAAAATTTGCCCCTTCATGGGAAAGCCTGAAGGCAAGAAGTCTCCAACAGCATCTGCTGCTCTTAGAGTAGGCTGGACTGTCATTATGCTGCCATTTATCAGAATTTTATCGTGAGTCTTAGGACTGAGAAAGCCTCAACTTTTAGACTGTGCTTGTTTGTAAATCAAAATGGTCATGCAAGAAAAGTAAGCTTCTGGCCTACAACTTGTGAAGAAAACTGGAATTGTTTTGTAATAGGAAAAATTAATTTTCAAGTAATATTGTAATTCAAAAGATAAGTCCAAAAGGTTAAGCTTGGTCTTTTTAAGCCTCATTGGACTTCACGCCTTTGAAGAAAAAAGGGCCTCATAACACTGGCTAAAACCTCAGACACATCTTCCTCTTTCTGTTTCCCACTCCCAGACAGGAATCACAGCCATTCTGATACAGTGAATTATGATCTAAGACTTCAGATTGTACCTCTGTTTCTCTTCCTGAACTGCAGAGGTCTGACACTCCATGAAACTCCAACACAGATAGATAGAAAGCTGGTCAAGCAAGTGTAACAGAGAAAGCCTAAAAGAGCAGCTCTCCCCAATGAGAAGCCTATTGTCTCCTATAAATGATGTTTTGTTATTCCCAGTAGGAGGAAATGAGAGTACCAAGACCAACTGGGCAATGCTGAATGGGGGTTTATTTAGCTGAGAACTCACATCAGCATCCGTGTCCTAGGATCAGCATAATTCTGAGTCCTGGTAAATCTCTGCATAGTTTTGCAATAAACAAGAGTCCAAGCTGAATGGGAGGACCCCCAGGACCTAGGCAGTGTGGTGCTGACTTTTGTACCCCTTAATGACAGAAAGAATCTGGGAGACATTTAGAAAAACAACTTCTAAGAACATAATAATAGATTTTAAAAAGCCCAACAAATGCTCTCACCAATTCACTGCTCTTCTAGCAGTCAAGAGGAGTCTCAGTAGAAAGGCAGTAAGTGCAAGATATGAGTGAGTGATTTATTGTTTAAGGCAAAAGACCAGATGCCTCATTAAGCAGGACACTCAGCTTTGCCTTTGTGAGTTGTTGTCATGGTGGTGAATACATTCACGTGCCCACCGAATAAGCCCACTTGCCTTAGCAAGAGTTATGCCTCTAGGAAGTCATATGCAAAAGTGGAAGATACCCACTCTGGTTAGCTATGATGACATTTAAGTCACAGAAAGGAGAAGGTCTCATGACAAGGAAAATGTATTTCAAAAATCTAGCAGCTGAAAAATTTGTGTCCCTCTATCAGTAAACAAACTTACTTCATAACTGGATTTGCAGAGAACCTGCTTTTCCTTTTTCTGTTGTGAAAAAGCTCTGTGCAAGGAGGAGCTGTGTCTGTGTTGAGGAAAGGTCACTGTTAACCTGGGAAAATAAATGTGCCCTTCCCTGAGAATTCAAGCTCCAAGAACGGGCGCTGGAATTGTCTCTGCTATGATGGGAAGTGCTGACCCAGGGTCAGCTTGGTTGAGAGCTCTGTTTTTCAGAAACAGCAGCCAAGAGATGGCGAGGAATGATTTTGCCATTCCTAGTAGCCCTAGGGCAGCTGATGCTTAATCTTGCAAGAAGCACCTGTGCCCAAGACAAGGCACTTTCAGGTCCAAAAAGTGAAATATGCTGCAAAGACAAGGTTGTTTCAGTATCATAGAGTTATTGCTTGAGAGATCACAGAGTCCATGGCATTCAGTACTGCGAATCAGATCATAGAATCATAGAATTGTTTTGGTTGGAAAGGACCTTTAAGATCATAGAGTCCAACCGTTAACTCAGCACTGTCAAGTCCACCACTAAACCACATCCCTAAGATGTTAGGCAAGGGAGCATAATCCTCACAAGTACCAGAGATACATGTCTATGTCTGGAAAGATAGGTGTGCAACAGGTACAGTTTTCAATACCTTTTATTCAATACTTCAAAGCCTCCAACACTTATGAGTAGCGACTAAGATCCTCACTTGCACAGGTGCTGTGCCTCTGCTCTGCCAGCTGTGTTATCAACTGGCTCTCAGCTCCCTGTCTCTTAGGAAGCAGCCAGCCCTTGCTCTAACTCTAAAGAAAAGGAGAGTATGACTTGGAGGCAGGACGAGTCAACAGACATAACAAAGAGACACCTATTGTTGAGGGAAAAAGGCAGGTTGGGAAAAAAGTATTCTTTTGGTATAAACCAGAACGTTATCTAACAATGGGACAGGCGAAGTCACAGCTCATACTGGTAACAGTCAGGCCTACTCAGATGTGAAACTTCATGACTAGTCAATTTAAGTAAACATACTAACAGGCTTTGAACATTGTCTAGCCCATGAAGTTTGGGGTCTTCCCTAAATATCATTCACAACTCTGACATTGGCATTAATCTGGACTGTTTGGTATAACCCTGGTAGCTACATATGTGTACACTCACAGAGACTCCTACTCTTTCTGGCACCAAGATGAAAGCAGAAAATAAAGGCAGGATAGAGAAATATCAAGCTAAAATAAAAGGAACAATAATAGAGAAGAAAGGAGGAAAAAATAGAGGCAAAGAGTCTGAAACTCACCTTGAATATTTTCAACCCCCAAAACCAAGCATGGAGCCAGAAGAAGACTGATGAGCTCTCCCATCTTTACACCTTTGCACACAAGCATGATCTTGTCAGGCAACAAGTCCCTGCATCACTGGCTATTCTTCCTCAAATGCATGCTCAAGAGCCACTGTCCTTCCTTCTTTGTCACTGGTTGTAGCTGAAAGCAAAACTCATGTGGTTAGCTGGGAGTCTTGGGCCTTCTGTTAGCCTCAAACCACCTCTTCCATCAACACTGACATGATCTCTCAGAGTAGCTTCATATGAAGATAATTTATTAAGGGGAAAACTTTCTGCCTTTTCACCAGAGTACAAGGACAAAGCTTGCTGTTTGGAACTAATGATAGGATTTTCCACCTCCTTCCTTCACCTTCAGAGTAAGAAATAACCTCTAAGTTATGAGAAGGAATTAATTATCCATGTTGATTCACCCATCTGATCCTTACAAAGTACACCCTGCTGTTCCAGTGAATCATGAACCTGTCCAAAAAGCAACACTTCCTTGCCTCTCTTACCACTCCTACTCACAAAAAAGTACTTCTGGTGAATTAAGAGATCCATTCCTCCTATTGCTGCACTTTAAGTCCTTATTCACAGGGCTTTTAAGTCCTTGTTTGTTTGAGAACAGAAGGCTCCTTGCCAATTCCTTCCCCACAGTAACGACGCATTTGCTTTACCTGAATGCTGCGTGGTCTTCAAGGCAGGTGCTTCACAGCCCTACCCCTTTAAATGAGCCTGTGCTCTATTTCCCTTTCAGTTGTGCAGTTGTAGTCTTCAGCATCAGAGACGTGTTTGATTTGTTCCCTCTGACCTTCCTGTTTATAGCTTAGGTCCAGTAACTAGGTTCCTGGTCAGATGTCATACAATTAAGCTGAAGAGGGAAGGAAGTACTTTTCACTGTTATATTTTGCTTAAACAATTTTCAAGAAATATGACTAATTTTCCCGCGAATAAGATGTAATGATCTCTTAACAGAGGCTGAACGTTGATGCTGGTTCTCTTTTCTGTTGATCTACACTCAGAACCTGTCCTTTGAATTATCATTCTCCTTGTGTGCAGTGTTTTCTGAAAGGAAAATTCATTGCCATAAACTTAAACAGTCATTAAATAAAACATTAGTTTACATTGTGAATGTTATCTTAAAGAGACATTGCTGTTGCTAAGCACTAGAAGTGTGGATTCTGCTTAAACCAAACCCACACTGTTAAGGGATTAAAATTCAAGTCACACTCTGATTACATATTTTAATGTAAGTAATAATATCACTCTGCATGAGTAGAAGTGAGGAAAATACACTCGAATGAAGACAGTGTAATTTAACATATATTTAGATCTTCTTTTTAATCAGGAAAAAAAAGGAAGGGGAGTGGTGGCATCTAAAGAAGTGAGAGGTGATAAAGTTCTGTATTGCTTTCTCTAACCTAGACAATATATAAAGGGGGCTTATAAGAAAGACAGAGAAAGACAGGCAGAAGAATTATCCCACTCACATGCAGAGACCTCAGTGGAGAAAAATGAGGATTCGTAGTGAATACCCATGCACTATATCTCTTGAAACTTCAGTCATTCATAAGTAATTGCTTTTTCTTCTTTTCATGCTTGTTAAGCACACTCCCACTGTGTGTAATTCCAAGCAATACTCTGTTACTTCTCTCACTTGATTTACTCCAATTAGGTTTTGGCATCCCTGGACACAAAGGATCTAGCTATCAGATGGAGTGCTTCTACAATAGAGCAATGCTTGGTGAATGTGAGATTAAAGTTCCGTTGGATGGAACTGAGACATGCCTCTTCAGTGAAGCTGCTACTGTAACTTGAGCTTGCATGGAGTGTGACCAGATCAGTGACAGCAAATTCACCATGCTAGTCTCACAGCAGAGTTGGACACCATCAGTCACCTTGTGAGTTTGCACAGAAATCACTGTGCCAAGACATACCTGTGCTACAAAGGTCTGAGGAGCTTTGGCTTCTGAAAGTTGAAAGGCCACTTCCTCTATATAATCAGGCTGTGAAGTGATGCCTTTCTTTTTAAAGGACTCACAAAGGGAGTTAACTAGCATGTTAATTCCCTATTTAAAGTGAAATCCAGTAACAACCTTTAACAGCAGCTTAGGGTAGAGGTTCAAGAAAGCTCTTCTGATACAAAGACCAGGTAGGGGGGATGAGTCTAAACCCCTGGATTTCTCCTACTCTGTTTGCTGACCCATAGTGAAAGCAACTTTCATAGGTATATATAAAAAGCAGTTAGCAGTTTGCCATAAATTCAGTGGTAATCTCTTCAGGACTGCTGGGATGGGCGCGTTGACCAGAAAGACTTTAATTAATCCTTTCAGAAAATGCAGAATCATGAATTGACAAGACACCAAAAGGCCATTTGTTAGTCAGTTAAAATCTTTTATCCCAAAGTGAGATATAACTTGACTGAATGGATGGACAAGTCAAGCCTTTCAGCTCCAAGACAGGACATAAGGATGAAGCCAAATCATCCTTTAGACACTGTTTGGGTCTTGTCATATCTGTATAGGCCATCCATAGCCTCTCTTGCACTCAGTGGAAGTTCTGTCTGGCTTGTGGTGACACAGATTGATATCACAGTAGCCAGGTATCCCTGGGTGGGCTGAGTGGACCTCATCTGCTGGATCTGGTCTTCACCTCCAAGAGGAGGTCACCTCCCAAATATTGGTCCTGGGTGACATGAATGCTAGCCAACACTGTGCCATGAGTTACTCAACAGGTACCATGTGCAGCAAAGGCTGATAGGTGGTCTAAGTAGGATGGGCTCCCTTCAGGAGCAGAAAAAAAAAAGAAAATATAATATCTCCTTCATTTCTAATAAAATTAAGATCATGACCAAGTAAATAAAAACATGAACAAACATTTTACTAGAAGAGATGCATACAGTTGAAAAGATGGCACATACCACGAGGAATCTAGACATTCTCTTAGTAAGTACTAAGAAAGACCCAATGGTTATGGCCCATATGCACACCACCAACAAAGAAACAGCAGGTGAGAGGTCCTGAAAGCAAAGTTTAAACCAGGAGGCTAAAAATGTGGTCCTACATAGTTGCATTCTTCAGTGGTCCTGGTTTTATACACTCTGTCAGATAACAGAGGCTCAGTGCACCATTAATTAAACTGTGTAGGGAAACGGGGATTATATTTATTAGTATCTGATAAATTTTTGAAGCAGATTAAGTTTATATAAGATGGGTTCCACCTAATCAAAACAGAATCAGTGCTGCTGACATTTAAGATTAAAAACACTATGAGGCAATTTTAAAATGAAAACCGAGGAACTCATGCCAGATGTGGAAAGTAAATTGTTCAGATTGATATATCTGTGTGGTTTGAAATCACAGAAAACCTATGACTTAGAAAAATGGATAGAATAGAAGGTAAGAAAAAGCCAAAGAAAAAATATAACCCAGGTAAGCAGAGTATAAAAAACTATGCAACCAAATCAAGACTAATGCCCAAATATGTCTATACAAATACTTCCCTTTTAAAATACAGTTTAAATGGCAGAAACATTGGCAAATGCCTTTAAGAAAAAATACCCGAAATGTAGTATGCATTATGGAAGTTTGATGAAAAGAAGATATTCAGTGGAACACTAATACATAAATATATAATTTGTACAAGAAGAGTAGTTTGCATTTACACATTAATGCTAAAGAAAGTATACTGACAAACAGAGTACGTGTCAACAGTTGTGTTGTGCTACAGAATTTCAATGGCTGCATAATTTCATTCCATGCTGAAAGGAACAGTATGCTGTTAGTATCGTGGTATCAATCACCTGACCAAAAGAAGGTGAGTGAAATGCTAGAGATGACCAGAGACCATAAAGGGCAGACAAACAGTAACTATGGGACAGTCCAATCATACTAGACTAGGTAAACATGACAGTGAACTGTGATGAGGTTATGTCTGCACTGGTAGACTAAACCGTGACAAGGCAAAGGTTTGAGATCTGGAATGAGACGATAGACTCCACTCAATCATTAGCAAACTTTTTGATGTGGCTTTTGTCTATGTCAATGAGCAAGCCAGGGACAGTTTCCAATATGCAGTGTGGAAGAGGCCACCTTCTAGAGAGAGACCTTCTCACCTTCGGAGAGCTTTAAACTAGATTCGAAGGGGGATGGGGTGGTAGCTGGGCTTGCACCACTGGGGCAATGCTCTAGTGTTGAGGTAGACCAGGAGGCCCCCCATCCCCCTGGGGTGAAATCAGGGGGTGAATCTGGGATGAAATCGGTGTGCCCAGCTCACTCCCTGAAATGCCTGTACACCAATGCACACAGCATGGGGAATAAGCAGGAGGAGTTAGAAATCCGTGTTCGGTCGGGGGGCTATGATCTAGTGGCAATTACAGAGACTTGGTGGGACGCCTCGCATGACTGGAATGTGGTCATGGATGGCTATGTCCTGTTCAGGAAAGACAGGCCGCTAAGGAGAGGTGGTGGAGTTGCTCTTTATGTGAGTGAGCAGCTAGAATGTATTGAGTTCTGTCCAGAGGCAGATCAGGAGCGAGTTGAGAGTTTGTGGGTGCGAATTAAGGGGCAGGCTGGCAGGGGTGATACTGTTGTGGGTGTCTATTACAGGCCACCGGATCAGGATGAGGACGGTGATGAGGCCTTCTACAGGCAGCTGAGAGCAGTCTCGCAATTACAGGGCCTGGTTGTTGTGGGGGATTTCAACTACCCTGATATTTGCTGGGAGGCCTACTCAGCCAGCCATCCCCAGTCCAGGAGGTTCCTCCAGTGCATTGATGATAACTTTCTGATGCAAATGGTGGATGAGCCAACTAGGAGAGGAGCACTGCTGGATCTTATCCTCACTAACAAGGAGGGTCTGGTTGAAGAGGTGAAGGTTGAGGGCAGCCTTGGTTGTAGTGACCATGAGATGGTAGAGTTCAGGATCTCATGTGGCAGAACAGAATAGCTAGCAGAATCACAACCCTGAACTTCAGGAGGGCCAACTTTGGCCTTTTCAAGCAATTGCTAGGGGAAATCCCATGGGACAGGGTACTAGAAGGTAAGGGGGCCCAAGATAGTTGGTTAGCATTCAAGGACTGCTTCTTCCGAGCTCAAGATCAGAGCATCCCAACAGGTAGGAAGTCAAGGAAGGGTACCAGGAGACCTGCATGGTTGAACAGGGAACTGCTGGGCAAACTCAAGTGGAAGAAGAAGGTGTATAGATCGTGGAAGGAGGGGCTGGCCACTTGGGAGGAATATAAGTCTGTGTCAGAGGATGTAGGGAGGCAACTAGGAAAGCTAAGGCCTCCTTGGAATTAACCTTGCAAGAGAGGTCAAGGACAACAGAAAGGGCTTCTTCAAATACATTGCAGGTAAGCCAACACTAGAGGCAATGTAGGCCCACTGATGAATGAGGTGGGGGTCCTGGAGACAGAGGATAAAAAGAAGGCGGAGTTACTGAATGCCTTCTTTGCCTCTGTCTATACTGTTGGAGGCTGTCCTGAGGAGCCCTGGACCCCTGAAGGCCTCAGAAGAAGTCAGGATAGAGGAGGAATCTGTCTTGGTTGATGAGGGCTGGGTCAGGGACCAATTAAGCAACCTGGACGTCCATAAATCCATGGGCCCTGATGGGATGCACCCGCGGGTGCTGAGGGAGCTGGCGGAAGTCATTGCTAGGCCACTCTCCATCATCTTTGCTAAGTCATGGGCAACAGGAGAGGTGCCTGAGGACTGGAGGAAAGCGAATGTCACTCCAGTCTTCAAAAAGGGCAGGAAGGAGGACCCGGGTAACTATAGACCGGTCAGCCTCACCTCCATCCCTGGAAAGGTGATGGAGCAACTTGTCCTTGGTGCTGTCTCTAGGCACATCAAGGATAGGGGGATCATTAGGGGCACTCAGCATGGCTTCACCAACGGGAAGTCTTGCTCAACCAACTTGATAGCCTTTTATGAGGATGTGACCCGATGGATAGATGATGGTAAAGCTGTGGATGTGGTCTATCTCAATTTCAGTAAAGCGTTTGACACGGTCTCCCACAGCATCCTCGCAGCTAAACTGGGGAAGTGTGGTCTGGATGATCGGGTAGTGAGGTGGATTGTGAACTGGCTGAAGGAAAGAAGCCAGAGAGTAGTGGTCAGCGGGACAGAGTCCAGTTGGAGGTCTGTGTCTAGCGGAGTCCCGCAAGGGTCGGTACTGGGACCAGTACTATTCAATATATTCATTAATGACTTGGATGAGGGAATAGAGTGCGCTATCAGCAAGTTCGCTGATGACACAAAACTGGGAGGAGTGGCTGAGATGCCGGAAGGCTGCACAGCCATTCAGAGAGACCTGGACAGGCTGGAGAGTTGGGCGGGGAGAAATTTAATGAAATATAACAAGGGCAAGTGTAGAGTCCTGCATCTGGGCAAGAACAACCCCATGTACCAGTACAAGTTGGGGGCAGACCTGTTGGAGACCAGCGTAGGGGAAAGGGACCTGGGGGTCCTAGTGGACAACAGGATGACCATGAGCCAGCAGTGTGCCCTTGTGGCCAAGAAGGCCAATGGCATCCTGGGGTGTATTAGAAGGGGTGTGGTCAAGCAGGTCGAGAGAGGTTCTCCTCCCCCTCTACTCTGCCCTGGTGAGGCCGCATCTGGAGTATTGTGTCCAGTTCTGGGCCCCTCAGTTCAAGAAGGACAGGGAACTGCTAGAGAGAGTCCAGCGCAGAGCCACGAAGATGATTAAGGGAGTGGAACATCTCCCTTATGAGGAGAGGCTGAGGGAGCTGGGTCTCTTTAGCTTAGAGAAGAGGAGACTGAGGGGTGACCTCATTAATGTTTATAAATATGTAAAGGGCAAGTGTCATGAGGATGGAGCCAGGCTCTTCTCAGTGACATCCCTTGACAGGACAAGGGGCAATGGGTGCAAGCTGGAGCACAGGAGGTTCCACTTCAATTTGAGGAAAAACTTCTTTACTGTAAGGGTGACTGAACACTGGAACAGGCTGCCCAGAGAGGTTGTGGAGTCTCCTTCTCTGGAGACATTCAAAACCCGCCTGGACGCGTTCCTGTGTGATATGGTCTAGGCAATCTTGCTGCGGCAGGGGGATTGGACTAGATGATCTTTCGAGGTCCCTTCCAATCCCTAACATTCTGTGATTCTGTGATTCTGTGATTCTGCTGTTGGGGAAAGAGCTTGGATACATGAATCTTCCATGCCTGCTCCATGTCAATTGCTCTTACAGCCAGAAAAGGACCTTGGTCTAATTTATTTGCCAGTATGGATGTAGTCGCGGATTCTACTTTTTTAGCCACTATAAACGATTGCTTCTTGGAGCTATTTGTGAAAGCACTCACAAGAAAAGAAACAAACTGATTTAGTCCTGAATAATATACAAGATCTAGTACAAGCTGAAAGAACAAAAGACACAAATTTACCACAATAACGTTTAAGGGCATACATAAAAATAACAAGACTAGCAAAAATAAGCCCAAGAGGCTGTTAAAAGAGTCAAATATTTGGAGTGCCTAAGGGGCTGTTTAAAGAATCATTTAAAAACTCAAAAGTTAACTTAGGCCTTTTGTAAGTCTACCCATGCTAAAAAGGTAGGGTTATTGTAGCCTTAATGTTCTGAAAAAGTAAATGAGGCAAGGCATATAGAGAAAAATGATAACTTATAATGAACTTTTCCAACTAAATCTTTCCATTTAATAAAACATAATTACTTTCTTTACAAGCCTTGCACAACCTACATTCTTACTCAATTGCTTTCTTGTAATAAAATCTGTAAAGGATAAAATTGTAGTAAATAATCAAAGGCTTTAACAGGCCTCAGTATCATAGGAAAAGAAGTACCAAATCCAAGTTTTCGAGGAGTACTCAGAGAAGAATCCAGGCAACTATGGACCAATCGGGCTGGCTTTTGTACAGAATAGGTGATACAAACTATAATAAAAAATAGAAATAGTAGAGAGAAATGTTCTGGGGAAGAGTTAACATAGCTTTTGTAGAGAGTGGTCATGCCTCATAAAACTAATAGACCTCTTGGAAGAACTCCAGAAGCAAACAGATACAGGGTTATCCAATTAGTCTATTATACCTAGATGTCTAAAAAGCTTGACGAAGTCCCTCAAAAATGCAGTTCCAAGAAACTAAGAGATAAAAGGAAGGTTCTTATGTAGATTAAAGTCAGTTAAAGACAGAAAACAAATGAGAGAAATTAATGGTTAGTTTTCATGTTAGAGGAAAGCTTTAAGTGAGTTGTCTCAGGAATTTATAATCTTCAACCTATTTATAAACTATCTGGAAGACTGAGTGATGAGAGATCTCTCACCTGAGAGATCTGGGTGACTGAGAAAGGCAAAATTTTATCTAGGGTGTCCAATCTAATTATGTTGGAGAAAACACTAAGTTATTAGGTATAAATGCAGTATGAAATTAGAATCATAGAACCATAGATTCATATAATGGTTTGGGTTGGAAGGGTCTAAACCCCCTGCCATGGGCAGCGACATCTTTCACTAGATCAGCTTGCTCAAAGCTCTCTCCAACCTGACTTTGAGCACTTCCAATGATGGGACATCCACAACTTCTCTGGGCAGCCAGTCTCCATGTCTCATCAGCCTCACTGTAAAAAATTTCTTCCTTATATCCAATCTAAATCTATCCTCTTTCAGTTTAAAACCATTACCCCTTGTCCTGTTACTACAGGCCTTGGTAAAGTCTTTTTCTGTCTTTCTTATAAGCCCCCTTTATATACTGAAAGGCTGCAATAAGGTCTCACTGGAGACTTCTCTTCTCCAGGCAGAACCCCAAGTCTCTCAGTCTTTCTTCATAGGAGAAGTATTCCATCCCTCCCATAATTTTCATGGTCCTCCTCTGGACCCACCCTAACAGGTCCACGTCTTTCTTGTACTGGGAACCCCAGAGCTGGACACAGTACTCCAGGTTGGGTCTCATGAGAATGGAGTAGAGGGGCAAAATCATCTCCCTCAACCTACTGGCCACACTTTTTAGGCAGCCCAGGATACAATTGGCTTTCTGAGCTGCAAGCTGACATTGCTGGTTCATATCCAATATTTCATCCACCATTATCCACAAGTCCTTCCCTGCAGGCCTGCTTTCAATCAAATAATCAATTCAGCGTTAATAAATACATAGAAATTCATGTGACAAAAAGTGATTTTAACTATACAACAAGATCAAAGAACCTGTGAGAGCAGAGAATAATAGTAATGGGAGAGTCCAATTATCATAGACTGGCTAAATAACATGTTTCTTGTATACCATATTCAGTTATTTGCATCTCATCTCTGAAGGAATACTGTAGAGTACTCTGTAGAAACAGAAAAAGTACAGAAGTGTTATCAGAAATATGGGATCTATGGGAAGAGAGACTAATTACTACAGAACTCTTCATCTTGGAAAAAGAAACAATCGAGAGATGATTTGACAGAAGTTCGTAGCATCTCAAACAGGAGATGGTGAATAAGGAATGATGGTTTTTCAGTTCTCCTAGAACAAGAACAAAGGAGCAGCTTACCGTGCAACTGGCACAAAATGAGTTCAGGAAAATGTGGGCATTTTTTTGTTTGAACTTTTTAATTGATAAACATATTGATTAATGCTTTACTATAAGACATTATAGAGCCAAAAATTAAGTGGTTTTAGATAGGGATTAATAGAACCTCTAAGGGCCAGAGCCATTAAGTACATATTATTTACAACAGCTTAGATGTAGCCTCCAAGTCAGGAAGGCGCTGGGCCAGATACCAGGTAAATATATCAGTTAAGGATTTAATTATTTACTGTATACTTTTCCATGTTTACGACACCCTGGCTTTAAGAATCCACTGCAAATATTGGCAGAGACAGAATACTGGGCAAGATGGAACGATTGTTTAGACCCAATGTGTTAGTCTGATGTTCCTATATTACAGTCTCTGCTGCAAGTAGAAGGGAGGAAAAGGGTGTCTTTAGATGCTGAAGCAGCATCATGAATCCATCATGAATCTGCACTGAATGAAACAAACTCAAAAATGTGCATTGACATCCTATGTACCTCTGAATGCAGCAGAATGACAAACAGGTTAGAAGTACACTGCAAGGCTACAGCAGATGCAAAAGTACTCATCTCAGAAGTTTGCAGTGCATGTGCACACTGTGAACAGGGAGCTGGAAAATTTTTAAAAAGAGAATAGGAAAAGCCATCCAATTGTTTCAGTAGCTTTACATCTACTTTTCTAGACAAATTAGCCTTCAACAATGAGGACCATATGCTCCTCTACCAACAAACTGGAAAGGACACAATGAATCTACAAAGTTTTTGACCTAAAGCTGGCTCACGTTGAGCAAGTTTGCAGAGGAGTCTGGGTCCACCCACCTAATGCCGTGGTGAAACATCCATCATGTAATATGAGGAGTTGTTAGAATCAAGGTTGGAGCATATGGAATACTGGCTGCCACTTGCAAGGACTTCATGCCAAAACACGCATGAAGTCATTGTGCTACTTATTCTCCATGTACAGAACATGACATGTGGGTTTCTTTTCATGGAAATTTCAGCTGTGTAATGAGAGCAGAGGGAGCATGTAGGGGGTGAGGAAAAGAGGCAGAGATCATTCATTGGAGTTGTATGGGAATAAGATTGTGTGTACAAATGTGTATGACTGAATGAAGAAACTACACAGGGACTGGCAGGATGGGTTGGGTTTGTTTTCCATTACCCTGCAGAGATGTAGGACTCTCAGAAATTCTCCAGCTATTGTTCCTTGAGGCCTTGGAGGGCTTTCCACTGCAGGCTTCCTTTTCTAGCAAACCATTCAGCTTCATTTTCCTTCCTTGCATAAAAGACAACCCCCAGGCTAGCAGAAACAGAACAACAGACTAGTTCAGTATGAATCTTAATTAGAACTATTGAGGTCACAACATACTTACTACCCTAATCTCATGCAAATTTAGGTAATATATTTCTTGTTGAGGAAGATTATGATAAGGAAATAATAAACGTATTACTTCAGAGCAACAAAGAGAAAAATGCCTGCTGTTAAAACACAGGCAGAATCTTTGATGTTTGAGCATACAGTAAGGAAAGGGTTGCAATGATTTCATAACTGTATATTCAATGTAAATAGAGAGTTGTAAAATGTGATTTACAGTATTAATTGAGATGCCTACCTCTCGTTTTTTGATTATGTAGGAAACATTGGTGAATCATCACTCAGTTATACTGGCTGAGGAGCTGGAACTACTTAGTGGGAAGCCCTAGAGAGAGAAGCATGTCATAATTACCTCCTGAATCATCAGAATGATGATTCCTTTCCTGCATATCAGTACCTAGCACTGAGGAAGGTAGCAGCAACCTCCTTTTGCACAGTAACTTTGTGGTTCAAGCTAAAGATCAGCAAGTTGAAGACCTGGTACTCACAACAGCTGCTAAGTCTTGAATCACCAGGCTATAGGATTGTAAAATGCTTTTTACAACCTCCAATGCAGCTGGACCTCATGCAGAAGAGAATGGAAGTTTCATAGGATCAGCAACAGATGAATTTTATGGAAGCTTTGATTCTGTCTCCCGGTATAAGTGGATTCCTCTGGCACAGCAGAGCCGTAGGTTGTGACCCCTACTTCCAGTGTTCATTACATATTTTATCTAATGATGCTTAGGTGGATATCGAACGAGACCCTAGAGCAGAAACTCATTCTGCCCTAAAACAATCAGAGTTGCAAAAGAAAACCACAGTTCAGCTCCCCTAGCCTGACAATGCCATGTTACTCTGCAAGTTCCAGGCATTTAAAGTGATCTTCAGGTCATATCTGCTCTGTGGGGTCATATCAAATGTTCTTGTATCTATAAATCCTGTCTCCAAAAGCGGCCTCTGCAAATGCCCTGTGAAGTGCAGAAGGACAGGAGGAACAGATAGCTCTTAGAGTACTGATCACAATGCAAATCGGCTTCATACAAAAGCCACTGAGCTGAATAAAAGTTCTCCCGCTCACTGTTCTTCTTGGTTATTAAAACCACAGCAATGCAAGGCCCAGCAAGGTGATGCATATCTAAGATGTGAAACCAGATACAAATTTGCTTATGAATTTGAACATCTCCTTTTAATACATGCCTAGATAGAACACAATCACACAGCCTGGAAGAAATTGTTTTTGCTACTCATAAAAGGCCAAAGAAGAAACTAACAAAAAAATCCACTGATTAGGAAAGGACTAAATTGAAAATCCCTTAAAGCGTTCGTCAATATTCTCTATCAGAGGCTGCAACTGCCTGCCTTTTGCTGTCAAGCACACCAAACTGAATCTGCACACCTTTCAGATTTAAAATGGTATTTGTAAGGATTTAAATTCTGAAAAAAACAATGCATTTCACTGCAATTTCTGGGTCAGCACTGTCCCATTAACCCAGCAAGAGGAGTCAGCTGTCACAAACACAAAACTCCTTCTCATTACCTCTGTCAAATGATATAGCAAAGTCAGGAGAAAACTTCCTACTTCACAGGTTTCATAGCTGAACCTACAGAATTTTTTGAGGTCTGATTGTCCTGGTTTGGACTAAAACAGACCAATTTTCCTTTCAGTGATTTTTACTTTCAGCTAAGTCTCTTCTAAGTAATTGCACTTTCTGAAACTAACTGCATGTTTTGCAGACAGTGTCTGCTTCTAGGACTGATAACGCTCAAAGTTTATAGTTATCGCTGAGGCACCGGTAGGGATGTTATGCAGAAAGGCTCTTGCTGTACTTATTCTTAGAGAAACCAAGGTCACTGCTAAATTCCTCACTGATAACGAGTGAAGAGCCGAAGGGGGGTCGCACCTGCAGGGAGGAGCAAACAGGGCAGGTGACCCAAAATTGACCAACGAGATTTTCCATCCCATACACATCATTCTCAGTATAAAGCGGGGGGATCATGAGGGTCCCTTCCCCTTCGGCTATGGCCAGTGTCCGAAGAGGACTCTGTCCGTTCTCCTGCTGCCCCCGATCCCGATCCGTGCATCCCTGAATCTGGTTCCCGTCCATCACTAGGCCCAGCCTGGGCCTTCCCGGAGCCTGCCCTGCAGTGCCGGTGGGGACATGGCCGACATCGGGGGAGCTCGATTTTGGTTTTGTGTATATTTGTATATATTTATTTATTTCCATTATTATTATTATTATACTCTTTTTCATTATTATAGTTCATTAAAACTGTTTTAACTTTCCAACCCGTAAGTCTCTCTCCCTTTTCTCTTTCCCTTCCCCTTCTGGTGGGTGGAGGAGTGTTAACAGAGAGCATCTGCCACTGGTTTAATAGCCCAGCTTCAAACTGTGACACTGATCAATGCTCTTAACATATGAAAGGAAAGGTTTATAGGAAGAAATAATATTTTTTATTAGTAGAAATTTTATATTTGAAAAAATAAACATTTTTTTTTTTGAATGCAAGCCCACCTTCAGATCTGAAACCAAAGCCTTTTACTGATCACAGAGTGGCCTCTCTGAACAAAGGCTCTTACCTTGCACTAGTTTTTTTACAGCAGAACTGGGAAAAAAATGGCTCCTCTTTCTCAACACAGCTTATTACTCAGAAAAAAAAAAAAGAATAAATTAGATAGTTAAGATTAATTATCATGCATAAGCAGCCAATGAACTTAAAAGAAAATCATGTAGTACTTTAACACTTGATACAGGCTTGTGCACCTTCGCAACATTTCTTGCCTATCGTTTTCTGTTACCTGCTCCACTCCCTTCCTCTCACTGCACCTTACGAGTCCTTGGGTTTTCTTTCAGTAATGTATCTTCTTCCCCATGGTTCTCTACGGCCTACTTTATGTATCCCAGTAATGTTTCCTTCTTACCCTTAGACAACATAGTGATACACTGCACCTTAACAGTAAGAAAGGTTTCCTGGACTTCAACAGATTTTTCTCATTTTTTATTTACCCTTCTATTACTGTCCGTTTTTTTTTTCACCTTAGACAATACCTATTTCATGCCAGTAGTGGAAAGGTAGAGATATGAAAGGTCCATGGTGACTTTTAGATCTATTTTACACACACACAAAAGTTCAACAAAATTGCTCTTAAGAATATAAGTTTTCTTTCCAAGGTTTCCAAGACTGTCTTCTTCTGATAGCATTTCATGCTGTTGAGTCTGCATTTCCTGCCATGAATTTTGCCTCAGGAAACCTGGTATTATTGCAAGATGACTGTGTTCTGTCACAGGATCATGAGAAGGCCAAAATGTTCATTGTGGATAAGCCAAAAAGTTTGAAAAACACCAAAGGGCAATATTTGGATTGTCTTTCATGCCAAATCTGTGAAGGCCATTGAGAAGGATATTGAGCTACTTCAAGTCTTTCAACATGTTGGACTGGAAGCTGGAAAAGGGAACTCGTATTTATTTGTTCCTAGGTTTGAGGGTTCATTTTCATCAGATAGTTGCAACCTCTTTCAGTTACCTGTAACTTTGGTATTCATTCATATTTGCCCATTTAGCAGATTTCTGTGATCCTCAAAGATTGCTGCCAGGAAAAGTAATCATCTGATTTCAGGTTTTTGAAAAGCTGAATAGCTTGCATTTTTGATACATCCTTTTCCTTGCCAGTGATGGATTCATCCCCAGATACAGACTTCCCAGGTGTTGTCTTGCCTCCAGAAGGTTTCTTGATTTGGTGGTCTTCCTGACTAGTATCCTTCTTCACACTGGATTTTAGGCTGTGGAAGCAATAGTCACCAACTTGGCAAAGGAAAACTGGCTCAGTGCTGTCAGGGTTTAGCACCACCAAGTTACCCTCTGACAAAGGCTGCTTTCTAGGAAGATCATTTCCTTTCTGTAAGACAGGCAAAGAAATCTTTGTGGGTTCTGAATGTCCATGGAGACCTAAAGGGACAGTAAGATAGTCTCCAAATGTATCCAAGTGCAGTCCAGGAGAAGAGGTTGGTGCTTGACCTGAAACTGGAACCGTGACACCAGTTTTCCTGGGAGAAAACTCATGGCAAGAGCAGTCACTGGGGGGCTGGGGCTCCTGTGAGTCACAAGGGAACTCCCCAGCAGTGACAAGTACCGGATGGGTGGAGTTGCTGGCTGATGGCAGTAACAGGCTCTCTGTGGTGATGTACTCCAAGGCGCACTGCTGAGGAGACATGATACAGCTAGGAGCCTTTGGAGATTTCTGCTCTTCTGTTCTCACGTTTGTGTGTTTCCCACAGGCTGGTGAGACTTCTTTCTCATCGTTGAGGTGCTGCATCATTTCCTTCTGATGTGGGAGAAGGAAGGGCTGTGGAGGGCTTGTTCCTGGCTGTTCTTGCCTCTGTGGAGCCTGGAGACAGTCTTCCTTTGCGAAAGTCACATACTGAAGAGAAACTGATTTCTCACGGACTTTCACTGGGTCCACTTCCAGGGTCCGATGCATATCAGGCTGGGAGGACATCACTGAGCTATACAAGTATGGACCATTGAAAGCAAAGCAAGGGATTGCTGTCTGAGAAGCAATACTTGCATCAGCACTGTTTCTCCTTGAAACAGGAAAGGAATGACCAGCAATCTGACTTGAGCAGACAACTGGGGCATGCTCTAGCTCATTTAAAGCATGGTATGAGTTCTGTAGGTCCAGTGCAACAGGGGAAACATCTGTCTTTTCAGCCTGCCCTTCAGGGGACTCTGCCAAAGTCTTCATCTGCCTGAATGTGGGAAAGTTAAAAGTTGCTCATGAGAGATATTATTGTGATAAGCATTAAATATAAAACAAGCTTAGTTGAAAACACACATAGCTACACATACTGTTAGAAAAAATCTTTCTTGGAGAAGAAGGCTAGGCCAGATAGATAGAAAAATTGTATCCCTTCCTCAAAAGCAACTTGTATAGGCTTTTTAGTGACAGAATATTTGATTATATCCTGCCATGACTTAGGGAGCTCTTTGAGACTATCATCCACAGTGTCACTATGATGTGCTGTTCACTCACCGGTCCACAACTTGAAGAAAGCTAGCCTGCTCCATCTTCTCTGATAGGTTGTATTTGTTGAAGTCCATCTGGCTGCTTGTTGACCTGTTTCCTAAATGTACTTTCTGAAAGTGAAACAGCAGACATGACAAAAGGGCAGTGTCTCACTGGCAGTAGAATCAAGAACCATACATTCTTCATGGACAAAGAAAACAAATATGAGAGCCTACAGTATCTGGCAATAAGGATACAACTTCACTAATACGACTAGAAGATGTGTTGTGTTCTCCAGAAGATGGTTATTTCAAATCCATATTGCCTTACCACTGACATAACTACAAGTACTTAGTGAGTCAACTAGGAAAGATGCCCTCCTGGATTTGTTATTTGTGACTAGAGAAGGACTTGTGGGAGATGTGATGGTAGGTGGCTATTTTGGCCATAGTGGTCATGAAATGATTGAGCTTAAAATTTTCAGAGTAATGAGAAAAAAGGACAGCAGAGTGGCTACCTTGGATTTCAAGAGAGCAAATTTTAAGCTATTCAGGGAGCTACTTAGCAGTGTCCCCTGGAAATCTGCTTTTGAGGGCTTGGGAGTCCATGAGTGCTGGTCAGTTTTTAAGAACCACCCTTTAAAAGCACAGGAGCAGTCAATGCCAGTGTGTCGTAAGTCAAGCAAGCAGGGCAGACAACCAGCTTGGTTGAACAGGGAACTCCTTCTGGAGCTCAAGAGGAAAAGGAAATTGTACGATCTCTGGAAGCGAGGTCAGGCTTTGCAGGAAGAGTACAGAGGTGGGGTTCATTTATGCAGTGAGAAGACACAAAAGGCCAAAGCTCAATTTGAGCTGAAGCTGGACAATGTCATATCAGACAACAAGAAGGGCTTTTTTAAGTAGGTTAATAGCAAGAGGAGGTCTAAAGAAAACATTAAACCAATACTTGTTGATGATGGTCACCTGACTAATGGGGATGAAGAAAAAGCAGAGGCATTCAATGCGTTTTTTTGTCTCAGTCTTTAATAATATTGGTAGACCTTGGGCTGCTCAATCCTCTGAGTCGAAGGACCATGAGTGCAGGAACAGTGACTTTCAATTTGTGGACACTGAAATTGTAAGGGACCAGATGTATCAGCTGAATGTTCATAAATCCATGGGACCTGATGCTGAAGGAGCTAGTGGATGTTACAGCAGGAACCCTCTTCATCATCTACCAAAGGTCTTGGGAGTCTGGGGAGGTCCCTGCTGCCTGGAAGCTAGCCAATGTTATTCCAATTTACAAGAAGGGCATGAGGGAAGATCCAGGAAACTACAGACCTGTTAGTCTAACCTCGGTTCCTGGAAATATGATGGAGAGGATCGTAATGGGTGCTGTTGAAAGGCATTTAAAGAACAATGCAATCATCAGGCACAGTCGACATGGGTTCACAAAGGGAAAGTCCTGTTTAACTAATTTGACATCCTTGTATGATAAGGTCACCCACCTAGTGGAGGAAGGGAAGGCAGTGGATGTCGGGTTTTTTTTATTTTAGTAAGGCTTTTGAAACTGTCCCTCACAGCATCCTTCTGCACAAGTTATGCAGCTGTGAGATGAGCAGGTATACAGTGTGCTGTGTGAAGAACTGGCTGAAGGGCAGAGCTCAAAGGGCTACATCTGGCTGGTGACCAGTCACCAGTGGTGTACTTCAGGGCTCAATTCTAGGGCCAGTTCAATATTTTTATCAGTTATCTGGATGCAGGAGTTGAAGGCACCATTAGCAAGTTTGCAGACAATACCAAACTGGGAGATGCTCTTGACTCTCTCCAGGGACAAAAGGACTTGCAGAGGGATCTGGACAGACTGGAGCATTGGGCAATCATCAATGGAATGAACTTTAACAAGTCCAATTGCCAGATTCTGCACCTGGGACAGAGTAACACCGTGCGCAAGTATAATTTGGAAGAGGAGTAGCTAAAGAGCAGCCCTGCAGAAAGGTATCTGGGGGTGCTGGTTGACATCAGGCTCAATATGAGTCAGCAGTGTGCCCTGGCAGCCAAGAGGGCAAACTGCATCCTGGAGTGCAACAAACACAGCATAACTAGCTGGTCAAAAGAGATGATTATCCTGCTGTATTTAGCAATGGTGTTGCCTCACCTTGAGTACTGTGTGCAATTCTGGGCCCCACAATTAGAGAAGGAGTTTAAGGTCCTTGAATGTGTAAGAGGAGGGCAATAAAGCTGGTGAGAGGGCTGGAAGGATTGTCCTGTGAGGAGCAGCTAAGGACTTTGGGTTTATCTAGTCTGGAGAAAAAGAGGCTGAGGGGTGACCTCATTGCTCTCTACAGCTTCCTGAGGAGGGGAAGTGGAGAGAGAGAGGTGCTAATCTCCTCTCCAGGGTGTCCAGGGATAGGACACATGGGAATGGTTCAAAGCTGACCAGGGGGAGTTTAGACTGGACATTAGGAAACATTGCTTTACCAAGAAGGTGGTCAAACACTGCAACAAGCTTCCTAGAGAGGTGGTCGATGCCCCATTACTGTCAGTGTGTAAGAGGCATTTGGACGATGCCCTTAATAACATGCTTTAACTTTTGGTCAGCCTTGAAGTGGTCTGGCAGTTGGACTACATGATCATGATAGGTCCCTTCCAACTGAACTATTCTATTCTATTCTATTCTATTCTATTCTATTCTATTCTATTCTATTCTATTCTATTCTATTCCATTCCATTCCATTCCATTCCATTCCATTCCATTCCATTCCATTCCATTATATTCTAACGTTACATAGCATAGGGGACAGGAGCTGCTCCCTTAAAGAGCTCATAGAGATGCTGCAGGTTCCTACCACAATAAACAACAAAGCTACTGCTTTGTGCAGTGTCTACTCTTTTCCAGCACCATATGGGGACATTCTGGGCAATACTTCACCTACAGAGGTATAATGACCCCAGCTGACCAGAGAAACAGAATTACCGGGATGTTTACAAAACTTAGGATAAGGTAATGCAGTGCCAGGATGGAATCTTTCAAAACCATGAAAATAAGGCAGTGAGTGCTTGCGGATGGAGAAATGGGTAGAGGATAGGAAACACAGCTAAGGTGCTTCTTAGAGTGGGAAAAAGTTCCCATTTTTTACTGTAGAGATCAGGCAAAAGAAATTAACTTGAGACTTTAGTATAAGCATAACCAGTTTGTCTTCTGGCACAAGAGAATCCATGCCTAGTCTTTGCCATCCATTTGAAAATTATGTATTAAACCAGTTCATTACAGTGAAACTCCATTTTACAGCAACATAACAAATGTGCAATGGTTAACAAACGTGTTAACTCCTTCACTCACACACAAATGTAGATACTGTAAGTGCTCATTCACCTCACACAAAGGCCATGTTGTAAATTATACTCATTGGATTGCCATGTATCTACCCTTACTGTAACCTATCCCTTATGAACATATAATAGAACCAACTGTTATACAAAAATACGTCTCTGCGTGTGTGTGTTGGGGTGGGCACATTATTGAATTAGCTGTTCTTGCAAGACTGGAAGACTTTTACCACCAAAACCTAGAGATGTCTATATCACCCTTCCAGATGCTGGGTTTTTTTGGAAGGGAGTAAGAAGGGAGGGAGGTTTGACTTACACAGCTTTGACCAAATACTGTCCAAGTGTGTTCCTCAATTGCCAATAAAGAATGCTTGTCCTGATAACAGACAGGCATGTGGTAACATTTATTCCAGAAAATCCAGCTCCTTAAAAAAAAAGTTTCTTTAATAGGGCTACCACCCCATTCTAAAAAGCTCTGAATTAGTGTTGATTACTATTTGGAGATCAATGAAAGCACCAGCTGATGAAGTTTGCTAATGACACTAGATTATTTCAGTCAGTTAAAATTTTAAAGTACTGCAAATTTTCCAGCTTGATTTTAAATCACAGTGATGCTGACAATCACAACACAAAGAAGTCTACTAGTATAAATATAAGAACACAGTTATGTTGACTATGACTAGAACTTCTCCTAAAAATAAGGCACAGACTAATGAAGATGTCTGTTCATTGTGGACTAGGAGACAAGAAAAGGTCTTAAGGTTATTTGAAGTCCTGAAAACCAGAGATGAATAATGAACCCTTCAAGGTACAGTTCCCTCTTACCCCCAGGTAGCTCTGGATCAGGAGACTCTTGCTGGGGTTCGGAATCTTTTCCTCCCACATTTGCTTCTTCCTGCAACAACACCACTGAGTTTTAAAGATTTGCTTCTCAATGTGGCTGCAACCAGAAAAGACTGCGCCCCGTACACCGTGCTGCTTTGCATAGCAAGGCACCACCAAGGCCCTGGCACGCCACCACCCAACTCTCCCCCTGCACAGACACGAACAAGGCTGCCCATTGCACCCCAGGTCACATCTCCACAAAGACCTCTCTCTCATGGGGGACAAGCAGTGCCTCAGTCTTTATCCCACCCACATGGCCAACACGCTGCTAAACCTCCTAGTCACAACACAAGCCTACCTGAGGAAATACTTATAGCTGCAATAGGCAACTATTAGCAAAGTGATGATGAGAGCTGGGAGCGTCACTGGGAGAACCACTGGTGGGAGAACTGGAAGAGAGGAGAGAGAAATAGGTATCCACCTGCAGAGTGGCTGCTTCCTGTAACAGGTTTTTCACTCCGGTCACCCTTCATGCAAGCCGATCAGGGAAATGTAGGTGGCATGTCACAGAATAGCATCATGAGGCCTTCACCTGTTGGGATACCCTCCAAAGTGGCACAGACCAAAAGTGGCCTGAACACCTTACTGACCAAAGGAGTTCATCTGCTTCTTACTGACATCAGAGTAAACAATTTGTGCTAACAAAAGGATGGTTAGGTACCTTACACCACCATGAATAGGCACATCTTCAAGGCATCTTAGGTCCGCTTGCTCTGTACAGTCCTGAAGAGATGGGGTCTCAGAGATTTTCTAAGAAAGAGCTTCCTCTGCTAACGGCCATAACTGATCATCAACAACATACCAATTTCCTCCTGAGTACATTCATCAAAATTTGCCTACTGTCTTACCACTACAAGCTTCCTCAGGACAAATCATGTAAGGTCATATTACTTCGGGCACAAGGCCGTATGATAGCAGACATTCTGCCTCAAAGTCCAGAATCAGCAAAAAACACATAAAGGCTCCTGTCTGCAGTAGGCTCTACTGTGTGTTTTACGCAACCCTATAGTCACTCTGCAAATATAAAAGACTGATGGTTTGTATTCTGTCTTTTTGCAGTCTTGGGCTCTTCAGTCTCTGATGGCAGAATGGACTACTGGAATCAGGAAACAAGGATGATCTTTTGGGCAGGATCTTTGCTTGATTCTCCGTGTGGAAAACTTTGCGGTTGGTTGTACTCACCTTGTGAAGGGAAGTAGGAAAGAAGCTAAAAAGGTCATTCCTGCTCACCTCCTTCATTAGCATTGCTGCTGTACCACAAGGATGCAGACAGGACAGCTACCTTGTTAAGTGAGCCCAGCTAGCTCATGGCTGGACTGAACTTCAGCCCCAGCTGAGAGCATGTATTTTTCTATAGGGGCATTTCAGCCATTAACAGTCCACAAAACCTTACAGAAGTAGCCTGCATGGGAAGTACCATTCTCAGTCTTCCAGGTGAACTCCTCACTCCATTCACTCCAAGGCCCCTCATATTCCACAGGAGTATTCACCCTTGCACGCATTTTGCCCCTATATTCTGTAGATGATGCCAGCATCTGCAGGGTGAGGATGAAAGGAGGTTCATCATTGCTGATGTCTAACTTCTGGAGTGTCTGGGGAGAAGAAGGAAGCACAAATGATGAAGGTGAGAGGAACCGTCTTTCCCATTTGCCCATCAAAGAGAAATCCAGGACTCCTGCACTTTCTAAGACTTACCTTTTCGTATTCGTTGTTTCTCCAATACTCAACTTGGTATCTCTGTTGTATGAAGCTATATGCCAAAGTGTGTTTTATCCACCTCAGTTCATACTCTTGGTTCTCTGTCACTGTTACTGACACATTTGCAGGTGGCAACACCTTAACTGGAACACACAGAATGTCTCAGAGTACTGATCAACATACTGGTCTAACACTGCCTCTCCCACTGTGAGTAGTTTCCAGAGACTGAAAACAATGTTGTTTTATGCAATGTAAGAAATTTCAGCTTTTTAACACTTAATTCCCTGCATCTTATTTTCTAGTCAAATACATTAAAGCAGTAGACCATTAAATAACAGAAAATCCATATCCATTAATATTGACAGCACTCCCCATGTACAGAAAAGTAGTAAAGCAATATTTGAAACATCTGTACTGGTCCACCACATTTCCAGAGATTTTCAACTCTCTTGGAGCTACTACCTGTCATTTTCACCCACTGCAGGATCTCTCCTAGCTTTAGTCTGTGAAAAGTAGCACCAGTATCTCCAGATACATGCAGGCAGAAGTGATCCACCTGGCGCATCTCACTCAGCGGAGGAGTCCTACCACATCCAGTGCTCCAGGGGCCACTGCGCAAACCCACAAGATCCCCACTGGCTTCTTGAGAAATCACATAGTGACACACTCCCCACAAATACCTCCCACCACAGCTGCCTGTCCCCTGGGACACTCATGAAGGTCAATCACAGAGAAGTCAGCGGGGTGACAGTCGCTCACCAAGAATCTCTGGGTCACAACCCAAATTTCTGCACAGCAGTTTCCACTGCCACCACCTTCCTCAGAGTAACAAGTGCCACTGAGGAAGTCCACACCTACAAGCCACCTCTCCCAGACCTCTGACCTGACACAGCAACCAGTTACTTTCCTCATCAGTCCCAGTCTCTTCCTCTTCCCATTCACTTTTCCTCACCGCCGCTGTCCTCAGCCCCACTTGCCCAGACAGGCGTCTCTCTAAGAAACAACCAGGAGAAGCAAGAACTCACTGTTCTTGTACGCTTCAATCAGTTTCTCCTCTGTCTTGGCCCGCACAGACACGTGGTACTGGCTCTGACTGCTGGGGTTGCTAACGGGGATCTCACAGCTCTGCACCACATACGTGATGTGGGGCAAAGCCTTCTCGTACACAGGAGAGCACTCCTCTTCTCTGAGGGAAGAGAAAGAGGTTGAGCTGAGATCAGGGGGAATGGGACAGAGCAGAAACTCCATGGGAGAGGCCGAGGCACGCTGCCATGGGCAGAGCACGTACGCTGATGCCGGAGTGGCCCTGAAGAACAAGCCAAAGATGACAGAGGTGATGATCTCTTTCTTCACTTCCCAGCTGCACGTCAGACGATCTGCACCATTGAAGAGGCAGTGAAGGTTCCTGAGCTGAAGGCCACCTTCAGAGAAGATGAGAGCAAGCTAAGTGACAGGAAAGGTCTGGTTTCTCACCAGTGCTTCCACCCCTGCATGGCCCTGCTCCATCCCACACTACCTTCAGAGGTCTCCCACGACACCTCCGTGCTCCACTCGCTGTACTGCCCAGAGAAGCCACTGGCCCGCCCTGGTCTGGCTCGCACACGGGCAACGTAGCTGCTCCGCGGGACAAGGTTGTCACGGCTGAGATGGCAACATGTGGTGTTGGAGAGTAAGAGTGAGGCAGCTTTCTGTTGTTGTGGGAAAGGAGGGAGAGAGGGGAGGGAGGAAACTGAGCAGTTGGGGATGTGCGTACTTAAAAATTAAAACAAAAATTGTGCATCCTCCTGGCAGGGAGGGAGCTTCAAATGTATTTTGCCATTTTCCCACATGAACCCACAGGCTCCTGTTGGAACATGATTTAATTCCATTTGGGAGGGATTCATGGCAAGATCAATTCCTACTCAAAACCCAAGCGCAGTGTTTTCAGTGAAGAACAGATGTTTGCATTCAGTTCAGGACAAATGGTATTTCACTGGGTAAGTCAGTTGCAAACACAGAGCGAGCCTTTTTGCCTGATCTGAAACATTTGTTGCATCTCCTCATAGTGTCTGAGATCAGAAAGGCCATTTGTTTGCACAACTTTTACCACAGGCTCTCAACCGCCCAAAAGGGTGCAGCCCAAGCCAGGACAGCCCAGCTCCTCTGCTCTTACCTCCCAGGACTCCCACTCCCGCTTGTAAGTGACTTCATACTCCAGTGCATTGCCGAGCCCTTGGCTTCCATCAGCTGCTTTCCAGGTCAGCAAGAAGTCTCCTGATCTCATCAAGCTGACTGAGAGGTTTTGAGGTGGGTGGATCTGAACTGGAAGGTGAAGGTACAACCCATGAGAGGAGATAGTGAGGACAGGGACATGAAGAGGGGAAGAAAACGCCTAGGTAAGCTTCCCCATTTCCAGAGTATCTTATCCCTGCCACACCAAGTAGCTCCTGCTTGAGTCTCCTTTCCAGGTCCAGCTGCTCCCAGAAACTTGCCCTCTCCCGTCCCTGCCCCATCCTCTCAATGTGGAACTCTTTGTCAGTTTTCACAATGGAAGTGGAATTCACTTCCTGATTGAATGGCAAATACATTCTTAACGATCCCTAACATTCATTGGAAAATGAGAATTTGGTATTTAATTCTTACCATTTTGGAAAAGATCAACATTTAGTTCTGCCTGAAGCACCTTATTAGGTTTGAAGCTGTAAATATCATCTATCCCTATTCCAAAATTGTTTGCCGCGTTGTGACAAATCCAGTGCACATAGGAGTCTGGAGCCTCATGTAAGTCATTTTCTGTCTGGTGGTTGCAAAGCATCTCCTGGTTCTCCCTGTGTATAAAGAAAGTGATCTATGAAGATCTGATTTGGAGACCTATAGTTAATGCAAAAATAAATGCCTGAAACCAATTCCATCCCATTCTGTTGTTATAATTTACTTGGGCACTTATATCCTCCTCTCACTGTACCTATTAGTCCTGTTTTACATCAGTTAATATGACAAACATTTTTAACACTAGAATTTTTGTCAAATGCCTTGCCATTTCAATGTTGTTCAGCAGAATGTTATATTTTCATACCAGTCTATTTTTGTTAATTTTTAGCCTATCTCTACGTAAGCTGATATTTTTAATGTGAGAAATAGAGTGATGAAAAATGATGTCATGGAAATGCACCTTTTACTCAGAGTGAAAGGCAGTGAAGTTTCTGATGATCCTTAGCTTCTTGAGTACATTCATTTTGCAGTCCCAGAAAGACACTTAAAAAAACAAATTCTCCAACCAAAATGTACTTCTGTATCCTTAGTAGTTCTGTTCTGCCAAAGGACCTTACATATTCATTGAAGATTTCATCCAGAATGTTAATCATCTTTTTAGACAGCCTTTCTCCAGGCCAAGGATCATCATGAAAATTAGAAACAATATTTTAAACTAGACAGGAGAGAATAAGCTTTGTGTCCTTGCAGTAGCCTGAGCTGCTATAGAGATGTGTTGCTTCTTTTTGTACCCTCTGGAATTTTGTTTGTGCTTATGGCTTCTTGCCCAGTATATTATATTGTTCCAGTTCAGATGAGGAATATTAAGTTGTGAATATCTAAGGCCAAATACTGTCTTCTAGGATAGGAAGGAGTCTCCTAGCCAACTATATGTCAGCAAGCATTATTCAGCACTATTGCTATTTTTAAAAGTTGGGTATTAGCAAGGAAACCAGGGATATTCCTGAAGTATGGGTGGGACTGACCATACATGTGCGTACCATTCAACAGAAGAGTCAGCCCAAGGGTTGTGAAGTCCTGAAGATATTTCTATCTACTCACCAGTATTACCTTACAGTTTTGGATTTAGTCAGCTATTCTTCATCTATGAGCTGACCTTGTTCAACCATTGGCCATTTTGATTTCAGCTGTGTGACTGTCCACACTTAATATCTGCTTGTCTGATTAGTTCACTTCAGTCACGTTTCCTGTGTGATCCACACATTCCATCATGTAACGATGTTCCAGAGAGTCCTCCAAAGGTCCAAGTAATTTTATATCATCTTTTCCCAGAAGTATTAGCTTCAAGGTCCTGTTCCAAAGACTTTCCACTGATTTTGGCTGCTTTTAGGTCTATTAACTCTCTTCTTTACAATAAAATCCTTTCCTTCCTGCATCCCAAGACTCTAATTAATTTTCTTCTCAGCTTTCCCTCTTTGTCTTCCTCTCTCCCTTGACTATTCCTCCCTCTCTGTTCTTTCTTATCCTCACAACTGATCTGGTCTGGTGGTTCAGTTCCCTTTTCATAAGGAAACAGATGTAACAGAGAGATACTGTCATAAACAGACCAGTATCTCTGGGAGGAAAAGTGATAGCACAGATGAACTTACCAGTCTTCTCTATCTCACAAACACACAGTCTATACATGTTTCTCAGAAGTGATCAAAACCATACTTTCAGTGATGCTCCTAATGAGCAAAATAGCAGGGAATGTCTCCTGCCTTCTAGGTTTATAAATAACACTAAGGCTCACAGTTGTTCTGACACCCTCTTCTCCAACCCATTAATAGCAACCTGTATGCCCCATCTTATTTCATATCTATGATCCCATAACAAAATTATGGGAAAATAATTGTAAAGGTGACAAAAATAACTCCACTAGCACACCCTATTCATTCCTCCTTTCCTAGAAGTGGCCTCAGAAGCAGGCACAACTTGTATTTTAACCCAATGACAGAAAGAGGTGGCCATGCTTTCTGAAAACCTGACTGCTTGTCCCCGGGATTCCACGTTGTGACCAATTTCCCTTTGGACTTCCATCCAGCACAGCACATTTCAGGTACTTACATTATAATATTATCCCTTTGGTAAAGAATCATACCAACGAGGGCATGAGCCTCTGAATGCTCCATCCACGTGCAGGTCACCTGTGAGTTGTAGTCATTGTAGCAGCTCAAGCTCTTCATAGGGATACTCTCTGAGAAAGGAATTCAGGCAAAAAAGATGCAGTGATTATAAATGTAAATAGTGAGAGATAGCAGGAGGTACAGTCATTCTGCCAGAAGAATGGGGAAGGCACTGATAACAGTACTCTACTCATGGCGCCAGAAAATGACTCTTGGTGAAAATATGTACAGAGCTGTGGCCATTCTGCACATCTCCACAATATGCAAGTGTCCAAACCAAGCTACAAGTAACAACAATGAAGTGAGACCTTTGTGCCTGCAAGGCACATAATTCTAGCCAAGGTATCACTTTTCAAACATTGATTGTTTCCAGGGATTAGTAGATAATCATGGTCAGGAGGCATATGGTGATCATTTCATCTTTGTGTGTTGCTGTATGGGACTTCTTTGCCACTAACGTGCTAGTAAAGGTTATGTCACTAGAAAGGGATATTTAAAAGTGAGATGCTCTGGGAAGAATCTTGTTATGACTCAGAAGAATGCCCAAACTAATTTGTTGGAATGAGATTTATGATCCAGAAATGGCCAGACCTCTTGTCAGGGATAACTTTTTTTTTTTAACCTCACAACTATGAAGTGCGAAAATACAGGCCACCCCTGGTATATGCACTACGAGGCAAGTTGCTTTCTTCTCCTTCTTTATTTTCTCTGAAAGTAATACCTGTACTGCACTATTGGGATATGACCTTCAGATGACAGAGATGTCAGTGTGCAAATATCAGTGTGCTCTCTCAAATAATTTTTATTGATGAGAACTACTATCAGCTTGGTTGAGGGGCTTTTTACAGGCAAAAACCATCAGAAAAGCATGATGGTGTCTTAGCTAGCAGGCATAAGAGGGACCTTACTTTGATCTTCTACTGAAAACCAGTGCAAAGTAAATTCTACGGCATTCCTTGCATAACCAGAAAATGGATCATCCTCCATAGAAAGGGATGGTCTGAATGCAAGGCTAAGGCTCGGAATGCCAAGAGACCAGTCTGACCTACACTGTAATACATTTTCTCTCAGAGATCTCAAAAGGAGATGTCCTGCAATTGACACTGGACCAGGCAGCATAACTCCCTCAGCTACTGCAGACGTCAGGCATTGGCATCTTTCTTGGAAAAGGTAGATGTCCATGAGGCATACCTTCTGACAACACTTTTATTCTGATATGTTTAGGATAGGTACAAGCTTAGTCTTGATGCAGATGTGGTGCACTGGGTGATCCAAGGAGATACTTCCCATGCTAAATAAAATTAGAGGGAAGGGAAGGGAAGGGAAGGGAAGGGAAGGGAAGGGAAGGGAAGGGAAGGGAAGGGAAGGGAAGGGAAGGGAAGGGAAGGGAAGGGAAGGGAAGGGAAGGGAAGGGAAGGGAAGGGAAGGGAAGGGAAGGGAAGGGAAGGGAAGGGAAGGGAAGGGAAGGGAAGGGAAGGGAAGGGAAGGGGAAAAAAACAAAGAAAGAAAGAAAGAGCAGCTCTCATTGCATCAGAAGAGGAAAGACATTAAACTCAGGAACACAAGCAATGGATATGGCAGATCGTCTCTTTATCTGTCAGCATTTCCACAAGAAGAAAATCAGCTCATCTGGATGTTGCTGTTGGTAGCCCCCACATACACCCCTGTCTTGTGGCTGTCCACTTGTCTCTACTGTACACTACCATCTGAATCATGCAGCCCTTCATTTTCCTGTTTTCGCTAACTATTGGGGTGTATTCCTCTTTCCTATTCACTCATTAATCAGTCAGCTTGTTCATCTCATATATTTGTCCAGTATTTCACCTATCCATACCACCAACATACAACTGATTTGTCTGCACATGCACCTGTTACACTCTGGTTTTGATCAAGATATCTGTTTTCCCATAGCATAGAAGATGGTGGCAGAAGGAAGCAGAAAAGCAAGCAAAAAATGAGGAAGAGCATTAGCTGAAACAAGGAGACAGATACAAAAAGAAAGGCAATAATGGAAGGATAAAATAGAATATAAATTTGAAACTCACCTTGAATGACTTGGACACTGAAGACCAAGTACAGGTTCAGCAGAAGGATGAAAATCTCCTTCATGTTCATACTGTCCTTTGCACACAAGCTTGATCCTAATTCAGAAGATAATTGTTTTCATTGCTTACTGGCTGCCCTCTTGCTCTGCTCATTGTGAAGCTTTTTGTTTTCATTTCACGTAAAGAGAAGTAAAACTGAATTAGGGAACTTCTTTAGGCTTCGTGTTGGAGTGACATTCAGAAAGAACTTCTACCAAGTATTTACTGTAGGACAAAATCTATGTCTTCTTATTGTGTTAGCTTGCAATATAAGCAAAGAATGAAGAAGTAAATGCACATTTGCAAGAAGTGCAGGGATTCTTTCCACTAAGTAGCAACAAGAAACAATCCTAATCTGTAAAGAGAATTTAGCCTTCAAATTCATTCATCCTTCTTTTCTTCATGCTCAGAGCCTTTCTAATGAATTGCAATGGTGTTCTGTTTTTTATCTTTCCTTAAAAATATGATCCCCAACCACAGAGCTCCTGGGAGCTATACAGGTTGAATTTCCATATGCATTCACTTCCAGTTTTCTCTTCAACATGCTACTTTTCCAGCTGCTCCCCAAACAAGTTGCAAATTATAGAAATAATACCAAAGAAATTATTTCTCCCTTTTTTTGGCTGATTGTTAAGACTGAGAGTAGATTGAGTGGTCCAAAGACCATGGAGCACATTGTTCAATACTGGAATACAAGTCCTTTTGGCCATCTCTCATTGCTCTCTCAAAAGTACAATAAACTCACCTACTCAAGTATGTTACAGAGCTGAGACCCTCTTCTACTTTAGGGAAGCATGGAAAAAAATTCTTTTAAATTCCTATTGACTTTCAGATTCCTGAATGCCACTTCCTTACACCAGCAACGGCTGGCTGAGCCCTTGAATAAGGAATCCCTTAATGACTCACAAGCCCTTGTATGAGAGCAGGCTCTCTGCCACTTTGCTTTCCCCAGAGAGAAAGCAGTTCCCTTACCTGGATCCAGAGCTGTCTGTGAGGCAGGTGATTCAACTTGACGGGTGACTCTCCCTGTCCAGCCTCCCCCCACAGCATCAGAATCCTCTGATGCAGAAACCAGCAAAACCACACTTCCCTAGAACTGGAGACAGGAGGCATAAACTGACCACAGGATTTTCTTGGCAAGTAAGCCTTCAAAATAACTGCTCTATCTTCTGTGCACCTCAAATGCCACTTTCAAAGCAGAAGACCACACCCTTTCAAGGAAAGTCTGTGTAATTGCCTACAAAATAGGAAGTCTGTACTTCCTATTTTACCCCCAAAGCACGCACTTAGATGGGACTGTTTAACTGGAAAGGGAGGGGAAGGAAATTTGTCATTGCCAATCTGCATGTTAACAATTACCAGATCATGAGACTAATGTATTTTCAGAAAAAAAGAGGATTGACTGAAGAAGTGAGAAAGACTAAGAGAATTCTCTGTTTTTTACTCCAGTGCTGTTTCTTGCTTTACTCCAGGCTAGACAATCTTCAAGGCAGGGATCATTCTGTACTTTACATTATTTGTACATATATAGTGGGGGGAGGGGGAGAGAGAGAACTACCTTTATCTCTGTAACCCTTTAATTTGAGTAATATTTTTAAAAGTAAGTTTTACAAATTTCAACAACAATTCATAATAAAAGCATTATAGTACATAGAGGAAACAAAAGAAAACTGGTGAGAAAAGTTGATCTGAAGTTACCCTACATCCAAGGCAGCCACACTGTTTTAAATCCAGCTTTAAAACTTAGCCCAGCAGCCTTCAATAATAAGATCTATAGGAAAGTTAGGTAGCCACAACAGAAAGACGCACTCAGGTTTGTGCTCTCAGGGGTAAACTATGGGGGGCTAAGATGAGTCCCCAGATACAGCATGTAATTGCCAGAGTCTGTCTGTCCTGCACTGCTACTACATTGTCTCTAAATCACTGTAGTACTGACCAAAACCATAGTTAGCACAGTTAGGCTCTCACAAGAACTACATCAATATACAAGGAAAAAAAATGCATACTATGAATAAGGGAGACGTGCAGAGCAAGAAGGAGAATATGAGAGTATCTGAGGAAATTGTGTGTCATTGGGACTATCAGGAGGTGTGCATATAAAACCTGCAGATAAGGAGGGCAATATGCGACTTTGCTGGATGGGCAGAATTTACATTGCATTAGAGTATAAAGGCAGAAAGGAATTCTCCTGCTCTGATTTTCAGAGGCCAGTAAGTTTATACATGTACTTCCCCAACCCTTAGAAAAGAGGTTTCTTGTTTCCCAGCAGACATTTTCCCTTCCTTTCCTTCCTCACTCAGACCTCTGCTCCATCTTCAGACCAACAGCCTTGCTGCATTGCTGTTTATATCCCAGGCTCCAGCTGTCAGTGAAAATCTTCAGATTTTACTTGCCCTGTTGAACTCCAGGAACAGGTAACAAGTAACCCTGCACACCAGAAGCTTTGCAGGCCATGCATGCCAATTAGGTTTCAAACTTACAATGCATTCTCTTATGTATCATACGGTGTAAGATTACTAACATTAGCATTCTATATTGCTTCATCTCCTTCCTAAACCACATTGCTAACATGCCTTTGAAGTGGGAAGTTACATTTTGAAACATCTTAGTAAAATAATGTCAACTAAAACCTTCCATCATTGAAATAAAAGGAAGACATAATCTGTGTCTCTTCTGAATGTGTTATCTGCCTCTGAAATTTAATATGCTACATGCATATCCATTTAATATGGATTCTTCAGGCGGAACCTTTGTACCTGGAAAGCAGATATGGCCCCTAGCACATCTCACAACTCTTTGGAAAGTTCATTTCTTATGCAAGTCTGTACAGAATTGGTATACTGCTAGACCTATGCACTTAATAAAGTGTCGAGTAAGAAATTATTTACGAATCCCAATATAGCAAACAATATGCTTATCTTTAAATATAAACTCTTTCCTTTATTTCCAATACACTAATATGCATAAATACAGGACTATAGATAACAGAATATTAAAACTTACATATATATATATATGTTTATATGTATACACCAGGAAGGAAAAAAAAAAACAAGTTTAAAGGATAAGTCACCTTGAATATTTTTGTTGTTGTTGAAGATCTTGTCACCTGATATCATTACAGGTAACAACCAAGAAAAAGAGAAAACATTATTTTGCCAGTTTGGGGAGGGGCAGGTTAGATATTCATTTAGTTAACTGTTTCTTAGTACCTTCAGATACTTGTTAATCTTCCCTTTTGTCTGTGCAAATTCTAGCAGAAGGTCAAGGACAAAGATATTTTAAAATTAGGAACTGTAGCTTAATGCCACAGAAACCAAAAGATGAATCCAAAGCATGGTGTTTGAAAACTCTTTTAACTTCTTATTTTTTACTGATTATATTTATACTTGGTGGTATCTTTTTTAACACCATGACTGCATGATGGTTTTAAAATACAGTATTTTAGGTATCAAACAATTTATGTAAAATATACAGAGCTTGTAATTCTTACAAGCAGCAGTAAATTTGTTCAAGAAGAAAATATTTTAATTGCATGACCATTAAAGAAATCATTGCAAGATTTTTTTTCAATAATGATCTCCTCCTTAAGGAAAGCTGAATATGTAACATTTACTCTTCTTCAAAATTATCTCTCTTTCAAGAAAAAAAAAGGAGCAGAATTATTTCATCCTCCCCCCAAAAAACCCTTTTGAATAGAAACTGATAAAATAAACTCATATGTAGCTTTATTTGTTGAAGAATCTGATACAAGAATTTCTTGTTATTTCTACTTTGTAATTATGTGTCAGAAAGCAGA
This sequence comes from Nyctibius grandis, assembly GCF_013368605.1. NCBI lineage: Eukaryota > Metazoa > Chordata > Aves > Nyctibiiformes > Nyctibiidae > Nyctibius > Nyctibius grandis. The sequence goes on from NC_090662.1 coordinate 61,735,577, forward strand.
AGACAGACAGAGAAGAAATTGCTATTTGAACAAGCATCACAAAATTTTTCCCAGAATGCGGAAATAAGTAGTCTGTACAATTACAAAAAGGTCTATGGTGAACATGATAGGTGTACTAGGTTTGATTCACAGAATTCAAAATATTGGTCAGTGGAAAGAAGAAAGCAAAGGTGGGCTGCAATTTCTTCACTGAAATATGTAAAAGTTTTCTTGATGCTTCCAGAACATCTCAATGCCCAGTCAGGCTCCGACGTGACAGAAATAATGATGCATTCATAAGCACTGTCACACAAACCTTCATATTGGCATGTGAAGATAAAATTATGGCAGTGTAGGAAAAAAGCTTATGAAGACATTCTGCACAAATAATTAGCTCTAGGAGCGAGAACAGGGATTACAGCAGGTCTTGGGGCTCAGGACACTAAACCTCTATTACAAGCTAACACTGACTTGCTTTGGGAATATGGGCAGTGATTTTATTTCTCTATTCCTCACTTTCTCTGGTCTCTATGTAGATGCCTCCATTACAGAGGAGTACTAAAAAGCTGAAGAAGCTAACTAAGTACTGATGTACATTGAAAGGTAATATAGTACTAAAAATTACTCTTTTCAAGCTCACTTCAAAGCCTTGTTAAAGGAAACTGTTTGCAGAGAGAGATTACAGAAGGACTGCATAGCTACCTACTGGAACATCTCTATATAGCACTTAAGTTGCTCTTACTGTTTGAGTAGCACCTATTCCTGGACTAGTATTGTAGACACTCAAATCATCTTTGTGAGTGATGTGCAACTTCCAAGGGAAGAAATGCTTCTCAGAGGGCCTTCTCCTGCTCAGAGACACCATGAGTTCAACATCCTGATCAGAGAGCAACCGGATCAGATCACCATCAAGGTCCCGGTAATTCAAAACAATGTCCTCTTGGTCAAACTCCCGCCTGGTAGAAAAGAAATGAATTGATCCCAGAAATCAAGGAATGCCTGGGAGGTGCTGCATGATGAACAATATACTGGCAATCTAATTCATTCTGCTAAAAGCCACAGAAAGCCTTGGATGTCTTGGCATTCTTGATACAGCTAGTACTAGAAACCATACAGCCACATTCATGCTGTGTTGTGTTTAAGCTAAGAAATCTGTCAGAACCAAGAAACATTTCCAGTAACACCACATGCATGGCACAATTAATCTGTGAGTTTGATAAAATTCCCATACATAAGAGTTGACTGTAGTTACTACCCACTTTTGCCTACTTATGGTTGTTTTTGTTTGCGGGGAGGGTGGGTTAAGGAATGGAAGAATATTAGCACAGGTGTTCTTTTACTAATATTTGATGTTCTAAAGTTTTAGTGTTGAACACTAGATTAATCTAGTTTAACACTAGTTTAACAGGTGTTAGAAGGTGGTGTCCTGCATCCTGAAGAAGTATATTAGACAAAAGATCCCTGTATGGGGGTATGGCTCTGATCTTAGAACAAGAAATGGAAACTTCTACCCAGCGTAACTGAGTTAGAAGTGTGTGGCATCCCATTTACTGACAATCCCAAGGCTGACTAGTGTCTGCACAGATGGCCCTGGGCCAAGTCAAAGTACAACTTCTTCAGGACACTTGAAAAGTGTTTCACACCCAAAACATGGTGATGACCAAGCAGGATGTGGAAAACCTAGGACTGGAAGGAACTTTACAAATGTTTAAATGATATTAAACATACAACTAATTGCTTGCATTGTACCTCATCAATTCCATGAGATCTTTGAAGGATGGAATGCTGCTCAGATCCTCTTCCACTGAGATATCCCTGTAACAAGAACAAATCTAATCATTACACATCATGAAAAGAGAATTGTTGGCATTTCTTCAGCAGTAAACTGGAAGATTACTTTCTTATTACCTGATAGTGCTCACAATGTCATTATGGTAATAACAGCGAACTTTATTAACTGTGTCTTCCTGCTGTGGTAAATCTTTTATGATCTTCACAAAAGCACATGGGAAAATCCCAGTGGCATCATCAGCTGTTCCCTGGAATGATAGGAATTCTCAGCATGAAGAAAATTATGCCATTTTGGCCACATACAGTAAGTTCTAGAATTCAATTATTTTCCATGGAAACAACAGTAAGAATTTTTCTACTATAATCAAGAAAAGCAAGGCTATGGAAGTTACCTGATGGCATCCTTACAAAAAGATTATACAATTGCGTAGCCAAATACAAGGCGGGGCAGTGAAACAGTGTATAAAAAATGAAAGTCAGATGGTTACCACGGAAGGCTGTGGTGTTTAAGCAAGCAGAGATATCGTATCAGCAAACATACAGTATGTTCTCCTTATCCTTTTTCAGAACACTGATGCATTGCCCAAGTTCCCTCTAATCATGCTGATGTGTGTTGTGGTATGAAGCATGAAGTATAAAGCAACTCACCCTGGGGCAAGAAACCAATTAATCGCTGAAATGGAGTTTCCATCTCCTTTCTGCGGCCTTTTTGTGTTCTAATCACTTCCAAAGAATTTAAAAACATTCCAGAAGAAGCAAATGCAAATGAAAACTGAAGTCTAGAGGGCAGAAAATTTGTAAGCTAAAAACCATCAAGGAAGGAATCAATTCCAAATTTGGAGTCAAGGATTTATTCTTGACAGTAAGACCTGATTATGATGCAGTCTCTCCTTGAAAGGAGGAGCCAAGTCCCAGAGGAGGGCTCTTGGTGAAGAGTCTGGAGGGTAAGACCTACGAGGAACGGCTGAGGGAACTGGGGTTGTTTAGCCTGGAGAAGAGGAGGCTCAGAGGTGACCTTATTGCAGTCTACAACTACCTGAAGGGAGGTTGTAGCGGAGTGGGAGTCGGCCTCTTCTCCCAGGCAACTAGCAATAGGACAAGAGGACATAGCCTCAAGCTTCGCCAGGGGAGGTTCAGGTTAGACATTAGGAAGCATTTCTTCTCAGAAAGGGTCATTAGACATTGGAATGGGCTGCCCAGGGAGGTGGTGGAGTCACCATCTCTGGATGTGTTTAAGAAAAGACTGGACATGGCACTTAGTGCCATGGTCTAGTTGCCATGGTGGTGTCAGGGCAACGGTTGGACTCAATGATCCCAGAGGTCTCTTCCAACTTGATTGATTGATTGATTGATTGATTGATTGACTAGAGGAACCCTTTCTCCTCATATATTTCAAGGTATGCTAATAATTCAGTACCGCTGTTGCAGTCTTACCTCCAACCAGTCTTTGTTTACTCTGCTGAGTAGATAGATCAAGTCTCCCTTCTTGAAGCTGAGTTCCAGTTTATTGGTTCCAGAAAAATCAAACAGTGCCTATGGAAAGTAATAACACTGAAATTATTAATTCACAGAATTACAAAAGTGAATCTTTCTTTCTGTTCTGTTCTTGGGGTGAGAGCATAAAGCAGCACGATAGTATGCACTTTGTCATCACAGGTGCATTTCTGGGGTAAGGCCGTATATATGACTGTAGTCTGTGGTTCTCACAATTTCTTCTCCTACTCAACACACACAAAAATGCTTTGAAGAAGCAGTGAAAGCACTAAGATAAACATGGTTCTGGGACAGCTACATGCTAGGATTCTTAGAGTGGCAGGACACTGAGCACCAGAGAAATACATATAAAGAAGTTGAAAACACTTAAGAGCAAGTAAGTCAACAGAGCTGAAGACAATTTACAACTTGAAAACTTGAAATACCGAGAACTGAAAAAAAATATATTATTTCTGGTTGCAGTTTTACAGATTTCAGATTTGCTGCAAAATATCACAAAGAGCCTTAAAAAATTGCAGAAGTGTTGTGTCCTAATTTAAGGGTAACTAACTGTTGTCTTTACATCAAGCATTCAGGCTTATCTGCTGAACGGAGAAATTTGGGGAAGTCTGGGAGATTGACATGCAGTTAAAATGGAATTTAGATGCCCCCTTCAGGGGGGAAAAAAAAAGGAGGTAAGCACATGCCACCACCCTAACAAGCTGCTCTTGAATAATTAAAATGGCTGAGTTATTAAAAATACACATCTCCCCCACTGTCCTTAGAGAAGGTGGTAGCCATTTAAATGCTCTCAGAGGAGCAAAAATGGTGTTCTTTATTCTGTGTTGAGATGGTTCTTTTGGTCTTGTTAATGCCAAGAGTTCTCCTAATAAGAAAAAAGACAATGGCTACTGTTCTGCTAGTAGTTCATATGTCTACTCAGTATCTTTTTCAAAAGCCTTTCTTCATCTATTGATAAGTTTTGGTAGGTAAATTCAATATTAATAAATTAATAAAACACAAGAGATCTGACTGATCCAAGACCTGCCATACTCAGTGTAAAAAAGCAAAACGCTCAAAGCACTTGCATTTTTTTTTTAATTTTGCATTGCAAAGTCACATGTTTCAGGAAGCAAGACCATGGCCAGACAAGTACTAGTTACAAAGCAGTTGCGTGTGCTTAATACCAAGACAATATACGGCAAAAGAGAAGGGTATAGGCATTTTTTAGTAGAACTATTGTGTTACAGAAAATACTAAGATGCCTCACCTGCAAAGCTTTTAAACATATGCTGAAGTCAATGAGACTGAAGCTTGTGCTTGTTTTAAATTTAATTTATGGGTATCACTATGTAAATGTGGACCATTTGGCAGTAAGCTCTACATGTCTCTCATTTTTGCACCTCCTGTCATTCTGACTTCACAATGAACCTTCTTATTACTCAAGTAAGGAGGAACAGAACACTTCTTTTCATCTTTTGTTGCATGCCCTGTTGTTAAAATCAATTGCTTTCCTGTGTCGATTTCTTTTTCCCTTCTTTCCCCAAGCTCTAATTGGAAAAGTCAACTTGATCGATGAGATACCAAAGTAAAACCGACTTTAATCTCCTATCTTATGACAGATTGTGCAGTGTACTCACCTCAGCCCGTGGAGCTGCCATGCGGTCAAAAATAGGCACTTGAGGTGAAATGCTTTTACTTCAAACAAAGGAGACAACAGGAAGGTAAACGCGTCTTTCTAGTCATCAAAAATACTACACAATCAGTAGTACAGTGTCTGCATTTTCATTATTTAAGAGGCAGGCAAGCCATAGATCACTGGAGAAACTGCATGAGAATCTGTGCACAGCACTGAAGTAAATAAATATGGATGCAACAACATTGCCCTAGTTCTCTCAGTTTCAGTGCAGAGCAGCAGCAATCTGATGATGTCTGCTGCTGAGACCAGATGGAATTTTCAATACAGTCAGTATCCTGGACCTCTGTTCCACAGCACTGCTCCGTTCTGCTACTCTGCCTTCTGGGTATCCCTGTTTCTAGCATTTATGGCATTCAGTTCAGACTCTGCCATCATACACGCATCCAGGAACGCATACACACATGCAGTTTTTGCACTGTTTGAGGTAAGTGAAAAGGAAGCAGGTCCATCTTTGCTATGTTGAAAGGAGAATTAATTTGTCTGAAGGGTAATGAAGCATGATGTCTACTCAGTTCTCCAAAGGGGTGTGAATGCTGCTATGCAGGACAGTCCCCTGTTTAGACAAAGGACAGGAACAAATGAAGTATTCAGTTTCATTTAGTGTCTGAACCAGATCTAACTGAATTCGGTGCCAAAACTCACATTGACTTCAGCGGTGCAAGCCTATGTCTTTAAGCTTGGCCTATATATTCTGCACGTTATAATAGAGATTACCACTACGGATTACGAACAGATAGAGCTGAGCAGCATTTTTTTAAAAGCAAGCTATACTCTCGTTTTGGAATTTTCCTTTAATGCAGGTACCACATCCAATTTGACATGACTGAAAGCAAGAAATACCCTGTGTTCACTCTACCACAAAGAGCCTCATATGAGGACTTCATGGATTCATTTGTGAAACACAGCAGTGATCCTCACCTCTCTCTCCCTCCAAAACTGGACAGCATCTCTTACATCAAGAAATGCTGAAAAAAAACCCATGTCAACCACTTACACTCGGCGTGTCCGTGGGCGAAGCCGTCTCAGTCTGTGAGGCACCTGTTCACCATCAAAGGTTGAGTGGTAGAAGAACAGCCGTACCTCTTCATCCATCAACACCCAAACGGGTAGGCAGAGTAGGTTCTGTGCCAAGAGTGAGTAGGAAGCAGAGCGTAACAGTGGGAGAAACCAATTCTCTATTTATTTACATGTAACAAATATGCCTCTCTGACCTACAGGATCATGAAGGATATTCATTACCACCAGAAATCTCCCTCCTCTCCCTTCTCACTCAGCAGGACATCGTTGAACAGCTGACAGTTTCTCCTGTTTACGCCTGGAGTTGGCCAATGTATTGCTTCACTCTTTTTGTGCCTGATTTACTGCAGAAGTAGTAAATTGCTCTTTGTGTTTCTCTTCAGAACATGAATGACAAGAAGGCAATCCTAAAAGTACTGGAAATCTTGGCCAGTGCTTCAGACTTTTAATGATTTAAAGTCAGGACTTCAGTTAACCTGCTCACAAAGAATTTCTCTCCTCGATTATACTGGCTGTGTCTTCACTGTAGAGCAGGTACACCCAAAAGCCCACACCACTCTCCTAGTCCCTTAGGTGCACATATCAACTCCATATTCACGCAACACCCGGAGATTCACCATTTCCTCATGTATCGTGGGGGCTTTTTTTTTTGTAAGGGTATCTATCTATATGTGAAGGCAGGGAGTGAGCCTCTGTGAACTGCGTCCTCCAGCAGATCCTACAGTCTGAACAATCTGGGGAATAGGACTGCAAGTTGTTCCACAGTGTGGACACACTGTCTTCAGGAAAAACAACAGAGAAACAGATAACTAGGACTACAACAGTACTCTCTCTTAGCTGATTTCACAGGGTAGGTATCTGCAGTGCTCAGTGCAATCTTTACCTTAAAATTAAGTTTTACCTTCATGTAGGCATTTAGGATAGGAATCCTGTTCTCAGCAATCTCCTTTTTGGCCCCAACGTAAACTTTTCCTGGAAAATATAAAACCTGTGACAATTATTGAAGAAAAAAAAATTGGAGGCTGTCAAAGGAATGAAGCAATCAACAGAAAGTAGGATCTCCAAGAAAATAAATGTTTTCTACAGGATTTTAGGTTTCTAAATGAACTTTACCACAAGTGGAGGGATTGCCAATGGAACTTCACTTCTCCAGCATCCACAGCTGGGAACTAGTTCCTTGTCACAACTGCTTCCCTACAATGCACTCCTCTTTAGGACAGCCTGGGGCTGAGAAAGCTGCTAATCATGCACAGATTTGGTACTGACGGCCTACCTGGCAATGTGGGGAGTGTGCAGGTAAAAGGGCTGTTTTTGCTCTCTGCCCCATATCTCTCCTCTAGTTTGGTGTGCAGGTCATAGAATTGACGATAGCGTCGGAAAATCAGGTATCTGCCACCACCTTTAACCTTTACTTCAATGACAAACATCTAGAACAGAGAAGAGCGATTCAGGCTGATGTTCATACTTACAAATAGTTACCAAATGAAAGTGAGGCATACAATAAGATCAGTGCTCCAGTAGTGGGAATATTGTCTTAGGGGCAGAGTGGAAAGCAAGCCTTCAGTTAAGCATCTGCAGACTCAAGTACTAGAAAATAACAAGTTAGCACCAGACAGTGTGGTACATGTGTGAGTCCAGCTTTCCCATGCATCACGTCCCCGTGGCTGCTTTCTGTTACATAATCTTAAAAGGAAACCTGAAAGGACTAGACGCTACTTTATGCTTACATACCGTCCTTCAGTGACAAACAAAACATATTACGGAGGTAAATACAAATATTTTACAGTAGGATGCTTTGGACATCTAAAACTATAGACAAAGAACTAAATGAATTGATTTTCAGAGTTGAAGGCATTCATACTTCTTTTTGACTTCAAAGTACACAATTTCAGAAATTATGGTCTGACCTCCTCCACCCACTATCTTATTTCTTATCTCTTGCCAAAATTGCTTTGCTCTAAAGGAGCCCACAATTTCCATGCACTGACCTCTGAGTCACATTGCAGCCAGATCCTTCAGAGAAACATAAAGACAGAGCAACCAAAAGTCATTAAAACCTGCATACTGCAGTGGGAAGGTTTTATGAGCAACATCTCCAGTAAAAGCAGCATACCCTGCAGAAGTCAGACTGAGCTGGTCTTATCCAAAACCCCTCTTCAGAAAGTTTCATAGTGCTTTTCCCTACTGTTCCCTTCCTGTGTGCTTTTTCATGACTTATTAATATGCTACCTTCTGTAGAGATGGAAGCATCCTAACTTGCCAGTACCATGGAATAATGAAGACGAGACCCTGCCCTTCTACCCTCTTTGAATTCCTTTCCCACTATCTTCACCAAAGGTACAGCACTCTAACAGGAAATAAGTCAGAAATTAGGTAAGAAATTAGAAAACAAGCAATGTTAGAGGATACCATTTCACCCAGACAATAAATTTTTAGACTAAATCTGTGATAGACTAACCTCCATTCCAGAAAAAAAAAAGAAGCGCTGAGAAGTTCTCCGCACAGAACTATTCATGCCAAAAAAACCCAACTAAAACAACTACACCAGATTAACTGCATTTTGCTTCCCACAACCAAACAAGTCACAGATGAGGGCATATAGAGACAGGATAAATCTCCCTTCTTACATAATAATTAGTAAAGCCTTTCTTCTCTTCAATATCTGCAATGTTAGCTGAAACAGGTACATCATCTGGAAGCTGGTCAAAATCACTGTGAAGCAAGAACAAAAGATTCAGGTTATTCATACTGGCATTAGCCTTCAGAGGGCTCTATGCAGAACTAAAATAGTTAGGCAACATCACATTATCTAGTGTCAAAACCAATATGTTAGAAACTCGCGGTGCCATTCTCTTCCTCTGGAGGTCTGATCTTGAGATGTCAAGTTTCTGTAAGTTCAGCACAAGTCAGTGACCGTTGTGAAGATTCGTCAAGCCTGAAAAACACCCCTATCATTCCTAGGCTTGCTAGAGTAGCAGGACTACAAAAGAAACACTTGAGCTGGTAAGCTTTTCCTGAGAAATGTTATCAACTGTGGATGCATTCTTAATCCTTCCTACAGCATCTAGCAGACTTACAATAACAACTCTGCAGCAGCACCTCTTATTCTAAGGAGATCATTATATTCCATGATTTATGCTATTATTACTGCATTACCGTAGGGAATAGGAAACAGTTCTGAGAAAAGAGCTAATTGTGCTAGGTGCCATAGAAACTGACATCACAAAGCTAATTCCTAAAAACCTTATGCTCTATGTGTAAGATGCATACAATATACCTTGTATATATAAGGTACCTTATACATATAAGGCAAGAAACAACAGAAGGATAAGCATAAATAGAAAAAAAAAGCAAAGAAAAAAAGACATAGTATTGTTCTATATCATAACTAGTGGTGCCTGCACCAGCTGTCAAAATGCTGTCAAGTTTTCTTGTAAACATCAAAGTAAAGCAGACTCTTAAAGAGACTTTGAAAAAAAGAACGAGTAGCCTAGTGAATATTTACAGGGAGACCTCCCAGTCCCAGCAGGTAACCTGAAGCAAGCACAGAGATACTTGTTTGAAAATGTCAAAAATGTGTGAAGGAACACATGATAGTGGGCAATGTTAGAATAAGCTTTGCAGATTCTAGAAAGTATTGGATTTGAAGCAAGAGAGAAGGAAGGATCCCTGCAGGAACACCTAAAGAGCAGCCATATGACCACACTCTGATGTTTCTTCTCTATATTGTCCACACAATAAAACAGCATGTATTGGCAGGTGCTTTTTCCTCTGGGACCTTCTCCTTGGTACACCACCTTTGACAAACAGAAGACAAATTCACCTTTGCTTCAGTCTTACAAGTCAATGTTGTTAGAGTTATTAACACTTAAGTAAAAATGGTCAAGAATGAGGAAAAAAGGATAACAAATAAAGTAGAAAGAGAAACTTTAAAAAGGATCATCTAAGAAATGCCAAGCTGACGTAATGTTAAATATTCTGATAATACAAAAAACATGGCAGTTGGCTCCATTTATTCCTTTAGGAGAATATCCCAAGCAGGGGCTTCCACAATGCGTGGCCCATCTGGAAGGCTGAAGTAATGATGCAAAGTCTTGCAATAGCTTGCTGTACAAGGAGAATGACATGAATCAGCAACGCCCACAACACCATAAATACTATCACTTACTGTGAAGAGGGATGTGGTTATGGAGATCAAGAGATATAATTAGTCATATCACAAACGCTCATATCACAAACCTCAGTAAAAGGGAAAATGTTTGCAGCTATAAAGAGGACAATGACTATTGTCCTAGGTGGTGAATATTCACCACAAAAAGAAGAAAGAAAGTCCACTCCAACTTAAGAGATGTCCTGCTCCACACTGAGCAGCCTAGTAGTTTGGAAGCTACAATAACAAGAAGGCTTTTAGGATCATCAAAGCAGCTTGCATCCAAATTAAATGAACAGATCATAGCAGTTACATGGAGGCTTCTGGGGAGGTGGGAGGAGGGAGAAACATGTTACCTCTTTTCTCGCAGCTGTCGGGGAAGAGACATGGTTTTCAGCTTCTTAAATACAGATGGCAAAGTCCTATTCCTCCACTTCTTAGGCAGTTCCTGGTTGAAAAGGATGAACACAGTCAAAGCAATTCTCCCTGTGTGAATCAAGACTCCTTTGCAAGGCCTCAGGGATCTTTTTCTTAATGTTTCAGTGTCAGATGATTTCTTCTGTACTTCCCCACCCCCACGAGATTGAGGAAGTACAAGAGAAAAAACAGTTACAAAGACTGCTTTGTGATGTCTGTTGTGTATTGAAACTGCCACAGTTGAGAAACCAAAAGCCCACTAAAAAGCAGAAACTATGAGCCACATATTCCATTGTCCACCTCTTCACCAAAACATCTGCCTCTGTGGAAAGCCAGTATGAGTGGGCTCAACAAACTCTGTTTTGCCCCAGCTAAAATGTCCCCATATACACCTCTACACTAATGTTTGTAAACTAGGATGAATACTTCTGATCCCTTCTTGAGGCTCTGTGATTCCAGAGAATCCTCCTTTCCATGGACCAAGAGCCAGGAGGTGGAGCTAAAGAATAAATTTTCAAGTGGGAGCAGAAAGTATGGTCAGGAAATTCAACCTTGTCAATCATATGGGTACCAGCGTATCAGGCACAGGAGATTGGGAAATGAGCTTTGAGGGATGTATCAATGCAAGTAAGACATAAGTCCTTGAAAGACCAGAGGTCTTTTCATCTTCATGTGCTCAAAACAATCCACATCTGCCACCTACAAAGACAGGGGAATGGCTCATCCAAAGAGAATCCTGACTGCCCTGCCTTGTACAGAAAGGGTAGTGATATAGCATTTGTATAACATCAGTTGGCAATCTTTCAAGAAGAAAATAAAAAGAAGAAATTGATGAGGAAACCAGCATTTCCTAACACTGCAGATAAATTGCAGCATAGCTTATCTGCCTTAGTCAAAAGCTGTCATATGTAGCATATTTGCCTCCCCATTTCAGACTTTGACTCTCTTCCATTTTCATGTTCAGTACATATTTGGTTCCTTCTCCTCCTTCCGCTGTCAAGCACAAAAATTCTCATCTGAATGGAGCAAAGGTCAACCAGCATCCTTCAAAATAAAACTCTATTTACAACTGTAATCATCAGCCTTGAGAGTAAACTGCATTTCACTGCATTTTAATGAAGTAAATTCTTCACCCATCTCTTTGCTGTGGATAACTGAAGGCACCATAACAGAATTTGAGAGGGAATATAGTGTCTCGTGATCAGAAGGGACCAGGAGAAGTTAAAAATTCTGAACTGTATTTTCTGAGTGATGTGCTACTCTGTGCTGCCCACACAGATTTAGCAGAGTAGTTCTAAGTGGTGGTGTTGGATATAAGTATTTCCCCAGATCTTCCCACTCTGATGTGTATTCCATTTTCTTGATTAGGCCTGCTAAATGTGCACTCCTCATGTAACCTGAAGTCAGGCTCATTATTCTCCTTCTTTTGCCTTGAGTGAGAGACAATAATCAACTTTTCTAACTGCAATTCTCTTGCTTTCTCCTGACATGCAGAAGGAAATAAGAACAGGCCACCTTGACCAGAACTCTTAATGACAAGATCAATATATATGAACTCATGAACATTCAGAGAGGCCCTCTCAACCCATGCAAAAAAGATTATGGAAAGCACAAGAAGTGTGCAAACTTTAATAGAAGTGAAAGAGAAAGGCTGGAGGGGTGCTTTTAAGATAACTTTATATTTGATGCATATCATAGTTTTGACAAGAACATCATAAAAAGGACATACTAATCTTTTCAAGTCTCTTGGAAGATAATCTAGATATAAAATGCAGGTACATCTTTTAAGAGACAGAGGATATGACACAATGCAAAAAATACTTGCTCATTGTTTACTGGAGACATGGCTTTTTAAGAACAAGTCAACAGACAACCTCACACACAAACTATCTATGCAACTGCTTTGCTGTAAGCCGAGTAAAACCAATTGAGAGAAGCTCCTCAATTCCATTACTCTCTACTAGAGATTATAGCCAGTAATAATACTAATCTGACAGAATAATGAATGTTAAACCTGCTAAGAAGGTTTCTGATTCTGCAGTATTTTCTTGTGCTGAACTAAAGCAAAACCAAACCTTCTTTTCTGATGAAAAGGCAGATTCCTACCTCAGAAGAGTGGATAGCTGATTGGTTAGAGGGCTCACCAAGGCTGTGAGAGACTAAGATCTGAAACACTGCTTTGCCATGTTCTCCTGTGCCAAATCAGTGCCCCAACTACCATGTGTTTTCTCTCAATTCCTACTATTGTGCTATTATAGTAGAAATAGCAATTTCTGCTATTTGAGCTGAGGAAATGGGCCGGATCTAGTCAAATCCACATTCTCTCTCTGCTTAAATAATTACTTTATTATTGACGAATGAAATGAATGTCCATTACAAAACTGATACCATAATGACAGTACCCATGTCAAGAGATACGTCTGCACTAGGAAAGTATCCAATTTCATCAGCTGACATGGTCAGCTCTCAGTTTTGAGAAAACCCACCCATACACCATGGGTGGCATGGTCATTATGGCCCTAGGCACCAACCCTTATCCATGTGCAAGAGAAAGCAGGCATCCAGGTGCAAGAAATACTGACAAATTAACTAATTAAAGGAGACTACTAAGAAAATCCTCAGATGACTGAATCATGACCATGTACTGACACCATTACATACCTTTTTGCAGTTCAGCACCTACTATATTATTTTGGCCGTGTATACCTGTGATCTGTGAAATTGTGGCCTTCTGTCTAATGAACATGTCAGAAAATACTTGTACAAGGATACATAGCACCTTGGAAATCTGAGAGTATTGAACTGAACAGCCAAAGCAAGCATGGAATTTTAATGGAAAATGGGAACATAGTCCCAAATCACTAAAGATATGTGAACCGCTAATAAAAGGTAAATCAAAGGAACATAGCAAAAATACTCAGCTGAATCAATTCTGATGACAGCACTACATACCATGTCTACTGGGGCAGCAGCTACTGTATCATTTTGGCTGTGCATGTCTGTATGCTGTAGAATAATGGCTTCTCTCTGCTGCACCTAATGTTAGAGAAGTGCTGCATAGTTACGTTCAATCACCAGCCATAGAATAAATTTGTTAAGTGACAGAATAAAGTGAACAAAAAAATATTCTTAAAAGCTGTCTGGTCTCATCACAGATTAATCTGCAAAGGAAGTAACATTTTAACAATCACTGCAAGGAAGCTGAATGTCAAATAGAAACACACACAGCAGAGTTGCCTTGCAAGATACTTTCATTCAACCTATTGTTTTCAAAGGATATGTGGAATATTTCTTTCCGTAGCATACACATCAGTAGCAGTTGAGTGTCTTTTCTTCTGTGGTTGCTTGAGACTGAGCTGCAACTGATAATACTGATTTGGGAAAAGTGATTTGGGGCTATATTCCATTTTCCATTCATATTACATACTTGTACGGATTTTGCTTTTATGGTTACCATCAGCTTTACTCCTTCTCATTATTATAATAGCACATGAATAATGAATTACAGCTCTGCAAATTTTTTGGACAAAAGTTACATAAGATAAACTACTCATGTCTGCCCTGTAATCTTCAGTGCTCTTTTGCAGGTAGTGCTACAAAATCCTTAGAAGGCAATTGGTCCAATGGTAAGAAATCAGACCCTCTTTCTTCAACATATGCTTTCAGGTCAGCTGAAAACAAACCCATCAAAAAAAAAAAGTTGTTAAAGTTCTCCTATCTGTCTGAACTTCTCAGAAAAAAGCAAAGAGGAGATAAGTTGAGCTGATTGGGTTTATATTCTTCATTAGATAGTGGCTCAATCCATATTGTCCGAGTGCATGGATACTCTCCCTGTCACACATTGTGTTGGGAGGAAAGAAGGCACAGGAGTATGGATAAATAGAACTTTGGAAATTTGCTTTGATTTAAATCTGGACACAGTTTCCATGACTGCTGTTTAGGGTGGAAAGTAACTAGTAGGCATTTGCAGAAAAGGACTATGACCATGCCCTGCTGATATGAACACAACTAAACAATCCATTGTGAACTAAAGAAATTTAAAGGTCAGCATCTACCAGTGTTCCGGACAGTGAATTTGATGGTGTCATTTCTAGAATAAATTACTACTCAACACGAAAGGGCTTTACAGAACCAAATATTAAACAAAGAGCAGCCTTTTTTTAAAATGACATTTTTCTTGGAACATCAAACTAAATCCCATAACTGAATCTTGGCTTTTGCACCTCAATTGCTTGAGCAAAACGAGGAATAAGTATTGTAGGAAAAATACCCCAAACGTGAGGTTTTTCTTTAGTTGTTATCAGCTAGTTTGGAAATATGCATTCAATAGTATCATTCTGGTTTTTGTGAGTTCATGATGCCATAGCCAGATCTTGCCAGCTTTTCTTATGCAGAGCAATATCACAAGCAGTATTATGATCTTCCTCTCTGTGGAAAACAATTCTTCCTTTACAATAAACACACTTCCTTTAAAAATCTTTTTAAAAGATACAGGATTTCTCTCTGATATAGTAGGATCACTTAAGATTGAGAGAGTTAGAGGAAGTCTTACCAGAACAGTAGTAGCTTCTCCTTGATGAGCAATGGGGCTTTTTGTTCTTGCAGAACGCAGACAAATATTGATGCACACAAGTTAAGTGAGAAAAATGGAAGCTCGGGAACAGCAACAGAACATTTCTTCATCCAGATAGCATATCACTTCCAAAATAGAAGAGGCAAATAGGGAAGAAATAGGGCAGAGCTTGCCACCACTACTGTGTATGACAGGTGTGGGTTGGAGGTGGACCCATGTGCTCCAGACAACTACCAATGTCAAAATCTGGTAACTGGCCATTGCAGACAAAGAAGTAGGATAGCTCCATCCAAGAACTCCTGAGAGAGCTATGCCTACAACCATTCCTCCAGAAGTTTAAAACCTAGTTTTAAGTGCATTGCAGCAGTGACCCATTGTGGCAGGAGAGTCTCTGTATTTTAGTCTCCTAATCACCTTGAGAGTCAAAAATCCGTTGGAGTTATTGCTACTCAAGACAAAGAAAATCCTGCTTCATCTGTTTCATAAGTTCAAAAGACTTGTCAAAATTACTCCAAAAAAATTTTCACTGAACTTTCACAAATCTCAAAATAGGGTTGGGATTTGGTAAAATTTATGCAGTGCTGCATTCAAAGCATCCTACACTGTTCCTAATAGTTTAATTTCCCCATCCATTTGATGAAATCCTGTGACCAAATTCCTTTTACTTAATTTAAAAACTTCAGATAAATGCCTTTAGTTAGGTGGAAGTTCTCTGAACAGACAATGAAGAGAGACAGGCATCACTGGCCAGTAAATCAGACCTCAAGTGAACAACTCCCCCTCTGAAGGTTCTATCTATCTGTCTCCTTGGGATATATAAGAATTATAAAGTAACTATATTCCAAATTTTGTCACCTTAGGTTCCTAAAGTTAAGGAAATAAAGCTGTGCCTTACTGTGGACCTAGTTATTACTGGTATAAAGGTACCTTTCCATTCAGGACTCAGCTATATTTGGATATGCACTTTTACACTGGTATAATTGTCTTTACCCTAGGGGAGTTGTACTACTTAAGCTACACTGATATAGTCAAAGAAGCACAATTTTCTGGTGCAGACATATCCAGTCTGCTCATTGTAGAGAGTTGATGGCTCATTTTCTGATGGTTCATAAATTGGGACAATATTGCCTAATAAAATCGGGGGGCAAGTGGGCTAGAGATTAGGATAGGCAGCCAAGTGGCAACTATAGAAGCAATAAGTATCAAGATCCTGTAATTTTCAAAGTTCTGTTCTGTCAGTATTCCTCACAGCCTATACTTATAGCCTGTCCCACCTGCTGCCTCACCTACTGGCCTTTTATTATTTCAGCCTTTATTCCTTGGAAGATAAACTTGTGGAATGAGCCCACCAATACTGTACCAATAAGCAATCTGATCCCAAGCCAGCTGCCAGTCTGTCCATTTTGAGCGTGGAAGGCTGGAGTTTGTGTCCCCCTTACCTCAACAGGCAGAAGGATTCCTTGTTATGTAAAGCTGGGTCTAAATAATAGACCTCTCAATTAACTGCATTCAGTTCAGCCACTGGCTTGTTATGTGATTTCTTATGCCTCAGCTTTGCCATCTGTAATATGGGACTGACACTAACACTTTTCTCATGGAGGTAGAGTGAGGAGGAAAAATGCTCAATAGAGGTATAATTGTTTGGGAAAGTCAGGTGAAAAGTGAGAAACTACAACCATTATCCTTAGCAACCCACCTGCACTCAAAATCACCTACAGTGCAAATTGAAAACAATAGAGAAATGTAGCTCTTTTAAAATGTGCCAGTAATGCTCTGATGCCAGGCCTTAGAACTGATTCCCAAACCCTTAGAAAAGAACGTAGTTGCTAATCTATCACATATGTTAAATAGCAGTAGCCAATGGGCCTGCTCTGCTATGGAAAAGAGCAAGGAAACGAAATGAAGAATAGCTGTCTGCCCCAGAGTGATATCTAATCTGGGAATACATCATCCTGCTTGCGGATTGCTTCAATAATCTGAGCCAAACAAAGGTAATGGGGGACTTTGAACTTGTCATTTCAAGAAATGAGTACACGGTGATGGTATCAGCTTAGGAAATTCCCTGTCCTCACATACTCTTGCTTTTTCCTGCCCCAAAGGATGGCACAACTGAGGCTGTGCTGCAAAATACATCAGCTAACTAATCCAGCTGTAAAAACTTTTTTTTAAGCCACGTATCACTTTCTCATCCCAGCTCACAGCACAGACATCAATATGGAGAACAAATGGGGAGGAATACATTAAACCAGAATTGCTGCCTGATAACTTCGTCTTACAAAAGCAACAACACAGTGAATGTATGTGTGTACATGTACACCCTCAAACAATTCAGGCAAGAGTACGTGTATGTCTTTTGGCAATCCATCTCCACATATAGATGCTAATGCAGCCTCTCACACGCATACCCTTCAGGGCAATCTAACACTGGTGTGGCAAGGATTTTACCACTTTTGTGATGTAAGGAAGGAGCCAAAACACTCCCTCAAACCATGACCTTTTCTGCAATAGTTTTTCTCAATGAGATAGCTGCTACTGAGATAGTATCTAAAGAATCCAATCCTTGAAGAGCTGCTTCTCTCTGCTTTAGTGCCTTCGCTCTGTTTGCCAGCACTTCGTTTAGTTCTCCAGATTTCACTACAACCAACTTGTATAAGCTGTTGCACAATCTGAACATAGTGCCATTACAGTGGGTTTCTCACCAGGAGTCAGACCACAGGAAGGTGGAAAGGAGGGCAGAAAACTGTATGTCAATAGCACTTCTTCATGAATGAAAAGCAATTTCCTTGTGAAAGGATAAAAAGTAAGAAATCTTTAGAATAAAGGAAAAAGAGCAAGTGAAGGGGGGAAAAAAGGAAGAAAAATCAAACATCTCTGTTGCTAAGACATACAGTAAAATCTATTTACTAACTAAATAATCTTTGCTCCAAGCCAGCTGGTTATCACACTCTCAGATATGTCTGCTGCAAAACAGTAAAATATAGAGGGGGATTGATGTCCCGTTCCAGTTCTTTCTGTTACACCTCTCGCCTCTGAGTTCTGCTGAATGTGACATTTTTCCCTGGCACCCAATACACAGAACTCTGCTGCTAATTTTATGTGCAGAGTTCTCATGCTGTGTAATTTGAGGCCGGAGACTCCTCCAACAGCCTGGCAGACAGAGTACACACCCTTCAACACTGCTTCTGCTGCAGAGAAATGGGGGAAGGGAGAAATAAATGAGCCAAACAAGAAGCAAATAAGCATCCAAACTTGTCCAAGGTGTTTGGCTGATTTTTGGCGCTCAGATCTACCAGGGATCTATCTCCAGCTCTCCCTGTCCTGTTTGTCAACAGACCAGTCCTGTGGATTTGCCAGCAATTACAAAGACTCAGTCAATTAAGGCGCTCACTTTTCCCCTTTTTTTCCCATATTAGATTCTGTCTGGCTGCTCTAATAGTAAATCAGGCTGTTGGCCACAAGGCTCTTTTAATACTACCCTGGGACAGAATAAGAAGTGATTTCTGCAAGATTAAAATCACAGATTTAAAAGAGAAACTGGTGTCTCTGTTTCCCCACCTTGGTTAACATCTCTGCATCTCTCAGAGATGGTCTGCACTGTAATATATTCCACTAAAATGAGAATGGACAAGTAACCTTCAAAACCTGGCCTGATCATACTCAAAAGGGGATTGAACTGGATGTATCCCCATTAACTGACTAGAAAAGCCTTCATGCCAAACACCCCTCTTTGCTTCAAGCTAACTGGACCAATTTTTACTGAAGCCTTTTAGTGGAATCACTTTCCACAGTAGAGAAAGTATTGAATTAGACACGTTTTCGATACTACTTACCTTCTACCCTGGTGCTGATAATGCCAGAAGGAGAACACCCCATATCACTGTCTTGTCCAACTTTTCTTTCTCTCTACTGTATCAACTAATAGACAGTGAGGGAGGGAACTACAGGTTAAAAAGGAAAAATGAACTTTGATAACAGAATTATATCAATAACTTCTCCTACTGCAAACACTTTATGCCAGAACAAAATAAACTGCACTGCCTGAAGACTTCTTAGGATGGTACAGCATCCTCCTCACTAATGCTTCTTCTCTTATAATTATGTTGACCAGCAGAATTAAGTACAGACCTGGTCTTAAAAATAATGGATCTCAGGCCTTGCTGTATAGCAAGTGCTATTACAGCCCTTAGACCTATCTGAGACTAAAAAAATCCTTCTTGAGAATTTAAAAAGAGCTGGGACTTTTACTGCTGTTCAGCTGCAACAGAACATCATGAGCTTTGACATCCAGAGAACGAACTTTGCAGTTCCTCTCATCATGAGATATGTGCCTATGTAGGGAAAACAAGGGAGGAAAGACTGGGAAGAGAAACATAGTCCTTTATTCTGTATCTGGGGTGTGGGACAAACAAAAGATTAGGCATAAAAGTCAAGTAAGTTCATATACTGATCGGGTACAGCCATCAAGATGCTCAACTGGAGAAAAAGAAGAAAATGAGAGAAAAAATAGGGACAATGCACAGCTGACAAAAAAAAAAGGAACACAAAAGTAAAAAATAGGGATGTGTGGAAATGATCAAATGTAAAGAAGGATTGTGAAGAATCCATCCCTCCTCTGAAGACATGCATTGCATTTCCAAACTTGACCCACATGTGTCTGGCTATGTAATTTATGAGAGACATGAAGCTGACCAGCCAGCAGGCTGGCCATAAATTATATCTCTTAGATAAACCAAGATGATTTACATTAGGAGAGAGGAAGGGAAAACTGACAAGTAAGAATCTTGCCCTTGCACTCCTGGGCACTCTCTGGGATATACTCTGTTGGCACCTAAAAATCTGGAGGCGTCCTGAGGTGGCAATATTCCTTGCCAAGACCTCTCCATAATAAAAGTTAGTAGATCAGAGCCTTTTACCAGAGTCACTGCATGATAGCAGGGCTGCCTAGTACAACTACATCTTTAGATCCATGATACTTGCAGTTTTGCTGACCAAGCTTTGCTCAAATCCTCACTTTTTCCTCTTCTTTCATATATCTTCACTATTTCCTTTATTTCTTTATATATATATATACACTTTTTTTTTTTTGCATTAGCAAAAATGTAGCCAGTACATCAAGAGAAATTATTTTTCTTCTCTACTAAATGCTTATAAGGCTGTATCTGGAATACTACCTCTAGTTTTGGAGATCCCTAAACAAGAGAAATATTGACAACCTGCATAGAGTTCAACAGAGGACAAATAAGGCTGGAGCATATGATATGCAAAGAAAGGCTGAAATAAATGGGTTTGTTTAGTTTGGAGAAGACTGGGAGGGAGATCTAATTGCTAATTCAACTAAACAAAGGGAAACTAAACAAGGGAAATCTCATTGGATATAAGAAAAAATAATTCAACATGACACTGGAACAAGGGCCCAGAAAGGCTATGGGATCTCCATCTGGGGAGATGTGCAAACTTTGACTAGACAGGCTTGATCTAGCTTTTCTATTAGCCCAGCTTTGAGCAAGGCATTGCATAGATGACATCCAGCTGCCCCTTCTAACCTTATTTATTCTATGTTCAGATACTCGATGCTATCTTCAGCTAATCGAAGTCTCCATCGGAGTACTACTGGTCACCTTATCCAAGACAATCTGCTTGACCTAAATTAAAATCTCACATGCATTGGGCAACTGTGAACATTTCAGACAGTCCATGGTACAGTGCCATAAAATTAAATTTCCTGTATAAAAAGACAAAAAAAGGAATGGAAGGAAACACAAGTTTTCTTCAAACAAGACTTCTAAAAACATTGCCTTTAATAACTTCATAGTAAAACATATTGATGGATATTCTTGGATTGGATTGCCAGTAAGAAGCAAGACCTCTGTGCCTTGCTTATACTACCTACCTCATGCATCTGCAAGTTCTTTTCTCTTTGAACACCGACTTTTCCCTCCTCACCATTTTCCCCTGTGGCACTCATCCCTCTCCAAGCCCATCTTTCTCCTCAACCTACTTTCCTCTCCCTGTCACCTTTTTTTGTCTTTTTTTTGATCCCTATCTCACCCTTTATTCTTCTAGTCCTAAATCTCTGATCCTGAGTTGGAAAAGAATTCTTCAATGCACATCCCCTAAAGAGCAGCTAATTATTTGGCTTTGGGCCTGCTTCTGCTTTGTCAGCTCTCTCTTGTCAATGGGTCTATCAAGTGTGTGGGGAAGCTTTGGAATGACCAAAAAACCCATAAACTGACCCGGTAATCCTGGGGAAAGACTGGTCTGCAGTAATGATTCTTGTAAAATAAACAAGAGAGTTTCATGCTTAAAGTACCTTAGAGCAGCCTTCCTCAAATGTTGCCTGACACATCAAGTATTCAGTGCTTGAAATAGGGAGGAGGAGGGGGATATGGCTATCATGAAAATGAATAGAGAGACTAAACTTATGCACCACACAAGCACTAGACCTACACTAATTTTGTTATCAATAAATATAGTTCTTCAGGTTTTCTTTTGTCTTAGTAGCTTGGCTCCCATTACTCTCAGTCTCTTTATTCTTGTTAGTGCTCTGACCTTTAGACACCAAGTGTCTTTACTGTGAGAAATAAAATGGTTATAGAAACTTAGCATACCTGGCTATATGTCTGACATAGTGAAAAAAAAAGATGAAGAAAAATTTACACAACTTGAAATTGGACTCTTCAGACCATTAACTAGTGAGCAATCAGAAAGGCTGCAGAGTTTTACAACCATACCTGGTTCAGAGAACAAGAATCACAGAAGATAACACTTTTACCACGTAACTACGTTAAGTCCAATTGGTGTGTCAGAGATACAATTTGGAAATTCAGTGTAATTTTGCTCTCAGTTACAAAAAAGTCTCTGTTCACATATGTTTGAATGCCAGACATAATGCTACCAGTCCACCTATGTCATGATGTAACTATACAAGGAGCTTATGAACATCAGAAATTTTTATACGAGAAAAATTGTTAGTTTCTATCACTCTTGAATCCATATTTGGGTTCATCAGAGCAGACCTGTATTCCTACTCCAAATACTTTCTTTCCAATAGTGCTTTATTCCATATTTTGCAGAAAAAAATATTTGAATACAAAACACATTTGCTTGCCTTGGCAATATCATTCACTTTCTTACTCCTACTGATGATTGTCTTATGCTTTCAAAGTCTACCAGATTTAGCTGGGCTAACAGCAGATACTCTACTGCTACATATAATCCTTCTTCAAATCTCAATAAACTCTTTACTGAAATAATAGACATCCGGCTGCTAAACCCACAAGATAATTAAACACTGTGTGAAAGGATATTTCTTTTTAAGCAGATTTAAATTTTATCAAATGATCACTCCATCTTAATTTGAATAATAATTATTCAAATACTTTTTTTCTTGTTAACCTTTTCTCACCTAAGTCCTCTCTTGGGCCCTTGGGCAACAGAAAAACTAAAAATGTAACTGTGGGATAGCAGAAGAAGGCATGAAGAAGGCAAGAAAAAAAAAGGCATGAAATAGTTACTGGATTCTCATTTAGGCTCCGAATCTGTCTTCAGAGGGACTATTCATAGTTTAAAAGTTAAGTGTAAAGCAGAAGGCTGTGCAAGATCACAGTGTCTTTGGCACAAGAATTGTTTCTCACTATGAGACATAGAAGTACAATACTTATGAAAGGCCTTACTTACAGTGGATCTACAAAACGATGCAATATAAAAACTAGTGAGAAAGAAGTGTCTAGGAAAAGAGACTTCTAGTAATTTCGAGCAACGCTGTTCTCCAACTAAATATCTGACTGAGTTTTCTTGTATTGATTTGGTTTGAGTCTCCATTTTTGACTGCACATATGAAGTGCTGGTCAACACGTCTACTTTACTATCCACAGATGGTGTTAAGAAGATGCGATAGCCATGCTTAAGAATTCACACTTGAATTAATGCTGCCACAGAAGTGCAAAGACTTTATCTAAACATGACAGTCTATAGAAAAGATGTAATGAGGAAAAGGAGTTAATAACAGCTATTTTTTATGGGCTAGCAAACTATCTAGAACTACAGGAGAAGGGTGTTTGCTATATGCTATTGCTTCCAATCAGGGTATCCTTTCCTTCACTTTGTAAAGGGAACAACTCTCTTAAATACTTAGACATTTGGTTTTCTTCTCCAAGTGTCTATATCTACAAAAATCCCTCTTGCCCAGAAACAACCTATTTATTTCTCTAAACTATGACTGTACGGTGTGCTACCATTCTAAGGGAGACTTTAGCAGATGTTTTTGTTTTGCTGTCTCATCTTTGGGCTCCTTTTAAGGAGCTATTAGTCTTTAAGGCTCCCTAATCCCCCAACTAAATTTATCAGCAGTTGATTGCAGCCAAGAGTTAAGCTAAATTAAACTTTGAAATCCCCGTACAGTGTATCATATGCACTTCTGGTAGGGGAGGTGGAGCAGAAAGCTCCTAATGTTCCACTTACCAAGAGGTAGGAGAACCATGCTTTTCTCTAAAGGTTTCTGAAAGCTTCCACACATTTTTCAAGATGACCACAACTTCCCTGATTTTATAAGATCAAGAACTCAACTATTGAAACAACTTGTCATTCAACTCTTTATCAGGTGTGTGTATTCATCCATGTGCATAAATTTGCACACAGGTACATACTTTCCTCTACAAGTCTGTATATTATATATGGAGGAGGTATGTGTATACACATACTTAGGTTAAGGCTGCATGCATGCTTGAGACACCTGTTCCAACTGACACACATGTGGTGAAAAGGTTTCTATCTACATATGTATATAGGTCTCTCTCACATACACATGTATATGTGTGTATGTGTGTATGTATGCATGTACCTGTTTCCCAGTCTTTGTCCTCACACAATCGATCATTCCCTTGTTTGCTTCTCTCACTCACACTCATAAGTAATTATCAGAACAGATATCCCTCCTGCTCTCACTCCTGCTCTTAGTGAGTAGTAAAATACACAGTGTCATGTAATTTGCACGTCAATATCAATAGCTGGTTAGTTTTGATGACAATATATGATAATCCCTTATTATTCACACAAACCAAAACATAAAAAGGGACAGTCCAGTATGTACTCTTTCTTAAAAAGAAAAAAGCATATAGAAAAAATGTGGATGCTTAAGAGGAAATGGCATAAGATACAGATTTTTTACTTGTGGGCCTGTAATTGCAATCTAAACCATCAGTATTTTTCAGAAGTCACTGATATCTTACAAGAGATCAGTACCCACACAGATTGATGGTGTCAACTTCCTAACAGATTGGCCTTCTCTCTACACCGTAATTATTCAGTGGTACTAATTGATCCCTATCTCTTTGCAACCTCTGTAAAAAGCTCTAGAAGAGGGGCCTGGTGAAATCTCCATTAAACACACCAGAAAGAGTCCCAGTGACAACTGTGGAAGATGGCTCAGGTCCTAAAAAGACAAATGAGTTGAGATTACAGCTCTCTGGATGTAAAAGCAATTCTTGCAAATCAGGTTACAGTAAACTGGTGAAATAAAACAAACTTTCACTGCAAAGACTTCATAGCGTTTACTCTGAGGACATGTCAAAGATTTGTTTCCAAAATAATTTGTCTGTCATTTTCACCAGCTTTCTTTTCAGGAGAGAAAGTGTGTGTGAGAAGTGTGATTTCTTCTGTCTGTATCCCCATGGCTACTAGAAACAGATAGAAAGGGAATTGGACACATCACAGCACACAAAATGTCAGGTTAACAAATTCCAACACAACAGCTCAGAGAAACAGACGCTCGCTTTCTCCCACCTTCATCCTCCCATATCATACTAAAAGAAAAGGAAAAAAAAAAATCAACAACAGAAAGCTAGCCAAAGCCATGTAAGGGAATCAAATATGTCCTTCAGAAATGTAAACCTCTCTAAATATAGGATGAAAGGCTAAGCAAGTCACTTGCTTTTACTCATAGCAGCAGTAAAGGGTCCTTGTAAGGGTTTTGCACAAGTTCTGTGCTGTTACAGTAGCATCTGTCTCCTTATTGCTGGATAGAAATGGTGAAGAGGATTTAGAGTGTGTGTAACCTGAGAGAGAAATCATCTCTTAATCCCTCACAGGGAATTAGCAAACTTTCCCTCTCCTGGGAGAAGGAAGACCCACTCTCCTTCCCCTGCCTCTTGTGATGACAGCTTTAGGCATTATTATAATAAACGTGCTTATGAATAATATTAATAATTAGGAAAAAATCTAGCTCTATTAAGAAAGGGTAAGAGAAGCCAAATTGAAAAGAGACCACATTCTGAGCAATACACAGGGTGAACCTGGTAGCAAAGAGGAGGTCAAGTAACAAAGAGATCCTCTCTGTGAAAGGGATGATCTCTTTGCTCCACCCAAGTGAAACTGCTATCACAAGCTATACTTCTCACAATCAAGATCTAGAGCAACAAAAAAGAAAAGGATGGTCCGTTTTGGAAGATATTATCCCAGGACAGGATGCAACATGCAATTTCTTGTGCCACTGTGTTGTGCGGTCTCATGCAAACAGTTGATTTGTTGGTGTTTCAGTTGTCTGCTCTTTAACAGGAGGAAGTGGTGTTGGAAAAATAAATCCCAAAATAGTCAGACAATAGTAATGGAATACATGGAGGTACACTACCAAGGTTTTTAGTATGCCCTGCTACTTGTTTTTTCTTTGTCAAATTAGAGGCTAGAAATGTCAACAGAAGTGCAGAAAAGTAACAGATTATACATTTCAAAGAGGCAAAATGCTGCCAATCAGCACATCACTTGTATCTTGTGAGTCTCTGCTTCATCCAAAAGCAAGATATTAATGATCAATTTACTGAAATATCTCATTTTTCTTGAAGACAGCAGCGTCTGTGTCCCACTGAGATCAAAACTCAAAGGACCTGGGGACAACTGCCTCTTACAAATAGCTGTCAAAATACCATAGCATGAGATGAAAGTGCTGTTGCATATCATTCAGATCTGTACCACATGTTATGTTGATGCTCCACTTCTAGATTACAACATTTCTTTTACCTACACAAGGAATATCCACAAAGTTTTGAAAGGAGGAGTGCAAAAAGGCCCTGCAATAAGATGATTTATATAAGAGATCCCACTGAGAACCTTTTTAGGAAGGAGAAACAATATAAACATGCAGGAAAAAAAATATGCCCATAAAGAGCATCAATTCAGATGTGCAGAATATAAAAAAAAACATAATGTAATTTTCTATAAAATTGGTTAGTCCAATAAAACTATTTCTTTTTTTTTGCAAATAATGTTTTAAATTGTGGGAATAAACTTTTTCACATTGCCTAGGAAAAAAAAAGAGATCCCGATACATAAGATTATGAACAAGGTGATAAGATGATTATCAGAAGCAATATCTGAAAGGGAATTGTAAGAACTTGCAGTACACTGGTAATGGCAGGGAAAATATACTTCCCTGAGGAATATGCCAGTGAGTCTTTCTTTAATAAAATTCTCTCCAGAAGGCAGAGGATAAGGATGATACAAAAGATAAACTCAAATTTTCAATTTGACATTTACCTGAGGGAATCCCAGGTGCAGCAGAAGTGAATGCTTCTGGACAGGCTAACACTTGAATGTCTGTCCATTCTCTTAACAAGCTTGGCATAGGTAACAAGAGTAGAGATTTCCTTCCTGCAGTCCTCCCTTTGGGCAACCTAAAGAGATAAAGAAGAGAAAGAACAGGAGAATTCAGTGTTTGGGTCTGATTCAGGCTGTGAACTACATGGAGAGATTATTTTAGTGCCAATGAGTTTGTTTTGTGTGCATCTGTTTATTAACAACTGGACTGGGGCTGTTCAACTTATTTCACCAGGGTGACTGAAACAGTACTACAGAATAATGACTTTTATTTACTGATATTCTCCTTGGATGGATTCAAATCATGACCTAAACCTGAGAAGATATCTCATTTACCAATCGTGTAAGTGGAAGAATTGTTTTCTACTTAAATATTGACAATAAATAAACAGCTAACACAACCCTGCTCCTTTTCTGCTGCTAGTTACAGACTTTTTTAGCCAGCAATTTCCACTTGGGAGGTTGGCAGGAAAAGCCCCAACTTGCCATTTGAGCATCACTGCTATAAAATTCTTCCCACTTGCTGTTTACCCAGAAACATGTGACTCCTTTACAAACCTCTGACATTTAAATCCATCTCACTGTGCACTAACAGCTCCGAAACAAATTATAAGAGCATAAGAAAAAAAAAACCACATTCATTAAAGAATAACTATAAAAATTTGGGTTATCACAGGATTCCAACTGCTAAAACTGAAGTCAAATTTCGCTGGAAGCTGTTTACCCTGATCTAAATGGTTTGGCTGCTCTCCTACCAGCAGCCTAGTATAAATGGGAATAAGTAGTGAAGCCATCTTTCTGCTGTGCTAGTTTTTCTGGAATATAACCCCTGTGGTAATAATTACATGGGCTTATCCATCCCAGTGTGAATAACACCAGAGTGTCAGTTATGACAAATGTCTGATACCCACAAGTGTCTGTTGTAAAGAAAACCAACTGTTTCCATTCTCTTAACCTTGGGGTCAGGGTTTCCCACTGGGACTAACAGCTTTTTTTCCTGCTGTAAGTATCCATTTGAGAGTTGCTAGGAGGTGTTATGGTACACAGACCTACTCTTTCAGCACTAGCTTTTTTCTTGTTTGGTACTCTGAGCCTAACTCTCACCAGGGGTTTACACAGAAACACCTATCGCTGTTTTTCATTTGTATGATCTCCTTTGGGTGACACTGTTCAAGACATTTCACTTTCTTTTCCACACCATTTGCAATACAAGCTGGAGAGTCCCCAAAGCCCACTGGTAGCATGGACTATTAGTGACCTACTTCTAGCCTCTGGGGTATCTCTTGTAGCCATTTGCTATTTCCAGCCGTATGTAAAATGGAACCAACAAGCTTTGATCCTAGGAATACAGACTTCTCTCAGGCAAACCAAAGAACAGCCCATTGCATGGAAGTAATGGAACCTAAAAAGCCTGAATCAGCCTGATATACTCCATCTGGCAGAAGGAAATGATAACTAGTATATACAAAACAACTGACATTTTCAGTCACAGGGTAGTATTGTAAAGTGTATATATACTGAACAAATATGCTCATATGCAGCCTAAAGAGGGCATATATGAAATCAAGAGCAGCATATAAGCAAAGAGGCACAGTAAACATGGACTGAGGTTTCCTGTTTTGTATTAGTGAAGAAAAAGATTTTTTTCTATGGGTACTTGTGGAATTAACTATCAGGGGGCAACTTATTGAAACTATTGGAGGCACACTTATTGAGAGTAAAGTTATATCCACATTTTACAGAACTAAGAAAGCATCTAGGGTGGGATATGGTCGGCATGTACCATAACAGTTCCTCAGAGGAACTTCCATAGAGGAAAATGAAGGAATTCCTATGCTAGCACTATGATGACAACATCAAAAATTTCAGGTGCATTGGCTGATATGGACCTTGAGCACCTTATTATTCAGATTACAGTTATTTATGTGTGGTGGGAAAGAGAAAAAGAAATTATAATGGATGAGCATCCCAATTAACTCTGCAGTGTATATGTATCCTAAAGGGGAAGCCCAGTCCTAATCTTTTCCTGAATGAACCTGATTGAGATGGTAGTAAATGTGTAACCACATTACTGAAACTGATGAGTGTGGTAACACAAACTTCCTCCCTAAATTCTGTCATTCCACACAGGTGAACTCTCAGTGATCCTGTTGCCACAACTCTCCATGTCTTTCAGCTTCAGGCAGATTTGTATGAATAACCTAGATATTTTGATTGTATTCTTCTCACCACAAAAAAATCCCAACAATAAAAACCCTTTTGATTAACGAAATACTTGACATGTAACAAAGACTTCACTATATGCCCGATGAGGTCATAAATCTGCTTCTCTCTTTGTAAATAAGCCTCAGCAGGAACTAACTAAAAGGATAAAAAAGGATTTCCACTAATCAGGATTGCTTTCACATGGATGAATTACACAGGGGAATCACAATGACTAGCCCTGCACTTGCTCTCACCAGTGGACAAATACGCTCATGCTAATGGGGCAGACAGAAATTGAAGTCACACTCCAGTAGCCAAAACAATGGTCCTATAATCCTTATCCTCTCTAAACTGCCGAAACAAGGTAAGAGAGAAAAGTTGTTCTGCCAACTATCAAATGGAAACAGAGCATCCGGCCAACAACCACGAGATACTGGTATCTCTAAACCATAATGTAATCTTGGTACTACATCAAGGGTACATAATATGTGAAACCCCACATCACTGAATTTAGTGAACAGCTTACTATGAATCATGCTGCTCCAAAGGCAACACACCAGCTGGTTGAAACATTTGGACACACAAGAGTCAGCTATCTCACATCGTAATTAAACACAAAGTCTCACCTTCTTTGAGCTAGGGCACCGACACAGTGTTTGTGAAATAAAGGAGGCTATCTGAAAGGTAATATTACTTCCCCTACTACTGTATTACACTGAAAATTCAAAAACCACTACAGGAAGAGTAGTAAAAATAAATAAGAGAGAGAATATCAAACTGATTGAATTAACCTTTGTCATGTTTGATTCAAGAAAGCTTCCTCTTTAGAAATTATCTAAAGCTGCTGGAGAGTTTCCAATTTATCACAGAACTCGGCATCAAAATGATACTGGCAGTAGAGAAATATTTTTAAATATTCTTATCCCGTACATACCTCAATTATCTTTCCTCCCTTCTAGGATCAATTAATCAAGCTAGAAAAAGCAAATTTCACTTTTGCAGCACCTGTCTTTCCCAAAAGAGAATTTCAGTTGTATCACAACAGCCTTGGTTGATTTTTAACCTAAGAACTGTTGGGTTTGAGACCTGAAACAGGAAAGATTTTTTTTTTTTTACTCACAAATATACTCCAGATAAATGTGATTCATAGTCCTTTATAAAATGTTTCCCCTTGCCAGAAAAACATTAAACATCAGGAAAAGTGTCCCCAGATGGATTACAGAACAGCAAATAGGTCTCAATGGCATTTTTATTGTTGTTATTATTGCTTGACAGAGTAAAAATAGAGGTGTCTTCAAAGGTGTCTTTCCCTGGAATGAGCAACTCAGCATAAAGAGAATTTATATGCTGAAAAGATTGGAGTCAATGTATTATGACTGTATATATAGTATCTCTTCATCTACAATGCTCCACCTCTCCTAAGAAAGCTTAGGTTGTACATTTTTAGACTTCCACAGCACCTTGCCCAGCGGGGCCCAGAAAGGAGATTTTGGATGCCCCTGTAAGTATGAGCAACCAGAATTACAGAGTTTGCTGGTGCCTGCAGGAAAAATTATTTCTGCCTTCCTTCAAGGCCAAGAGGTGACGCTGAATGTTGCAGCTTTAGGTGCGGCGGGGCAGTTCAGGGCTGTTCTCTCTTGTTTCGAGTAGCATCTGCCAGGGCTAAAGAGAGAAAAGCACAAACTCCTGAGCGTGTCTTCGCTTTCCATCGCTCTGATGAGGAGGTTGCGTCTTTCTATTCCCTTCCTTCAGAGCAGAGTCCCATCTCTCGAACTGCACCTCCTGATTCATGGTGACAGGTCTCCCCGATGCCACCTCCTCCATCTGAGGGAAGCTGAAGCGCCTATTTGCCCCCAAAGAGCTGATTCAGACCGCCTGCCTCTCCCCTGAACAATAAAGGTTCGAGCGGGCCGTCAGTTTGCCGAGGTAATAGGTTTTCACAGCCAGGGGAAGGTGAGTGCCAAGGATTATTAATAGTGTTCCTTGGTTAGTTAAGGGAAAGATAAATGTGACACCGCCACCAAAATCCCTGAATATCTGATACCGGTGAGGAGTGGGTATCACCTGCCAAAAATAGAAAGAGCAACAGAGATTATATAAGTGGGGGTTCCTACCCCGAGTTCCACCTCTTCTTGACCACCTCCATCTCTTACCACCCTTTTCAAGCACGCTTAGGAGAGATCCAAAAGGTAAGTAGCAAGAAAATGTTCAAACTTCCACAGCAAACGTGGATTCGCCCACTCCCGGCAAGAACACAGGACCTGCGCCCGAAGGAAAGCAGATAAGGGTATATCTCCCATCCCTCCGACCCTATCCCCTTTCCCGCAAACAAAAGCCCAGAGATAAAGAGGTGCAAATCTTCCAGACACAGACGAATGGCTTCCCGCAGAGAAGACTCCAAACGAGAAGAAAGGGACATTAAAAGGAGGAAATAGGTGAACACATTGAGGGGTAATGAGAAGAAAAGGAGGGGAGAAAGTGAGAAAATGGAAATAACAAAACAGGGAAGGGGAGGGGAGAAAGTGAACGAGGACTCGGTGAACAGAATCTACTGAAATGCTCACTCGCGAACCAAAGGCAAAAAAACCCCTCCAAAACACGTCTCAGAAGTGAAATCTCTCTCTGTGCACAGACGATCATAAGCGATGGGATGACGTTGCTCTCCTTGGTGTGGTCATTAGGAAGATAAAGAAAACGTGTCACCCTTTTTGCAAATGACCTCTCGGCTTTCTGCTTCAGTTTTTAGCGTGGGGGCTTCTTGCCGTTCATGAAATTCTCCCTGACTTGTTTGTTTTTGACAAAGGCAGTTTGATTTCTACTTAATTTATTTGATTGTTTACTTAGTAAGAATGTCATCATTCTGGCGCTGGTGGAAAGAGGCGCTGATCTATAACGAAAGCTTCTGTGCAGACAACTTGGAAATCCACGGTGTGGATTTTGCAAATAGTTCGGGCAGGAAAATTGGCAAAATCTCAGAAAGAAAAACGCGTCATTCATCTCACAGGGATGATGAGAAAAAGGTGAAGGGTCGAGTGTGAAACTGACAATTCGTGAAACGCCTTTTATATTAGAATAGCATAAACAGTTTTGACTAAAGCTTGGTGGTTAAAAGCTTCTAGAAGTTTGCCAGCTGTCCTTAAAACGGACGCACTGCTGAGATTAGAGACGGGCCTCAGCCACCCCTCCAAGTTAGATCCCCGACTGTCCGCCTCGTAAACCTGTTATGTCGCTCCTGTCACTTTTCCGGGCACGGACGCTGCGGCCTCGACGTGTGAGCAGGGGCCGGGAAGCTGGGGGAAATATTATTTACGCCGTACAAATGGCTCCACCTGATCTGAGGCCTCGTTTTTCTGGCACCTCTCACTTTTCGCCTTCACAGCACGATGAGCCGTAGCGGGCTGAGGGATCCGATGACGAGGGAAAACGGGGCGGTTCGCGCATCGTTAGGGATGCGGAGGGAGGTGCCGGGCTCCCAGCCCCAGGACGCGGGCACGGGAACGCGCCTCGAACGCTGGGTAGCTACATGCCTCTGGCCGGTTTGCTTGGCATAAAGCTTAGTTAACCTGAGCGGCGTCTGCCAGCACAGCAGGCAGCGCTGGGCATCGCCTCTGCCAGCTGCCGGCTTGAGTCACCTCCGAGGGCAGCCCTCCATGTGCCCTGCGGCGTCAGCAGAGCGGGGGTCTCACCGAAACAGGAGTCACCCGCAACGAGAGCATCTTCGCTGGCGGATGGTCAGGAGCGTTCCCGTTTGTAGGGAACCGAAAGGAGGCTCTGCGGCTCCAAGAACGAGGATACTTCAGCAAAGGGTTTGTAAAAGGGTCGTAAGAAAGAAAAGAAATTGCGGAGACTGAGGCCCAGCTCCTTTGCAGGCTGCACCGATGCTGAGCTTCACAAAGCAGGGAAGCGGCCGGCCATGTCGTATCAGGCCTGGAAACAACAAGGGACTCTTCTGTCTTCCGCCAGTTAAGGAAAAGTGAAGGGACGCCAATTCCAGAAGCTCGCGCACATTTATTTCTCTTGTAAATAGCCGTATATTGATGGGTCTGCATTTAACCTAAGCGTAAAACTGACTAATGATTGGGTTTTAACCTGTGCTACACGAGGCTTTTTCGACTCCGTTCTCCAAGCTGAACCCCGCTAAAGCGAGGGACCCGAGTAACCCGAATACCGTCTTTACTCCACCCTTTCACCTCCCAGCTCCCAAACAACGAGGGCAGCTGAGCGAGAACTACCCGTGCGGGAAGGTGCGCGGAGCCCTTCCGCGGGGCTGCAGTTTACCTCGGGTCAGCATCCTAGCGCACTGCTCCTTAGATATGTTCAACCTAGGGAGCAGGGCTCGGCTCCCCCATCCATCTCCTTGTTTGTCCTTGAAGAAAACCAAGCCTCTCTGGTATCTCAGGAAACACACGGAAATAGGGGTGAAAAGTTCAAACGACAGAAAAACGACAGTCCCTCCCACAACGAAGAGTCGGTGTTTAAAAAAGGAAAAAAAAAAAGCGGGGGGGACCCAATGTCACCTCCTCCTCCGTCCTTCTGCGCTCAGCGGCACGGTAGTGACTCACCCGT
This sequence comes from Nyctibius grandis, assembly GCF_013368605.1. Lineage (NCBI taxonomy): Eukaryota > Metazoa > Chordata > Aves > Nyctibiiformes > Nyctibiidae > Nyctibius > Nyctibius grandis. The sequence continues at coordinate 61,769,033 of NC_090662.1, forward strand.
TAGAGCTGAACCGGGGCCGCGGAGGAAAGGCTGGGGGCTCGGGCTGTTGAAAGCGCCGCGGAACTACAGACAGAGCGGCCCGAGTTTTTGCAGCAGCCGCCTCCTCTCCGCTTTAAGGCCGCTCCCTCGCGGTCCCGTTGAGGACGAGGGTGCAGTTGCGCCCGCAGGACCGGTCCGTACCCGTCCCGGTGGCAGCGTGGGGATGTCGCCGCCGCCGCCGCTCTGTCCTCGCCCGCCCTTCCCGAAGCAGAGGTGCCAAAACCCCTGCAGAGATCTGCCCTGCTGCTGGGCCCTAACCTTGGCTAGCGCAGCCTAATGGCTCCTGCCCAAACCCTGAGAAGGAGTTGGACTACTTGCCATATGGGCACAGTTTCTGAAGAAAAACAAAAACCTAGAAAAAAACCTAGGAAACACATTACAATTCCTAAATCTTTTTTTTTTTTTTTTTTTGACGATGTCGGGAAGCGCCCGGTCTCTCCTGGGAAGCCCACGACTGCCCAGGAGCTCCGCCTGAGCGCGTTGTCACCTCGCGGCTCGTTTCGCCATATCGTATCGCGGAAGGTTCTGCAGCATCTTGTGCATTACAAACGGGATCCGTGGGATTCGCGGGGATGTGATAATTAATTCAGCGAGGATGATGCTTAATATGGACTGGCCCGAAAGAAACGAGGTCTAAAAGGAATACGTGTGTGAAGGGGAGGGGGGAGGGAGAAGGGGGAGATGTTTAAAGTGTTTGAACGATAAGGCAAATGTTCCAAAGCCACCTCACATTTGCTTCGCGACCTCCAGAGCAGCTCGAAGCTTGGCATATGCTGCAGTTCCCTACTCGTCACCGAATATAACTGGTAAAGCTCGTCCCGACTTACTAAAGGAAAAGGCTCTGGTCTGCACCACTCGCTCTTCCTCCGCACCCGAGAACTTGACCTTGGCACAACTATTGCTCCAGCCGGTATCACGACAGACACTGGCGCTGCTCTAGTAAGGCTTAGGCTCCAACCCCCCACTCGCGTCCTCCCCCACCCCGCTCCCCGCAAAGGCACCCCCGTCCCCTCTCTTTAGCCGAACCCTTGGCGCCTGTGGACTGACAACTCGGCGCTCTGCAAAGTGGAGCGCGGCAGCCCACGGCAGGGATGCACGCCGAGCTATCTAGCTGGCACGGTTCCAGCCCTTCCCGGTGTGCCATTCCCACACAGCACTGCAGCTTGGGTCATATGAGCAGAAATTATGAGAAAAGCACTTTTTAATCTTTTCGCACTTGCTCCCCTGTTCAAACAGTTGCAGGATGGCTATGACTGACGTGCTCAGCGCTGAGGATATCAAGAAGGCTGTGGGAGCCTTTTCAGGTGAGTGCTGGTTTTTTTTTTTTCCTTCCTCCTCTTTTTTTCCCCGCTTTACCGCTTCAGCTTAGGACAGCAGTGCATTTATTTAAACTCGGGGAAGATTAAAGGATCCGGCTAGACAAAATATCAAATGAGGATGCGTTTTCAGAAGTGCAGTGAAAGCATGACAGGTTTATCAAAGTGCAGGGCTGCATCCCCAGCGAAGTTGCTCTGCACATTACAGAGGTGAAACACTTATTTTAAAGGAAGTCACGCAGTAACTGCGGACAGACTTTGCTTCTACCTAGAGGATACTTTCAAAGGGAACAAAATCCTCGGCGAACCAGGGTGGATTATATCTTGATGTGGGATAGGGAAGTCAGCCGTGGATGTCGGCAGCTTCCCACTCACTCCCGAAATTCAGTTTCAGGTATTACAGAACTGCTGTTTCTCGTGTCAAGGAGATAAGAAACCGCTCTTTTCTTACTTCCTACGCGGAATCCCCGGGTGGGCTTTGCTTTTTGGGACGGAGGAGAAGGCAACGGTAGAGCAAGCAGGCGCACTGCTCGACTGCAGAAGCTTTCTGCAGGACGAATGGCTGCAGCGGTCCAGACTCCTCCGGGTTTCGGATATTCCCGACCCCTCTAATTCATCGCCACCCCTAAACTGAAAGCAAACCCTCAGTTTACCTGAGATTCAGGTAGTTAAGGTTGCTCTCAAAGAAACGCCAGAATTCGTGCTCCGGGACGCACACGTTGTATCTCCCCCCAAACTACCTGGCCGATCGCACCGCCCGGGAGAGCAGCCCGTCTCTCTCCTGCTCTGTGCCGTGACCTTCCCAAACAGACAGAAGCGCAGACCCAGCTGAGCCCGACGAAATTCAGCAGCCGGAGAGTCGAAGGGACCAACAAACTGCTTTGCTCGACCCAGCAGCTGTTTTTCTCATTAGCATCCATTGTTGTAGGGCCATCTCCAAGTTCCGGAGCAGACGCAATTAGCAGCAACTAATGACAGCTCTCAGTCAAGCAGATCCCGAAAGACTGAGCCTCCTTAATTTTATGTAATAGGAAAAGCTGCGGCGGGAATAAGGATGCACGGGGAAGAAAAAAAAAAAAAAGTCCACAGCACGTTTTGGAGGTCACTGTATTGGATTTCTAACCCACACCTTTCTAACCCACACCACAGTCGTTAGTCTACACGGGTGGGACAGCAGCGGGTGCGGTTAAAGGATAGGAGAGGTGGAGCAGGTAAATTCATTTATCTCGGCTCCGATTTCAAGGGCTCTGGGTTTGTTTTTTTTTTCCTCCGCGACGATCGTGCCTCACAAGCTCTTGCAGGCAGCGTACAGCACAGCACTCCCTTGCAGAGTCTGAGCTTACAAACCACGATTGCATATACCTTTAGCGGTCGAAATGCAACACTGATTTCTAGTAAGTCTTCAGGAAAAACGAAACAGAACTGAAACTGCCATGCGTTCCGAAACACTTTTCGTCAATGCTAGGCTCCGTGGTTGAGCAAGGGCGGCTTTTTTTTTTTTCCAGGGGTGGAAATGTCAAAAAGTGACAGCGATCTAATAGTCAGAGTCCTCTCTCAGATGACTGTTCTAGTGTAAAACTTTGCAAAAAATGGGTTTAAGGCACTGAAATGAGACCAAGCAGGTTAGACTTCAGCTCCCAACTCTATCAGAGGCTTCCTGTGTGACCTTGGGCAAGTCTCCATCCTTCTTGTAGCTCAGTTTTTCATCTGCCAAAAAGAAACACTGCCCCTTCCTCCCTTTATTTATTTCGTGTCCCTGAAGCATGGACGATTACAGTGTGTACTTCTAGCTGCTACCACAGCCGGGCTCGACTGTGCCTCCCAGGGTAGGACACACAGCAGTATGGAAGAAAACAACGGGTATGTGTTGGTGTATGTTTCAATGATTTTTCTAAACTTTCAATGATTTTTCTCTGGCTTTTCATCTCCTATAGCGGCTGAATCTTTTAACTACAAGAAGTTTTTCGAGATGGTAGGATTGAAAAAGAAGAGCCCAGAAGATGTGAAGAAGGTTTTCCATATTCTTGACAAAGACCGAAGTGGCTTCATTGAAGAGGATGAATTAAAGTAAGTAAAGATATGTCCTTTCTCAAATAACCTTGCCTTAAGAGTCTAATTTCCTGTTTTCTTTTTTACAAGACTCTAGATAATACCATATAATTCAATGTCTTGACTAGTATTTGCGTGCAATAATCAGTTGTTTGCTGATTACATCATCTAAAGTGTGTTGGAGGTAGTTTATATTGCAGGACCCTGAAACACATGAACAATCAATACCTTACAGATAGTTCTTCAGTCAAATGCAGTTTCAGAGTAAAGCGCTCCTCCTGAATGTTAAAGAAGGTCAATAACAGAAGATACAACCCTGGATTCCAACTCATATATCAAAACAGTGGTACAATTAAATACAAAGTGAAACTGGTCTGAACAAAACTTTCTTTTTTTTTCCACGCCTCCTCTTTAGGTTTGTACTGAAGGGCTTTACCCCAGATGGAAGAGACCTATCAGACAAAGAAACGAAGGCTCTTCTGGCTGCTGGAGATAAGGACGGTGATGGTAAAATTGGCGCTGATGGTAGGTGATTGGAGGAGTAAATTTTAACAGTAACAATCGAATATTACTCTTACATACAAGAACTGAGGAAAGCCAGGAATCACTGGGGGCTGTGACTTTCTGAAGGGCACAATCTGGATTTAATGAAATGCCAAGTCCTGCTACATTTGCCATACCTTTCTTGCAGGCTCTAGGGGAGACAGGAGCCGAGTTCTGACACTAGAGGGGGCAAGAGTTTACAGAAACGGAGATGTAGTTAAGGCACACTACAGCACAGGGCTCAGTACCCACCCAACTTCTGCTTCAATTAGTTTATTTTTTTTTGTGGATTTCAGTGGAGTGAGGATCAGGACACCGACAGTTCAAAGACCGGGTCTTGACTAGAAAACCTAGAAAAGAGAAGGAAAAACGCTGACTACCAGCTCTCCTGCTCGATGATTAGTAAATAGGAAAGTAATGCATGACTTAGCAAAGCAATGCTCTTAAAATTCGAAGTACAATCAGTCTGCTATGGAATTTCTATACAATAACTGTCTATCCAGCTTTTTCTAGTGTTTATGTGGGTCTTCACAGCTAAGAAAGCACATCACTCCCTTTTACTAAATATGAGAACTACAAGAAAAGAACAACTTTTCCTCTCCCAGCATTGCTTAAAAAATTGCTGCTGTTTTCTGTTCCCTCTTGGGATGAACAAAATTAACCCACGTACAAAATTTCTCATTTTTCATCTTTCTTCTATATCCCTGAGACAGACTGGAACAGACATGAAGAGATGCATTTCTGAATTAAACCTTTCCTCATCGGAGGAGATGATAGTAGCAGAGGTTTGTGGTCAGAGTACTAAATCACCTAGACATAAGGCAATTGCTAAGTTTTCACCATATTGACAAGCCATATGATAGGGCGAAATCTAAAAAATATCTAAAAAACCTCACATCTCTCTGTGTTACCTGATCTCTGGGATTTGTAAAAAATGTTGTCTCCAACAAAAAAGCAATTAAAAAAGGAATAAAAAGCAAAATAAGGTTAACTAATGTAAATTTCCCAGTTTAGAAGCTGAAAAAATGACATACAAAATCACCCACTGACATATTAGTCAGGTGATACATTAGCTAACCTGACTGTCCATAGCACACTGACATATCAGTGACTATGATCCTGTTTCTAGACTAAAGCCTCTTAATTTCTCAGATCATTATTATATTATGGTTGTAGAGGAGCAATTGTGAAGCACCTAGGGGAAGTTCCTGCTAAACTTTAGCAGCACTACTGAACCTGAGGAGCATGTCATTATTTGAAATTTTATATGCTTTATTACATGGGTCCTCCTTATTCCTATTAAAATTAGTGGCAGTGGTACTAAAATCAGTGGGCAAGAGTTTCAGAAGAGAACTTGATTCAGGTAAGTAAGTTTACAGCTGATCCAGCAACCTCACATCAGATACATTCTCAGTTATTCCCAGAAGGCTGCAAAACAAAAGCAGTATCAATTGGAATAAAAGAACTATATTGCAGAATGATTTTGGTTTACACAAGAGCATTAACTTTTTTATTTAAGATTGACTTTAACATTGACTTTTTTTTTGATTTTTATTTAAGATTGACTTTAAGCATTAACTTTTTTATTTAAGATTGACCATAACTTTTTTATAAAGTTGAAACCATGCCTGAAAGCCAGTACATTGTAACAAAGCAATACGAAACCCCTCTTCTCCTTATCTCTTTCTTCTGCAACTTCTACCCTTCCTTAACTTTGAACTAGAATTACTATGAATTTATACTCAAAAATGAGAAGAGAATGAAGGGCTTTTTTCTTTTGCTTCTTCTGGCCATATCCCTACTATACCACATTATCGGTTTCTTTTCCATTTCTTAAATTTGACTCCAAGAGCAAATTGTTACACCGGAAAGGCTTGAAATACATGCCAAGTTAACAGCTGGCACTGTGACCAAAGGATGGATGAAGATGACAGATACTTTCCAGCTTTTCCTTTGGTTCATAAATCCAATTCCAGATTATAACTGCCTACGTAAATAAAATGTAAAGTCACGAATGTACATCACATTCATATTCAGTATTGCAATGATGTACTTCTGTTGCAAACCATTTGTTTGTTTCCCTGCAATTGAATTGTCAGGCCTCACTTTTACCCCTCGTTTCAAACATCAGCTTTGTACATCACTAAATGAGCACAAACATGCAGCCTTTCACAGGGGTTAATGTTAACTCACTAGATGGCCCTTGAATGCTGTCCCCCAGGAGCTGAGAGCAGTTGTAAGAACTGATCTTCGTGGATTTTTAACACCACAGAGCCATCTTTCTCAGATGTATCACCACAAACGTTAATCCCAACCTAATCAGCCTTCTTCCAGATAGAGGCCTCACATTAAAAATTTTCTCTTAGGTCTCCCGCTTTAAACCTTTTATCATTCCTGCAAGACTGTTCAGCTCAGAAATAGTTCCACCAGCTTACCTCTTGTCCAATCAAGATCTGTAATTTGTGGCTGATCTGCCAGTTTCAAACAGTTGAAAACTTGCAGCCTGTTCATGCAAGACATGATCATCTTCTGTGTGATGTCGACCCCCTTCCATCTTCCACTGATGTGAACAGAAGATGACAAATTGGAAAAAAATTGCAGGCCAAGGCCAGGTTACCTAATAAAACTACAAACATTGGCTTCCAGATTGGATTGGGAAGTGATGCTGAAGCAGCTCTGTCAGCTTCAGGAGAACATTTATAAGAAAGAGGAGAAAATAAAATGAAGATTTCTGCTCATAATGTTTTTTTAAACTATTTTATGTATTGGCACTGGACATGCATATCATGCCTTTCAGTTTCTTGATATTAAGAAGACTTGAGAAAGTACATAGAGAATTTAATGATCATTCACTGTAGACAGAATAAATCCAAATTTTTATCCCAGTAAGTCAAAGTATTTTCCTTGATACAGCTCAGCTTCTGCAGGTATTTTAAAATTTTCCTATTGTTTTCTCTAAATGTTGTAAAAATGAGACATCAAGCATTCAAAATTACAACTGATAAGTCATGGCCTTGCCACAGGTAAAAGTCAAGACAGAAAAGAAAAATCTTTCGGAAGTTCTTCTTTTCTTGGTCCTCTTTGCGCTCTTGTATCTTCTAAAATAAATTAGTATAAGTCATTACTTACAAAGTTTCTTAAACAGATTTGTTATTTTACGGATAATGTAAAAAACCCCAATCTGATGAGAGAAAACATTAGCCCACAATGTCCTCTGTAATTATATCTGTCATTTCAGTAAAATACTACAGGGTATGCATTAGGCTGGTATAAACTACTAAACTATCCTGAACATAGTGAAACAATCCTCTCCTTTTAAGTCAGAGCTTTGACACTAAGATAGCTATTAAATTATTTTACATGACAAAATAGCCTAATCCTTGTAATTTAAAACTATTATTTGTGCAAAGGAAGATATAATTTTGTTTGGAAGGAGAATTACAACTGGAAAAGGGGATGTAGTCAGTCACAAGGATTCTCTCAGTAACAGGCCAGTCAGAGGCAATAAACATTTACAAGAACGACCAACAGGCAGGGGCTAATATACAGTGTCTTATCTCAGAAGTTTTGCATGTATGAATACACCTTGTAACAATGCCTCCACAAGCCACCTGTGGCTGGGCTAACCTTCATAGGAAAATAAACAGTGAACTAGTTTACAAGATTATTCAACTGGAACATCTCTGAGGTATTTAAAGTACATTGAAAATCCTGGAAAAGTATAAAGCGTACAGCAGATATTCATGAAGGAGTATTTTATGGTTTGCTGGCTATCAGAAAGTACCCCTGAAATATCTTGCCATTAAGTGATAATATCGCTATGATAATGTATTATAGAAAATATTTGGCTGCAAGTCTGAATAACATTTTCCAAATATATTCCATGGACACAAATTATTGTAAAAAGGATTTAATTTAGCTTTAGCAAATATGACAACTTGTTCTAATAGAATATCCATACTTAGTTTTCCTTTTTGGAAAGGTTTCATCCATTGCAGTTCACATTTCTCTCTGAAGGATTTATTCACACAGTGATTCTATAATCACAGCCTTTTTCACTTTTTTGCCCAGAATAGTTTGGGTTTCTATCACAAGTACTTTATGTTATCTCTTAAATTCAGTTTGCAATACTTTCAATCTATGTACCCACCACGTACAGGATTTATACATGTTTTGTGTTAAGTAATCTGCATCACTAATCCTAATTTGGATTTATATCTTTCAAAATGATGGATAAATTTGGATTTAATTTAAACCCTCTGACACTTTTATTTCTCAGTCTGGTTTGTCAGTGTTTGGCACCCTGTTTTTTGGACACGTCATCAAAAGTATTATCTGTTTGTACACACCATTCAGTAAAGATCTCACTTGTTCAGAATTTAGCTTTTTTCAACCAAACATCAGAATGTTCTTTAAAATGCCTAATTTTCATTTTCTATCTTTTTAGTTGCAAAACATTATTCTTTATTATGTCAAACGTCAATAATTTTCTCTTGACCCTTTACAGATGACCGCCTCCCCTATTTGTCATTTTCCTCTCAGCTGATTATGTTAAACCCATAAACCACTCCCTCCGTATACCCTCTAACCCCTTTATCCTTTGTTTTCCTTCTTGGGATTCCCTCCAGTTTGTCGCTTTTAACGCTCTGAGGCACACACAACTGTGCAAAGCATTCTCAAGTGTAACTGTTCAAGGATAGATGGAGTTAGGAATTACAACCTCCTTGGGTAATACAGTATTCAGAGTGCAGTATGCCAGGCAGCTATTCACCGAGATACAAATGTGCCTTTTCCACGCTTTATCACCCTGCTGAAAGGCATTATATATACCTAAGCACAAAATAAGCCCAAACTGCAGATAGATACATTTATGTAAATATTATGGATGTAATACTAATAAAAGCCACAGGGTAAAATCCTGGCTCTCTGAGATCACAGGGATTTTTCTCATCACCAGTGTGGTCAAGATTGCTACATAGGTTGGCGTCAGCTTTCTGTTTTGTAATCCGTCATTTTCAGTCAATTTGCCATTACAAAATTGAGTTTAAATGTAATATATTTATAATATAGGGACACGAAGACTCTGAAAGACTCATTAACGAGTCTCTTTGCCAAACTCTGACATAAAGGAAATTTATCTCACTGCAAAATTAAATTTCTAGTTCTTGCCTTCATCCCATTGAGATTTACAAAGGAATAACAGGGAACTAATCAAGTTCTTCAGATGAATAGCGATGGACAGTCTTGACAGTCTGGCATGTATAGCATTTCTCCCTTACCCTCAAAAAATCCTTTCATTTCACTAAGATTTCCCAAGTCATACCTTCCCTTTAATGAACTTGGATTTCTTTGTTCTTCTGTTGTTGTGACGTTTCTGCTACACCAATGACTCTCTAATCACTGTAATATGCTTCCTCTTTAGATTTTCTTTTTTCAATACTTAAAAAAATTTTTCCCTTCTCCAGAATTTGCAACTATGGTGGCTGAATCATAAAGGCTTTGACCAATGCAAACCCTTCACCCATCCTTCACTGCCCAATTCCAACCACCTCCTGCTGACTGCTTTGGCTCCTGTTCTATTTATTTATTTATGTTATTTTATACTCCAGCTCTGTTCTCTACAATCCTGCAACTCTGTAATTGTGCTGAAAGACACTGTTAAAATAATAAAGGTCACATCAATCTGGGCTTTATTCTCTCTCACTATAACTTGTTTCTTATTTCATGTAGGCTTGGCACACGCTGAGAGAAATTTTACTCTTTTTTGCTGACATCCCTGCTGCTTTATCTCTAGCTAGGGTAAAGTGGGAAGAAATTTAAAAAATTATTTGGGATAAAACATGCATATAATGAGTCATTCAGTCCAAGTTCTGAACTGTGGCAAAACACACTGAATTAGTTTTTAAGCCATCCCTGCTAAATGGATGCATACTCATAGCCTGGAAAATCTCTAGTGATAGCAATTACCCAACTTCATTTGGCAGTTTGTTCTTTCGACTTAATCAGTGTTATAGCTAAAAAGTATTTCCTAATATTTAACCTACATCTTCCCTGCTGCATTTTGGTGATCAGTAAATTGATCCTTGCCTATATCATTTGTTATATTTGCCTGGTACAGGGGGATTTTTGGATAAAAGCTTTGACAGGTATATCAGTTGGTGCCAATCATGCATGGGGATAATTTCATAAATTATTAAAAAGCGGTCACTTCTGAAACACAGGATATGTTTACTAGCAATGTTACACAACTATCTAGGACAGGAAGAACAGAATACTCACAAGAAACAACAGTATGAATTTCAGGAAAGGGAACACCAAGATTTGCGTGTGATGCTAGTGTCGACACTCCCACTGTTAAAATAGTATATCAAAAAATCCCATTACAAAACATTTCTTCCAAAACTTTTCCAGAGAAGTGAATATCTTTCTTTGAGTTACATATAGGAAACTGAGACTCAAGCTAAGGGAATGACTAGCCAACAGTAAGCCTATGACAGAGCCAAGAGCTAAACACTTGTTTTCCAAATCCCGTTCAGTAACTTTGGCACCAAGCTCACACTTTTAATCTCTTTTTTTTTAAAAAAAAAAAAAAGCAAAGATTAAAGGGAGCGAGGGGAAATTTTAGGCAACATCTTCCCCACATCTTGACAGAACATTGATTACTACTGCAATAAAAAGGAAGGATATTTGCCATTTCTGGATTCCAAACTATTCCCTGCAGCAATAATACCTTATTCCATTCAGATTTATTATCACTAATTTAGTATAAACAAAAAGATAAGGCTGAAACCCTGTCACCATCACATTGTACAGAAAACAATTCCCTGCCACAGCGATTAGCCAGTGCTACTCGGGAAGCCAACAAACACTCCCTAAAGCCATTCTAGATTTTCACTCTGTAGTTACTTGCAAGGAAGACTTTTTGCTGAAGCTGCTACGCGTTCAAAATAAATCCTTTGGTTTTGCACAATGTATATATGGATCTTAAGAATGTATTGATTTTTAAGTATTCCAAATAAAGCAAATGAAAACGGATTGCAATGAAGCAAGTTTACTTCTTTTTCTCGGCAGCTGCTGACCTCAAGTGGCAATAAAGCGTAATTACAAGAGTATGGAGGGCTACAGGAAAAAAAACCCGTTAGGAACCCAGCTACTGAAGTATCATGAATGAAGATCCATGGAATCAGAGAATTGTCATAAAAATCGCTATATAAACAAAGCCCTTTACAGTCTCTTTCTGTTCTTTCAACCTGCAAGGATTTATATTTTAATGCTTCACTGGATGGCATGAAAGCTGAAATTTCATCCAGGGCTTTATCAAAAAATAGCACAATAGAACAAATAGCAAATAAACACAGCCATTAATGAGTCTAAAAGATTATTTATAGTACATTATGTGAAACGAAGTGAGTTACAGCAACATTAATGGGGATATTTTACTGATAAAATATGTGATAAAAGTCTGAAGACCCCAATGATTCCTGTATCAGTCAGTCTTCACATTATTCCCTCAATCACTCCTGAACAAGAAACACTGAATACCTAATTTGGTCTGAAATTTTTCAGCTATATAATAATGGATAAGATGAAAAGAAATATCCTTTTATTTTCAAACTGAAAAAGTTACAATATGGATACCACTTACAATGGGTAGAGAGACCTCTAAAACACCATCTCTACTACTGGCGGAAGTCATTGCTAGGCCACTCTCCATCATCTTTGCTAAGTCGTGGGCAACGGGAGAGGTGCCTGAGGACTGGAGGAAAGCGAATGTCACTCCAGTCTTCAAAAAGGGCAAGAAGGAGGACCCGGGTAACTATAGAACGGTCAGCCTCACCTCCATCCCCGGAAAGGTGATGGAACAACTTGTTCTTGGTGCTGTCTCTAGACACATCAAGGATAGGGGGATCATTAGGGGCACTCAGCATGGCCACCAAGGGGAAGTCATGCTCAACCAACTTGATAGCCTTTTATGAGGATGTAACCCGGTGGATAGATGATGGTAAAGCTGTGGATGTGGTCTATCTCGATTTCAGTAAAGCGTTTGACACGGTCTCCCACAGCATCCTCGCAGCTAAACTGGGGAAGTGTGGTCTGGATGATCGGGTAGTGAGGTGGATTGTGAACTGGCTGAAGGAAAGAAGCCAGAGAGTGGTGGTCAATGGGACAGAGTCCAGTTGGAGGCCTGTGTCTAGCGGAGTCCCTCAAGGGTTGGTACTGGGACCAGTTCTATTCAATATATTCATTAATGACTTGGATGAGGGAATAGAGTGCACTGTCAGCAAGTTCGCTGATGACACAAAACTGGGAGGAGCGGCTGACACACCTGAAGGCTGCGCAGCCATTCAGAGGGACCTGGACAGGCTGGAGAGTTGGGCTGGGAGAAACTTAATGAAATATAACAAGGGCAAGTGTAGAGTCCTGCATCTGGGCAAGAACAACCCCATGTACCAGTACAAGTTGGGGGCAGACCTGTTGGAGACCAGCGTAGGGGAAAGGGACCTGGGGGTCCTAGTGGACAGCAGGATGACCATGAGCCAGTAATGTGCCCTTGTGGCCAAGAAGGCCAATGGCATCCTGGGGTGTATTAGAAGGGGTGTGGTCAGCAGGTCAAGAGAGGTTCTCCTCCCCCTCTACTCTGCCCTGGTGAGGCCGCATCTGGAGTATTGTGTCCAGTTCTGGGCCCCTCAGTTCAAGAAGGACAGGGAACTGCTAGAGAGAGTCCAGCGCAGAGCCACGAAGATGATTAAGGGAGTGGAACATCTCCCTTATGAGGAGAGGCTGAGGGAGCTGGGTCTCTTTAGCTTAGAGAAGAGGAGACTGAGGGGTGACCTCATTAATGTTTATAAATATGTAAAGGGCAAGTGTCATGAGGATGGAGCCAGGCTCTTCTCAGTGACATCCCTTGACAGGACAAGGGGCAATGGGTGCAAGCTGGAACACAGGAGGCTCCACATAAATATGAGGAAAAACTTCTTTACGGTGAGGGTGACCGAACACTGGAACAGGCTGCCCAGAGAGGTTGTGGAGTCTCCTTCTCTGGAGACATTCAAAACCCGCCTGGACGCGTTCCTGTGTGATATGGTCTAGGCAATCCTGCCCCGGCAGGGGGATTGGACTAGATGATCTTTCGAGGTCCCTTCCAATCCCTAACATTCTGTGATTCTGTGATTCTGGGATACTTTTCATGGTGACAGTACCTGATATTCTAAACATGCATCTGCTCAGTTTATTCAAATCTGCAACTGGTATACTCAGAACCTATGTCATCAGAATTCTCATAAAATCTGGTTTACACCACTTTTTTTCCTAACTGTATTTTAAATTCAAAGTTCAAATTTCATGCCTCTATCACTGAAGCAAAAAAGAAAAATTCAGACGTGTGTAATAGAAATAAATGTCTGCCCAAACATAAAATGACTGTTTTATCAATTATCATCAAACTATTACTTTTTTCCACTGCTGGCTATTCAATGTTTATCTTAGATTCTTACTTTTCCCACCCCAATTCCTTCCAAACCTTCCCCAAACCTTGACTTGTTCTATTTCCAATTAACAAAAATTTCCAGAATTTTCCTGTTAGGTGGAAGTTATCTAGTCGTGGCTCAAAATGCAGCAAACAAATGCAACATTTTAAGTTACAATAAAATGGAAAATAAAACTTTATACATACAATATATTAAATTATTCATTTTCATATCACTCTCATTTTAATGTCTTTAAAACTGTCACAGAAACTAAGGACTGAAGAAAGCAGAATTTGCTACAAAATTTAATCAGGCTTTCAGCAGAGTGTGGATCATAGCACGCTTGACAAATACAAAAAATCCACATTACCCTTCAATGTACTATTTCACGAAGAAAGATGTTTTAATTTCCACATGCATAAGCAAAGGAGCAAAATTAAGCTTCTCCAAGAAACATTCACCTTAAATTTCTTAACTGGCATTTTACATCTTCTTCTTTCTCCTGAACAGTAAGTGTTCCATAATCTTCTCCCCTATTGTAATACAGTAAAAGTTATGAAAAAAAACAACTCCAGTCATCATGTTGAAGACAAAATTTTAAATAATCAATACATATCCTTTCCTTAGATTCATAGGCAATGGTTTGTAACAGGACACAACCGGATGATTTAAGATACGTAAATTATGTTTACAGATACAAAAAAAAGACACTACTTGTTCAAAATGGTATTATATATTGCCAGGAAAGAAATACAGCTCTCTCTCAGCTACAACTCAAAATGAAGAAGAGCCAAATCCTCAAGTCAGAGACAAACCGTAATGTCCTGACAAATGACATTAGCATTTACCAAAAAGGGTTTGTACCAACAGACTATCACCACCTCTTAACATTTCTCAGATCACCATTTACCATTACCAAACTCTTAACCAACAAATTCATAATTGTTTATGCTTTAAGGGTCCTGCCAAGCTCTTAATGAAGTTTCATGGATCAGCAATTTTCCACATGTCTTATTTTGGGAATCAATGGACTGGAGGCCATAACACCTGTTCACTTTGCAGAAGCTGAGCTAGGATTTATATTTACAGTCTAGCCACCACTCCTGAGCTGAACACTGCCTAATGTCCTAAGATTGCTTCTACTCTTTGTTCACTTCAATCAAAGCAAAACTTGCTTGTGTGCTTCTTCTGCCTTTTCTGACTTTGCTTCTTTCGGGGCGAAATAAGGACAGTTTTCCTCAGTTTCAAAATACTTTCGAAGACTGGAAATACAGCTCATGTTCTCCTTTCCAGCAACACACACATAGTTTTATCAAAGCCTCTGTGCTATAGTATCTAAACATTAACAATATTCTGTCCAAAACATTACAGTTTATGTTCAAAAATACAGTTGGTTTCACTGGTGTCACAGTGGCACAACACTGGCATTAACAAATGGATACTCAGGCCTTCAGGTGGTAAGAACATGGTAACTCTCTATTAATTCCAACTTTGTCACTAGAGCTTCTAGGCAGGTTGCAAGAGGTGCAGGACCAGAGGTCAGATGCTTAACCATTGACTACTGGATGAAAGGTCCATGTGTTGCTGAAAAGCCAAACAGTTCAGAGACATTTTCAGGTTTTGGAAATGTTGCCTGGAAGGATTTTTTTAATTCTAACATTTTAATTGTTAACAAACTCCAGTTCCTGTATTTTCACAATGCAATGCAGTTTAAAAAAATGTAACACTAGAAAGGTACTAAAATATATAGGTAATAGCAAATTATCAAGGACTTATTACTTCTTTAATATAAAGAGGAATTAAGAATTATGTGGCTGTGCTAATTTTATGCTTCCTTTTGCAGATGAATGAAGATTTTCTGTCTTAAAACATTTGCATTCCCCTCTCTTAAAGTAATTTTCAATTTTGCTGGATACAGCACAACTGCATTTACTCTTTCAGCTGCAATGGGTTGTTGAAATTGAGCTATTGCCCAGCACCTGCTCTTAGTCAGACAGCTGAAATCAGAGGTTAGGGGAAAAAACAGATTTTATGTCATTGTAATGCAAGTCTCCTTTTAGCTTTGCTGCAGTCACTGTTCAATTATGTTCTGTAACAATCTCCATTACCAGAGCCAGTGTTCTTCTGTTCCTCTCTGTATATATTAACTTTCTTGTTCACACGTGATGGCCTTCTTAGCAAAGCAGAGGAGTCTTAAGAGACATTTGCCCATAGATTTAATGAGTCTAGATCTTTTTTGGCCTGTTGAGGATCCTAGTGTTCAAATGCATTAATTTTGAATGCTCCAAAGAAGATAATTGATACAATAGAACTTAAATTATTTCTCACTGAAGGCCTGATAGGTCAAAATTAACCTGAAATTTCGTCTAGTCTATTGAATACAAAACACAGAACACGTCACAGAGAAGGGCTCCCATGTAATTTTTTCCTGGGTGTATCCTATTTTTACAAGCTTAGGATCCTTCTTGTTCAGAACTTTTATAAGTTCACTGTGTAGCCCAGAGGTTTAAGACTTCATCAGAAGCAAGAACCATCTGTAGGAAGAAAGCCACAAAGACTTTGACCAGCAAGGCTCAGCAGCAAATGGGAAGGAAGTAGTTGGTGTGAACAGCTCCTGGGAAAGCTGGAGGGGGAGCCTTGCTTAAGTAGGAGAGAGCAGTAATACATGGACAGAGAGCTCTGAGACAGGGGCCAGAGGGTGAACACCACAGATATTCAGGGTCTGGGACTTGAGGAATCACAGAATCACAGAATCACAGAATGTTAGGGATTGGAAGGGACCTCGAAAGATCATCTAGTCCAATCCCCCTGCCGGGGCAGGATTGCCTAGACCATATCACACAGGAACGCGTCCAGGCGGGTTTTGAATGTCTCCAGAGAAGGAGACTCCACAACCTCTCTGGGCAGCCTGTTCCAGTGTTTGGTCACCCTCACCGTAAAGAAGTTTTTCCTCATATTTATGTGGAGCCTCCTGTGTTCCAGCTTGCACCCATTGCCCTTTGTCCTGTCAAGGGATGTCACTGAGAAGAGCCTGGCTCCATCCTCATGACACTTGCCCTTTACATATTTATAAACATTAATGAGGTCACCCCTCAGTCTCCTCTTCTCTAAGCTAAAGAGACCCAGCTCCCTCAGCCTCTTCTCATAAGGGAGATGTTCCACTCCCTTAATCATCTTCGTGGCTCTGCGCTGGACTCTCTCTAGCAGTTCCCTGTCCTTCTTGAACTGAGGGGCCCAGAACTGGACACAATACTCCAGATGCGGCCTCACCAGGGCAGAGTAGAGGGGGAGGAGAACCTCTCTCGACCTGCTGACCACACCCCTTCTAATACACCCCAGGATGCCATTGGCCTTCTTGGCCACAAGGGCACACTGCTGGCTCATGGTCATCCTGCTGTCCACTAGGACCCCCAGGTCCCTTTCCCCTACGCTGGTCTCCAACAGCTCTGCCCCCAACTTGTACTGGTACATGGGGTTGTTCTTGCCCAGATGCAGGACTCTACACTTGCCCTTGTTATATTTCATTAAATTTCTCCCTGCCCAACTCTCCAGCCTGTCCAGGTCCCTCTGAATGGCTGCGCAGCCTTCAGGTGTGTCAGCCGCTCCTCCCAGTTTTGTGTCATCAGCGAACTTGCTGATAGCGCACTCTATTCCCTCATCCAAGTCATTAATGAATATATTGAATAGAACTGGTCCCAGTACCGACCCTTGAGGGACTCCGCTAGACACAGGCCTCCAACTGGACTCTGTCCCATTGACCACCACTCTCTGGCTTCTTTCCTTCAGCCAGTTCACAATCCACCTCACTACCCGATCATCCAGACCACACTTCCCCAGTTTAGCTGCGAGGATGCTGTGGGAGACCGTGTCAAATGCTTTACTGAAATCGAGATAGACCACATCCACAGCTTTACCATCATCTATCCACCGGGTTACGTCCTCATAAAAGGCTATCAAGTTGGTTAAGCATGACCAGGAAAAGGAAGTCCAGAGCAGGAAGGACTGGAGATGATTAGAAGGAGGATTTGAAAAGATTAGAGCAGAAGAGGTTTTAATATAATATAAATACATTATAATAGATTGACCTTAAAAAGAAAGGACATGGATAAGGTGGAAACGTTTGTGCCTAAAAATTAACCTGTTAGAAAAGTGGAGATGATAGAAAACAGAGTGTTGTAAACTCTTGAAAATTTAATTAGGAGTCTCAAATATTTCTCTCCTCCTTCCTCCATTAAATCTCCAGGTTCTGGAGTCACATGGCTGACTCTCAGTTTTCAGCAAGGGGAAAAAAATTCTAGCTTTCATGCCTGCAGAGAATATCTTGAACATTCAAACCCTAAAAACATAAACCGAATATAAACAAAGACATAACCTTTTATTTTTTAATAAATCTCATTATTTGGATGTAGTCTGTCTTACAGCTTTTAACACAAGATATAGCATTAGTGTAAACCTAGCAGCTGCTTTTTAAGAAGACAGCGGCTAGAGGTCCAAAATAGGTTCCCAAATGATCTCATAGCCACTATCACCACATAATGACTGGCATGCTGGAATTATGGGTATCTCATTTAAAGATGTCATGTGTTCATATATTCTGTATTCGACGGATTAACCCCTTCCCGATGATGCAGAAGCATACTCAACGCTCACTTACCAGCATCCAATCACCCTATGCATGGCTCTGTGCAAAAAAGCATGACAATGATTGCTCCAATAACAGCGCACTCACAGCTGAGAAAGGTTCAGGCCACACACAAGGCCGCAGCAAGTCCTCAGTCTGTCACAGATGCTCCCCCACAGAGAGATCTGTACAACAGTAAGACTTCCTGCATGAAGTTCCAGATCCCTGATCAACTACCCATGTCTAATGCTTTGGAGTATAATGTTAAAAACTAAATAAAGATTTAGGTTTTGTTCCCAGCACTTTTCCTAGCTTCCACATGCAAGAACAGACAAAGATTCAAGCTGGAATTTTTCCAGACATATGCAGAATAAGCATTCTCCCAAAATTCTCCTTA